>NC_054085.1:33908788-34527538 GCF_017562075.2 Anopheles merus | reverse complement strand
GCTCGGTGATCCAGTCGCAGTGCCAGTACGACTTCTCGTGCCACTTGACGAAGTACTCGCGGCGCCGGGTCGATCCACCGGCCGCCGCCGCCGCGCCCTTCGACGTGGACGGTTCGTCCGGGTTGATCGGTTTGTCGGTCCAGCGCCAGGTCAGAATCTTCTGCACCTTGTCCGCGAGCGGCGGGCAGCTGCAGCGCGGACAGCGCCACTCCCCGTCGGGAATGTCGTCGAGCGGCGGGTTCAGACAGAACGTGTGGTACGCCGAGGGACAGTTGTCGCAGCACAGCAGCTCGCCACCGTCCTTGCACACCCGGCAAAACTCCTGATGCTCGTCGTCGTCCTCGTCGGCCGGCCCCTCCGCCTCGCACGTCGGACAGGACCACTTGCCCTCGGGCGTGTCCTCCAGCTCCGGATCAAGACACACCAGATGGTACGCCTTGGGGCACGTGTCGCACAGGATGATCTCGCCGCCCTGCTGGCACACCTCGCAGTAGTCCTGATGCTCGTGCTCGCCCTCCTCCCCACCGTCCGGGAATTTGCTCTTCTTGGACTTGTTTTTCTTCTTCGACTTGTTGCCAATCTTGGTTTTGGCCTTCTTGCGCACCGCCGGTTGATCGGACGCTTCGTCCGCGGCGCCCCCGTCGGCCCCACCACCGCCCCCGGTGGCCGATTTCGCCCGTTCCGGCGTGTCGGGCTCGGACTGCTGCAGCATCTTCTCGAACTCGGCGTCCGACTCGCGCTCCGAGCCGCCGCTCGCGTCCTGCTCCTCGTCCGAGCTGGCGTTCTTGCGCTTGCCAAACTTGATCTTCAGCGTCGGCACCTTCTGCTTGCGGCTGTTTCCTCCGCCGCCGCCCTTCTTGTTGCTGCTACTGCTACCTCCACCGCCGCCGCCGCCTCCGCTCTTGCCCTTCTTGCTCTTGCGCGTTCGCTCTCGCTCCACCTCCTCCTCTTCCTCCTCGTCCTCGTCGTCGTACACCATGTCGTCGTGCTTGTTTTCCGTCTTGCTGCGCGACCGGCTCGACTTCGGCACGTACTCGGGCGTGGGCGGCGCCGCCGACGCCGTCTCCTCCTCCCGCCCGCCCGTCTCGCCCGACGTCGCGTCCTCGCTCGTGATGTTCGGGTTGAGGGTGCAGAACTCGCGCCACTTGGCCGCGACCAGCATCATCAGCTTCGCCATCGGAACGCGCGGATTCTCCTTCGTCAGGATCGGCCGCACGTGCGTCTGGAACATCTTGAACGTGACCAGATTCTCGAAATCGTCCTCCGTGTACTCGATCTTCACGTCGGTCAGATCGAACGAGCTGCACACCTCCTGAATCGTGGGCATCTTTTCCTTCTCCTCCGACTTCTTCTCCACCTCGCTGGCTGCCGCCGCCGCACCCGAACGACTGCTGCTGCCCTTCTTCCGATCTCGGCCACGCTTCGGGCGTGACTCGTAGTCGGACTCGGCGGCCGCAGCGGCGGCCGCTGCAGCTGCAGCCGCTGCCGCCGCCGCCGCACTGCTTCCCCCGTCATCGCTCTGCTTCTGGTCGCTCTCGTCGCCGCTGTCGTTCTTCTTGCGCTTTTTCTTCTTGCGGCCGCGCTTTTCGTCGCTGCTGCGCGCTTTGCGCTTTTTGCCCTTCTTCTTCTTGCGGTTGTCCTCTGGCTCGTAGTCGTCGTCTTCGTCCTGCTGCGCGTTCCCCTTCGTGTTGGCCTCCTCGTCCGAGCCGTCGTCGGCGTCGGCCACTAGGGATGCGTCCGCTCCCTCATCCAGCATGCCGCTCTCCTCCTCTGGAAGGGAAAGCGATTCAATCGGAAATTTTAGCATTTGATACATGAGGCTTTTAGATTTAAAATTAACTATTAAAAATATTTTGGCAAAAAACAGAGGTAATTCTGCCAACAATTCTTTAATATCATTTTGCGAATAGTCTACCATTAACATATTTTTTAAGCGTACAGAATGATAACAACAAAATAATCTCAAGAATCTTTAAATTGTCTTTAACTTCAGCATATTTATATCGTTTAAATCTGAAACAAACAAAAAATTACAGAAATGAACGGAATAAGTCTAACGGTTGATATTCGAAATCATTTCGATGCTATTGGCTGTTTCATACTCCCTCCTTTCCAATCCTCCCTCACCAACCATCGGTTTGTTTAGTTGAAGATGGAAGGGAAGGGGCAGGAAACGAAGGAAGCAAAGCGAAGCCCGGAACGAGGGAAAATGGAAAATCCATTCCCAAGCGGGCGAGGGTTGAAAAAAAAAGCGCAAGAGAGAGAGAGAGAGAGAGAGAGAGAGAGAGAGAGAGAGAAACAGCGAGAGAGAGTGAAAGAGAGACAGAGAGCTGAGAGAGAAAGACATGATCACCACTCTCTGCGTAGTCAAAGCGAATGGCAAGAACTGGTGGAAGAGTAAGAAGAGTAAAAAAAAGCGCAAGAAAGCACACCCCTCCCCTACCTTCGGCTACCACCTACCCTGCCCGCACGCTTCATGACCCCATTGCGGAACGCTAGCGCTCCGCAATGGTGTGCGGCGTAGTCTTCCCACCCCTACCACCACTCATCCTGTCACCAATCCTTCCTTTCCACACCTTTCCTGAGGCTTGCAGATTCAATCGAAGGACATTCGTGCAGTTACAGTGACCTTCGCCTTTGAATGGTAGTGGTTTGGGAGGGTAAAAATTCTACATGACTGTAGAAAATATTTGCTACCACCCATTCCCTTCGCCATTGCGCACCCAACGGAGGGCAAAAAGCGGGCCGATCTTCCGTGTTCCTAACCGTTGCAGCACGTTAGAGAAAAAAAAAACACAAACAATGCATTTGTGTTTGCGATGTTGCGTTATTTTACCGGCAACGGTGTATTTCACCGCTGGAAAATGAGATTTTCATAGTTCTAACACCTTTTCGTGCTGCCCCCCTCTAGTACGAACAATGGTGGCTCCCTAGCCAGCCCTTCTTACCCTTCCCGTCAGCTACCACCCCTCCACTCCACTTACCGGCAATGGATTCATCAATTTCCTCATCGGATGCCATCGTCGGTTGGCCGGTTTTGCCGCGCGCTAGCACACTTCACACTCTACACACCCTTTTGCCCTGCGTGTGGGGCACACTTGGCGCTTGCCTTCGGACCGGAACACGCGCCGTTTGGTGCCGGAAAACTGTGGTGAAAAAACAGGACACTTTCTGGGAGCCGACCGTCCGAGCCAGCACACACGCACACAAAGCGATTCCAAGATGGCGGCGTGGGCTGAAGCGAGCAACGCGCGAACGCTTGTGTACGGCGACAAAAACAAACGGCGACGCAAGGTTTACATACAGTCGAGCTCGGGCCGGTTGTTTTGTCGAGGCTGTACGGATGTTGTTTATTTGTCTTGGAATAATGCTAAGGGGATTGTAAAAATGTGTTTGAAGTACAGTAAAATTTATTATCAAAAAAGAATGCAAAATAAACCAGTATGAGCTTAAAATGTGGTCAATAATAATAAATATCTAACTGAACAGGACGCAGGTACTCTACTGTACATCCAAATGCCATCATTTTGACAAGCGAAATCCAATAGCTGTCAAATTTGACTTTTCGTTATCGAATTAATTTAAGTTTTTTTCTTATTTTAATTGATAAATTGTTGTATTTAGCTGCGAAAAAGACTCTATTTCATTGCTCATTACAGTTATAAATGTACAACAGAATCGATTTCTCTTTGAAGCTACGTTTTATTTTTTAACGAAAGCTAGGGATGGTCCTGCAAAGGGATTTTGGTTTAAAACGACAGTTACAAACACTCGATCAGCTCATCGTGTTTCGTTCTTTTTCTAATGCATGCAAGAAATGATGTTTTTTTCACATGCATCAACACATTCTACATCTTTTCCGAGTGATGTTTAAGATCTTAAGGCTCATTTGCAAGGAATCATACCACACAACGGTGAAGAGAATAAAGCTCCATTTTATTTGCAACCATTTTACCATTTTCTCAACCATTCTTACCGATCTTCTTTATCATAAATTTTACTCACTACTCAGCATTTCACAAGAATATTGTTAAAGAACTTTATTCAAAGGCTATATGCAAAAATGTGTTTGTAAGCTACCATGCTCCCTTATGCCATTGACGCCTCGGCATAGTCCTTCAGGGCGGACGAGTAGAGCGTAAACGAGCCCGTGCCCACCTTGCACGGCTGGCCCACGATCAGCCTGGACGAGGGTGACTCGAGCCGATCGTTCGTGCCCTTCAGCAGCGCCTCCTTCAGGAACTTGAGCGACGATTCGAACGAAATCTGTTGCAGCGGCGAGACCGAAGACTCCATCGCCATGCGGTTCATTGCCTGGTACCGGCCGCTCGCCGTCATGTAGTCCGCCACCAGCAGCAGATGGCGCGGATCGATCGTGATGCCGTACACGCTGAACACGTTCTGTATTTCCTTCACGATCACGCGCGACGCCGCCTCGATGCCGTACCGGTTGGCCATCGCGTGAATGTCGTTCGTGTACAGCCGGTTCAGGTCCAGCACCTTCGCGTGCGCCGTCATCGCCGACATGTTCGTACCGTCCGTTCGCAGGTACAGCTGATCGTTCTGCATGTACGTGATGGCGCGCTTGATCCGGGGCACCTCCCAGATCACCGATTTGGCGGCCACATCGCGCAGCACCTTGGTGAAGTCGATCTCCTTCAGCTTCAGCGGCATGTGCAGCACGATCTGGCACCACCGTTTGGCGACCCGATCGTGCTGGAACTTGCTGACCTGGTCGTTCATCTGCGCTAAAAACATGGTCTCTTCCGCTTCATTCAGCGTTTGCTCGGCGCCGGGCATCGCTGCCAGCTCCTGCCCCAGCTCGTCCTGCTCCTTTTCGTACTCCTCAATCAGCGCCTCCTCGATGCAGCGACTCCTCGATGCCTTGGCGGACGGAAGCTTTTTCTTTTGCTTTCCCCCCGCTGCTGGCTGCTTTTGCGCCTCCTTCTCATCCTCTTGCTCGTCCTCGCTAACGCCCGAGTCGTCGGAGCTGGCCCCCGCAGCATCCGCATCCGCATCGTTCTCATCGTCCTCGTCGTAATCATGCTCGTCCTTGGTCTTGCCCCGGTTCTTCGCATCCGATGCATCCCCATCAACAGCCGGCGTGCCACCATCGTCCGAGTCACTGTCGCTATCCGAATACACAGCCTTCTCGCTCTTATCAACTTTCTCCGGTTCCTGGCGATCGATCTCGTCGTCCTCTTCAGTGTCAGCCCCCTTCTTATGCTTTTTCGATTTGCGTTCCTGCATTTCAGTGTCGATTCTGTAGAATGGAAAGGAATAGCACATCAGCGTATGTAAGAAAAGGCCCTCGACACACCAAAGGATGGTTTCATACTTACAGCACATTCTTCGCCGATTCCGCTCGCCGAATGGCGGCAAACATTGCTTTGAAAAATTTGCGCGACATGTGCCGAAGAATGGCGCTCGGCGTAACGCAGTAGTCGTGATCGTACGCGTCCTGCGGAAGGAAGTTGAAGCGTATGATGTGCTGCATGCCGCGCGAAGGATTCACCACCAGCTTCGACTTGATATTAATATCTACGGAAAGGAAGTTACAACGCATTAAATAAAAGAAAAGAGCCAAAACACGTGACGGTTGCACTCACTCTCCAGCACATCATCCACCGTGACACGGTTGAGCGATTTGCGCAGCTTCTCGGCCACCGCCTTCAGCCGCTCCGGTTTGCGGTGCGGCAGGAACGGTATCTCCATCGACGGTGTCTTGATCTCGGCCGCCGCACACATCAGAATCTCGCGCAGACGCGGAATACCGAGCGTCACGTTCATCTCACCGCGCCCCGCGAAGTGGAACGTGTTGAGCGTCATCTGCGTGGACGGTTCGCCGATCGATTGGGCCGCCAGCACGCCGACCGGTTCGCCCGGCGCCGCCAGCGACGCACTGCCCTTCACCTGCATCAGCTCGTCGATGTTGTGGAGCGGCTGCTCGGTGCGCTTGTACTTGCGCACCATCGCCTCCAGCTTCTCCGACAGCACGCCGTAGTGCGAATCGGGCGGAAAGACGGCACCGACCGGATCGGGACAGCGGGCCGCCCTCCTCACGTACTCGCGCCGGGCCGCCGGCTCCAGCTTGCCCCACCGCTTGAGCAGCTTCTCCGTCAGCTTCGTACGGCCCGACTTTTTCACCTTGTCCGGGTTCGGGAGCTCCGCCCGCAATGCTTCCGCATGGTCGGCGGAAAACAGTGCAAAAGCGGACGTGCGAACGCGCTGCACCTCCGTTGGACCTCCACCGTTCTGCTTCGTCCAGCGTTTCATCTTTTTGATGTGCTTCTTCAGCGCCTCGTTCAGCGGATCCTCGTCGCGGGACGTCTGCAGCCGCTTCAGCACCTCCGGCTGCACGATCACGTCCCGGTTCATGTCGAGAAAGCGCGTCTGCTTCTCGTTGCCGATGAACTGCGTCTTCGCAATGTCCATACCGTCCTCGCCGAACATGTACTGGATCACGCTGCCGTCGCTGTCCCGCACCGTCATGTCGTAGTGCACCGACAGGCCCTCGAGATGCTTCACCAGACAGCGCTGCAGGTAGCCGGAGCGGCTAGTTTTCACCGCCGTATCGATCAGACCCTCCCGACCCGCCATACAGTGGAAGAAGAACTCCTGCGGCTGTATGCCCGTCATAAACCGGCCGTCGATAAAGCCGCCCGACTTCGGTGACGTATCAAAATCAGCAAAGCTCGGCAGCGAACGGCCGGAAATCATGAGCGGGGGTCGTTTGCCTTCCAGCTCGATCTGCCCGAGCAGGCACGAGATTTGCATCGTGTTGACGGTCGAACCCTTCGCACCCGACTGTACCATCAGCTGCAGATTGTTCTCCGGGAACTTGCTGATCAAGCCTTCCGGCAGGCATGCGCTGTTAAAAATGGGCGAAGTAAAATTAATAACACGTCCAATTGGATTCCCTTTTTTTTCACTCACTTGTTAATCCTGTTGGTGTACGTATCGAGCACGGTCTTATACTTCCGGTCGAGTATGGCGCGAAACTTTGGATTCTTCGCGTACGCTTCCCGCATGCGCTGGGCCAGCTCGTCGCGCGAAACGCTAGCCGGCAGCTCGAGGGCTGAGGTGGCCGCTTCATGCCCGGCCACTGCGCGACACTCGCGTATAATTTTGGCCCGCTTCCGATCCGCCTTGCTCTGCACCAGAATATCCCGTACGCCCAGCGTGAACCCTTCCCACTGCAGGTAGTAGGTGAAGAGCCGCGACAGGGACGAAAGGAGAGCGGTGGAGCAGACGCCCCCGTACAGCTCGTACATGCAGTGGATCAGACCGTACGGTGTGGCGCCGAAGTGGTTCTTGTCGAGGATGCCGCTCAGCAGCTCACCCTGCCGGATGAACACCTCCGATTCGGACAGCTCGTTCTCGCGGAGCGGTGTGCCACCGTACTCCCAGGGACGGGCGGGAAGCACACACCAATGCTGCGTGGGAGAGCGGAGAGCGATTAGGAGTGCTTTTTGCGAGTGATTTATTACCACCATGCGCCCTTACCTTGTTGTTTAGCTTTGACTTTCCCACCAAGTTGATGTACGGCATGCCCTTCGGTGTGCTGTTCTTGATGATGGTCGAGATGATTTGCTTGCCGGACCACAGTCTCACCGGCTTCAGGATGGACGGTGGCAGCAGCTCAATATTGCCCTTCTTGTTGCTCAGCGCCTGAAACACCAGCTGCTGGTAGTCCTCCCTGCAAGGCAGTTTGAAAAGGGGTTTAATGAGGAGTCGGTTAGATAGTCAAGCGCCTCGATCCTTCACCCACTTACCGGTTGAAAAACTTGCCGCGTATGAAAAGCTTCACCGCCGATACGATATGATCCTGAATTAAACCACCCAGTGGTGTGCCGTCCTTCGGCACTAGGTACTGGTACGGCACCGCCACCAACCCGTACGCCTCCGCCCGGGCCACCTCGTTCTGCGGCAGATGAGCATTCATTTCATCCCCATCAAAGTCCGCATTGTACGACTTGCAGTTGGAGTAGTGCAGGCGGAAAATCTTCTCCCCGCCGAGAATCTTCGCCCGGTGCGCCATTATACTCGGCCGATGCAGCGTGGGCTGCCGGTTGAGCAGCAGTATATCCCCGTTCTGCAGATGCCGATGGACGATCTTGATCGTATCGTCACCGCTCGACTCCGCGCCGGCACCGTGCGGCGTTAGCAGCGTTTTGGCCAGCGATTGGCGCTGCGTTACGTTCGTGGACGATATTTTGCTTACCCGCCCGTTCGCATCTTCGATCATGTTCGCGCCCGGATAGACGTCCGGCCCGTTCATCACCCACTGGCGCAGCTCGGCCACATTCCAGGGCGTCACGGGGACCGGGTAGGTGAGCTTCTTTGCGAAACGCGTCGGTATGCCGATCTCCTCCACCCCTATGTTCGGATCGGGCGTGATGACCGTGCGGGCCGCATGGTTCACCCGCTTGCCCATCATGTGCATTCGGATCAGGCCGGCCTTCTTCTCGATCAGCTGCTTCAGCCCGAACGTGACCACCTGCTTGCCGCCGGACAGCTTCTCCACGTCCAGCAGCTGGTCGACGTTCGACTGCAGATCGCACCAGGCATGGAACAGCTTCTCCGTCACGGTGGCGCCCTTCGCCTGCTGGTGGATCGATTTCAGCTGGCCGAACGTCGCATCGCTCATGCCTTCCGGTTTCTCCTTTCCCTCGCTGCCGAGCAGAATGGCCCGCACGGTTGCGTTCGCGACGAAGATGTTGCGCAGCAGCACCGACTGCGCGTGCTCCATTACCGAGGAGCGGCCGGGTATGCGGTTCGCTCGGCGGACGGGGCGCATCTTGCACGGCGGCACCGGTACCACCTCCATGAAGAAAATGTCCGTCGGATATTGGGTCGTCTCGTGCTTGGCCGAGTGCAGTACGGGAAAGAGCAGCGACAGCAGCGTACCTTCCTGCTCGTACAGCTTGCGCAGAAACATCTGGCTTTCGCGGGCGAGCACCACCTCCGTGGACGATTTTACCTCCTCGTCGGTTGGGTTCTTGTTTCCCTTCTCCTCGCTGCAACGTGGGCAAAGAAAAAACATGAGCGCCTGCGCCCTCTAAGTACTGCTTGCGGCAGTGGTGTTTGTGTACTTACAGAAACGCCTTCTTGTCCGCTTGCGTCCATCGTATCGTTAGTTTTTTGTCGGCAATGCGAACACGCTGCAGCATTTTCGTACAGTGGATGCAACGTTTCGACTCCTGCCTGAGCGTGCTGTTCACGATCGCGGTCCGGATCGTGCTGGAGAGCTTCGTGTTGCCGAGCTTGTTGTACGGCTCCTTGCGCAGCAGATCCTCGTAGTACGTAATCTCCTCCGGTATGGCATCGTGCGGATTGGCCTGCAGCTTCGTCTTGTACACGTCGATCTCTTCCGCCTCGACGATGTAGCCGGCGTCGGCGAGCCGCAGCTGCAGCTCGAGCAACGATTTCGCTCCGTCCTGCAGCTGCACCCGGGCGCACGACATGCAGGTAATGCGCAGCAGACTGCTAACCGTGCGCATGAAGAACGGATTGTACACGACCAGGTCCAGCTCGATCAGCCCAAAGTGGCCCTCGCACGTGCTGACGTCACGGGTGCACGTCGCACAGATTTCACCGAACCCGCACGGACCCATCGCCGGATCGTACAGCCCGGACTTGACCGGGTTGCCCATGTCGTCGAACGACCGGTACGATTCCACCTTCATCACGCTGATCTTCCGCACGTCCTCCGTCGTAAAGACGGAGAACTCGAGGTTGGTTGGGTCAAGGTTCACGATCGTCATTGTGTGGCCTTCCCACGATTGCCTTCACCGAAACAACAGCGGTAACACGTGTGTGTTAGTTTTGTACAAAATAAAAGATAAACGTTTCAGCCAGGTTATTCACGACAAAAGTTCACGAAAAGATCTTGCCCGATTTGAAAACGTGCACATGGTTTCGGCAATTGACACTTTTTGACAGTTGTTGGCCGGCACTGTTTACGAATTGTAAACACGCGGGACGATATCAACCCTTGCATGCCATGGCATTGAAGCGATGGTTTTGTTTTTGTAGCGTAAGAAGCATTTTAAAGAGTGATTAACTGCTGCTGAGAATAGCAGAGTATTTGTAACGATTTTTGGAAGTTTTCCAAACATCTGAAACATTGATTTTTCTTTATTTTATGGTTTGGAATGGTTTGCATTCATCAGCGGATAGGAAACGCTCCAGCTCCGGAATGGAACATGTACATTCCCAATGAGCAAAAGCGACTCGAGCAGTTGTTTGAAAAGGGAAGTACTCGAGCTAGATGAACCATACCAAAAAAATTAACGATTTTGTTTGAGAATTAGAAGAATTATATTTTTCTCACTTACAATTTTTCTTTGAAAATACAAATAATGATTTGAATGATTGGGTTTTGTAAAAAAATGATGTAGAAAACATAGCCCAAAGTAGTTACAGTGACTGTAGTGCAGTCTTTTTTCTCCTCCTCCTCCTCCTCCTCCTCCTCCTCCTCCTCCTCCGCTTCTGTCTCCTCCTCCGCCTTTTTCTCCTCCTCCGCCTCCTCATCCTCCTCATCCTCCTCCAGCTCCCACTTTTCCTCGCCTTCTTCTTCTTCTTCTTCTTCTTCTTTTTAATCAAACACTCCGTGTTATCACGAGCTTTCCTTGAGTAATTTCTGCTTTCATGTATCTTACTATTCTACCTCTGGGCAGTTGTTTGTACTAGTGATTAACATTTATGTTTATTATTTCGTCTCTACTATCCTAGACTTTTTTATGTTTTGGTTGCTACATTAAACCTGCAAGTTTCTTTACCCGCATATACCTCTGTGTCGATAATCGAGTAAACAACTGCTCGAACATATTGGATAAATAATCCACGATTTCGAGCAACAAGTACGAACTGATTGTTGGGAATACTCGCCCATCCCTAGCAGCATGTTTTTCTACGTTTGAAGACGAACGGTCCCACAGCGAAGGGAGTCAGTTGAAGTTGTTGCTTACCTACGGTACGGTTGTATATTCCAGGTGGTTCTCCTAGACGGTGAGTGCGGTTTCCCCATTGTGTTTGAAGCAGATTTATATTTACTCTTTATAAAAGAGGTGGAAATGTGACAAAATTCCATAAAGTGTTGATAATAATTGTGTTAGTTGTTTACTAAAGTGTATAAAAGGTCTACCAAGCAGGGCCCCTTAAGGCGAGAGGTTTCTTTCTCTTCCCGTGATATCGTGCTCTTGGGCTTCCTTTTTCACCTGCCATCCTTCTGGAGCAGCCTCAGGTTGAAGCTTGCAGGAAACGAGTTCAGAGGCGAGAGAAAAGAAACACCAACAAAACGAAGGAAGAAGATGTTAATTTAACCTGTAATCACAGAATATTGGCAGTTTTCGGTGTGATTTACAAGAGTGAACGTCGGTCCATGTTGACGGTATTTTTGCTTTTTGCGAAGTGATCCTTACTAGGGTGTGAATTAGTGATTTCCAGATGGTTTATATGATCTTGTTCGAAGTGAGCGTTCTATAAAACTTGTTTGTAGTATATCCTATTCACTATTTTCCAGCGATCTACTGCGATCAGTGTAGTACCAGTGCAGTTTAATTACCACGATTTATCAATTTTATCTTGCAGTTACAATTAATTTGGTGATAAAGTGACCTCCAAGTGAACGACAACACAAAAGTCATCGCATTTATATAAAGAATACAGAGGTAAGAAATCAACCTTAATATAATTTCTAATTTTAGAAGCAAATTCGCCATCTATATGCAATGTCGAACGATTTGGGGATTGGAATGATCAAGGTCATCCACGAAAAAAAAATGTAAACAAGTTTTCCCGTCTCAAAACAGGAACACTTTTCGGGTGCTGGTCGCCCCGGTGCCGAGACGGACCACCAAGACCTTGAGAGTGGCAAGAATGTTCGGCTCCAGTTGCAAAAGCGCTCGTTGTTGGGCCGCCCAACACATGCACAACACCGGCACAATGCGTACGTGCCCGGTGAGGTCCGGGACAACGCAGAACAAATGACACTTGTTTGCCCGATTGAGGCCTCTGATGGTGATCGTCGCGACCAGCCCTTCGGTTGTGTAGTCTCGTGCGCCATCTCTAAGCGTTGAACGTGACCGTAGGGCAAAACTGTTACGCGAGCAAGCGCGCCACCGATGCAGCTTTTTGCGCATTCCGTTCCGCCAACAAATCGTGGAATTTTTTAGGAAAACTGTACACCCAGGAAGACGACATACAACACCCTGCGCGTCCATTGTTCAATAATGATTCAGGCCTTGCTGTTGGAGTGCTAACAGCTCGATTAAACATTCCCGCGTGCTGCGCGAGCTTATCAAATTAAGCATCATTAGGCTCATTTCACAGGTTTTTTGACCAATGAATATGGTGACCGTGTGCATCACAGGGAATGTCACTTCCAATTTGCAACTTACAAAAGGTGCAGAATTTTTTATCATCATGAGCTGTGTTTGTGCTTTATCGCATCAGCTTTTAGAAGCTTAAAGCAAGTCCCCACCCGCGCCAGCATACGTCCAGCAAACTGGGCTAGAAAGCCTGACATTTTTGTTAACCTGACCGCTCCTTCGCACCATCAAGCAAGGTCATCACACCTGCTGTTTTGGAACTGGATTTTCCTGTCTGTCCCGCTTGTCCAAAATGCGCCGTCACGTGTCGTCCACCTTCACGGGCAGCCACCACACAACAACCGGGTGTGCTTGTATTATTGTTGCTGCTGGTTGTGTCCCCGAAAATGATTTCGATCTCGACTGAGCGCCCCAAGGGACCAAACAAAGTGCAAATTTTGCTCGATAAGAACACAGGTTGGGTGTGAGGGCCTGGGAACACCTTCCCCTTGACGCCTGCCCCCGGAGGGCGGGAAGGTTGTTGTTGAGGCAGCACCGCCGTGTAGATAGGCGGAGCGAATGTGTTTTCATCCATATTTATCAGCGATACGCGAAACTTCGCAATCGAAACACGATAATGTGTCACCAACGGGGGCCGTAGGCAGCAGCTGCAACAACAACAGACAGAAGGAACTAGAAACTGAAGATATAAATTAAAGATAGAAAAAAAGAAACATACTTGGTCACACACAGTGGAGTGTCGGGAGGATGCTGGTATCATCATCCAATGCCTTTAATTCTAGTCATGATCACACGCGTCACGTGTTTTGGGGGCGCAAGATCTTTCTGGAAGCACGGTCGTCGCGCGTGAAACTGTTCGTTTCCTTCAAATCTCGTAAGCAACAGCAACCTGCCCGGTCGGCCTGCTATGAAGCTGCTGCTGCTGCTGCTGTGTGAGCTAACCCGTTCTCGTGGTAGTAGTACTGCGTTGTGACAGGTTGTGCTGCGGTCTCCAACTACACCACTACTCGCCCTGTCTGTTGAAATTCGCCCCGAGAAGAGCGACAGACGTAAAATGCGCAACGTTTCGGGGCTTTTTTACGCAAAGCTTCAGGTTTGCTGAGCAATAGAAATTGGCATGCTGCTGCTGCTGCTGGGAGGCACTGGGCAGTGAGTGGTACAGGGAAATGCTTGATCATGTAATGATTTCCCCCTGGTGGTTGCACAGGTTGCTTTCGGGGCAGGTTTTCCGCGAGCGCGCGCGCTTGCCATGGTTTGATGTCTCCGAATGCTGGGTCTGTGTTTTTTTGGATTGCAACTTATTTGAAAGCGCGTGAGGTAAGAGGAAAGCTACAGGTCCAAATAATGGCCCCCTTCACGAGGGAGTGGGACCAACGTTTGTTCGAAAGTGTGGTCAAGTTTCTTACAAGCACCGCTTCTTTTCGGTCTTCTTCGAAGATCCCCGTCAAGTCCAGAGCGGATGAAAGTGCAAACACAACTTCGACAGCACCTGAATGACATGGGCCAGGCGATATTATAATGTGTCGCGGTCATACGAAATTGATCGTGTATCGATCGAAGTTATCAGTCAAAGTTCAGCTAAAAAACATGCAAAGAAAACACCGAAACTATTTAGCCCTCTCGGGGGACTGGTTGGACTTTCCCATCCAATGAGTTGTCCCTCCCGGACATCTGGTGTACAGACACATATTATTTTGGATCGTTGTTTTTGGCAGTTTCGTCTGCATAAACGTTCAATGTTTTCGTCCCCGTTGATTGACCCGTTTCCCATGACGGCTTTCCAGTAGCTAACTATAAACTGTTTTCGTCGTCCCATGACATACTACGGTTGCAGCCATCGGTGACGCTGATAAAACAGAGACCCCCAATAAACATCTCCATACGAAGATCGATCGTAGTCGGCCGGAGAAATACGTCGCAATAACTTCAGCGCTCGAAAGGCGCTTTGAACCGGACATATGATGGGGAGAATGTGTATGTTTTCTTTCACGTTGGCGAGTGACGCTGGTTTTTTGCGTTATTTTGGTCCCTCGGCGTCTTCCACACTGCGCCAATGCATGAGAGAACAAGTTGATGATCAAATTACGTCATCCGGGCCTGGGTTTTTGTTGGTCCGCAATCGGTCATCGATCGTCTGGTGGTTCTATTTTTGGGGGGATGAAAAAGGCAGGAAATTCCAAGAAAAAAGTGTAATAAAATCGAACTTGAATTATTAAAGCAAATTACAAAGTGAGACGACATCAGGAAGCAGGGCACATGGGTAGGGTTTAAACGATTCTCTAGCACAACATATTTACAGCAGCGGCACGTTCATTAGTATTCTTCTCGCTACTTGTGTTAAAGGGCATTCTAGCGATTCGGTCCCGCGGTTTCCGCCACCCTGGTGAGTCATGTGTTGATTGTTGTCGGGGCAGATCGATTGACATCCAACGGCATGCTACTGCCGTGTAAACAATGTATTATAACCATTCTGGTAGGTTTCCCGGAGAGGTGATCGCACCCGCTCAATCATTCAATGTCAACCAATTTAGCTGCCAAAATATATCCCTTCTTGCACCCCCGTAATCCCACGCCTAATGTCCATTTGATAGCAAATTCCGGCACGCAAATCGCCCACCACCAAACGACGAGGGTCCCCTTCCCAGAGGGTGCCGTCCATCAAACTGTCATCCGCGTCATGTTCTGACCGGGACGGTAGGCAAAATTAAGGTCACCCAATCTGCGGTATCGACTACTTCCGAACTGGGGTCTTTTTTGTCCCCCCTCCCCAGAGTCCGGATATTTAACGGTTCGATTTCGTTCGCTGAATAAAAACGATCAAATTAAAAAGTCATGCCGCGCTGATCGGGGCCTTTATTTGTTTAGAGCGTTTGTGTTTTTTTGCCTTCCTCAGTCTCATCTGCTACTCTGTTGTCCAAGATCGACGCTAGATGAATTGAAAATGCGAACCGGGACCACGGCCATCACCATCAGCGTGTGGCGGAAACGAAACAGAGACGTGACCAAAGGCAAATGCGCCCTCCTGCCCTTCGAAAAGCATCACCACCACCTTGCTGCGACTAAATATTACGGAACCAATACTCTCCGTAACCAGCCCCGCTGGTCCATTTTATTTTGTTTCAAGTTCACACAAAATGCACGCTTGGTCTTGTGGGTTTAGAGAAGAAGAAATAAAAAGGCACACGTTCGCAAACTAAACAGCCGCGGACAAGTTAATTCCTTCGGTTTGAATAACTTTACTCACCACGGCGAATCAGGCCGCGAGATTCCGGCACGGAAGCAAACAGCCACGCACATTATGGGCAAAGTGTCTCATGCTTCAGTGCAGCCTTGATTAAATGGTGCTCCGAATTGTACTACCCTCGAGGTTCTTGGTTGCTAGGCACACACACAGATATTGCTTGCTTGGATAATCCTATTAGCTCAGCCTCTGCTCTGCCTAATGTGCGATTATGATACATTATGGACTTGGAGACGGGGAGGGAGGAAGGAGTGCATTTTCGGCACCAACCGCTTTGGAAGGTCGTTTTGAATTCGGTTTGGTTTCGAATTTGTGATGCAGGCGATAAAATTCACCGTTCCGTTCATTCGGTCCGACGTAATGAGGCTAAATGATCAAATTCATTAGCAGGTGTGCGTTCGCGGTTCGGAGATCAGCTGATCATGAGATCAGTCAGAGTCAGGTGGTTAAAAACGGAGGGCGAAACTCTCAGCTTTTCGACCGGCAAAAGGGTAAACAAAGCCGAAAGGTGAACCCACGGTAATGGATTAGCCGGGGAGTTTTAAAAGTGAAAGTAAAAATGGGAAACAATTAACGTGAAGTAGGTATGGTGGAAAATCATGAATAAAGGAGGATTAAGATTTCCAAGGGATCTTGTAGCATTCTAACCTGGTTGTGATCGTGGAGAATTAAGGTTAGAAGAAGAACTCAACAAAAGGCCTCTTTAATCCATGATCTCTCCAGTGCAACGTGTGGGACATCCTAATTTACTGCAAAGATATTTCCGAAGCTCGATAACTTGTTTTCCTCCCAGAGCTGTCCCAAACAATAAAACAGAATCAGACATTCAAATGGGTTATTCAGAATTCTCCAATTTCCTTCAATATTAATACCCGAACCTCTCATCTGCTACGGGTTCAATAGATTATACTGAATGTGTAATAAAAAGAGGCATTTTAAACTGTTTATGACACACCGCATCGTTAGAACCGACAAGGGAATAGAACCTTCAGAACGAAGCTTTCCTCTTAACGCTCGTTGAAGTCTTTCCATCTTATGTTCGCCCTTAGGATGTTCCTCCTAGCCAAGAGCTATTGACCTCGGACGAGATTTTCTAAGCTGCGATCGCAACTCTCCCGACGGGGTACAAATTGCAGCAGAGTGTTTTGGCCGGCAATAATCCTCCGTAGAGGAACTACGGTTCTGTTTTTTCTATCTCTGTGCGCATCGCGCAGTCACGAACAACACCGTGCGCCCAGGGCCTGAGAGCCAATGACACGGTTCGTGTATCCGGCGCATCCTCAACGTGTCCAGAGCATGAAGATCAGTACACAAAGTTCAGGACCTGATTCGCCGTACCCCCGTACGTACCCTCGAGGCGATCGAGAACCATATAGGTACGAGAAGCGAGAATACCATGCAATGCTGCATCTTGTTTTCCATTCTGTCCTCAAGGAACATTGCTTATGTGTGCGTGTGCGTGTGTGTTTGGTTATGGCATCGAACGACCTACACGTATGTGTGAGGTATATGATGGCAATAAACATCCACCAAACCTACACACTACGTCCCTTCTCCGGTACGAAGGAACCGGTTTGTGACCGACGAAAGCGAAGTCTTCAAGTCTCTCTAGCTCCGACTCCAATCGGGGAGAAGTCTCATCGTTTTTTTTCTTTCTTGATGCGTCACGCCTACCACCGAGTTGGAGGCTTTTGAGGGTTTGAGAGGATCGCGGTGGGTAGGCTCATGTGGGCATCCTACTCACACACATCCAACCCAACAAGGCGCTTGCAACTCCCAAGAAGAACGGATGTGAGGAAAAGACTTGTTGCGTACTCCGTTTTGCTTTTCGTTGCAGAGAAAATCGGAAAGAATTACATCAATCCTCCTCGATTGTTGCTCTCTGCTTCTGCTGACCGCTACAGAGCACCGTCCGTCGCCTTTGTGTGACCCAGGCAGGAATACTGGAACGCGCGTCACGCTTGAAGCGACGGTGTCCGCACGCCGGCCATGGTTGATGGCGCTCACGGCGTCACTTCGATCCCGGTTCTTCTGTTGCTCCCAATTGCTTTCAATTTGTTTGCTGCTGAACAAAACCGTTCGCTTTGGTGTAGTACGGCCGGTACACATGCTGCGAGTGTTGGTGCAGAAAAATCACAAACCCACGCTCCTCTGGTCCGACCGGTGTGATTACACGGCACGTCATCTACAGAAACCAGAAGCAACCCTTCCACTCTGGACGACTAATTAGCCGCCTGGTTGAAGGGAGAAGACAAAGAAAATCTCCGGCAATTGGGCACAACACTGGACGACTGTGTACTTTTCTTGCGCATTTTCCTGTCGCATGTCACTGATTAGCCACTTTCAGCCAACATTTCCATCATTCCCCCCCCCCCCTTTCCGATGCTTCGTCATCGTTGTGTCTGATGGACGGATGTGCGATTGAACGGCGAGGGTCCTAATATTGGCCTAACCTTCAGGGATGACACAGCGAGCTTCTTAGCGTTAGGTCATCGTCAAAATGTGGCGCGCGTTTTAATCGCCGTCAAGATCTCGTATCGGCATCCCGGAGGAGAAGGAAGAGTGGATGATGGGCAAAAACCCATCACGCTGCTGCTGCTGATGATCGTTAGCCCGCACAGCGTAACCTTGGAACGGTCGCGGCTCCGCACAATCTCGGGAGTTCCGTTTTGTGGCGCATCTTCCAAGACGCGCTGGGGAGGAAGGGATTCGATTACGTGCTCTGGCGACGAAGATCACGTCACTCTCTTGACGGTGATCATATCTTGCTACTACTACTACTACTACTACCACCACCACAACAATGCACCGCAGGAATTCGTGCTATGACGATAATTTTTGCCTGACAACGGGGTCCAACCGATTGGAATGGGAAGTGAAGGAACCTGAGAGAGAAGGAGAGAAAGATACAGGGGAGAGACAAAACCTGTTGGCCGAACGATGGAATGTTGTGGCTAAAGGTGGAGAGATGCAATTTTTGGAGTGCATCTTAAAAGACGAAGGCAAAGGCTTTTGTTGTTGCCGTGTGCAATGAAGTAATGAGATCTTATGTAATAGAATCAAATATGGAAAAGAGAGGGTCTAAAATTAAATATCTTGAATGTAAAAGACTATTTTTATTCATTCCATGGCATCTTTAAAGCTCTCTCGCATTTGGGAACAGTAGCAAGCAGTAGTTGATTGAAATACAGCGCTCAACCTTTTGTGTGCTCGTAAATAGTTCAGTTTGTTCAGCTGCAGTAGCTCTCCCCTAGCACGTTGGTTCGTCTGGCCACCAGGCGAGATGTGTGTGTGATCGATCGAGACAACGAGGCAAGCTAATTTCGACACTCAACCAGCAGCATTCTTCCAATCATTTGCGCTAAAACTGGTGCAAGTCTTGCCGGGCTTCGGCTTCGGTGCCCTGCGCGTGCGATCGAGCGGTATGTCTTCGTGAAGCCACTTTCACCTCTTAATCCAGGCAAATCATTAGTCACAACGGTAGTACACTTATTTGCTTCCCACATGGGCTTGCTAATTATATCACACACTTATTGCACCAGAGCGGCAGCGGTGGCGGCAGCAAATGCGACATCGCAAGAGCACACCGGTTCCGGCTGCTGTGTGTGCTCTGGCGCAAGTGCAATAAAACACAGTTGGGTGATGGTGTGTAAAGGAAATTGGAGCGGCATTGGTGGATTTAAATATAGAGAGAGACTTGTGCTTAGCATACATAGAGATAGAGAGATGCCCCTCTGCACGAAATAGCTGAGTGAGTCATATAAGGTGCGAAGAAAGATGTGCTTGTGTCATTGTTTTAGTCGAATGATTTTTCCTGTTTTTGAAGATCGTATGCGTGATTAATTGCGATGAATTAAGCAGAACACAATCACATATTACACGGAGAGAATGCACGCGCGCGCGCTCCAGTGTGTTCCCGCGAAGAAAGTAGACTTGAACCCGTGACCTGTGTGTGTAGTGGCGAAAAGTCTGATCGCTTGTCACACTACACTACGCGGTGGTCTCCACGTTGATAAGCAATAACGCCATATAACACGCATCGCATGACGATCGTGAGATGTGATTCGGTGCAATGCAAACCATTACGTCTTAACTAGTACTTCCTTCGACAACATCCGCATACGGAAACCGACACGACACAAAGAGAGAAAAAGAGAGAGAGAGTAAACCACTCACTGATATAATGACAAACAAATAACAAATCTACCCGCTGTTTTCATCTGCCCCGTGTTGCACTGCCGCTCAGTGTACACGATCGTCTTAAACGCTTATCGGCAAACTAGCAACACCCCGGCATGACGTGTAGTAGAGGAGCAGTAAAAAAAAGAACATATTTCCGATTTCTTGCTCCTCCCCACCACCACCATCCGGTGGTTCGGTTAATCGACAGCCCGGCGGTGAAGTTGACACGCGCAAAAAAGTGCAAAAGTGGCGTTAAATTTTTATCGCTTCGTGTCTGTGTGTCTGTGTATGATGCCGGTTTTCTCCGCCTTCGCCATATTGAGCGATGTTGTTTACCTGGACGTGTTTATTAAAATGTTGCTTGTGTTGCTGCTGCTGCTTGCTCGATTCGATAAGACTAACCTGACCAACTGTCGGACTTTCGAAACATCGGACAGGGTATGAACACATACCAAGCGCATTTACATCCTGACGGTCGGTTATACACACACTCAAGTGGTGAAAACCGTTTCCGGTCATTTATTATTATTATTCGTTACGATCGTGTATCGGAAATGGATGAGAAACGGGTGAGAATTTTCCATTTTACGCTGTGTTAAGATTTATTTTTCCATTCTTTACTCTTTTCACGATTGTTCTCACCATATATCTCGCTACCTTTTTGTTATCGTGTTGTGACAATCGCGGTTGCATGTGGAAAAGACGACTCTTTACAAG
The DNA here is from genome assembly GCF_017562075.2 of Anopheles merus. Lineage (NCBI taxonomy): Eukaryota > Metazoa > Arthropoda > Insecta > Diptera > Culicidae > Anopheles > Anopheles merus. Next base: position 34,507,063 of record NC_054085.1, on the reverse strand, counting down.
CAAGATTAATGCTTCACATCCCCTTTTAAATTCAATCTGTTTCAACAACCGATCAGCGACGCAAGCGACGAACCTTTTATTTTGTTCTAAACGTTTCTTCCTGTCGATTGATTTGGAAGGTTTTTTGTGTGTGTTTTTATTTGATTTATACATAAACGTCCATTTCCTTTCGTGTGGCGAACGCAGGAAGAGGATGATCGTGACCTTCACAAAGCCTTCGCGTTTGTAAGTTGGGGGGTGCTAGATACATCCGTCTTGTTGTATTATTGTGCCTCTGGCAAGCGGATGATGATGATCTCATGTACGTGTTGGCAATATTTGCGATTAGCACTCCGTGTGTGTGTATGTTTATGGAATGGTAATTGATTGGAATATTTTTGCCCTTTACTGATTGATGAGGTAATTCATCTTGTGCGCAGGGGGACGGGTTACGAAGTGAGTCAACTGTTACTGACCTCTCCTCAGGGTCTGCATGTGGGGCATAAATACGTCGCAAAGATCTTGCCAAAAATAAACCGCTCCGATAACGCTTCACTTATCGAGTTATTGAACCGAATAAAGGCTCTCCTTTCATGAGCTAGCAAGCCTAGCCACCCGATGGTGGAAAAAGTAAAAGTCTCGGCAAATTGCAAAATTAAAACAAACTCCACCAGCGCGAAGGGGAAAGAGCCACCATCAGATATTGTACAAACATTCGCACTGCAATCGGTGCGGGCTCGCCAGTGGGGGGTCGCCAGGTGGGGTGGCATTATCTAACCGACAAACGTGCCAACCATCTCAGTGACAAAATATTTAACAAACCTCCTACTTCTTCACTTGCCAAAAACAAACAAACGGGGAGAGAACATTAAAGACATCTCGCACAAGGCAAACACCACCAATGGTAGCAATTATTAAGCTTCCCGCCTCGCCCCGAGCTCAGGTGGGAGTGAGATTAAATTAGTAAATGCAATAATGTATCTATAGGCATAGGTCGAACACGAGAGGAGAGTCCCCTTGAACGGCGGCATGTTGTGTTTGCTTTTTCCTAATCCCCGAGTGCCGCGAACAAACTGAACGAATAGTTGTAAAATCAACCGCACGATTACACACACACCCCACACCCAGAGACCACGATTCGCATCGCCAGGCACGGTGAACTGGAGATAAGGATTTTGATGTGAAGCGGGAAAGTTCCAACGATGGCGACGATGTTAATCTATTCCTCGAACCATGCCGGGTGGCCACAGCACACAGCACGCGCGTGCATGCGAATTGGATAAAATCTTGACGTGTGCTCAGTGTGCAACGCAACGCGCTCCACCAAAATTGAGGTATTTGGAGTGACCGTTTTTAGTTCCCTGGTGTGGAAAGAGCGGAGTCTAGCTTTGGCTCATTTCGGTGCCCGTTTGGGTTGCTTGCAGATTGTGAGAAACTTCCAGCAAAAAAGGCAAGGTTCGTCGTCTATCGAGAAGATGCACTTTGAGGGTGCAGTTGCAATTAGTACACTCTGAGCAGTAAAAAACAAATGTAGTGTTCAAATTAGTGTCAGATCTTCTGCTTAGTAGCGCTACCGTAAGATATAATCATCCCGCTTGTGAGATGTTCTTGGTGTTTGTAGAAGCTTCATGGTGAGCAAGTAAGTTCACTCACAATCGCCACAAGCTCACCTTAAAAAGCTACCCCCCGGTAACGTATGAATTTGTGGCCTTTTTCCCCTCAACGTTTCTCACGAATCTATTATCCACCCAGCATCAACAAAACTCATTAATCTTCCCTCTGCTCACTTCCATCAAGCCTCTTGGGTGTCCCGTACATACATCAAGAAGTCGACCAGCAGAGAAGAATTGCCTGCTCACCAATTTTATGTAAGGTCGCAGCGCGGGTAAAAAAAAACGGCAAAACAATAGCGCCCCACTTGCTGCAAACATGGGGAGCGCGAGAGAGATGATTCGTTCATGACCTATGCTGCCTGCCTGCTTACCTCCCAAATAACCGGCATATCACATTGTTTCCAGTTCGCTGCTTCAAACGTTGCAGTCGGCACGCCATGCCGAGAAAGTGCATCCGCCCCACGGGTGCAGGGGCAGGATGGAAGGTGCACTTTTTGTTTTGCATTTGCTTCTATTTTACAATTCCCACCTGAATCCATGAACCATCTTCTCTTTGGCCTCCCTGTGGGTGGGCGATGCAATACCCACATCACCGCTGCTTTTTGTGTAAGGGGGCGTCGTGCGCTGGCGCGGCCTGGCGTGTACATCCATCATGATCGGGTTGGGCCACCCTTCACCCTACTGCCGACGAACGTGCGCATGTGAGCAATTAGTTTTTTTTTTGTTTGTTTGTTGCGAATAAATAATAGAATGCAGCACTGAGTGAGGAGGGTAGTGGTAGTATCCACCACCACACCGCCATCGATCACGCCCGAATGGGGTGGCTTCTCTCCTGCTGATGCTACCGTGGGGGATGGTTTAGTTTCGGAACAAACAAATAAAGCTTCATGCATATTCCTAAACCAGCAGCAGCAGCAACAGTGCAACAAGACCTTGAGCTATGGCACATTTTTGCAGGTCAACATGATGGCGCACGCACACGCATGATATTAGTACGCACGCACGCAGATAACGAGTACTTCAAACGACGGGTGGAATTATTAATTGGGGAATTTGGATGTGCCAGAACACGCTCTTTTGTATTCCCTTTGGCTGGTGTGGGAATGTTGAGTTAACTTGTTCAAATCAATTTCTTTGCAAGATCAGCTGGTTTCAGACGAGAGAGAAAAGGCTGCCCGGTGTCAATGTCATGACATTCTCAAGGCATCCGTATTTCTCATAAAGTTTTTATCAATATCTTGAATATCTTGATTAAGAAATTCTATATCATGTTGCATTTGGTGTACACCATTGGGTTTACAGGCCACCAACTCCTATTAAAACAACCCTTCCAAAGCCTGGACTTGGTACTACAAAGACTCTGCTCAAAATGATCAAATTATGAGTTTTGCAGTGACTGAAACAATTCTTAACTCCAATTCCATTACATCCTGCATGGTTTTGGGTAAAAGCGACCTTCTACTTCAGTTGTACTGATCCTTCAATCTCAGCACTTGATCGGACTCAGGCACTCCTCCAGTTCAGTGCAGCTCCGGCAGCTTTCCTTTGCTAATTGCCAAGTGTTGCTCCATTTGTTCGGTAACGAGGGCAGCCCGCTCATTGCATATCTTGATCGCCCGGCCCAACAGCAACACTTTCCATGACAACTTCCCGTACCTCCGATGTATCTCCCAGTAACCTTTCACCTTACCCGGAACGGCAATTGGTTAGGGGCCACTCCGATAGTTGCCCGCTCGTTACCGACAAACATGTGCTCTTACTATCACTTTCCAGTCTAGTGTTGTATTGCTGATCTAGCTCAATAATGACAGTACAAATGGTCTTGTAGATGGAACCAACTTCAGCAGAAGCACCAGCATCTCTTACATGGCCCCAATTCTATTCTTTACTAACCCCCGCACAAACCTCGCCTTCCTGGCGGCTACTCATTTATTATAAGTAAGATGTACAAATTAATTCCAAAAAATGTTAATTACCTGTTCCGCTCGCGTCTCTCCATCCTGGAGGCGCGTTTTCAATTTTCCTGCGCGTAAGCACATGCACGCGTAATTTATTCTATTTCGTTGTGCGCAGTAGTAACGGCACGCTTAAAAAACATTATCTCATAATTTGCCACGGTCTGATAGATTGGAAAATAAACAGATTGAATTTGAAGACGAGTGGTGGGTATGGGTGTGTACTATGGTGCTTCTACTACTACGCACCATAAGTCATTGTGTGTGCGTTTCGCTTATCGGAAAAGTTCAAGTGCAGTATCGTTGTAACACTTTGGGAGAATGGGAATAGTAGCACATTTAGAGATAAAATACAGCCACAAGTGCTAAACGAGATCTGTCGGTCCATTGAAAGACATAAACTATGAACATTTTTGCAATAATTGCTTTCCATAAAGAATTAATATTAATCGAACATAAAACATCCACCCCTCAGACAAGGTACACATCAAGCGCATACGATCGTTGCATTTATAAGCGGTTATTTCTAACACATACACAGCAGCAGAAGTAGAAACAAAAACCCGTTTGCAAATGCTCACAACCTTGTCCCGTTTGGTGTGGTGGCAAGAAATCGATTTTCTTCCAAAGCCCCCAAAAGTTTCGCAAAGTTGCGGCTTCTGGTTGCGTTGCTCAATATAAGGAGCCTGGCAATTAATCTTCAGCTATGTTGTTACGCTCCCTCACCTCGTTCTCTCTCTCTATATTAGATATTCCCCTCACTCGAATGGCGACCATGACATAGCGCGTACAGTGTACCGCACCACCTGCAACGACGACGACGACGCTATGCCTGCTCCCTTTCCGATCACCAGCCGCCAGTTTGATTTGCTTCAAACACCTAGGCGCATTTTATTCGCCCCTTGATTAGGTGTGGAGGAGGGAGGCCTGATTGCGTGAAGACTTCTTTGTGCATCGCCCACTTCGGCTTCGAAGGGCTGCCCCCCGCTTCTAATCAGCGTTTCCTGTGGACCACATTTACTTCGGCGTTCGGGGGCTTTAGTGCGCATACTGTACTATCAATGGCTGTAATCTCACTATAGCCCGTTGTTTGTACACCGGCCAAACGAGCAGCAGCGCCGGAAGTTTGAAAGGCAACGTGTCTTTAGGGCCTCGCTGTGGAGGTGGCAGTGGGCAGGTTTGATCATAGAAATAGATCAGAAACGCGCGCACTCGGATGCATTCTGCGCCTTGTCTCCTCCCCCTGCATCATCACTGTGCGGCGGCGTGCAATGACCCGCGCGCGCATAAGGCCGAGCTTTCAAAGTCGCGAAAGGAATCCCTGCCTGCACCCCGTTGTCCAAGGCTCTCCAAAGCGTGACAGTGTTGGTAGTGGTAAAAGGGAGCCAACCAAGTAGCTGGGTGCCACCTGCCTGCCTGCCTGCCGGCCTGCCTGATAGACACCAACCTGTGCTTAACCTCCAATCGCTCCATAATAACATATCGGGGCATTTTATTTCTTACGTGATTGCAACAGAAGCTGCTCTGCGCAGTACAACTACATCACGTACTGTAATCGGTTTGGGCAAAAGTGAACCAGTTATGGTGTGTTTCCTTTTGCCTCTCCTTCTTCTGCTTCTTCTTATTCTTGTTGGAGCACAATTTGTGTGCTTCACGGGCACACGGGGCTCTCCTTCCCATCGACCCATTGCACTGTGTCATCGCTTATTGCTGTAAGACCTTCCGAAATGGTCGTAAATCAATTACACGCGATAGTGAATTATTTAACGCGCGAGACGAGCAAACCCTTCCATGCAGGAGAGTGTCATGAGCGAGAGGCAGATTCCGATAGAAACTCTTCAGTAGAAGAAATCCAACATGTCCAAATATATTTCAAAAGGATCAATTAAGGGAAAAAATAGAGCAAGCGATAACATGTTTAAAGCTAAATCAACGATTCAATAAGGCAATCCATAAACGACAATTGTGACTAACATTCCTCAAGAGCACCGCTAAACAGGCGGGTGGGATTAAATAATGGAATAAATAGTCACACTCTGCAATGTGAAATATTTATAGACGACGAGTGGCAAGGAGAGGGTGGTCGTGTTTAGATCTGGAGTGGCCGCCGCCATGCTTGTAAAATGCCGTACTTTATGACAGTTGCTTAGTGCAATTACTACAGCACCGGGTGGCCTCTCTGAGCGACCAATGAGCGAGCTGCTCTCTTGGTTGCACTTGCTCTTGGCGCAAAGGATCGTTTAATGCAAATGATGAGTCACTTTTCCTCCAATTTGTTGCGTTTATTCATTCATCACGCCTTTGTTTAGAATCAATTATTGCACGATTAACTCTGTCTGTTGAAGGGGAATGCCTCCGGTTGGGGGAAGCAGCCTTTCAAGAACACATGTAAATCTCTCACGTATTGCAATACACGACGAACTCCTCCACGTCCCGGACGATCAGCAACGGAGCAACTGTTTTTGTTTGCCATTTCGGGTAGAATACCAATGAGGGAGGAAGCGCTTCGATCGATGTACGCCGATTAATTGTGCATTTTTACGTACGACAGTCACGGAATGGTACTAACAAATTTCCGTTTTTTCTCCCCGCTTCGATTTCGATTTCATTCACAGATAACGGAACATCCGGACGGCGATAAAGAGAGAGAGCGAGAGCGAGAGAGACACACCATCAGTGAGCGTGAGAGACCCCCGCCAAGACAAGATAGTGGCGCGGATCGTGTCTAAAGGGGTTTTAGTAGCGTGCCCGCAGTTTGCCAGAACTGAGTGACTCGTGCGCGTGTGCAGTTGTTGCGTGACAATCAGCTCCATCCATTCCACAACACCGCTTGATAAGCCGAGGAAAGCTCGATCGATTGGACCACCCCGAAAAACACAGTATGTCGTCCAAGAACAGCAACAGTGCGACGACCACCCCGAAGTACGAGGCGCGCCTCTGCCACGTGGTGAAGCGGGCCGACTTTGACGGGTACGGGTTTAACCTGCACGCGGAAAAGGGCCGCCCGGGCCAGTACATCGGCAAGGTGGACGACGGTTCGCCGGCGGAATCGGCCGGCCTGCGCCAGGGCGACCGCATCATCGAGGTGAACGGGCAGAACATCACGACCGAGACGCACAAGAAGGTGGTCGAGCTGATCAAGACGGTGCCGAACGAGACGCGCCTGCTGGTGATCGATCCGCGGGCCGATGCGAACGACCTGAAGGCGGCCCTGGCGAAAGCGGCCGCCGCCGGTCCAGTTACGAACGGGACGTCCATCAACAACAACAACAACATTACCAACGGTACGACCAACGGGCATCACGAGAACGGCGGTGTGAACGGCAAAGAGAATGGAGTGAAAAAGGACACGAAGGAGCTGGTAAACGGTGGTGGTAAGGTGGAGATGGAAAAGGCACCGAAGGTGGCATCTCCCAATGGCATGACGGCTGTAAATAACAACAACAACAACAACCACAGCCACAGCAATGGCAATGGAACGGGCGCCGCCCCGGACACCAACCCGAAGCTGATGGAGAAGATCATCGACGACACGAAAAAGGTGCTGACCGTGACGGACGGTGCTGCCGTCGGGAAGATGGCACTGAATGGTACTGCGCCGGCGGCACCGGTCCCCACCAACGCCACCGCCACCACGCAGAACGGTACGACGGAACCGTCCAAACCGGCCGAGGGCAAGAAGCTGAACCTGCCGATGACGGCGGCCGAGATGCGGGCACAGTTGGCCGCGCGTAAGAAATACGATCCCAAGAGCGAGGTGTGCGATCTGCGCAAAAAGTACGAAATCATACAGAAAATGTAAGGCCCACGCGGTCTTGCTGGACAGTCCAATGTGTTAGATGTTTATGTGTTAGATCGTGTATGCACCCAAACAAGCAGACAGAGAGAGAGAGAGAGAGAGAGACAGAGAGGATAATAGTGAAGGTGGGTCACAGGATTCACGGGAGAGATCATCGCCGTGCCCCAGAGGGAGGAAAGTGAAAGTCGCTTATCTCACTCTCTCTCTCTCTCTCACACACACACAGAAAGTTGCACCGGATGTAGTGACTTGTAGAAGGAAGCTGTTGCGAGGCATCTGAGCGTGCCGGTAGTGGCCGTTTTATTTACCCACAAACTTAGCTGTGTGTGTGTATTTATTCTAAAGCTCCGGAGCCGTTTGCACGATCATATCATAGGGTGGCAGTGTTTACACTTCTCAAACGGTTTTGTGTATGTGTGCGCATTAGGATATTGGAATACGGATCCAGTAGCGGAAGCAGTGGGCAAATAGTAATCAAAACAACCGTTGCCAACCGTTGCAGAGGTTGTGATACAAAAAAGCACGATTTGCTTGCTTACGTGAGACGTCATCTGGTATGGAATTCCGGAAGTGAAGGTTGATTCTGTACCATTTTTATGGATGTTTGCTTCGTCGGGTCCTTATCAACACGGGAATTTGATTGCGCGCGCGCAATAGTGTGTTCTAATTTATAGCTTTCTGATTGACCTTTGTGCAATCCACCCCCAAAATCACCTAGGATGGAATGTTTTTTTTAGACCCAATCGTCGTCGTACGTTCAAAAACGTATCTACGATAAGGTGTGCGTGTCACCGGCTCTGCTATCGTCTGCGTCCAATCGGTGACAACGAGGCGCGCGATGAAAATGAGTTTGATTTTGCAACGCGCAGTTAAACGAAGCACCATATCACTCACGCATTACGTTAAGGGGGTTGTGTGTTTTTTGTTTTCTCTTCTTTTTCTTGGCCATCGTACCCGTTTGATAACACACTGGCACTGGGACCACAAAAATGTCTCTTCCATAACGCTATCAGTGCCTTCCTTTGTGATCGGATCGATAGATAAGCTCCACACAGCTCACACACACACACACAAACTGACGCGGAATTCTGTGACATGACACACTTGTGGGACCGGACAGCAGTCATTGCAGAAAAGGGGAAGCACCCCTACATGGGAGCAAATTAATTGATTTTCTTAATGTTGTCGCAGAACAGCGGAACAACGCAAACAATTTGCACATTCCATTGATAGGGGGCTGGTGTGTGGTGATCACACCGCGATCTATTCCACCGTTCGGTTGACCAAGCGTTCAAAATTGAGGAAAAAGATACTACTACTGTTGTAAAACGTAATTGATAGAGTTAAGCATATTACATCAATGTAGAAAAAAAAACAAAGCAATGTAAGCAACGTTTATGCGCGTATTGAAGCAAAAACAACACAGCAAAAAAGAGACAAACACACCGAGCAAAACAGAAACCGAGGAGAACACCGTGTGCCAAAATTTGTTCCTCACCTTTCCCATCCCCATTCCCCGCCGTTCCCCACAGTTCCCACGTGGCAAGCAGTTAAGAGAGGAAGCAATTACGCTTTCACAAAAAAGAGGAAAAACAACAGTTCGTTTATGCATTTTATCAGTTTGCTTCCACCTTCCAGAGGGTTTACAGGTTAGTTTGTATTGATAATGTTTCTAGTTTGTAGCCATATAGAGAGAGATAGAGCCCTCTTTAAGAAATGAAAAATGCATCCCCTATCCCGTCATCACAGAGTGTGGCCGAAGCCGTGCAGTAGTGGTAATGTTTTAGTTTGTAAGAGACACGAAAGAGCGGTAGAAGAAAAAAGGGATGGTGGTCGATAAAGAGCGAGAAAAAAGACCATGCTGCGAGAGAGATTTTGCACAACACGTATGCAAAAAAGTGTAATAAGTTGTAGAATAAAGTATTTATGACGTAAGAAGAAGCTGCTGTCTGTTTTGTGAAGAAAGGGGAAAGAAATAAATGGTAGGAAATTGTCATTTAAATGGTAAGTATGGGAATCATTATCCTTGGTGAATGAACTGAAACAAAGCCAATAAGCGGTAATATCCGTTACCAGGAAATCCTTCGAGAATGCCATCCCTTCCGCCTGTAAACCCGATGCCCTGATATGGTGTTATTGGCCTCATCTTCTTCCCCATACCATGCGTTAAAAATAAAAGCGGTACCAGACAGTCGGATAGCGCACAAGAGATGATGGCCAAAACGTGATCGGAAAAGGGAATGATCGAGGGTGGGGTGGGTAATATCTCCCGAAGCCCGTGTGATGGTCATTGTGTGCGCGACAAGGGAGCGTTCAGTTTCAGGGTTGGTTGGACGATTGCACATCGCACGTGAATAACCTGTGCAAAATATATGTTAAGAAGAATAAAAAACCAACACCCCATGCTCGCGTGCTCATGAAGATCGCCGGTGCACAATGGAAACACGTGTTGCCATGGTGCGCAACGCGCGATTCATTTCACGTTTGACAGGTGCGGCGGCGGCGGCGGCGACGGTAGCGTATTGTGTGTTTGCTGACGTAGCAAGATGTGCAAAAACGACGCGACCATTACAAAAGCGGCAGGAGACGCTGCGAATGCATGATAATCTATCGTGGCTCTCTGGCTTGTTGATGACGCTCCGTTGCCCGTTTCCTTGCGCGTTGCCCGGTGTCGTCGTGGTCGTCCCAGCAAACAATGGTGAAACCGAATGGCGGAGGAAAACATTCAACTGACCGGTCATTTATCATTAATCCTAGGGTTTTGATTGCAACGAAAAAAAGCTATCACCGCCGGAATCATCAGCTGGGTGATGATAAATTTCCACCATAAAAACCGGTAGCAACAACCGTGTGCTCCGTTGTGTGGGATGGTTTAAAAAGCGTTTAAAAATTAATTCTACAAACACTGCCGGTGGGTGACATCGACGCACGTGTTTACTCCCTTGCGTGGGGGTGATCACACACACACACACACACACACACACACACACACACACACACACACACACACACACACACACACACACACACACACACACACACACACCACACACACACACACACACACACACACACACACACACACACACACACACACACCACACACACACACACCACACACACACACACACACACACACACACACACACACACACACACACACACACACACACACACACACACACACACACACACACACACACACACACGCATTCGGGACTCTGGAGGGCGGGATGGCGCAATAAAAATGCGCAACACATGCATGTGCATTCAGCTGTCATCGCGGTGGCCTTGAAAATGCCACGTGGACGCTTGCGCATAAATCCCGCTCGGCGGCGCACGTGCTTTATGGTGAATTTATGGTTTTTATTTTCGGATTACCGATTGCTAACGATAACGTTAGATTGCATGATAGCTGAGATGTTTTTTTTTCAATAAAAACTGAATATTCTGAAAATCCAGTTTGCTGCCGGGTGATCCACCGTTCCAGCAGATGGCAATCCGATACATTGCCGTGTGTTCACGGTGTCACCGGATCCAATGGCTTCCCATTATTCGGACAGATCGGTTACCGGACAGATAATTCCTGTCCCAACGTGAGCTCGGGGGGGGGGGGGGGGGGGGTGGCAAATGGGAACCGAGAGTACAAAACGGTCCCGCTTCCGGTGTGAATAGGATTGTTTTGAATAGAATTACTTGTTGGGTGCGTATTTGAAAGCGGATGCGCGGGGACTGGGGCAGAGTTGTGCTCGATTGTTGAGCGTCAAGTGAATGTTGTTCCATCGTATTGCCATGTCGCCCACGTTCGATTGCACCGGCGGATGGTATTGTCTATCCAGCGTTATGACCGTTCAGATGGTCGGTTAGTCCACGTGCTTGTGGGCTTATCGTTAGTTTGGTAGAGTAAGGAAAATTTTATTTGATATGTCTTATATTTTAAACTGACCTGATTACAGTTAAATTAGCTTCAAACAAGTTGTTCTACAAATTCAAATTAATTAATAATTTTACTATTTTTAAAGCCAACAAAGCAATGTTGAAGTTTAAACAATGTCAATTAACATTCACAAGTGACGATTACTTTGCACCGAGGGAAAATTACACTCAAAAAAAGAAAAAACTTGTGCCAAACAAAGAAAGTTCCCAAATCCATCTATCTTTCCGACGGTTTCTCTCTCTCTCTCTCTCTCTTGCTCTCCCTAATGATCGTTGCGTGATCATGCCAAAAAAAAAACAGGGCTTCGTTACCGTCAAAAAAGTATGAAGTAATCGAAAAAGGGGTAAACTCTACCGGGTTGTAAACGAGGTGGAGAAACGAGAGATAGAGAGAAAAAGCTCACTGATTTATGTCGATCGTTTATGGAAGATTATTTGAAAATTATTCTTCGCGCTTGGTTTTTTTTTTGGAAGAGAGGGTTGAGAGAGAGAGACTCGTTTGGGGCAAAGATCAAGCATAGGTGTGAGATAAATATTGGGGCTCATTAAACTCATGGAAGATTGCACTCGCTTACCCCTTACTTCTCGCTTTAGGTTCGGTTTCACTTGCCCGCCAATCGTTGGTTGGTGGCTTTAATTTGACTGTGGCCTTATGCCATTGGCTAGACCCATATTACATATTCCGCTTTTCTTACGCTTACGCCATCTCGCCTGCGTTTGAGTCGCGCGCGCGCGCGGTAAGGCGAATCAATTCGGAGGTGGCGAGGTGGTGATTTAATTAGGCGGCGATCTTTCTCACCGTCGCGACGTGACCCTTCACAACCGGAAGTGGTGCGGATAGTACAATTAGCGGCTGGCGGCTGGCCGACTTCGAAAATCGTTCGTGATGGTCAATCATACCGTTCCTCGCGCTTTTACTGTTTAGAAAGAGAGAGAGAGAATTTAAATTGAATCCCAGAAACGAACAACTGATGGCGAGCGATTAGATGGGACAGCATTTCGGACAGGTGAGAAGGAAAAAGGAAATAATACAGAAGAGTAATTGAATTACATTTTAACTTTGGCGACTGTTTTTGCCCCGACCAGATGTGGGTCATCAACCCCCAAGCCATGTTCTTACTTTCCTTCTCTAGGCTGCACCTTGACTTGTTTCATTTTCGGTAATGGGAAACCCATCTATATATAGCGACAATTGCCAAAAATCATGTGATGCAACACTGTTGATGCTTATTTGGTGCCAATGTGTCTCTTCCACTGCTTGGCAACCGTGGCAAACGTTAATGGGAAACACAGTCATCATGCTGTAGACATTCAAAACTGTCGTTTGATATACATTGTGATCATACAATCACGTGGCTCAACTACATTCATGATTTATTGTCATATTGCTTTGAATTTAATTGACGGCGCGTTTGTAACTGCCTGATCTAATTCCAGTACGATTGTGGGTCATTCTATTCCTACTTATCATGCTACACGTGAGCTTCAGTTTTATTGTCTTCTGTTTATGGCCAATTCCTCGCTTATCCTCATCCCTTACGCGTGCTCTCTATTCCGTGAACCTTTGCACGATGCTTATTTAATTGCTTGCCCACAATGAACCCAGCCGGGCAGAGATTACATCGGAACGGCTTCTCTTTGGTGTGCGTGCGGCGATGTACCTTTAGATCGCCGGGGAGTGTAAATCGCTTCGAGCAGTGCTCACAACCATGAGCCCGTACACCGTTTGCGTGAGTGAGCAGATGGTTTCGCAGATGGGTGCTTTGCTTGAAGCGTTTTGCGCACAGCACACACTCAAACGCACGAAGCTCTAGGCAGCCATTATTCGTCTTTAGATGCTGCCGAAAAGCATCCTCCGTATCAAACGTATCCTTGCATCGAGCGCATCTGACAAGACCGTTGGTATTCTTGGTAAGTTCTGCGTGTTGCCGCTCCCGATGGGTGTGTAGCTGTCGTGCGTAGATAAACGATTCACCGCACTGTGCGCAGTGGAACTTCTTTTCGTGCGTATGCATGCGTGCGATATGTTTCTGCCGGTTGCCGGACGAGGAGAAGCTACGATTACAGCCATACGTACAGGGATACGGTTTGTGCTCCAGATGAACCTTCCGATGTAGATGCAGATGACTCGAACTGTTGCATTCTTTCTGACAGACGTCGCAGGTGTATCGTGCTTTCGGATGCTGGTTCTTCGATCGATGATAGTTCCAATGCCATTCGAGCGAGGCACGATCACGGAATGTTGCTAGACACAATTCGCACACGCTGCACTGAGGATGTTGGGCTGCAAGATGATCTGCGAGCTGCTGTGCCAATGGGAAATGTTCCCCACACTGACGACATCGCATCCGGCATTTGGCGAACTGCTTGGTGCTGGCTAACTCATCCCCGTGATGCAAAAGCTGATGCCTTGTGTGGTGTGTTTTGCATTGAAACTGCACGTTACACCCGTTGCAAGTTAAAACACTTTGTGGCGTTTCTTTGTACGATTGGGGCTCACCGCTTTCTTCGCTAATCTCCGCAAACAGCTGGCGATGATCGCCGTACAGGGCAAAGTCCGTCGCGTACGGTAATTCCTCGCCGGCAGGCGGTAGAAACTCACCCGCATCAAAGGTGACCTCCGTGGCGATAACGCTATTATCGTTGACCGTGATCAGCGGCAACATATCACAAACATCGCCCTCCGCATCGGCGTACCAATCGAAACACGGACCGGCGGCACACATCCTGCCACCAACCAGTGGCTACGGTTCGACGAGGACTGGCGGCATACTGAAATGGCAAACATTTGTTGAGTGTTGAGACTAGAAATGTTTTATTTACCTGCACACAGACAGATTTAGTTCCTTGTTTACTCCGGTTTTTAATGGTGTGAAATGGACGTGACTCACATGATCGACACGTTTGAGGTTCACACCATCGTCCTCTGCTTTGTGGTCGTTATTCGGCGATTAACCCGCTGTTGCGGGATGTGCAGTAGAAGCGATCACTGGTGGATACATGTTTATGTTCTTTCTGTTGAGCCGTCTGTAGGATTTATCCATCTTTTGAGAGGTTTTTTCCACCTGTTCTGGGCGACTGCGCGTAGGAATGTGATTGTTTACAAACAAATCGAGCACGTTGACAGTTGCCCGCTCTGTGAATGACGGATGCTCTTTCGGTGGCGCATTTTGTTGATCGCATGGATGACAACGAATTTTTAATTATTTCACACTATTTGGTACGTTTTTGCGATATTTATGAGCTATACAATCTTTATCATAAATAATTTATAAATTATATCTATACTAAATAGGAAAAAAACGGAATAAAACTACGATATCACATTGAACCGTTTGACATTTGAATTCTGACGTTGAGTTGTTGTGTTCGATGTTTTTTTTTGTGTGTGCGCGCGCTAGCAAAGCAACCGGGACGGTCTGATTGGTGTTGGTGTGTTCGTGCGATGCTACTGTTGTTTATGCCTTCGCGCCGTTCGGTTGGGTTTCTTGCCGTGTGTTTTCCGTCTCTTCAGCCGCGTTGTTTGGTGGGCTTTCCGCAAAGTAGATCAAAGCAGTCGTGTGAACGTGAACAATCGTGCTAGCGTTTGCAGAATTTCGACAGAATCGAAGTTGTTGGTTTTTTTTGCGTGTGTGTGTGTGTGTGTGTGTGTATGTCTGCAGCTGAATTCAGGGCAAATCTGTAGAACCTGGACAGAGTGCTCCGGGCAGAAGGGAAACGGTTGCGCCCTAGGTGATGTCGGGCGGGCAGGAGAACATGCATCTCGAAAACGTTTGTCGCCTCTGCCTGACGGATGCCTCCGAGGCCGGAGACATGTTGCCGATCTTTCCGGTGCGCGGAGGAAATCCAAACAGCCCAACGTCCGTGGTCAATCGAATTCTGCAGTGTACATCACTACGGGTAGGTAGCACCGTTTGCTGCGGGGTTGAGAATCGTGATCTAGTGCGGCAAAAAGGTTGCTTTGTGTAGTAGTTTTAGGGGGAAGTGTAATCTATTTTTCGGTAGAATTGGGTAAGAAAAGAAGATGGAGAAGGGTTCAAGGAACCAATAACTCTGCAGGACTGTATGTGTTATGGGGATGATTGGTGCGCCATTCTTTCCGTATAGACCGCAGTGTCTTTACCTGAGCAGTTGCGGTCTTTCTATTCCTCTCTCGCTCGCGCTCTCTTGGGTTAATTCATCAAGGAGCAGGAGGGTCAGGAGTATGAGGATATACAGAGGTGATCCGGTTGCTTTGGTCCCAGGGTGTAGCGAAGGTAGATGAAGAGCGTTGGCGTGACTGCCTTCTATGTACTACTCGCCGAGCGAAGACGTTAGCGTTATATATTGAGAGTTTGCTGGGGGCGCACTGAAGTTGCCTACAACCAATATGAACTAGATCCTCTCTCTGTAGTATGACGTGGTATTGAGTTTTCGAGTGGCGTTAGGTCAACGGGTGTGGTGAAAGTTTTGTGTTAGTACTCGCCGGATCTCTTTTATTTTGATGATCGTTTGTAGGGTTACTAATAATGTGTAACGGATGGAAACAAGTAAGGTCTTGTTCACATGATGTAGTATCTGATATTCTTCTTCTTCTTCTATTTGGCGTAACACAGTCATGCCGGACTATAAAGGTTTTCGAGACTTATTTCTGGGCACAGTGCATATGAGGCTTGAACTCACGACGGGCATGTTGTTAAGTCGTGCAAGCTGAAAATTGCGGGAGTATCTAACGAAAATTGTATTTACAGTATAACCTCACTGGTTGGGTCTATATTAGTAGGGTTGTTCACTTCTTTGCACCTCAATAGTTGGGTTGTCATCCAACCAACGAGAGAGCATTGACGCGAAGAAATTTTAAATTTCATACCTTCTGATGAACCCGACGAGATCTCTGAACAAACTTTTTCTTAGTCTTTTTTAATCATCACATTCGCCGTCTTTCAAACAACTACCCGACTATCCAGTGCGGATCTACCAGTTGACACGCAATCGCATCCCAACCAATTAGGTCATACTGTATTATGAAGCGTTATATTTTGGGAAGACGCCCCAAAACCTTAGTCTGTCTAAGGTTATTGATTTATCCGTAGCAGTCAGGTCTGTGTGTGGCATACTGTGGAATTCCATTGGAGTCTTGAATCCATGACGGGCATGTTGTTAGATCTTGTGACTTGTCGACTGTACTACTCTAAGCGACAAATCAACATGCTTTCTCACTCTCCCAGGTTTTCTGGTTTGTTGGGTATAAAGAGAAATCAGTATTATTAGTTGCAACAGTACGGTAGGTACTACGGTATCTAAACTCTGTTTGAATAGCTTTTATTCGAAAGTGTACGTTGCTAAGCAAAGTAGAGTATTCACATTTCTAGCTGCAGTGAAACGGTTGATTATTGCAATACAGTGAAATCTCTATAAGGGATCGTCAACTTAGAAAGATATTTAGGCTGCCAAATCGCATATGCAGCTTAGAGAATGTTTACCTTAGAGAGATGTGCACCTTGAAGAGACCTCATCTTAGAGAGATTTCACTGTACTTACTATCTCTTATATCCAGTATAAACTCACTGGTTGGGTCTTATTTTGCTGGGTTGCTGAATAGTTGACATCTCAATAGTTGGAATGTTATCTCGTTGTGTCTGACCAATGAGATAGCTGTTGCTTAAAAAAACACTTTCATGATTGTCTTGCAACTATGACGCATAGCCCTTGTGAGGTTTGTACAAGTTTTTCTGTGTCGTATGACATTCGCGGTCTTTCAAACAACCCAACTATCGAGTTTATACCAATCATTGAAAAGATTTCTTAAGGTGCAAATTTGACGACAAAAAAGTCTGAAAGAGTCAAAATTTGGTGTTTCAAACAAACAAATCAACAATGAGAAGACAATGAAGTATGTTGTCGAAGTACTAGATATCTCCAGTATGGTTGGTGTGCCTTATCTTGTCAGCAACAACAAGCGAGATATACCCGTAAGAAATTGTCAGGACCAATTGCAGAGTAGTGCCAGGACATGGCTCAGCATCATCGGCCTTTGGACCTACAATGCCTGCTGCTGTTCGTAAGCTGCGTAAGAACCCTAACGTACATATTTGGATGGTCTGGTGTAAGAGTCAATTACCAGTCAAATTGACACATTGAGATACATAGTCACAAGATATATCTACCCTTGTGGAGTAGCTTTTGGGCAGAAAAGTTGAGAGGGGAGAAATAATCTCGACAACTCTCTAATTCTCCAGTGGACTAGGCTACCAGAACATACCAGGAAAGTTGTGTGCCTTGTATATATATATATATATATATATATATATATATATATATATATATATATATATATATATATATATATATATATATATATGGGCCTCTGCTCATCTTCTTCTTCTTCTATATGGCGTAACGTCCTACGTGGACATGCCGGGCTACACAAGCTTGCGAGATTTAGTTCATTACCACGCAACCGGATATTCAATCCATGCTATGGGAGGACGTTCTATTCTAGGCTTGAACTTAAGGCGGGCATGGGCCTCCGTTCATATGGGTTTTGAACCCGAGATGTTAGGGAAAGCCAGGAAAAATGCTTGATTTTGTTACGATCCCTTGAATGCTTGGAATGACACATTACCTTCCTCCTAGCACCGTTCTATCTGTACGTGTATTGCATGTCATGCGCCATAAAATATTTGATTATGTATTGGTATAGCCACTGCCCTACCTGCGCGTACGACGATACCCAGATGTGTTTATAACACGAATTGTCTTAGGCGACCGAAAAATGCTTTTTCATGGTGCATTTCGTACCGTCCCTATTGGTATAAAATGCTATTGAAAACAATTTTGCATGTTGTATCGTCTTGGTTGTTCTGCATCTATACCGCAGGAAAAATAGGAAACGTTTCGAGGAACACAGCATTCGCATACAAGGTCACGTGGTGTTATTTATATAATAGTATGCAAGACAGTGAACTGAACTGAAATGACAGAATGGGAATTGATCGCTCCTTCCCATGATCGATTCTCTTCTAGACTGTTCTTCTGTAGCATGGACTGAATATCCAGGTGCCTGGTCTTAATCAGCCTTTAAAGGCTGGCATGACCTTTGTAAGTGTTTTGAAAAGTGAAATTGTGTAAAGAAAGAAAAACAGGATCAGTAGAAATACAGAATAGGAATAATCTATGGCAAGATGTACTTGTAACTCCTAAGTCATAATATTATTTTTACCATAGCTAGTTAACTTTATTTAAGTATAAATTATTATAACATTAAAAATATTTATATATATACATGTATAATATATGCAGATAGAATAGTTAATTAGTTATTTTAGTTTTAATAATTAATTAGTTATTAATTTTTAATTATCTAAATAAGAATATAGTTACCATAAACTAAACTTAAGGAACTTCAGAAACTGCTTATAAAATACTCTTGGATCTTCACAAGCTTAACTCCGAATGTCATAATAACCGGAAAATGTAGGAGACTTAAAAAAACTAGAAACCCAATGAAGCTTAGACGCCCGACAGCTATTGCCGTCCAATGCACGGGAGTTCGAAAACTTGGCTCTCGTCCGTCTGCCTTGCTATGCTACACATAGCCATAGCAGATGCCGTTAACCGTCGGCCGTTGTTGCCGTCCTTGTGACTGCAGAAATTCTCCCGCAAAGCGTAGCAACATACCAGACAGCTGCAGGTAGAATCGCACGAATCCAACGGATATGATGATGGTGGTTGCTGCTGCTGCTGCTGCTGCTGCTACAGAGTCCATCATCCAATCCTATCTTGATAGACGGCGAGAGTACGCACGATATCATGGCAGCTGGTGTGCTGGTGCTGCTACGAGCGACGAGAGAAAAGATACCTGTGTGCTTGGGATTGTTCTGTTGACGAAGGATCCTAGCGACGGACGAAAAAGTGGCACGAGAGAGAAAGAGAGAAGAAGCAGAACAAAGACCGCCGTCTGATGTTTCTTTGCCCGTCCGTTTTGTTTCATGCCGAGAGCGGAGGGAATGGGGTACCAGTGCTGTCGCGCTGCGGTGAGGTTATTCTCTCGCTTTCGCTCCCAGCTGTACGTAGGACCGGTTCCTCTCGTTGTACTCATCGCATCATGTGCTCTCGAAAAATCCGTCGTGACCGTTTCGGCCGTTACCATGCAGGCCGTCGGGCCGCCAAGAGGTGCTACTAGCAAGCGATTCACAACTTCCCCAAATGCTTCGAACTGTGTGGTTTCGCTGTACGCTTCTCAACGTTTCTCACTCCACAGCTTCGTCAGCTTGCGTACAAAGCAGCACTCAGGCCCCCATGGCAGATGGGCGAACCCCGCTGTTGCCTGTCTTGGTTGGGAATCGCTCGCTAAGTGTGCTAGAGGCAGACTCGCGGCTCGATCTCTCGCTCGATGCTCGAACATGGGCTGAGTGGGTATATACAGAAGGTGCGCTCGGTACAATGTTTGATGCGCTTATGCCTCCTATGCTACTGCTGCTGGTGCTGCTGAACACGTTTGCAGGCACGTAATTCGAAGCCAACCACGGCGAACCAAAGTTGCGAACGTGTTTTTCTCCCTTTCCCGTTTACGGGCGGACTGAAATGTGGAGAGAAATTGTTTTACCGCCCATCGTCGTCGTCATCGTCGTCGTCGTAGTGTGGCCGTCTACTGTTGGTTGCATTGCACACGATGCGCGCGATGATGTGCTTTCCGATATTCCGGCAAACGGAATGCTGAAGGAGGTCAACGAGGTGGTGGTGTAGGATCTGCAAAATGCCATGACAACTTGCAGTCGACGATATCCACGCATTGGATCTTTGGCGCTGGAAAGGAAGTTGACGTTCTTTACAACGTCCGTTTGTCGACGCGTGGAGGTAGATTCGCACGGGAATGGGTATAAAGACAGACTTCCATCTGCCGTACGGAATGTCCGGAGAACGATGGCAACATCAATAACATTTTCGAATCGCTTCCAACTCACACTGGATTCGCTTACTCACTCTTAGTACGCATAGAAAGACACCATCATCGTCATCATCATCATCATCAGCAGCAGCAGCATTATTCGTTCCGAGTTTCGATGACATCAGTACGGTGTCTAAAATCGTATGACCTCAATCTCAAAATCCCTGAAGGCAATCTCAAGTACCAACCATCTCTCATGGCCTGTTCGAACATGCATAGTAAAGCGCGCTACTAGCAACGACGGTGGCGTATTCAACAACACTCGAAGCAACGGTAGAGCGAAACACTGTGCTTAGTAGTGTGTTCACACGAGAGAGCCCGATGATGGGTGTGGAGGGTCGAAAGGCAGGCCTGCGCTAGAGTTGTTTATTTCATGCGTCGTTACCTACGCGCTCCGTGTGCTTCGCTTTTGCTGCGGTAAAATAACGGCAACGTTGCCTTTGCGGGGAGTGCCTACTGCTGCGCTGTTGCTGCCGCTGTTGTGTGCGATGAGCGGGTCTCGGTGCTGGTTCAACCTACTCTCCCCCGTCCGCTGGCAGGCGAATGTCGACATCCTTATCGGGTGAGATCGTGCATACAGAGGGCTCTGAATATGGTGTCTGTCATGGTACTCGAAACAGCTCGCTGGAATGGAATATCGTGCCGGGCTCTGGCAGACGAGCTATTGAAGCTGCCAGGCATTATTTACCCTTGAATAAAGGAAGACAGCGTCACACCAATACACTGACACACGCGGACCGAAAGCTATGTGATCTTGGATTGAAATAGTATACAGAGGCGTCGGGTATATAACGAGGACAGTCAAGATGATGCAACTTTTAGTGGAGAATTTTGTCCTTTCTCACAAAGGGGATCTTTGTTACGCGAGCCCAGTGTGCTCTGTCTGTGGCTAAAGTATGTTTTACTGTAGAGCCATTAACACGAGCATTGCCTCGTTACCCTAGAAGGCGGCAGATGTACAGTACCCCTTCACATAAAGTATAATCATCAAACCCGTCACCCCTATTCGAGAAGCGTCCCCTCGTCCTCTCAGGGAATGCACACAGCCACAATCTCCCATCGCACACGGTCTCGCATCAGCACCGTTCGCTTTGCTTGATGCTGTGCGAATGATTATGCTCTCCGTTCTCCGGCTGTGGAGCTGATGCTCTGGACGGAGAAGAAAAAAAACTACCGAGAAACACAGCAGCAGCAGCGCCAAGAGCATGTACGAAAATAATCGATAACTCGAGGGCAACGCTACCACACTGGGTAGTGGTTAAAGTTTCGCTCCGCACGGTGTCTGCCGGTTGCTTTGCGTGCTTTGCTTCTGCTGCTTGCTGGTGGTTTGCTTGTCGCCTTCGGTATGTGTGTGTGCAGTAGGGGGCATATTGATGGACGACGCTCTCGCTTCGTGTCTGGTTGAACGAGGTCGACGTCTCTGCAGGACGTTTGTACGCGCTACGGTGTATGGCAGGCATTAGAGCGCAGCTTGTAGTTTGTGTGGGGTAGTTATAGCAGCCAGTCAACGTTGACGCTTCCCATTCCCTTTGGGTATAGCTCTACACCGCTGGGTGAAGTATTGGTAAAGGGGTTCTATTTTTGGCTGAGCGTTAAGTTTTGAGGTTAGAGGCTACTCTGCTACCCTGTAGAAACGGATGACTTGCCTTAGCTATATACAGTAGGTGAGAGCATTGTGAGCTCTGTTCTACTCGGCACCAAACAGCGATCGAGTTTATCGATTTCACTGCGAGTCGTGAGCACTGTACTGTAGCACTGTTGAGGTCGAGTAATAAATTTGTTAAATAAGACCAATTAGTTTGGAATATTTTATATTCTTATATACTTAATAATGAAATATTATTAATAATAATAACTATCATAAGATTATTATTATATTATATATTATGAAATTTAATGTCTTAAAAATACTTGTACTATTTCTATAAGTATCAAAGCGTATGAAATTCTATTAATTTTTTAAATGAAAATATTAAAAATAAATTTTACATATCGTTCACGAAAATTATTCCATAGTTCCTTATGGTATTACTGGTCAACCCCAAAGGAATAACTTTTAGCCGGGCATGTTATCAATCCCGGGATGCCCTACAGTAGATGAAGGTATCTATTAAAACCTTCCTTCTATTCCGCATTCTTCCAATAAGCAGCGTGAGATTGTATTTCGGCAAATCTTCCTACTAACATCTTCTATTTTAAGATATAGTTTTAATCTTCGAAAAACAAAAAAAGGAATCCACCACAGCAAGAGAGACGTTTTGTTGAACTGCTATAGAGCGAACGACGAGAGGACACGTTATCGTGCTTGAATATCGTTCACCACGGCAACATACCAGTAGAAATCTCCCTTCGCAATCGATTATAATCACGGTGTAGAGCGAAATCCCAACTCCCCCTTCTCGACCCAGTACCAGTACCGGGTAATATCACATCTCTTGCCAAAGGGACCGTCCAAAGGCGGGTCGGATTATTCTGCGATCTCGCACCGAGTTTCTCGCCCGCCCATCCATCCAGCCCATCCATGCTCTCTGCAAATAGGGATCACGGAAATTCTCCGACAACCCACCATCCGCGTATGTACAACGGCTCCTCTCGGGATGAAATTCCATTTGCGCTGGAAATGTGTCCGAAAGTCCTAAAAGAACACGACAACACTCCACGTTCGCTCGACCGGCCTTGTCGTTTTCCCTCCGAGCGTGTTTCGGGGTAATTTTGCTCTCTTCTACTAGGAAATCGGACAGCAGAAATAGGGTGGGATGCAGTAGCAAAACAAAAAAAAAACACAAGAAAAAGAAGCATAGAAATCGGATCCATAGTCCTTTGCTGTGATGAACAAGCTAGCTCTACTAGCTGCAAGTATTACAAACTCTACAGTCCGACTTTGAAAGGGGTTTCTCTACCGTGTGTGAGTGAACAGTTTGCCAACAAAACGGCACAGATGGAGTGGATTTTGCGGGTGAAGTTGACTACTTGGAATGGGGAGACGAGGAGAGTAATAAAAAGGACTTGTTCCTTGGCGTAAAGATCTGTTAAGCGTGCTCGAAATCGAATGCTGCAGGGGATACAAAGAGCAAAACTCTCTTCTTTCGCTTGTCAATGATGATGATGATGATGATGATGGGGGATGGTTATAATGATGGTAGAGCAGAATTCGGCAACTGGAATATGCGCTCGGATAGATTTGTGGATGGGTTTGGATAAGGTGAATAATTTGCTGATGCTTTTGTTCAGGTATACGACATGATGTGTCATAACTGTGCCCGGAGGATTGTCTAATTCCAATGAAATACCGAGTCATTATTGTTATTTGTATACGTTTTGTCTTCTTCTTGGGATTACGGTTTATATTTTGCTTGCTTTGAAATCAGTAAAAGAATGTGTGTTTTAGTAAGGTTTTTCATGATATCATCCATTTGGGATCGTTTTCTTATTAAGACATGTTTAATGTACTTCAATAACTTTTGATGAGTTTTCCGAATGGAATCGTGTCTATGTGGAAAATGAGGAAATTAATGTTTAACTTATTAAACTGATCACGGCCTCGGTAATAAGCTACAGTCCATCATTCGATCGTCGTGTCACCTATAGCTATTGTTTTGATTTCATTATCATAACGAGCGGTGAAAACGCAGAGAGAGCAAGCGCTAAAACGCTCATCATCATCATCGCAGTTCCGCTTCTTCAGCATGAGCTCGGACAGAGCCCGCGAGCGCATAAACTCGCTCTTCACTTGTCAAACCGAACCAACCAACCGTCTAGCAGTAGCCAGCCCGAGATTGTTGCGAGTGGGTGAGTGATGATGCTGATTCGTAGCCCCTTAAAACATGGTGTGTCTGTGCCCTCTACCATGACGCGCGCCTACATTTGGACTAACGGTCGAACCACCTCGTCGCAGCAGCACCTGTTCTCTCGTCGATCCCAGTTGCAGCTCGGGCAGAGAAGTTTCCATCGACGGCGAATTTGTCGAGCATGCGCAGACGAGTAGCGTACTTTGCCGTCCCGGCCCTTTGCTGCTTGTGGCTTTTTGCCAGCACGTGTTGCAAGAGGCGCGGAGGCCCTCGAGGTTTTGAGAATGGGGTACAGAGTACGTTTGTGTACAGAGATCTTCGTCCGACGGGGACACAAGCTAAGCTTATTCTCTCTCTTTTTTTCTCTCCTCTGTCTCGAAAGCTTCTACGCGAGCTTAATCTCTAGCACAAGGGGTCTTTTTGTTGGGGCCGTTTGCTGTGATGAATCGCTGTTGTTATCACTGAACTAGCTCCTGGGAAAAAAGAAGGGGGAAGGTAAGGTGGTGGTTTTGGGTTCGCCCAGCGAGCTATGTTTCGTAGAACTTACCTAACTGACTGTGGCAGGTTTATCGGGTTATCGATTGCTATCGGAAGCTGGGTCATCTTCTATGGGGTTGTTGAAGCTTTGCCAAACCTATCCTCTGTGTGCTGGGAGAGATAACTCTAGGACTAGTCGGGCGTCAGATGATGCCTTCTTTTTATTGATTTTCCAACCAAGTAGAGAGGCTTCCCACTTTTGTCCCGTGGCTTTGTTGTAGCGAGAAAAGTAATTCAATGAATTTCTTTGTGTTTGGTATGGCATTATGGTGGGGATATACGAGAAGGAGACATTATTGGGCTTCGTATTTTTTGAAAAGCGATGGGTTTATTATGAGCTCTATAACGGGTATTTAATATAATAGTGGGTAGTATTCTTTCGTTAGATTCTTTCGCCGGATAAGTAAGTAAGTAAGTATTCTTTCGTTAGATAGCATTGAAGGATTGCTTTCGTCACATTTACGGTTTAATATGCTCATTTTATGTTTGAGTCCTCAATTCTCATGACTATCGCGAGTGTCCTTTTATATTTATTTGCCGTAATGATGACCAACGTGGCCATTAGTGGATTCAATTGATGCGTCGCCTTCTACAAGGCCGGACGAAATCGATTCCCCACCGGATCTTGTCTCAATCGGGTATGTTCGGCTACATGATACCAACTAATAATAAGTCTTGGGCAGTGAGTGTCTTTATTGTAATTATAGCTTGACATTACCGCATAATCTAAAAAGAAGAGGAAGATGTTCAGGCTCTCACTTGTCCTGTGAGACAACCTTATAATATCTAGGAAGTTACAATTGAGAGAAGAAAAATGTCAAGTATGCTTGAAAACTGGCCTTTTTCAAGTGCGGTTTTGCTCCATGTCCTAGAGAAGAACTCAAATACATAGCTAAAATCATTTGTTTTTTTTTTTTTTTTAACATTCATTCCTTATCTCACTGTGACGCGTTTGATGTGGGATAATTTTGCTCGAATCACAATCCTCCTTAGTGGAGGTCCTACGGAATGCACCCGAAGCATCCCCATATGCGAACCCGAAGCATGTAGTGTCGAGCGCAGCAAATGTACGGCGCAATAAAATATCACATGTCTGTGTGTGTTTGTGCGGGTGTATGTTTAGGATCAACCCAGGCAGCAAGGGACGATGGTACAAGCAGCAGAAACGTAAGAGCAAGCATGATCTCGTTGCGCGTATGCAGAGAGAAGCGAAAAGGGATTCGAAAAAGGACGCATTTCCTTTGCCCGTGTACATCTAAGGCATGAACTCTGAGGCATTTTTGTCTGTGTTTGTGGCGAGAGTTGCAACTTCCTTGCCAGGGTTGCTGTACACACCAACGCATAGAAGGCCGTTAGCGTGATAGATTTATGGTTTTATTTTATGGGGTTCGAGTGATCTTTATGTACGGCGCAATGCTCTTGGTTGTTGTTGATGTTTCTTTACGTTGTTTTACTTTCAAGTAGATCCACCTCCGGAAGTGTGCATTGCCGTTGGTTGATGTGTGTAGCAACTTTGTCACTTTCACTGCTTATTATGTTATGGAAGATTTCTAGAATGTTCAAGAATTCTCTTTATCACCCGATTGAATACCGCAAAGCAAGAATCGCTGAATTGACCTTGCTTCATCGAAACATATGATACAAACCAAGTGCTGTGGTAAAGCCAAACATGACCCACCATCGCTCTGTGGAAGCCTTGTTCGCCTTGAAAGTTTGGAACAGCCGTCCATAATGATTACAATGCAACACGACGACGGCGAGGTACCTTTTGGAGGGGTAGAATCTCTCCCCCCTCCTCCGTTCTGTGTCCTACTTAGCATAGGCAAGAGTCACCTATATCAAAATGACAATGATGATGATTTGTTGATGGCTTGTAGTGGAGGGTTTAATCCTATGTGAAGATTCTTTCGTTTCCCTTTCCTATGTATTGCAATGTGATTTTGATTACCAAATTAGTGGGCGCTTGATTGGACTTGTTTTTGAAACAGGTGGAAAGTAGTTGGATGTCTGTTTAATCGTTCTGAAAGTAAGGAAACGATTGTTAGTATAATGTGACACGTTGGGATCTTTTCTTTGATCTCTTTGATTAAAATTAAAACCACAAACATTGGTCAGTCCTGGTGGCGAATCGATTCCTTTCGGCTTTGTTCGAACCAACGCATCGAATAGACTACGGGACCATTATTTGAGCTTCTATGTTCTCTATTTTTTTCTTTTCTTTTTATTCCTAACACGGTTGGAAGTCCCATTTGACGCTTATATTACCGACCACATCAGGCTTGCCTGAGTTAAGAGTCAGCAATATCGATGATTGTTGCAACAGCATCGATGGTCCCGATCGCCTAACGACCATCGATACGCACCGTTAGCAGTAAACTGGCTAGCAACAAAATAGCAAGTAGACAAAAATGACAACATGACACATTTCGGATGACGACGGCGCAGTCCGATACACTTCCCCCCACACCTTCCCTTTTCCTTATCTACCAATAAACAATAAAATAATTCATTCAGCAATTGGCATTTGACTAGTTAACAACGTTTATTTCACGTCCGAAATTTTAACTCCTGCAAGGAAAGCCCGATTTTAATGCTTTTTTAATTTAACTGAACGCTTCGAACTGCTTACGTCGAAGTGTGTTTTATTGTTCCCGAATTACTGCTATTACCGCGAACGGAACGCGGTACTGTTCACGGAGTTTTTGGTCGAGCTCCGTGCGTCCACGCGTTACCAAGCGTCAGATTCAACTGACCCATTCATCCTACAGTGGTTTACTTGATAAAGCCCCTTGGTCAGGGAAAAAACATAAATCGGTCGTTTGGCAACCAACACGTGCTGGCGTCAGCAAAAACCCCTTTGAGACGGCAATATGCTCGTTCGATCGGATCCAATGACACCTTCATGTTCGTTCGCCGCCAGCTTATTGAAGTAGGACGGTGGTGGGTTTCGTGAAATGTCAGTTAGCATTGGCACAGTGACGGAGACAGTGGTATAGTGGTAAATTAAATCAAATTTTCGTGTTGCTGGACGCTATCGAGGATCATATGCTTTGAAATAAATTAAAATATGTACACAGCTCTACGATTGAATCATTCTAATGATTTCCCCTCCCTTTTTCGTTATCGTTTTAGCTGGAACAGACGGAAGGCGTACCGGCGACCATATGCGAACTGTGCAGCGTCCGGCTAGAGGACTGGCATGCCTTCCGCGAGCAGTGCATCGGGTCGGACGAGTATCTGCGCGTGACGCTGCGCCACGCCTTCTACCCGGACGAGGGCCAACAAACGTCATCGCCTCCGCCGGCAAACAGCACTGCCTCCCCCGCCACTGCCACCGGGCCACCGTCGGTCGCCAGCCATCTCAACAAAACTGCCCCCTCCATCCTGGACAGTGCGGCGTCAGCGCTGGAAACGGCCCCAGCACGCCGAGTGACTTCGAAAACGCCACCACCCACACTATCCTCCGCCTCCTCCTCGTCGCGATTGTCACTGGCAAAGCGACGGCAGAGCACCTTCGAGTGGCCGGTAAGCGATGGCAAGGGAAACCCGACCGGCCAGAAGATAACGGTCGAGGTGCTCGGCGTGTGCGGTGAACAGCTGCAACCACAGCAACCGTCCCACATTCCAACGATCGCTGAACTGCTCGGTGGTGGCAGTGGCAGTGGTAGTGGTGGTGGTCAGGAGCAACCGTACCAGGACACGAACGGTGTCGGTTCACTGTCATCGTCCACGGACAATCTGCTGCTCGAGCAGGCCAGCTGGTCGAAGGAGTACTGTGCGCGCATCAACAACCTAATCATGGTGGTGAATGGTCCGAAGCCGTTCAAGTGCAAAATCTGTCGCCGCATGTTCAACAATCGGAACAACATGCGCCGCCACATCAAGTCCCTGCACGGGGACGAGGTGCTTGAGGGCGAAAGCCCACCGCCGGAAGCGTACGGGTTTGATCGAATGGGCGGGCGGGCGAGTTTAGAGCAACCGGTTGCTGCTGCTGCTGCCGCCGGGACGGACATGGCACGACCGCCGGCAAAGAAGAAGCGCAAAAGCACCGATCCACCGATCGTGGGCCCGTACCAGTGTGAGGTTTGCCCGCGCAGCTTCAAAATGCCGGCCCATCTGGCGGTGCACCGGAAATCGCACCGCCAGATCGAGTACGACCAGTCCGAGCTGATGCGTGCGATCGAGCAGCAGAAGCAGCAGCAGCAGCAGCACCATCAGCTGCGCGAGCGATCCTCGTCGGCCGTTTCCTCGGAGGTGGTGGAGCGTTCGCGCAACACGACCAGCAGCAGCGTGGAGGCCGGCGATATTATACAGCTGTCCGATGACGATGAGGTGGAGATTGCGGACAGCAAGCAGATAATTGCAACAGCAGCAGCAACAGCAGCACCGTACAGCGCAAACGACGAGCTGGACGACGGGTTTGACGAGGAGGAGGGCAGTCTGAAGGGGGGCAGCAGCTCGCTGGAATCGGAACTGCGACCGGATCCGTCCGCGCTGGCGATCGTTGAGATCGGGGCGGAGGACAATGAGAGTGAAAAGGCGCAAGTAAACGACGACGATGAAGACGTTGTGGTTGTGCCGGAGGAGGAGGACGATGTTGTGGTGGAGAAGAAAGCGGTCGTGGCCACCACCACACCCAGTCCCACACCGAGCAGCAAGAGCAAGAGCAGCCAAACGAAGGAAACGTCCGCCCCGAAGCGTAGCTCCATTCCGCCCGGCCCGCTCTCGTCCAAGCTGAAGTACGCCGCCGCTCAACCAACTGCTCCCTCTTCCCAACCAAAACCGAGCTCCACCTCGTCTTCAGTGCACCGGTGCCATCTGTGCCGGCACACCTTCCCCCGGGAGGATCTGCTGCGGGAGCATCAGAAATCGCACCAGCAGGACACACCGAGCGCTTATCGGTGCGGCTGGTGCAAGAAAGGGTTCCGCTATCAGCAGAACTACACGCTGCACCTGCAGAAGCAAACCTGCCGGCTGATGAACGCGGACCAGACGGGTGCCACGCGCGGTGGTGGCTTGCCGCAACCGCAGCAACAGCAAGCGGGACGATGTACTTAGACTTAGAAAGGCGAAACGAAAAGGGTGCGATGTGGTGGGTGTGCCATATAAACTTAGCTAGGAATTAGAGAGAGAAGCATGCAGAGGTAGAGAGAGAGATAGCCATGGTGCTAGACACTTTGTTTTAGTATTTATCTTCCAACTCACAGAAATACTCAAGAACTGATGAAAAGTATCGAGAATTAATGGTGTTTTAAGGTTAGTTTAAAAAGAATTCGATTTATGAACTTTGACTGAGGTTTGAATAACGAGAATTCAGAATTAAATTAGGAAATACCTCCTGTTTTAAACCGAGAATTAGACGTAATGGCAAAACACGTTACTCTGCATTAGGGTTTTGAGAGTTAAAATGTAAAGATTACTGTATTTTTTAAATATTTTGATATCGATACTACTCAATTCACCACCACCACAACCAAAAAAAGGGTTCCTTTTGGGTGCGCTATGCAAGAAAGCGCACTACTCGCCTGTGTATAGAACAAGTAGAAAGGGCGTGATACTGATAAGGTAACACAAGTATTGAAGCGCCGTTTAAGATGTAATTTATATCCTTCTCGCTTAAGCGTTGTTGCGAATTAGAAATATGTAAACAAATATAACCCCTGCGCAGTGCAAAAACACACACTGCGTTCAATCACAACGGACTTTCGGATGTTTTGTCTCTTACTTTGGGGACTCCTGTTGGTTTTATCATTTTTATCTCAACATAGAATATATTTTCTCTTCCTTGCACATTCTCTCTCTCTCTCTCAATCTCCCTCCTCGCCGTCGCTAGGCTGCTGCATATTAAGCCTGTTTTTCACATTGCTTTTCTGTGGAACACACACACGCACACTCTTCGGCACGATATCTTTCTAACGGCTATTGATTTATTTATATATTTAATATGAATACACATCTCTCTCTTTCTCTCTCACGAATAGGGGTTTTGTGATTTAAAGGGCGTTTTTTGCAATCGGAGCCGCTTTTTGCGTTGTATTTATGTACGTAGGAAGGAATCTCTCATTTTAGATCTGAACAACAATAACATGTGTTATTGTTTAGCAATTGCTTTTTACTCTTCTCTCTCTCTCTCTCTCTCTCTCTCTCTCTCTCTACCGATCTACCGACACAATTAATTGTTTCGTGCTCGTTTCTGCCGCCATTTTAATTGATGCTAAGAGATGATGGAGATGATATTCACCTATTCACTGAGCAATGATTGCATGTGTATGGGTATGTTGTATTAAACCAGAAGAAAAAAAAATCGAACACAAAACAAAAAACCAAAATTATGGGTGAATTAAAAAAACCCCTAATGTGTGATGTGACGTACTACAGTTCGCACTAATAACGCGTGGATCGGTTTGGATTTCTCTATCCTTCTGCTAACACTGGGGGTAGGAGGAACACAGTTGCATTCCATTTCATTCCTCATTCCACTTTCATCCTTTCTCTCTCTCTGTCTCTGTCTCTGTGGCTTAAGTCGCGTGGCCGCGGTGGATTATCGGCGTACCGAGGAGGGAGAAAACACAATCGCAATGGATAGAGAGTTTGCTGCCGGACAACCGTGGTAGTAATATAATAATAATAATTATTACAATAATAATGTAAATAACAATAATCCTATGTACAAAACTCTCTCTCTCACACACAAGGACCTCCGGCCGACGGGGTGTGGGGTTTAGCGTGTAGAAACTAATTCTGGACAACCTTCACCCCTCACGGCCCGAGTTACGCGGGCGCCATCACAATTCACAACGGACGAATGTTTCGCAAAATAATTGCTAGACGCCTGGCTTTTTTTCTTTTCTTTTCTTCGTCTTTATCTTATCGCTCAACCACCATTCTTTCGTTCGTTTCTCCCGTTTTTTGCTCACACAGTTCCCTCGTCGCTAGCTATTCTGTTGCTTCTGGTTCAGTTCTTTCGTTTACATTTCATGTTCACATTTTGATTTCCGCCATAGATAGTTTCACACTGTATGTTACTTCAATCCTTTGCCTTTTCTATTTGTTTTTATTTGCTTTTCTTCGTGTTTGGTTTCTCTGCGCTTTGATTTCATAAGTGGAATTTTCTTACAAATATAATAGAACGATTCGTCTTCTTTAATTTCATCTTCATCCTGTCTTCTCTTTCTATCTTTCTTCAGTGTGATGTGTAAGTACGGCATTGCTTTTAATTCTCAGTCACGGGGGAAGTTTTCTTTTTTTTTTTTTCTAAGTGCAGTAACGTTCGGCGTTACTAAGAAAACGCATTGCATTTGATCGTTAGCGAAGCTTCGAACCAGCAAGCTGAATAGACAGCATGGACACGCACCACGACTTGCTGTCTGAAACTCACAGCACGCACTGTCTGCTACGTCTAGCGCTTCATAGATGGCGCTAAGCGTTACTCATTCCGCTAAGCGTTACTCGCTCCGTTTCCCTCGCTTTATCCGCACAGTTTCACAAACCGAATGCGTGTGTGTGTGTGCGCGCGTGTCCTTCTGCTGGCTGCCACCTTCTTCCTCTTCGCTCCTCCCCGTTTACATTACCACACAACAGCGCCTCGAGCGGGTGCTGTCACTCACCACGTCACTGGTGTTGCCGCTAAACTTGGACAGCGTGCCGCCGGGTGTGCCCGCTTCGCTTTCCCCGACCGCCACCGAACCGTGCAGGGATCCGTTTCCGGTTCCGTTAACACTGCCATCACCGTAATAGTGTTGCTGCTGCTGCCGGCTGTTGAGATGGGGCGATGCGTGCTGCGGATGGTGCAGATGGTGATGGTGATGCTGCTGCTGCTGCAGCTCGTTCGATACGAGCGACAGTTCCACGGGCGTCGCACCGTTCGCACCGTTCGGGGTGGTGCTGCCCCCGTTACCGATACTGCCGGCCAGGCTCGGGGCCGTACCGCTCAGCAGGGAACCATTTTCCGGGCTGACGCTCGAGCGGTTCTGCGACCGGTGCTTCTTCAGATCGGCCAGCGTTCCTGCGACAGACGGATCTTTGGTGTTATTTTTTGGTACAGGTTTTTGAGCGAAAGGGCCGGGGGATGTAGGGATCGGGAACATTGTAGGGAGGGGATTTGTATTGTACGTCCAGATTTGTCGTTGTTTGTTTTTTTGTTTTGGGTTAACGTCGATATAACAACAACATATTAGGAAGCGGAAAGAAAGGAGTTTTGGTGCAAAATAGGAAAGTGGAGTGCAATTAAGAAAAAAAAAAACAAAATAGTTTGTGTGTATGTGTGTTCCAACAAGGAAAGAGAGAGAGAGAGAGAGAGAGAGGCGGTTGAAAGAGAAAGAGAAAGAAAGAAAAGTGAAAAAGGTTAAGATATAGTGTGTGCACGACGGCCAAGTTATTATTATCAGAGGAATGGGTGGGTGAACGAACGAGTTTCATAAGGAATCTCGCGTACGCACTTGGGACCCTTAGGGGAAGGCATGGAATGTAATAGATGAATGACACAGCGAATACAAACGAACGGACGAATCAAAGCGCAATCAAAGAGTCCTTCCTTTAAATTCTATGCAAATTATTCCACTTCATTTCGCTCTCCTTTACAAAAGCTCAAAAAATCAATGACATCAACGCGAAACAAACCAGCAAAAAAGTGTGCACCTAATTTGTTTGCGTCCACTTAATTAAATGCCATTCTTTAACAGCAATCTTTTACTCTACAACGGTTCGTCACGAGAATGTTGATGAAGGAGAGCTGAAGCAAAAAACAAAATCAAAAAAGAAAACAATAAATCCCTTATAACAAATGCAACCCTTTTTTTCTCTGTTCCTTTCGCCGGAAAAAGAAGGGATGCGGCAAATAAAAGTTTTGTTAATGTTTTGCTTCCTCTGTAGGGAGCCCAAAAAAGCGGGAAAAAAATGGGCGAAATGTTTGTTTTGTGTAGTGTAAACTTTTCACAAACTCAATTTAACGGACGATTGAAACGTAGTACCGTGTTAACACAATTGCGTAAAAGTCAAGGGCATTTGTTTAGATAAATTTAGGGGAAAAACTGTTGGAAACCTTGTTTTTTTTTGACAACGGGAAGGATAAATAAATAAAAGGAAATTTAATTTAATTTACATTTAAAATTAGAAGTTTTCCAAGGAAAAATCCTATACAAAATAAACAAAAAAACCAACCATTAAAAAAGAGTAAAACATTCAATTGATCGTGAAAAAACGAAGCAGAACAATGATAAAAGCGCTTTAAATTTGGGCCAAACCTTCAACTTTCCTTTTGCTGGAGTACGATGGAGACGCCCAGTCTTTGGTCTGAAAACATGGCGAATAAAAAAGAGAAGGAAAGGAATTTCCCCCCAAAAAAAGGACGCGCTACATTGTTGTCGTGGTGGCGATGCTGCTGGTTGGGACTTTCTTTTTTGTTTCGTGTGAGCGTACGATTATAACGAGCTGTGTTACACGAGAAGGGTTCGTAAGCATTAAATTGTCTTGTTGTTTCCTTTTTTGCGCTTCAAACACTTCAAAGGAACTTCCTCAAACTTATTTTTTATCGACATTTTAGTAAAACAAAGCATTTCCTAGAACTTGAGGCTCTTTTTTCAGTGATTTTCATTCATTATAAATGAAGTTTAGGCAAAACACTTCAATTTCCTCAATGAAGCCAGGTCATATTCAATGGTTGAGCAACCCTGTAGAGCATGATACTTAAACAAGACAAGATCAACCACAATCAAAATCAGTGCTAGGGATGTCACTCCGTTCATCTGTTCGCTGTGATTTTTGTGAGATTCGATGAACATGATCATGCAATGAGGGAAAGGATGTGGAAGCAGCACAACGATGGCGAGAAGATGAGCTTAAGAGAGGCAGTAGAACATAGAACTGAAAAGCACACACAAACACGCACACAAACACACACACACACAAATCGATGAAGTGCAAAAGGAAGGTAAAATGCAGTCAATGAGTATGAAAATGATGATGATAATGATGGGAAAAAGCATGAAACCGAGAGAGCAGAGCGCGCATACGTACCGACTAGGACCGTCACCTGGACGTTGATCTTGCCATTCTCGCTGTTGGACGTGGAGTACACCTCGGCGGCCGTGGTGGTGCTGGTGGCCGCGGCAACGGTGGCAACACCACCACCACCACCACCAACCCCACTGCCCCCGTTTGCCGCTGCCGCCGACGCTGGAATGTTAACCGAACCGTGATGGTGCAGATGATGATGGCCACCGCCAATGCCACCGCCCGCGTGATGATTGCCAGTAGCAGTAGGAGGATGATGATTGCTGACTAGACCCACCCCACCACCAGCGGGGGATGATGACGCACCACCCCCCTTCGTCTCGATCAGGTACGTCTCATCGTTATCCTTACCGTCCGGCGATCGCCGATCGTACTGGTTGAGGGTCGGTGACCCACCGCCCACCGGGGATCCCTTGCCGGCGCCGGCCCGGTGCCGCTGCAGGCTGCTGCTTTGGTTGTTGTTGATGCTGTTCATGTGGCGCACACTCTGGTTGCTGTTGTTGGCGCCACCGCCGCCGCCACCGCCATTGATGATCGTGGCTCCATTCGGCAGACTGTTGTTATTTACACTGTTCATCAGATGGGCGGCGGACCCGTTCAGGCTGCCATTGCCATTGTGATGGTGGTGATGCAGGTGAGGGGGAAGATGATTGTTATTGCTACTGATGCCGTTACTGATGATGGTGGTGGTGCTGGTGGTCGTGCTGTTCGTGCTGTTGCTGCTGCTACTACCGGTCGTGCTCGTGGTGGTCGTGGTAGTGGAGGAGGAGGGTGGAGTAGCAGTGGAGGAGATGGTGGCGTTGGTGGCATGCTGGGAGGAGGTAGAGGATGCGTTAGTGCGCACGGAGGTGGATGAAACCGAGGCGGAGGAGGACGATGACTGATTGTTATTGTCACCGTTTGCTGTCGCGGCTGCGGTTGCGACCGTCGTCGCCGTGGCCGTCGCGGCCGCCACACCGTCCGGCGTTGTGTAGCCCTGGAAGGAAGAGAACATGGGGAGAGAGAGAGACAGATAGAGAGAGAGAGAAAGAGAGAGAGAGAGAGAGAAAGAGAAAGAGAAAAAGAGAAAGAGAAAAAGAGAGAGAGAACAAAAATTGTTAGAAATATTGCCATTTTAAGAGGGAACTTGAGTGTTTCAGTGTACAAGAGAGCATTTTTTGTTGAAATTGTTAAGCTTTAATGCATTGCTTGCCACAGTTCGTGTGCATTGGCTTGCAGCACTACTACTTATAAACTTTTCATAAACTTCAACCCTTCGTCCAACGACAGCGAACAAAAAAATGGCTCTCCCCGCTTGAAAGAACGATAAAACAGCCAACCCAACAATGAAAAAACCGGTGATCTATTATCAAATGACGGGCGCTTGTTATCTATTGTTATGCCACTGCAATGCTTCCCCATGCAACATACAACGGCACCACTCCACCCAACAACAAAATGTTGATAAATTCATTAACTCTTTTTGTAGGAAAAAGGACGAAAGTGAACACGCGAGACAGCAAAAAGGGATAATTTGAGAAAAAGGTAATTAATTATTTTTAGAACACCATCCTTGCACTGGTTGCGCCCACTGCTGCTGCTCCATTTGCTACCTACCCGGTACCGTAGCCCGATAATGCTATCGTCCAGTGTGGAGTCTCGCTTCTTGTCCCGCTCCAGATAGAAGACGCGCCTCATTTTGGACTTAATTTTAAAGCTGGCTCTCCTTACCACACAATCCCTCTCTTTCGCGCTTCTTTTGCGAGTTTTGCTTGTGTGTCACCCCTTTGGAATGTTCGCTGATTTGATTCGCTTTCTTATTGCTGTAACACTTTGTCACACACTGTTCGCTTGAAACTCAACTCAACACTCAATAGCGCGCGGGTATACCCTCGCTCGTTCGAACGTTCCAAAAAGCTGTGTTTTTATGTAAAAGCTACTGATTCGATTGCGCAAATAATAAATAAAAAACCAAACAGAGAAACGTTGTGTTAACGGAATATATTCTGAAGGAACTTTTCCACTCCTGTGCCGGAGCAACAGAGACGTTGATCTTTCTTTGGGTTGGAAAAACCAATATCCCCTTTCGTGTGTTCGCGCTGGTCGCATCTCCTCAACCGGGGAGGGGAGATGCGAACAATGCGGATTTGCAAAACTTTATGCACGTATTATGGATTATGTATGAGCATGTGTGTGTGCTTTTCGCTTCATGCTTTTTCGCTTCATTCCCTCTTAAGACGATTGAGCGATTGTTTGGAAATGATTCTGTGTCGCTGTGTTTTTCTGGGACGATTTTTACATACTTTGGTGATTTTGTCTGCTATGGGGGGAGGTCACAAGTTATTGACCACATATCGAGCTTGAACATTTGTGTGCACACGAAAACCAAAAAGGGGGTGACGAAATGCAGGATAATAAGTTGTTTTTCCCCCTCTACTTATCTTTTTTTTTTTGTCTCTTGCATAATACGAACTTCGCCTTTTATACCTTCTTAGCGTCGCAGCAGGAGAACAAAGGCCACCGAGGCCAGTCAATGGAAGAAGGAATGCCAAGGGCACGTAATCGGGGCTTTAGGTGAGTGTCTTTGTGTGTGTGTTAATAATAAATGCGGGGAACGCGGGAAGTAATTTTTGTTTAACGCTCACAATGACGCCACACGACGGCTTTTGGCCCGGAGTTATAATGAAGGAAAATTGTCTTTTGCCGGCAGCTCTTTTTTTGCTGCCTTCCCCGCAAAAGAGTACAAAACGACGAAAAAATGACGACAAAGCGGATGATACTTGAGAGTAGCTTAATCAAATTTGATAAACACTCTTCGGTGAGGAACGTAAAACAACGTTTTTTTATGTTTTCCCCCATTACTGTCCAAGGTTTTTATTATTGTAATGCAAAGAAAACATTACAAAGAAAACCCATATACAATGAAATATAAATGAATTGGCAACAACTAAAGCACAACACATTTCCTCTGCAAATTGTATTTTAATGCACGTCGTGTCGATCGAAACACATATGTTTTTGTTTGCAAAAAAAGGGAAGTGAACGTGCTTTTGGCGCTAACTGGTCAACCAGTAATCAACACAAAACCCCTCCAAAAATGTAGGAAATGACGATCCACTGTTCAAGTGTAGCAGAGCTGATTACAGCACAGGAAACCCTTGGAAACTTGGATAACAGTTCCGCAAAGGAAAGGAAAAAGGCTTCACCCACAACGCACAGCACAGAGGGTCGGTGCTGTTTACGGTCGAAAGCATCGCCAATCGTCGCCCGGAAGTGGGTCGTAAGCTGCCTAACCGTGTCCGAAAAAAAAAAGAATGATCTGACCTTCTATAGTTGGAGGGCGTATATTAGGGGGTGTCGAAAATGGAATGGAATTTAAAATAATAATCATCATCATCACCGCCATTGGAATGTGTGTATGGCGAGGCACTTAACAACCTAACACGTACGTGTGGCTAACGGACGCCCTCTAGAAGGTGTTTGTGTCGTGTTAGTGGCGTCGCGGGAAGAGTGTATGAGCTTTGGTAGAAATAAGGAAGAAATAGTATCTTCCATGACCTTCGCTTAGAGGCGTTTTTTTTGGCAATAAACAATATTATTGAATTGGGGCAATAAATTCGGTGATGGGTTGAAGAGTCTTTTTTTATTTAATAATAAACCAAACACTTCCATCATTATGTTATAAAATTGTAGCAATGAGCTTTACAACAAGAACCATATAGACACTTCAAAAAATGAAATGAAAAGACACTTCCTCCAAAACATCAACCTTCGTTCGATTACGTCCAAGCAGCGTTTATCGACAGCATCGGTCGGCAAACGTGTGTGAAGAGGAAAAATTATTTATAAATGCTGCACATAAAAACTGCACATTATTGAGAGAGAAAGAGAGATAAAAAAAAGTACGCCCTAAACATAACATAACGCACCCAAACAACACCCCCGTCAGGCCCCACACGCCGAGCAGAAAGTGAAATCTACGCAGGCATGCGTGCGTGACTGGGTGTGTAGGCTAAGCGTGATCACGCTAAGGGTGATCGCGATCGTATTGTTGTTGTTCATGAAACATCTACCAAAGAAATAGTAGGTACTTTTTTTTTGGACTTCAAAGTGTCTAAAGTTTGGGTTGAAAGTGTAAAAAGAAAAACCCGTACTCTAGTAGTGGAGCATAAAGTGTCCACTGCATAAGCTTAATGTGATAATTGACCGTGAATAAGCCACACGATAAAAGCCAGCCCCTGTAGGGGAGAGAATGGAACACTATGCTTGCCGTTTTTTTGCACTAAAATGCATCCCCTGCAGTACGTTCGATGTGTGAGTGAGTGCGTTGAAACACAATTAAAAGCCTCCAGCGCGGTGTAGGCGAGTATGTTTGGCAATAAAGGCTCGATTAAGGTACGTGTTATTCGTTCGTTCAACGCTGTCCGTCCTACGATCGCAAGCCGCTTTTCATATGAAGGAGAGAGGGCGGAACAATTGCAGGTGATTGATTTTCCCCCGCGGACGCACCGCAAAGGGTCAATGTGCTTTGGGCGGGGTCGTTGTGAAATTCGAAGCG
This sequence comes from Anopheles merus, assembly GCF_017562075.2. Taxonomy (NCBI): domain Eukaryota; kingdom Metazoa; phylum Arthropoda; class Insecta; order Diptera; family Culicidae; genus Anopheles; species Anopheles merus. The sequence goes on along the minus strand of NC_054085.1, from coordinate 34,467,979 downwards.
TTGTTTGTTAACTTTATATGAACAAGCAGCAGCAACATATTCATACAATGGCTCCCTTTGGTTTGTCATTTTTCTGAACTTTAATGGAATAAGTTTGGTTCGTTTACATGCACTTTGACTGTTCTGTTGAATATCCATTGGAGTCTCCTGTTCGTAACCGTAGATGGATTCCGTTTTAAAAAAAAAAGCTACATTAGCTTTAAGCGACAGCTACATCACACATCACAGAGGAAACCACCAGCTCCATTTTAAACAGCACCGAAATCCTTCATCACACTTGACGCGGTGGTGGTGTCGGTGAAGAGGACACTTCAAAGAAGGCTGCCAGCACGAAAACGCCGCAGGAAAAACGCATCAAACGTCGGTCTTAAAATGTTATGTTTTGCTCGTTCCTTTTTTGCGGACAAACGTATATGAAAAGTGCTTTTGAGGGGTCTTTTAGCATTGATAACATAAAGCCAGCGCCAGTGCGTGTTGACAGATGAAGCTTTGTGTTCGCAATTAAGGTTTGAGTTGGATGTAGGCAAAAGGGAGAGATGTTTTGTGACTGCCTCCGGCTGCCCTTGTGTGTTGCAGTTTCGTTCGAAAGAAGATGATTTCATCGCAACGAGCATCAAATAATCGAATAATCTTTCCCTCTTCATTGGAGTGTTTGATTTAATAATGTTTCGATCGCGCTGATTAATAGAAGAAGCGACGACACCGGGCGCATAATCTTATTAATCGAATGCAAAGATTTTCCTACGCTCGGTGTGCCATCATTAAACGTCCGCTTGATCACACAATTCTGTAAATCAATACTTCTCGTGCCCTGTGTGGAGGGCACAGAAAAAAATGGGCAGCATTCTAACGCAAATGAATCGAATCAATGATCCAAAACGCTTCGGGGCCGAATGGTGGGCGAAAATGCGCCGCCAAACAATACAATTCAATTGACATTGATCTTTTGGTGCGATGGGTTTCGAGCAGTTTTAGGCTACGATTCGCAGCGTAATATAATTTCGCTTGATGAAGCACAGTCGAGAAATGGGTGGAAATGGAAGTAAAAAAAACCGAACACAAAAACCACCCAGCAGGGCAGCTTGAAGGGCATTTTTACTTCACAGAAATAGAAAAAAGAAGCTTTTCGACTTTAACTGTAATTTCATTAGCAACAGATGAGCAAGCGTGTTATTTCACAGGCGCAATGGAAGTTACAAAAATTGCGAATATTTTGCACCGGTTCAACGGCTGCCGACCTTTATCTTATTAGAAAATTGCAATTCTTCGCACTCGAGCGGTTCGTCGCTTGCTGTTATTATTGTTATTTAGTTTCACCCAATTTTGTATAAAAAATTTGCGCCACAAACAAACACATTTAATCACACGTAATCACCGTCACATAACAGAATTATGAATGCCTTGTTTTTGTTTTCATAGGTTTTGCTAACTCTTTCACAACACTTAAATGTAACTATGTGTAGCAGGGTGGATCTCTTGGCCAAATTTATTAATATTTGGCTTTATCAGATCCGGGTTACTCTAAAAAACACACCACACGCACACATACACAGGCACAAAATCTTGCAAATCGCAACCTATTTTGCCCATCTTTCTAGGGCCGTTTCTAAAACACTTTACCACTTTCATCAAAGTCACTCGTCGAATGAAGTGAAACGGGGAACGGATATTGTTTTCTTCTGTAGCTCTGTAGTTTGTTGTTTGTTATAGACGAGTTAAAGAGCGCGCCAAAAACACAAACACACGCACACGTACACGAACACCCAAATGAGGGGCGCAATCCCTAAACGCGACGCTCCAAATCGCGGATCACGCACGTGCGACGGACCACTGCGTTGGCTGTGAACTGAACGCAACGCCCCGGACTCGCCACTGCCGGAGCCGTGCGCGCTTGCAGCCGATTTTCGGTGGCGATGGAAATTTTTGGCTTCAAACCAGTGGGGAGGGTGGGCGTTCCGGTGGGCCGCACCGCCTTCGTTACCCTGTGCTGCTAGTTTTGCGCATCCTTCCCCACCTAACACGAGGGGCGAATTTATGCACGTATGTGTGTGTATGTGTGTATGTGTGCGTGTGTGCGGGGACTAGAGATTTCCTTTTCTTGGCTGTGCGGGTGCGGGTGCGGGTTTGGCTGATAATGTGATGCAAAAAGTTAAGGCGTTGTTGTTCAAGCCACCCTGCGATCGTGTTGGTGCGCACCGATCACCGAAAAAACACCAACAGCAAACGCGTCGAATAGAAAAAAAAAACGCGACGCAAGTTCGATGTGCGCACGATGGCCGTGTTTAAGGGAGTGGTGGGGGTTGTTTTGTGTGTGTGTGTGTTTTTTTTTTCCTTTTCTCGACACGCCTCAACAAGCATGGGTGCGTGTTGCACTTGCGTCCGTCCGCTTCGAACACAAGTTGCATTCGGAAGCGTCAGAGGGAAAAGCCGGACGTAGACCCTTTAGAGGGGCACGTTTCCCTTTTTGAGGCCCATGTGTGTGATGATGAACTTTTTTGTTGTTGTAAATTTATTTATTAAATCGGGTATGTAATGGCACGTAAAGCACGATAAGCGCCAGCTGTTTTGGTGTCTTATTTTTTCACTTGTATTTAATTACGCCTTCATGCCGCCCCGCTCTGACATAACGCCATTATGCAATGTGTGTGTCTGTGTGTGAGTGCGATATTCAAAAGCACATCCTAATCATCAGCCTAGTCAACATGCACTAATCTCGACCATAACTTAGCCAGCCTCCTCCCTAATGTAATCTAATTAGAAACAAACAGCAGCGTGAAACTTTTTGCATTTTGCAATTGCAATTTCCTTCCTGTCACGCACCGAACACAACAAAAATGGCTTTAATTGCGGGCGCTAAGCTATCGATCGAAGATGTTTCCTTGGCGTGCGCACACGGGTATTGGTCAATGAACGACGCGGGGAGAAATTTGGGACACCAACGGCCGCTGCACCGGAAGTGCCATGCGTGCGCGCGTACGCCTCGGACGCTGTTGAAACCGTTGCACCAAAGAGCTGCAAAGCAGAGCGAGAAAGTTTTGGCAGCGAGAAGGTTCTAGGTTGGCGAACTAAGTGGAAAAAATTGCACAATTCGGCGCGTGGGAAGTGACGCATTTCCACCCATCAGTTGTTGCGTTGCAATTTTGGGTAAAGCTGCTAATGGCAGGAAATTCCAGTTAGTGGTAAGAAGGACGTAGCTTAAAAAGAGATTCCAATTTGTAAGAATAAAGAATTATAAAACGCTTTGGAAATTACCTGCCGGGTGCATCTAATATTACAAAGAATTCAAGCAATAAGGTAAATTTTCGCCAACAATTTGATTGTAATCACTTGATAATGTACAGTTCGTATGTAAAAACTAGACTCACTAATGAAAGTAAGGTATCTAAAAGCTAGACGGCAATAAACTGAAAAGGAAAGTGAATTGTGAATTGAAGGTTATTGCTACACCACCGAAGCAATGGAATAAGTGCAACATTGTTGAATGCAGTTAAAGAGACATTGGTTGTTTTTAAAAAATTGCATTCCTGCTTCAAAACACGCTGTACACGGCGGTCCAATCAAATTCAGCCTCAGCTGAATGTTTTACAACGTGCGCTAAAAACCATACCAGCGGTAAGCGTGCAACAATGTTAATGCGAACGGAATATCTCGACCCGTACATAGATTAATAGCAGCCCCTACACTAAACCATACCCATATGATAACGCGCACTCGCGAAAGCAACGCAGGCCAACTATTAACACCGATCGGGGCACGTTGTGATAATTAAAAGGCTTCGGAACGCTTGGGCACCCGGCCCTTCACATACACAGAAGAACCTGTCCCCTTCGCGAATCATTTCATTTCCTACTTTCAGGCGGAAATCGGCAAACAAAACAAAACCAACATTCCCCGCGCATGTTACATTTACCGCTGCCTGTTGTGCCAAGCTACTACTGATTGAATCGATCAGTACTAAGCGAACACAAAAAAATGATCATCATCAATCATGCATTCACCATTTGGGTGGAGGAGGTTGGAATGCATTGAAGCGTACCCAACACACCGACATAGGGTTCCGCGTCAAAGTTCACAAAAGTCTACTGAACTGGAACGAAAGCTGGCGACGCGAGGGGGTGGAATGCCCTTTAGGCGGTGCTCAGCGAGCGTTACCACATTCCCCTTCGCTTAGAAATAGTTGCAATTGAACATTTATATAGAGCATATTGATATGTTCTGATAAAGTAAATTGTAAAATAGTTTAAGCGATTGTGTAAATGATTTCAATATCCATTGCTTTGGTCTTTTTTCATTCAATCGCTTTCAAAGAATCGTAACAATAAGCAGCAACAGTCAGAAACAACCACCACTTGTCAGCAGCAGAAACATTGCTATTCCAATCAAACCGTGCCTGCAATTGACAGTGAACGCCATCCACGTGGATAATATTGCGAAATTGCGTCTATTGTATTGACAAATTAAAGTGCAATTCGTTCGTCAAAACTTCCATAGCAAATGCGAAACAGATTGCTACCGTAAATTACGAAAAAGGAGGAAGTTTTCGGCCAGATCAGAACGCCAACAAAAAGCGAACGTTGCTCGTTTGAAAGTGATAAATTAATTAGACCACATTGCGAAAGGGCGCACGGGACGTTTCGTTCGCCATTATCCTTCCCACCCCGAACCCCCCTGCTATGGTTTTATTCCATTTTACCACCATTGCTGCGTATTTTTAATTGCGTACTGTTTCATTATTCAGCATTTTTCCGATACATTTTGCTCTCTCCCGAAACAGAGCTTCGCTGGTTGACTAACTCTTGGCAAAAGTATATGTACGGTGCAACCTCACCAATAATAGAGCATATTTTCCTATCCCCATTCCAAAACATGGCACCCTAGCCTTGCGTTGTATCATAATTCAAAAACTTTTGATTGCTTTTTGCATTTTAGTCGTACGGAGCGCGGTGCCCCGAAGGGAAAATTTAGCCGAACACGTTTTTGAACCCCACTTTTTGGACGCGTCCAGTGCGATAAAGCGGCAGACGGTTTCAATTTTCCACCTCTAAGCCACCAACACACACACACACACACCAGGGCGTCGACAGTACAGCAATCAAAAAGTTATGCAAACTAACGGCAACAAAGCAGTGGGAAGTGGTTCTAATGGTGTACTCAAATTCTATTTAAAAAAAAACAGAGAGAGCACTACGCGGCGTAAAGAGATTGAAGGTGCAGGGTGAAGTATGATTTCCTAGAGCAAACTTCCCGCAGCAAAAAAGGTGAAAAGCTCTCCCCGTTGGTCAGAGGATTTAAGTGCATATCTTCTTGAGCCGAATGGCAGTGCCGGTCGGTACGTACGCTATCGCTGGAAGCAATGGCAAGGTGCATTTGATGCTGGCTTTTGACTGTCGGCACCTATTCGGTCCGTTTCTATTTCCGATGCACCGGAGATCAGGTCGGGATTGGTTGATTTCTAGCACAGCTACAAAAACTAGCTGCCCTGTATCACACTGTCCCCTTGGCTGGCACTCGTCACTACACTAATCACTACCATCCATATTGAATGTGCTCTAGCTGGAAGGCTTAGCTATTGAAGCATCAGCTATCGACTGGTATCGAAGGTTATAGAAGTGGGCCCTTCCACTGTGAATGGGTTCAAAAAAGTTCAATTTCGAAATTGAACAGCTTTTTCCTATCCCTTTCTCAAATCGTAAAATGCAGTTCCCTACACCCGTGTGTCGTGCTGTGGCTTTTGTTTCGTGAAAATGGTCATTGCCTCACTAATCCGTTTATGTCACATGCAGCGGGATGTAAATTGAATTTTTGATCATACAAGGGTACGAGTCATTTTCAGCTGAGTAAGCGCATGTGTCGCATGTATGTTTTTGGCATTTGAATGAAAGCATTGGGATTATCAATATGAGGATTTATCAACAAATCAGATCGATTGTATTTGGGTCAGTGCTGGAAAAGCCATTTCATCGGCCCTTTTCATCTCATTTTTATTCTAGAGATATTCAATTTCAATGTTTAAATTCATTCATTTAGACTCATTCAGTATGCGTGAACAGCATTTTGCTACAAAAATGGTAGAATTACATTTATTCAAATTCCGTGCACACAATCAGGGTAATCACAACCATCTCTCAGTCCTATTTTAACGATCGACACTACAACAAGTAACCATTTGCTTTGCGCTTTCCGCTGTTTAATGTGCCTTTAAACTGGGGCTGATGGCTGGTTTACACGCCGGAGAGCGCTTTTATTACAGACAACCAAAGTTTTCCTCGATTTCATCCTTGGCCGACGACACCGGGCATGAACGGTTACACGCCGCACGAATTGAATCAGCATTGCTGACTTTGCAAACTTTGTGCTGGGTCGAGGGCTTACGAACTTTTAAGCTGTAGCACAATTTGCGTTCCCCCTTTCGGATTGTGCTGGCATCGTCTCTCCGTAGCCCCCAACAATGGCTCATTCGTGTGCCGAAAGACGAGAGAATTTTTGTGCAGAAAATTAAAATTTAATTACTTCTGCTCGGAGGGGAAAATCCCCGAATGCCCCAAACGCCTTACAACGCCTTGCCAAGAGCCAAATTTCTGAGCTTTACGCCATAGATTGTTTTATGAACTGTTCTTCCTCTTCTATTTCAACTGCTACGCTACAATACTGATCTGCTGCAGCTTCTTAGGCTCTGTGTGTGCCGGCCGGTTTTTGTGTGTGAGTGTGCAGCTTACATCCAAGTTCACCGCAACGAAACTTACCTCTTGCGCTTGTAGTCGGAAACGAGCCTCCTCCACCGCATCCTTTTTGGTCGTTAGTCCCTTATCACGCAGCGATGTTCGTCTCACGGATTGTGCCCTGCGGGAAACAGCAAAACGCATTAGTTCGTCGTTTCTGTGTAGTTGGCAGTGCGCACGACACACGCTGCTAGCGTTTTCCAATTTAGTTTCGTGGTTTTCAACGGCGAAAGGATTACAACTAACTTTATGGTATGTTTTTGAGGGGAGGGAGACGGAACCAGTACCGACATCAGAGGGCGGTGTGAACATGATATCTTAACTTTACTTCCCGGCGGTTGAATTCTCAAGGGATCTATCATCACTCGGCAAACGGTAGTTGGTATCCTGCACAGCTAGCTAAAGGCAAAACTTTGTCCAAACAATTTGCTTACGTTCTAATCGGATTATCTACCCGTGGGGGGGTTTATAGTAAGCAATGCAGCTGTTGTAATCTTAATTCTACTTCAAATTATCACTAGGGAATAGGCACTGGTCTGTCTAATTCCCCGCCGTTCAAGTATGCACTCTCCACAGGGAGTTGAGCAACTCCGCAACGAGTTTCAGAATACGTGTGGGCACAAAACTGACCTCGTGTTGTTGCTCTGCGACCGTCGGACACGTTTGCGTTGCGCTTCCGCTAACCGCTTGCTCTCCTGTTCCGTCTTTAGCTGCTCTATTCGCTCTCGTATTTCTGGATCTTCGCAAATATCTAAAAAAAAAAAGGATACCAAACGCAAAAGGGTCAGTTGGAGGGCATTCGGGGCGGGTAATTGAGTTGCGTCTTCCCAAACTCACCGGAAGGAGTTTCGTCGTTCTTATTTTTGGCATTCAAATCGGCTCCACTTTGGGCAAGCATTTCAAGTACTTCCAGCTACAATGATACGAACGAATAGGATGACATTATTTCGCCTGTTCGGGCATGGTACAGGAAAGGATGGAGAGAAACTTACGTGACCCCAGCAGGCAGCGGCGTGTACCGGTGTCCAGAGATCGTTATCGACAGCATCAGTCGATGTGTGATGCTCCAGTAGGAACTCGACGACCCGTGTGTACCCGTTGGCGGATGCTATGTGAAGCTGTGGTGAGAGAAGACACAAAAAAACCTCGTTATTCATCTAATATTCTTCGCCATTCGCACAGATTATCCGCCCTGTACACTTACCGGCGTGGCACCCTGCGGATCGGGTATTTCCAAATCGCCACCCTGCAGGGCGATGTCTTGCAGGTCGTGCAGCATCTGCGTTTCGGTGGCCGCCCGCGTCTCGTCGATCAGCTCCTGTGTGACGCCCCGCTTGGACATTTCCGCCTCGATGTAATCGAGCGCCTCCTCATCGTCGCAGATGTCGTACGGCATGTTGCCGTCCGCGTTTACCGCCAGCAGGTTCGCGCCGCGTGCTATCAGTATCTTGACCAGATTTAGGTGGCCGCAGGTGGCGGCAGCATGCAGCGGCGTCCACCGTTCGCTGTCCTGCGCGTTCACGTTCGCACCGTAGTCGAGCAGGAGGTTCAGCATCTCGGCGTTGTCGTCGATGCAGCACTGATGCAGTGCCGTCAGTCCGTCCATGTTCGTTGCATCCGGCGTGACACCCTTCTGGAGCAGTTTTGCCACCTAGAAAAGAAGGAGAGGAAGAGCGTTATTATAAGTGACGATAAGGAGAGAGGGAGCGAGAGAGAGTGAAAAAAGGACTCAGCAAGGCATCGTTCTAGTTCGTACCAACTCTATCGCCCTTAGGCCGGAAGTAATCATGGCTGGCCGGAGGGGAACGGAAACGGATGCAAGTATCATTTCCCATACTCGATAATGACCACTCATCAGGTACTCAAGTTTCAATGGTTCTGTTCCTTTGCAAAGAAATATTCCCATACTAACCAACATTACATCATCATCACCATCATCATCATCATCATCAACACTACTATAGTTCGTTGGCATTCGTTTGGATTTGATGTTCATGAACTGCAACGATGTACACATGCTGCTGCCCTCTGCTGTATTACTTTATCCCTTTCTGTTTGTGTCCAAGGACGTTCTAACCCTTCAACGAAGGTCACACCGGGGGAGAGCTGGACGAGCAGAGTTACTTTCCAAAGTCAAGAATGTTAGCTTTACTATCCTTTACCATCAGCAGCACACTAAACAAGCGCACCGAGTCCATCTGTGCAGAGCAGCGAGGAAAGACAGCTAAGCACATATGAGAACTGCAAGAGCTCAAGTTAACGCTGGCCGGAACCGAAACCGGAACCAAGCAGCTGGCGGGGAGTAGTGTTTGTTCTTCTTCGCTGAAGTGTTTGTTCATTTCTGCGTAGTCCATCGGAAAGCAGCACCAGAATGGCAACAAAAACTCGAAACCGGAACGTTGCCCGGATTGTTACTGTCAGACGGGTTATATTTCATGCGAGCGCGTACTGGAAATTGGAGTTTCGCTGTGGTGCAATCGGAAGAAGTTTTTCTCTTTTGGTCATGGGATACAGTTTTATCCCACTCGGTCACAGTGTGACAAAACTTGGCAATTCTCGGCAGTGCTGGCTTCCCGGAATAAGTTTCTTAAAGTTTTGCTTTATATGACTATATCGAGCACTTCAGTGATGATGAGTTCAAGACAAGTCGTAGTCAGAATTTAATAATTTCCAACGAAATGCTTACAATCGTAGGAAAAGAAGGGACGGTTAATTATGGCAGAAGCTCTACATCTTTTATGTCCAATGCCGCCCCTCGTGGATAAGGTACTTAATGTCCATATCAGACGTCAATCGACTCCCATGTTTTTTCTAACGCTGCTTGCGCTCCACAAAACAACGACTAAATCTCATCGAATGCGATAATTAATAGTAGAGTCTCACACTCATCCCAGGCTTATCCGATTAAACGTCCATCCGTCCTAGGCAGTGGCACGGACGCAGTGGAGTAGCCTCACACATTCGAACGATTTAATAGGAAGTCTGCAAAATTGCAAACCTCATCTCCCCTGAGCTTGACCCATCCATATGAAGAGCTATTTCAGATCCGGCATCGACCGGAGATTGTCAGTTGTGGTGGCGGTGTGATCTTCATCTCGGTGCTACTCCTCTTCTCCTGTCCCTCCCGTTCCAATAGTCGGGACAGAATTGATCCCAGCGGGAGTTGATGAAACGAAGCGAAAGTAATTTATTTCCCATCCTGTAAATTTAAACCGTTCCCTGCGGGCCACAGCTTTCACTTCCGCTCGCAGAGTCCTCCGAGTCCTTGCGGCTTGCTGGATGATAGTGAAAAATATACACTATGCTTTCCGGGACATCCCGCATGCCGAGAGGGGAGGATTCAGTATCATCTTTTTAACGGCACTTGCACGAATTATGGTGAGCTGTATTGTGTCCCCGGAGACTGTGCTAGGGATAGCGTTCGGTGACGTATTGTGGGTTTCAAGTGTTGTTTGTGGGTTTATTGATTTCTCGCTAACGAATATGGGTATCAGGGTTAAGTTCATGGGGTGAAATACGAGGCAAAAGAGTATTTTATACTTTTTGCTTGTGGTTACGTATTGCGGCTAGTCAAGGTGGATGATATTTCAAGGTTAGAAGGGTTACTGTCATACTGACAATGGTTTCATTACTGTTCGTTACAATTCCACGTAATGTATCAGAATTTATAACAGAACAATTTCAAACTGCATGGCATAGGCTTTAAATATCAATTAATCTTTTTAAAGCTACTTAATTTTAAATACATTGAAACATACATTGAGTGAAACATTTACTGTAACAACACCACACACCACAAACATATACCGTCTCTCTAAGCCGCTCTAGCCCATTCTAGCGTAGATTCTACACTATTTACTGCCCCATTACTTTGCAGTTTTATAGCACCGCTGACTCTCCGGCCTGCAGTAAATGGTTGTGGTGATACTGGGTAGTAAAATTTAGCAAAATAAACTACTTCATTTGTGGCAGGAGAGGAAGCAGTTCGACCTTCGGTTCGGTGGGCGGTACGGGTTCGTGGTGCTTACCGGTATGTCTATTTGACAAACATCGCCTTGCATCTTGCGCTCTTGCAAGCGCTGGTTGTAAAAACGACCGCAAACGAATGTGGCTGGAAATTAAGCAGTTTGGCTGTGGTACACGCGCGCCGTTTTAGTAAGTACGGCACGTACTTCTACGCCGTTACCGAATAACCGAGTAGCCTTAACGGTCGATTAGCATTGCGAATCGTATTCAAATGAGGTCCTTCTGCAGTCGGAAAGAAAAGGGTCAGATACGTAGCGAGCTGTCCGTCAGGATGAGTTTCTTTTTTAGTTTCCTGTCTTTCGTTTGCTAGTTTCCATATGCAAATAGATGGGTTGATTCACTTAAGTATCGCATGCACACAGTGGTTGGCCTCATTTAACACTTCATGACTAAATGACACCGGGAACAAAAGATACTGTCTGAAAGTCTAAAGGACACAGTGGAAAATGAAACCTTTTCGGCAAGGCTTAAGTGGCAACGATTGCCGTCCATTTGCCATAATTAATAATGCAGAACGTAACGGAAAGAATGCGATGCGCCTGTAAGGTATGCAAACCGAATTACAACATTACGTCACGAGCTGTAACTTCGCGTGACAACTGACTAAAAAATCGTGTACTCGATTTGGGGTGTACACATTGTCCTGGCAGGCACACCGGAAAAGGTCATTTTTTCACACAACTCCAGCACTTACCGATAGAGCCCAGCGCAAACGACCAGCGGATGATACATGATTTGCAGAGCGCCAAACTCAACCTAACCTAGTAAACGTACCGGCGTGCTGGACACGTTCAAGCGATTTGGGGCCTGCATGGTTCAGGTCACCGAATGTGGAACATGTCACACATTGCATGTGGTGCATTTTGGAGCGCAATACGAACTACAAAGCTACGGCCAACGGTGTCCTGACTAATAGCAACCGGATGTGACCCGGAATGGTACTGGATAGAGTCCAGGGAGACACACACACGCCAACCAAGCCGAAGTGATTCAGTGACCTCATTCTTAAAGGATTCACAGCCAATTCTCATACATTTCCGGCTTCGCGAATGCAACTGAAAGGCCAAGCATTCGCTACGTACGAATTCGAGTTGTCAGCATAAGACATTACTACAGAAGAAGTCACTTACGAGCTTATAGCGAAACTGCAAGCTCACATTATGGCCATAAACGCAAAGAGTCTGCTTCTAATGGCGGTAGGCTTTTAGCACACACGCGTTTCTTGGAGCGGCATTAATTCAACGAAAATTGAATAATCGAGCCCAGCGCGTTGTTTGTATTCATCTATAGTCGTTTTTATTTGTAAGATGTTTCTGATTCTCCAGAACCCATCGAAAACATGCGCAAATATAGGGATAGGAAAAAGTTTTCCCATCCAAAAGCGATTGCAGAGAAGACATCTCGTACGAGAAAGTAATACAACTACCGCGGAGAAGATTGTTTTTTTTATGGATGCAATTTCGTCTAAAGCTCTTGGGCAAGTTTTCAAATAAAGAGGAGTTATAATAACGGGAACGAAATCTTCATGGGATAAGGAAATTATCGCAAAACTTTAAAAAAGGATTCGTTTGGGCGAAGAACTTGCCAAGGAACTGGGCTCATGGTAAAGAAAACTAGTTTTGAAAATGTTACAAAACGTTGACGGTAGATAAAGTTTTGCCAATTCTGTTCGTCGCTTTGTGCGAAATTGGTCTGGAAATATTTGAATGGAAATCCCAAATAGCACTCCTTTTTAATTAAGTCCTAGGACAAACAGATTTCGATTCTGTGTTGATACTCTACATATTTTCACCCTCCGCTGCATTATGGTAATGGGTAACTGCTTTTTCGCGTTGCTCAATAGCCCATAGAGCATAGCGAATACTAACCTCCGCAATGTCATTCCGTGCCGCGGCCTCCAGCAGTACGACACTGTCCTCGAACGTGATGTGTCGCTTGTAGGAGGACGTCTGTGTCCCCATCCGGTCCCGGCTGCGCTGCGCTTTCAGCCATTCTTTTTCCTTCTGTTTCGCTACCTTTAGCTGCTGTGCTCGGCGCCTGTATTGAAAAAAAAAACCAAACACGAGATAGAGAGAGAGAATATTAGAGGATAAGAGCGTTTGAGAATATGCGTTAGGCAGAATACAATTTTTAAACGACTAAATAATAACCCGAAGAGATCATACGAAGAGTTCCCCAACCCCTAATACAGAAATAGTCCATTTGTCCACCAAGAAAAGGAGCGAATTTTCACCACCACTTGGGCGTTGAACCATTTAGGCTGACCGGCTTGACAGAGGTGACGGTCAGAGCGGGTTAATTGCGCGTTCAACCTTTGAGGCAAGCCCGAAGGCGAACCGGCGCTTGACCGTTCAGAGCCTTGACCACCGGCACACGGCAGCAGTTCCAACATGCAACTCCATTCATAGCGTACTGAACTCCTGCTTTTCGTGCTGGTTTCCCATTTTCCGCGGGCCCACATCGACAGATAATCGGCCGAGGGAGTGAATTAGTTGCACCACGAAACTGCTTCAAAGGCGTTCGTTCGGGCAGGCACAAACGTGCGAGGGGGAGCTAAAAATAAAGCAAGGCTCCATTTACGCCCGCTGGCAGGAGGCCAAGGTTTTCGTGCGGTCAAGAATTTCGTGAGATCCTGCTTCGTGTTGAGCTTGATTTTGTCGCTGTTGGCGCGGAGAGTTGTTTACAAACATACACACACACACAAGAAAGCAGTGGTGTTTCGTATTAATGAAGCTGGTATGGGGGTCATTAGCACACTCTCGCCTTTCTGCAGTTTTCCCTTTTTTTCTACGGTCTACTAAGTAGAAAACGAACCCGTGTTGTCATTGTGGCTTTTTCCACTCGAAACGATTCGTTTCCTGTCACACTAGAGAAGGGTATGGATGGCACTTTGCGAATCAAACTAATCTTATCTTTTCGAGAGTCAAACGAACCGTAGCCACTGTCACAGGGGTTCGCTGCTTGCTCTTCACTTTTCAAGATACATTATAGCTTCATTTTGGAGGTCTTACAGAAGTTAAAATGAAAACAAAACCACAAGCACACGGAATGAGCTTTATAATACAATTTTCATTCGTTTATAGTTCCGTCTGGATGTATCAAGCGCATTTACAGCGCATTTCCAAACCTATTAGTTAGTGAAGCGACAAACATGCTGCAGCCAAGTGCCAGTACCCTAGGTTTGGCATGTCGGTAAATTTTACAAAGGCAAGTGTACGCCCCATTTGCACGCTTAGCAAACGGCGTTTAATTAAGTTTGGGCTCGTTGTCAGTAGAAACGCTTTAATAAATTTACCTTTTGCGTGTGCTACAGGTACAATTAATTATTCAATTTTGCAAAACATTGCGATAATTATCGCAAAAAAAAGGTACCATATGCACCACCTGAACTGTATCTCATGAGCGGCGGTTGCTCACGGTAGGACAATGTAAGCCTGCATAGTAATGAACTTCACTGGTCGGCGGCCCGTTTGTGATGCATTCGGTGTTAATAATTGGTGTAATTATGTGGCTTAATTGTTGACCGTAAAATACATTGCGCTTTAAGGATGATTTTTAATGAAAGAGCAAATAAATTGCACTATAGGTGTTCTGTTTTGCCTGTCCAGCTAAATAAAGCCATACGATTTAATTCACTGTTCTTACTCCTTCCTCTAATCAGTGTCATTCACTTCCCTTCATCATCTCATCTTGGATAATTTATCTGGTCACAGCCACGCGGAAATGTTAAAAAAATCGTCAACCAATACCCCTCGAAAGCGTCCGAACAAAGCACCAGCACAAAATGGAAAATGGTACACCACTTATGAAGCCGACTCTGGCATTATTCAATCGCTTCAAAGCTCCATTGCACATTGTCACCAACCCGTGCGGCCAGCCAGTGCGATGATTGATTGCGCGTCAAATGCACGCCGCCCCACCATTAGCGTGGATGCTGGGGTGCCGCTGTGTGCGATAAAGAGCAAATGGATAAATATTTCACTACACAACACAAATCGTGCAAAACTGCGCTGCGGCGAGCTGTGGTGGTTGGTAAGATCATTTAAGCAAGAATTCTATCAGAATCATGAGATACGCACAAACACACTGACGCTTAAGCAGTGTGAGTGACAATATCCATTGAATGCCAACGATTTTCATTCTCATTCCATTCCGTTGAGGCTATGAGGAAAAGGGCAATGACAATCAGGCGCACTACACACGGTGCGTGTTTCCGCAAATCACAGTAGAGCGCGACTCAACAGCCTCACACAGCCGCGCTATCTCGGGGCATTAGCAAGCCGCACAATAATGGAATGGACAAATTCATCATTTAACACGTTCCGGCGAGCGTTCCAGCGAGCGAACCACACACAGTTCTCCCAGTCCGGTGGAACACGACGCGTTCGGTGACAGATTTTCCATAATTTCGTTCGCTCGCCTTGCTAAGTAGTTCCTCGTTCTTGTTTCTCGTTCTCGGATTCTAGCACTTATCCCTTTCATACGCTTGCTATGCCCGGCATGAAGCTTCAGCCTTCGTGCATCTTGCATCCCAGAACCGTGGTGCATTTTATCGATCGCCTACCGGGTCTGCGGGTCTCGTGAGGGAGGAGGCAAAGTGCGCGAGAAGTGCACCGCACACTTGATTGAATTTCATTTGAAGTTTTCGAACGCCCACTGTGGAATTATGTTCCCCATCCCGCGGGGCAGGTTTTTGGGGGGAGCTGGCGGCTGGCAAACGCTTTCACGCTACACGTTTGTGCTGGAAAAGCTTTCATCAACCTTGCGGGAAAGGGCGAATGGACGGATTGGATGCATTTTCAACTGGTTTAATTCACCAGCAGAATCGATCACGACGTCAAAGAAGCGTTAAATGTAATTGTTCAGGGTTTAAACCTCTTCAATGTTCATTCATCATAAGCAAAAGAATTAGAAAACTTATAGTTTTACTGGAACACTTTAAGATTATCCTCGAATGATGAATAAATAATATAAATTCCAATAAATAATTAGTTCATAAGAAACACGCAAAAATATATATTCCATTGAATGGCAACGGAACCACAGTACAGTGAATATAGTCATCGAACATGAATACAAAATTAGAAAAATCAACAAAATAGCTCTTTAAAAGTCATTGATTTCTATTTGCTACAAACGTTAGATAGTGTGTTTGAAATCTAGTTTAGTCTGTTTTAGCAACAAAATTTGGCAACTGCGTTATTTACCACGATCATGCCATCGATCATCCATCTCCACCAGACACAATGGATGCTGCAAACCGTATGGCCGTGGCCGACTGGCGAAAAACAATCGCACATCCGACCGCTCGGACCCGCCGTGAATGCTTTTGAGGGTGTAGAGCACCACATTAGGACACAATTCAATTTTCCAAACCACCACACCTGGCTGTGACTGTGGCCGAATGCACCGAAGCAACACTAATTGCAATCATAAACCGTTCGGCAGGCGGCAAAAGCGGTTAGCATTGCGCGAACGGGGCAGAGCGTTAAACCGAAACCAATCCCGAGAACTGTATGGGTTTAGCATCTCCATTCTATTGTAATTAGAAACTAGTGAAAAAAAGCAAACAAACTAATCTTCCAACCTGTGGCCGCGGAACGCACGTGTCCTAGTTTTACTATTATCGATACCATACAGCTGTACTCGAAGCAAAACACAATCAACAATGCCCGTCGTCTCTTCTCCGGCGCGGAATGCGGTTTGATCCGATTGTGTGTATGAGCGTGTATCGGTGTCCATACCTTGACACTCCGGTCGGGTCAGCCGGAGTGGAAAATCAATTCAACCAGCAACTGGGCAAACCGGGTAAAGCGACACACACACACCACCACCACCAAAAGCAAACAAAACAGTTCACCAAATAAACAACAAAGTGACGCTTTCGGGTCGGACCTTTTCTCTTTCTCTCCTATCCCCCCATCCGACCAGCTGAAACGATTTACTGTCCAACGACTGCTCGGCAACGGCAGGCAGTGCGTTTTACTTTTCTATATTTATTAGAAATGAAACGGAACGGAAGCGTAATGAAACGAATCGAACCGTAACGGGGCCGTTTACACACAAAAAGATGAACGGCACACACACACACCTGTGCTAGGGGGAGGGAAGGTGCCCACCGGTGGGCAGAGAAAGCGGTGGCAAATAAAACAATCGCGGGTGCGCGCAGATTTTGTTTGTTCACATTTCTGTAATAGAGAAAAGCATAATGTGATGTTTTTCTTAAAGCTTTATTTGATTGCTTCGTAAAATGTAATGTAATGTGCAGTGTCAAAGGTTAACAATTTGACACCGGGAACATCCCTTGCTCTCGCCCACATTCTTGGACCGAAAGATTCACTCAACGTTCAGCAGCACATAAACATAAACAGCATACAATCTGAAAGCATCAACCACATTAAGCTAAATTGATAGCTTCCAGCGCTGTGCCACGGCGAGCCAAGAGATACTCTGATTTCTCAATGTCAGCTACCCAGGGAGCCAGCGCTCCGGACCACACCCAATGGCTGGCACGATGGGACGATGCGTTCACGCTGGATTCTTAATCCAGTCAAGATAAAGTAGATGCTGATGACTTGTTTAACTTCTGCCGAGCATCGCGTAAGATGACCTTATAATACTCAGGGCAATGTGAGCTGCTGAGAATGCGCCATCAACCACCCCATACACCCGCAGGGAGATTGTTACCCAACTTGGAACGCATAGTTTGTTTATAATCTCAAACTTCATCAACAAGCTTTTCACGTTCCCGAGAGCGAGCAAGAACCACTGCAGAAATGGAATGTTCTTCTTGTCCATCCCTCTTCCCTAGGGCATATCAAGCTGAATAAACTTAGTTCCCAAGATGCTGGAGAGAACTTTGCACTGACGGAAGGAAACACTGCAGCAAACTTCGTTGCGCACCCTCGGCAATCTCCGCGCAAGGGCAATTCGATGACATCAAAATCAATCATAAATCAACTGTATCGCTTGCTGTTGGAAAATGAGCATGTAACACCTTCAATCATCATCCACCAGGCTGCTGGCTGCGAGCCGTTCCGTGAAGACTTTTTTATTAGATTCATACAACATTTCTACCCCGCTGATTGATCAAAATTGCTGATCATAACTGACAGTTTGCTGGCTGCTGCTGCTGCTGCTGTGTGCAGAAGGGGGTTCATAACATTTTCAACGCCCTTTAGCCGATCAAACCGATTGCGTGTGGTGGCGATGATGGAGGCAGTGGGCGTGAGATGCGCATTTCGTAACACGGAAAGGTGGTGTTAGCCGTTTCGAACGCTTTCATCCCACGTAAATGCTTCCATAATCGACGATTCACACTCAGAGAAAGCGATCATATTCTATTGCGCGTATCGTGGAGCATCGCATAGGAAAGCGTAGGGTGAAAGGAAAACAAACAAAATGGATACGAAAACAAAAAAAACTGTTCCATTAAGTCTTGAACGTTCATCACTTCTGCTCACGTAAATGCTTTCCCAAACCTGTGTCTGGCGGACGGCCTGAGCTTTGTGCACAGGGGGTATTATCAGGTGGATGTTCTTTAATTGTTCGTCGATGCCATTCTACCACGCAATTTATCAATGTTGCATTCATAATACATGATACAGGCTGATTGTTTCAGCGTAAAAAAGGTAACTTATTCTAGAAATGAAGATATATGCCACAACGTTTTCCCTTGTACTTGGATAGCTATTCTATTGCTCCGTTTTCTGGAGACATTTAAACCAACAGCGCCAATTGATAAGCGTAGATCGCGAACAATTGTTCAGCCAATAAAGAAAGATACACATGTGAGATAAAAGCACGTAGCAAACATTCATCAAACAAAACCCCAAGCCCCGATAACATCGTGACGGTCTACCGGTCTGCCCCATCGGCCAGCTGTCACCCTAATAGAGTCACTCTAATATCGTCGCCAAACGCATGAGAGTGTGTGTTTGATATCGTCGAGCATTACTATATTCCATTACAGAAGCCTAGATATCAAGTAAATTGTGCCCGTTTGCAAGTGTGTGTGTGTTAGGGGACAAGTGCAACTGTGGAGCAAAATTAATTGCATCGCTGATAAGCAACACAACACATGCAGAACCTTCACCACAGCCACGCCAAATGGCTACAGGATGTGGTCATTTTGTGCAGAACAAAAAAAGCATCACGCAAAACACCAAAAAGAAGCTCCAATGGACGACGACACACCAAGTTTGAGCCAAACTTCGTGGGAGTACAAACCCGCTTCCGGGAATTTTTCATCTCGCTAATGATCGCGAAATTTAGAACATTTAGCAACGAACGAAGCTCTCAAACCTCGCAGCCAGACACCAGTCCTTGAGCTGTCATGTCCGACACAACTAGCGACGATTGCAAATTACGAGCGGCGGACGGTTTCTTCTCCGATGGCACCGACCACGGCACGATAGCCGCTTGCTGCAGTAGAGAGCACGCCCAGACAGACATGTGCTTTTTCTGTTGTTGTTTTGTTTTGTTTTGATGGGTCATTATCTACGACGATAAATGCATCACAACGTGAAACGTGTTTGCTAGAGAGTGAACCAAAAACACGTACTTGAATTGCTTTTGGAGAGAGAGAGATCTGATGGGATTTTGAAGTTAGTTCAAAATTGTTGATTTTAACTTTTTAAAGGTATTTAAATAACTGTTGAATAACTGTCACTGTAGTTGAAGATTATCATGAGATCAATGCGTCCTATCGATCAACTTGCAATATCTATAAACGAAGCACAGATAACTTGAGGTGACGATTGGTTGTGAAAAATTATCATGCCATTTCTATGTCGTCGAGGGGTTGTGCTCAGAAGCAAATACAAACCTACAAATGCAAAGCAATAAGTCTTCTACGACACACTCTTATCTGCATCAATAAGTTTTCCAATCAACATTACGGTTTCGCACGTAAAATGTTATCTCCCACCACCACTAGCGCTGGGCAGCATTACAGCACCCCGGCACAGCGCACAGGCTGCAGAGTGCACAGTAATGGCAATAAATACAACATTTTAACAATTGCTTTATAGCTTCCCTTCTACACCCATCCACCGGACACCATGTTACTGTCATTTCTTCTTTCACCACACAATATATCTTCCCATCTCGCTCTCTCTGTACACCGCAGGGGAAGATAGCATGTGTGTAAAAATAAATTTCTAAAAGAGATGTAGCACAGGAGATGGGGAGAGAGGGAGAGAAAGCTTTTGCAATAAAAGTTATTACACGTTTGCTTGCCATCGGGGCAGGTGAGAGCACCCGGAGCCGGTGATACTTTACACGGAACGGAAGCCTCAAAGCATAAGGGATGGAGTGAAAGGAGAGAAAAAAAAGCTCCATCCTCCACCTCCAAACCGTGCGACATTGATCCGTAACGAACCCCGGAAATACACTCCGGGGAGGTGATTTTTGTAGCGAAAAAGGAAGATGTTCAACATCCGCCACTACCCCAACAGTGTGTGTGGTAGAAAGCACGATCTCGACTTGTCATGGTGTGAGCAGACAAGCTTGTTTTGATGGTTTCAAAACCTCGAACAGGATGCAGGGCATCGGAAGAGAACGAGATAAAGGTTCGTAGCTATGACCACAGACAAAAAACCACTCTAGTTGCTTCTTCGATCAGAACTATCCAATTCCACGGCAAGCACACACATACATAAACAGCCACACGGGACATACAAGGGTTTGCCGCTTGATAACCGCAAATGTTTCTCCCATGTTCCGTGTGGTACGACGAGTGGTTCACAACAGAGAAAACTAGTACTAAACCAACAAAAGAATAAACTTTCGTCCTGCCTGTTCCGGAACGTCTCACAACGCCACACAAAACTGCCGGGGGTGTAGTTTCGCCGATTTTTATTACAGTTTCGCATGTCCTGTGTGAAGGAACGGGTTACGGGAGGGACGTGTGTGGTGTGTTTCCTTCGTGCTCTCGTGTCCGTCTGCTGGATGCTATGCTATGCTAGACCCCATGATGGATGCTATTATAATGATTTTACGAGCTGTTAAATTTAGCTTCATAAGTTATGCTCGGGTCCGTTAACACTGCACCCTCCCACTGGGGCATTAAATATTAAGCACGTCAATGTTTAAATATTGAAAACACACGGTGTTAAAGCAAGCAACGGAAGGTCAGTAGCTGGTGAACATTGTATTTATAGTATCCAACCCTGGTTTAATTGCAATTTGTATTAACATAAATTGCAAAATAAAATCACATTAATATTTATCTTAATTCTTCCCATTTCAAAACCAAGGTAAAGATCACAGAGATGTGACAGAACGTGACAGTCACTCTGTATGATTTATGACCTTCACTGTTTCCCCACCCCTGGGATGACATTGGGGGGCAAAGGCACGTCTTGTTCCCCCCTACCAATCAAATCCCGGCCTAACGAGCACGTGACAGTTTCGACCGATGAAGAGGGTTTCGTTATTTATATGATAAGTTTTGGGATTGAAGCAGTGTAGCTGGGACCGGGTTCGAGGGACAGATATATTTTTGGCTCTAACAAGCTGATGCTAATTGCCCTCGATCGACACATCGCTACGTTTTGACGTTGCGACTTCTTGTTACAAGAAAATTTAAACATGCAAAAAACATTCTGTCGGAACATGATACACGTAACCAGCTGCAAGATTTAACTGTGAAGTAGACGTGTTGAATGTGTGATCATACCAATAAGTGATAAACTCCCGTCTTAAGCAGCCTAACAATCATATCTCTAAAAAGCATCAAATGTGAAGTTATGCTAAAAAAAACCCCTTTTTTCCAAATAATATTACAAAACACTCTCGCTGTGACCAAAGCGAACATAAAAACGCAACCATTCAACCAACCATTTAGCATAATTAGGTCGCACATTCAGTACACTCGCACAAGCGTACTCAAAAACAGCTAAGCGCAAACATCTCCCTCAGGGATTAATTAATTCATTAATTAAGATGCGCTCTTTTATTTAACACACAGCGGAGCAGATGGTTTGCATGCATCTTGCGTGTGTAAATAATAGCGCACACTCTGAAAAGTGCCATCTTTTCCGCACGGTTAACCCTGCACCATGCATGCGTGTGGTGATATTCAATTTGGTACATAATTAAAAATTCATAGCACAAAATGACAACGTTCTGGCGCGGCATCACGTTGTTACCGGCAAAATATACACAAAGCCTCTCTCTTTGTAACTGAACTGAAAAGTAAACAGGTTGGAAAATTGCAAGAAAGAAGCTTCTTTGTTTTCTTTATTTTTACGTCCTTTTCCTCGCAGTTGTTATTTAACGCCCAGTGAAACCTTGCAAAGGACTGCAAACGGAAGCCTCACTGAAAGGAATTTAAGTCATTAACGATTCAATGTAGATTATTTCATGTGCTGTGTTTCATCGTGTTGTGTTTCACTCGCACACACATACACTCGTACATAGGTCTAATGAACACCCACGCGTGCACACACCACTCGCGGGGGTGCAAAAGGGCACGATAATGAGCGGTGGAACGAATTAGCATAATTATGCTTCATATTTCGAGGAAGATCCAATGGGACTCGAGCGACTAGCATCGTGAGTGTTTGTGGTCGTTAAATTAAATACTGCTGCTGCTGCTTCTGCTATCAACGGAAATGCCACCACCTTGTATACATCATCACTCAGGGAACACAGAGAAGAAATCACAGCATGCAGTGACATTTTCGTGGCCACCGAGTGATGAGGACACACCACAACAGCACTAGCCCTGTGCGGGAGAGCTTAATAAGCGTAGTTTAATTACAGTGCACACACACACACACACACACAAGACGGAAAAAGGATGCCATTTTTTTGCTTTACTTGTATCGCTGGCAGGTTTTGCCACGTTGATGTTTGGAGCGACTGCGACCGGTACTGGCAACCACGGTACCACCACCCACTGCAGAGCCAGCATCTTTCTGCACTTCCGGAACTCGGTACTGCATGGTTTCCCCTTTTGTTTTGTTTTCTGGTTGATTCGTAGTGAACCTGAATTTTCTTCCACGAAGCAAGATTCCAGTTGCAACAACCTTTTTTTTCCTTTTCTTCTTTAGCACTTTTGGATTTAATGAGCTTATCACATTGCTTGTCTCATCGACAGTTTTGAGTCGATTGAGTTAATATGATGCCACAATTATAGCGCCATTTTGGGGGATTAAACCGATTTGTATGCTTTTTTGTATTTGGATTGTGAAGCCATTCGAGTGAGAACAACAGCACACACACACACACACAATAACCACTTTACACAGCAACAAAAACAAAACCTTCACCAACGAATGCAACGCGGAAAGTTGCACTGGGAGAGATTTACGATTTTGGCAATATAATAATTTTAACAAATTAGGCCAGCAAGGCACAGTAATCGCTTCTACCACTGCACTGGCACTGGCACAATCGCCGCTCGTTCAAAAGGCTTCACGCCGAAACTCGTTCCAGTACACAAATGTTCGCGTTTGAGCCTACCGAACCCGGACCCGGATCGTACTGCACTGAAGCCGGATGCAGCGGTCGAGGGCCGAGACCGCCAGACGAACCTGACCAAAAAGGAGCGACTTAATCGTAATGCGTCAATTTTCACGATTTACCGCGGCCGTATGACCGCGGTGGGGTGCCCGAACTACGCAACGCACGACTTCACGGGGGCTTGAACCAGCGCTTTGGTGTTCGACCCATCGCACATGCAGCAAACAGAGAGGCAGCAAAAAAAAACAACAACCCTGACAGTGTGGAAAGTAACCACACTCCGGAGGGTGTATTTTAGGGTATGGTTTTTTTTTTAGAAAACACCCAAACTAACATCTTCATCACGTACATAGACGGTACA
This sequence comes from Anopheles merus, assembly GCF_017562075.2. NCBI lineage: Eukaryota > Metazoa > Arthropoda > Insecta > Diptera > Culicidae > Anopheles > Anopheles merus. Next base: position 34,444,402 of record NC_054085.1, on the reverse strand, counting down.
TAAAAAAAAAGATGCAACCACACACTAACACCCACTTTTTCGCTTCACCTTTTCCTCTCCCTGTAACGGTTGTGATATAAAAAGCAACCGCAACAAACGAAAACACACAGAAAAAAATATGAAAGCTTGAGGAAAAGGAGAAAAAAGACAAACAAATTGAAAGAGGCAGAGGAGAAATAATAGCCACAAAACCAACTGCACAACAACATGATAAGCCACAGCAGGGCAGAGCAGATTGTAGTGAGATGAGGGTGGAAAACACTACCACACACACGCACGCACACACTCACAAGCTCACATGAATGCATGGATGAGCGCACGTGGTGCGTCGGATGACGGAAGAAAGTTTCCTTGCGCACCACATAAGCAACACGACACGATGGATTGATCGGTGTGTGTATGTGTGGTAAAAGATCGAGGAGAGAAGCAGATCGGCAACGAGTAAAAACACACAAGAGGAAAATCAAAACGGAATACGAAGCGAAACTAACGAACGCATGCAACGCTGAGCAGGTGGTTTGAGGTGGGTAAAAGAAAGAAATATAGAAGAAAAGAGAGAAATCAATGCAAAGAGAAAGAGAAGGATGAGATCATCATAAGCCTTTGCCGCTGCACTTGGATTGACTGCAAGAAAAAGTACACACATACACACACACACAGACACACCACAACGAATAGTAATTCAGTAAACGAAGCGCGTAAGTTAGGCGTAGGCCAAGCGAGGCGAAAAGAAAAACACAAGCGGATGATAAAAACCAAAGCACGAACTGCACCGCAAACAGCAAACAACGAAAGCTGCACGGCACGATTTGCTGAGCCCAAAATGCTGTCCCTTGTATTGCTGCTGTTCGGGCGGTAGAGTTCGGGGCACACAACACGAGCACACGAAACTACGCGCTTCACTCACTAAACGAATTAATGACACCACTTAGCGAGACCTCCTCCGCTTGCATGTGGAGCTTGGTATGACCCACTATTTGAGAAACAAAGCAAAAAAACAACACTCCCTCCCACACACACACACACACGCAAAACACGCCACTATTTGGTAAAAGGAGAAAAAAAGAACGGCAAATCTGCTTCCGAAAAAATCCACACGCCACACTACTTACATGCGCGCGAGATGCAGCCGGTCCTGCGTGGAGAGATGCTCGACCTGAGCCATCTCGGCGACTAAATCGGCGTGCTCCATCTTGCCGATGTTGAAGCTCAGCTTGCGGCTCTCGCCACCGGGGGCGCTCGTGCCGCCGCTCGGCGGTGGATGGTGGTGGTAGCGGCTGCCCGGGGCTGCCGCTGTTGCGGTTACGATGATGTTCGCCGCCGTTGCTGGAACCGCCGCTCTCGCCTACAAACTCACACACACACACCCCGGAACCAGTGATCTACCGGACACTACACATCGACACACACATATGCACGAACGTGGATATAGACACACACAAACACACAGACACACGCGCTAGTACACTTTAACACATCTTCCGACACTTATTCCGACACATGTAGATAACACTGGTCTCACTTACTGGCTTTCGGGCGGCGTACAAGAGGACGGAGAGGATCTGTGTATGGGGGAGAGGTTATTTTCAGTGCTGCAAAAACGATAAAAAGACAAATGAAGGAGCTGTCGGTGAGGTAAATTGCATCGGTATCGTGCTATGTGCTTTGTTGTGTAAATATTTTCCTTCTGCAATGGCTGCTGTTATCTTGCTGTTGCTCGCTTTCCACTCTTCTTTTTGCATGCGCTAACTATTTGCAACCAAATTTGGTTGATAAAAGGTAAACACTTCGTCTCGTGGTACACCACACTGTGAATGAGTATTACGCCTGTACAGACACACAGACACATACGCATTGAAGCGTGGATAATGTGATAATTATTTAACTCACTCGCGCGCGGCAGTTCCTTTGGGGCCATGGAGGAGAAAGATGCACAACACTTAGATAGAGGAGCCACGATCTTGAACTTGAGAGAAGCTTACGAGTGTATATTTCACTGCTATATATGTTTATGTCCACGTCACAACCGGACAGCGTGACGCGCTTTTGCGATCATGCAATCAATTCACACCACGTATTAGAATAAACACTTTTTTTTGGGAAGAGTTGCAGGCTGGCCCCCGCACGACGTAATTTTTCTTCACCTTTTTGTGACATTGGGATCGATTTTGTCACGTGGATTGGACTTTTGTTAACACGATCTTATACGACGAAGTGGTACAATAAAAGCTTCCACCATTGAAGCGAGCGAAAACTTGGGCTCCGATCGGATTTGAACGCATCATGCGTTGTGCGACGGGCCGTGCGGCTCACTTGACACCATGTGATCGGTTTGGATTCTACCACGAAGTTTGATCTCCATATTCAAATCACTTGGTGTTTTTTTTTGCTTCAGTTTATGTAAATTGTACGTTACACACATTTCACCAAACAAACTTTATTATCGATCTGAAAGTAAAAAAGAGAGAAAAAAAACAAACAGTCAGACATTTTCAAAATAAAACAAAAATTTTTAGCAGTATTAAATTTTACTTCAATTTTTAGCAATATTACTTTAAAAAGCATTCGTTAAAGTGATTGCTAATTGTGATTTTCAACACCTCAACAGCAATAGCTATCCCCTATCACACGTCTTAATTTAGAGTTTCACCGTAAACAGCATTTTAAAGTCCAATTTACTTGCCCATTTTTTTTAAATGGACGCTTCCAACGAACATCGCGTGCACCACACACACACGCCTCATCGTCGGCGATGGTAATTTAATTCTCAGCTTCAATTTTTATCAAAGCAATTGCTTCCCCAAATGCCGACCCAAAGAGATGCCGCCCCAGTGGCGAAGAAGAAGCATCGAAAACGCACCGAAAGCTGCCAACTAGCCCAGGGCCCAGGTTTCCTATATAAACTGTATCGGTCGTTAAAACGTCGAAAACAGAAAAAAAGAAACGAGGTAACGGGGTAAAAAGTGGGCACCACCATCTAACCGATAAGTGCGATCAATCATCTCTCTAGCTTTTCCTTCTCTCTCTCCCCCCTAGGTGAGAGTGTGTACGGGGTAGGTATATGCAGCGTTCACGCATAAACGAATTTCCACGCTGCCCACCCTGCCACCTGCAGGGAAAATAATGTGTGTTCCGGTGAAGGATCCCACGGTTTGCGAATTTCTGCACACGCGTACGCAAACCGATTCGAAGCTAGTATGAGTGGTTGCTGTTGTTGCAAATAGTCGATATTTCTACGAACCCCTCCCTACCATACCATCCCGATCTTTGTTGCACAGTCAACTGTATATGTGAGGGTGATTTTTTTATTTTTGAACAAATCCTTCGCTTTCTTCCCCCTCCTATTGGCAAAGGTGTCTACCGATTACTAACGAGCGATTGCGATTATTTCGTTTACTTGTTTACTTCCTCTTCGTTCCACTCCGGTGGAGAAAGAGACACCGACAATTGTGGGCGGGGGCATCTTTATCACTCTTGCGAAGGTGTAAGTATACACAAACAAATGGTGGAGAAACTTTAGAGGAACAACAAACTTTGGAAAAACATAACCCTCAATCTTCGCACTCGCACGGTCGCACACGGCAGACGCACGACCATAACGTTGACGGCAGTTGGACGGATTGGAGGAGCACCGTGCTTAACGGAACACACAAATCTCAAGCAGGGTAAGGCAGTGTGTGATACGAGATTAAGGTGTATTACATTAAAGGCCTAATCAGCGGATAGGTACCGAAATCGAATCGAATTTCAAGGAAACGGGCAAGCAAAGAGAGAGGAAGCCAATTAGTGTGTATACGCGTGTGGTGCGCGGGTGAAATAAACAGCACACTTGACCCTGGGGAAGAACAAAAATGTGTTACCAGTGTAGTGGAAAACGGACTAGCGGGAAACAATTTGGATTAGTGCTGGAAAAACGTGGATATTTCATACTGAGTTAGCACAACTTTTCATACCAGACACAGTTGATTCTGTAGAGAAGAAAAGAAAACGGTTCCGATAAAGTGATGGTATAATAATCGAATTAACATTAAGCGTGCACACTTTTCATTAGTCTCTTGCTACGGGTATGCACAAAATCTTAGCGTTCTTAGCTGTCTAGGGAATATGAAACTGTTTTCAAGGAAAGGACAGAAGCAAAATGGACAACTTGTAATAAAATTTAATCCTGTATAAGGAGGTGACAGCATCTGACTCTTCATATTTCAACTCCATCAAGAATGATGCAAGAAACGGGTGCTTAAGTCTGCTATTAAGCTAACTCGATCATGCCCATTGGCATATTAATTGCCATGTCCCAAGGTTGTTTATTGCTTTGCAAATTTATATTTCACTTTTTTTACATTTTGCCAGACATTTTGCACATTCCTTTAACGATTTATTTCCGAACAGTCGGATATCTGTTTCCAATCGCAATCAGCTTCATCACTTCCATTTAGCCCAATACTGAAGTAAACATTACCCCCCCCCCCTCCTCCCCATCTCTAACATGGTTCGCTGTGTGTTCAAAGTGTGTAAATCTTCAAGGAAGCCGACAGCAGCGGGTAACTATTTGCACAACCCAATTAAATACTTTCCCTGCACTGGTACTGGGACCGAATCGCACAGCGGGATAGTTTATAATGGTGCGTATGAGGTCATAGCCGTTCCTCTTCAAACTTCGTTGACCATTTGGGTTATCGGAACGCGTTGATTGGTTACAATGAGTGGGGATCCGAATTAGTCGAATATTTTAATTGTGATGGAGTGATACGCAGTGAAGGATTAGTGAAAGATTCCAGACAAGCTGATTGATCATCGAACGAATCGGAAGGCCAGCTAGAGCTAATACCAAAGCAAATACTACTATAAATCAATATATTTGCAATGAGTAGTTGGTCCGGGGTTGCGAATAAATATCCGTCCTGTTATGTAGATTCAGACAGTTATGTTCATTTCTTTGACCAAAGAACGACCACCAGAATTTCGATCAAGAAGATTCTGCGAATCATATAACGCGTTCCTCTCGAATGTGGATGGTTTCTGCAATCGTCATTTAAGATATTCTCCCATCGCTACGTCAACCGAAGAACGAAGCGAATGTTTGCTCGAATGTACACACACACACACACACACACACACACACACACACACACACACACACACACACACACACACACACACACACAAACACATCGCAACCGCACACTCTGAATTCGTAATGCAGATCAAACACCAGGCACACGCTAAGCTTCACCGACTGTACCTCACAGCCGTACCAACGCGCTCTGGCCCTACCACGCCGCACTGTGATTTAGTTGTTTCCGATTGATTTTCACCTACTCACTCACCCGGGCGTGGTATCAAAAATTCATGCCACACATTCCAGCGATGAGCGAAACACGCAACAAATTCACCCGACACTGTCATGGAATATTAATCACACTCGGTCATATTTAGCTCCCCCAGGAGCTGATGCGATGGCGAAAAATACGCGCAGCACTGAAGCGTTTGCTTGATTTAAATATCACTTTGGGAAATCGGGCCCAACGGTACACACACCTTGAGGACACTGAATTGCTGAATTCGTGTTTGCCAAATAAAAATCAAAGCAAAAGCATGGAGTAAAACGGTATTAATAAGCTACGTCAATACGTTGTACGATTTACGGTATGTACGTGATGGAAATATTCAATCACTTAAAGCACAACGATGATGAATGGCCAATATTTTTCGCGGAAAACACACACACACACAAACAGGTATATCTCTTGGTACTTTCAGCATTTCACTTTGATGAGTTCAATAAAACTTTGTTGCTCTCCCTTCTCCCGGCCAACCTACAAAAGAGAGAGAAAAACCCTACCACGGCTTTGATAAATTGGATTTATTTTACAAAATCAATCATCTTTAACGATCCAGCCGCACAGTACTGTTGGCACCGTTCACCGAGGCAAGTATAATGAGTGCGCGCCGATTTACGAGCGACGGTACATTAAACCCGAGCGACGGTACATAAAACGGAACGGGCAAAGGATCAGGTGTTTGTCAGTTCGCATTTAGTGACAAGTTCACGGGCCATGGCGTTCAAGGTCCGGCGAAGGGAAGGGAGCGAAGGTTGGACGGTTTTTAATTGGTACGGTCCCATGGACAGCGTAAAAGCAAGGGCAAACATCTATTGATGGGCGCCCACACTTTGTGGAAGTGTTACGATGTGCGTGTCCTACGAGTGTATTTTTTACTCGAACCGTAGGAAAGTGTCACCAGAAGCCGTAAAATCATTTTCAAAGATTTTAATTGCGACACGAATTTGCTTACCATTCCTTAGGCTGAGCCTTCACTGTCTTATTGAAAGTACGCAGCCAGTTGGAAGGCGTGAAGTACCATGCGTCTCCATCGAAGATTGTTACATCTGCTTTTTATCGCTTCTACCAATTAGTTTGCAAAACCCGGTTCCATTCCTTAACTTTTCCAACAAAACAAGCAATTATCAGGTTCTCCATCGCCCATCAAACACTATTGCCCGGGTTTCTTTAAACCGTCATTAGCAGACACACACACACACACGTCGAAGACAAACCCGAACTCCGACGCTGCTTCAAGTGCGGCACAAAATGAAGAGCATTAATAAATTAACATCATTCTCGTCTCTCCCCTGTCAATGGCACTGACGGGTTGCTAAGTATCCGAACAAGATGCTTGACAATGAGCCCCTGCCCGGACTGTCCATCAAGCGAGCTTATTGGGATCGGTTTTATGCAGAAACTGACTTGACTTGTTCCCATCTTCCCCGGTCGCATCGTCTATTCATTCAAATAATTCGACCACTAGTAGCAAACAGCATGGCAGCTTTTCCCCGGTGGCACAACCGAGCATCCCATCTGCTCTCAATCAATGAATCGGCGCGCTTTTGTTGATCGGATGAACGGAGGAGCGCACGGGCAGCAGAGAGATTAATTGCCGACGGCTGACACATCGACTTTCAATCCCATTAGATGATCCTAAAACGCTTGCAAATACCTTGCTACTGCTATACGTGGCCCAACCCCCCCCCCCCCCCAAGGAGGTCAGGGCTCGTTTGAGCTGAAAATGGATGAGCAAAATTTGCACGTCCGAAACGCAGCACCACCAGAGCTGTACGAAACGACGTCTGGTGGGAAAACCCCCACCGGGAGAAGTGTTAATTACGATCGATTCTGTGGAACGCGTATTTGCAAATCGGGTAAATATAATCTAACTCTCGTACGCCATCCTATCGTCGTAAATGTGTAAAGCGAATGGATTTGGTGTGCTTTGATTCAATATGGAGCAGTACCATCCCTGCTGCGCTTGATTAGAATGCATCGGGCAGAAGTTCTACACTTCGAGTTTGCATTCCATATTTCATTGTGCATTTTCACGTGCCAGCGCAATGGAGGGCAATAGAGTTGCAGCGCAATTATCGTGTGCCCTCTAGACGATAGAATGCGTATGGAGCATATCAAACTATCATTAATATCCTTGAATTGAACGCTCTGCAAACTAACAACCGGTGATTGGTAATTATAAATCTCTTTTGTGAATGTGCCGACACCAAATGAGCACACGCATTACTGTGTTTATTTCCTTTACGGGAGGGAAATTTCAAAAGATAAACAGTGTGTAATATTTCTCATCAATACTATTTTTGTTACTAATTATTCGTTCATTTCCAATGTAAATAAATCAGATCAAGTTTTGTAAATGAATGCCAACTATCATTAAAAAAACTACAAAAGAGTGAACAACTTTTTGTAATAATCGGTAATAATTATGTGTCTACAAAAGGTTTTTATGTAATTGCTTCCAAATTGGAGGCACTTTATTTACAAACACAGTCGTTTAAACTCTCCGTTTTTGAATCGATCACGCAAGACAATTACCTCAGACCCAGACATCAGTAGTTAGGCAATCGCCCTAGTGGTATCCGGCCATTCCAGAGCGTCCTTGGCTATCGCCGTGACCCAAAAATAGGCCTTGTCCCGCCCACCCCGGAAGATTATTTTTATCCTTGCTTCAATCAAACACATTGCTACAATCCGGAGCGACGTATCCTTGCTGCTAGCTTCCCGTCCACAAAATGTGTGTTCCAGAACGCCCCGAAATGAGGTTAAGCTTCCTGGGTTGTTTGTGAAAAAAAAAAAACGAAGAACACACTCACAAGGGCAACCGGGATAAAGGGAAGTAAAACTTTTACAAACATAAAAAAGCTCGCCTTGTAAACAAACCACAGGGAGAAGAGGCAAGGTTACAGGAATGCATTGAACCTGCCACAGCTGCGATCAGCTTGCTTTCTTTCATTCCGCTTTGAGCCGCGTTCTAGGCGTAAACGACACACGCAAGCGGCTCCATACGGTCCCGTGTTCAATGTAACGGGCGCTAATCTTACGATTGCAACAGCCCAGCCCAGCCATCTTCGGGATAGACACTCCGTACCCGCACCCCAAGAGCCCGACATGTGTTCGAATATTGCATCCATCGCCCATCTAGGTTAATGGACGTAGCACACGCGATAAAGTGCAGCTCCGCGCGGTGGAATTGGTAGCTGGGATGCTTAACACACACACACGCAGAACGAATCCACAGCCAGGGGGAACCTGCAATAAAAAAAACAGAAACCTGCCAGCAAATGAAAGGAGCAAACAATACCGAGGAAATGAGGCCACAGGTTTATGCGGAACCTTTTTGTTTCGCTTCCGGTGCGGGTGCTGGTGGTGTCCTGGAATGCACAGCAGTCGGTGCAGCCGGCTATGGCTGGCCAGTGGTGGTTCCCACAACCTTGGGGGTAAGCGATTGCACCGGAAGTAGGTAATAAAATGGTAGCGCACACCGGAAGCGAAACACGCGAGTGTATCGGCGAACCTGCGGCTAAGGTGAGTTAAGCGTTTCGGAGTATTTCTGTGTAGGTGTGCACGTCTGTGAGCGGGATTAATGTACAGGGAGTAGTAGCAGTAGTAGTTGTTTACAACGTATGTGCATATGTCCTTGATTGTTTGCAGTTATGATGAGTGTATGCAGTTGAGGTTGTGCAGGGCGTAGCTAGCAGCAAAACGATGGATTATGTTTCGCCCCTTTCGGCTAAGCCTTAGACTATCGGAAGGTACTTATACGAACTAGTTGTTGGTGAGGTTTTGGAAAAGTATAAATTGTGCAATATTGCATTGGTATCAAATGTAGCAATATGCGTTCAAATTCAATTATCACACAAACTAGATTCAAACTAGAGATTCTTTTGTGACATTATCGTAGCAATGTTTTTGCAATATTATAAACAATTATATCATTCTACCAACACCAACCATCCATCAGTGAAATGAAGCATCACAGAAAAACGTCTACAATGAACGAGAAACCCAAAACGGGGATTCAAAGTCAAATATCCGGCATGGTAAATTATGTTTGTTTTTGCATGTTTTTTACCGCCCCATTGGTGGACCGGATTTCACCCCAACAATGTTGTCACTGAAAGGCAGCATGATTTTTTCCGCTATGTACGCCTAATGCCGTGCTGAGCATTGTACTTCTGAGAAGGTTCCTCAATCTGGGGTGTGGAAATGTACGTAAAGAAAAGAAAAAATAACAAGAAAGATCATTAAACTCAACAAAATCATAAAACAAATACAAGGAATGGAATGACAGATCAACTTTGCCCGATTGTTGTTTTCGTGGTTTTAATGTGAAAAAACCTTTGGGGTAAAATTCACTTCAAACAACAAATGCAAATATCAAATTCACTCTTGTTCCACACTATTCTGTCAATCAAAAACCAAAATCACAAGCCAACGATGTCGGTATTATTTTATAACACACTAAACGCCCTTTGCTCTTGGGTTGCATACCATTATGGGTCTCAATCAAAACATCTTCTTACAAACGGAAATGCCTAAAACATCTTTTTAGTTCTCGAAACAAAACGTCCAACGCGCTGTGTTTTCGTTCCTTCAGGGCAAAGCAACCGGATGTCATCGGAAAAAGGCAAAAGTTCCATCCTTTACCGAACTCCCCGTTCGCACTGTTTAAATATGTACACTTGTTGGCGTTCAATTTCCGCCCCAAAATCCTGAGAGAAGGGAACAAACAGAAGAATAAAAACCATCACCAAATGCACAATAGTTCCCATTCGAGGCTCCCGGTTTTGCTACAGGAAAAAAGAAAAACGAGAAAGCAAAGCTAGGTAAACAGCAACAACCAAACTAAACTACAAACACAAACCAGCACAGCCGAAAAGGTTTCATTTGTGCCATTCGCTACTGTTTCTTCGCGCACTAGCACCGTCCGCTCAGCTTGGTGTGGGTGTGCTATGCTTTATGGCGGATTTGGAAGTGTATGCGCTAGCTTTTCCCGCTCTATGCCGTTCATTGCGAGTGTGCGCCTTCCGGGCATATGTTTGCGCAGCGCATTCATCACACTATTGACGCTTGCTAAAAGGAATACACACAAGGAAAGAGGAGCACACTAATGTGCACAGTTTAAATTGCTTCTTCTTCTGGTTAGACAACCAACACTCTGTAGCATAACGTTTAGATCACTTTGAGGGAATATGGTTCGAAAAATAGTAAATGAGTTACATATTGTTGATTTATTTTATATTATTTCACTACTGCTATGAAAAAGGGAACAACAGATTTTCCCACAACATTGACAAACCACACGATCCATTTTTCGCACTTGATATGCAAAACAGCGCAATACACGCCGTGGTTCCGTTGCTTGCCACGTTCCCCATCACGACATGTGGGAATGATACGTTCATTTAATTATTTGCTCGCCTTTCTTCTCGGTAACAGTACTAGTTCTCGTGCTAGACTCGTACCGCAGGATCCCGGCGCACGTCCAATGGGTAACGTTCAGTGTGGTTGGTAATACGACAGGCGGCACAACTTTGCGCACAGGATGCAAATGCAGAATAATGGAAGCAGTTCTCTATGTTGTAGTTAAATCAAATTAGTTCGCAATTACTTCAACTGTTGGAGCGAAAGAGCAGAAGCGTTTTGGGCTCATATTCTGGAAACATGAAAATATAATTATTCTTTACATATTTTCATTTTCAACTACAACATTATTAAACAACATAATAAGAAGGGTACTTTTAGCAAGAGTGATCATGTATAAAATATCGTTCTTTAATCTTGTTTTGCTCTCATTCATATACAGCATCCACACTCCCTGTTCCCGGCAAAGGCGACCAAAAAGGCACCTCGTACTATTCCATCGAAAAATAAAGGACTCGTGTGGTGCATGTTGCGGTTGTGGCGTTGGAAAAGGCACTCCATCGTTCTGCGGAATTGCGTCCATGAGCTGAGTCGAGTAATAAAGGCAAGTACCGGCACACAGCATCCGGTGCCGATGATTTAGACACCACCCGCTTTTGGCAGGATAATAATTACACAACCAGCTCGTCCGTCATGCTGTACTGCGCCGCAGTACGATCTCATCGCATCCCTTCGGCCATCTTTGGTGTCGCCATCCGAAAGCCAATGGCTGACTACGCATAACCGGGTGCCTCTTTCGCCGCTTTAGTCACAGTTCATCAAGCTCGTATCATCAAGTGCTCGGTCTGTGATGGATTTGGTGGTGGAAGCGCTACGGAATGGAAATGTAGCTTTCGGGGGAGCTTCGTTAACCACAACAAATTGATACTTCCCAGCACTGCTGGTACTATAACCACCAATATACGGTTACTCGTTTCTAGGAAGCTATTACATTGAGAGTAAATGCCTGAAAGTGCTTTTGGAGAATGGTTTCGTTGTTTTTTTTATGGATGAATTCGGTTTTCCATGTTTACAAGCTTACGTAGCAATTTATGGCACTCAAAACACTTCAATCACAACATCTGTCAAAGTTCGAAATTTATATCTCTGCACCATACGGTACACATTCCATCTCCCTCTCCTCACACCTCATGTAACTTACAGGCGCATTAAAATCCTTCACCACTGGGGCTTTTATCGACATTATCGCTGTGGACCTATCGGAATCCTGCTCCATTAGCGAGAACCCATCCGATAATGCCGCAGGTCCATAAATTAATAAATATTCATACGTGATAGCGATAAACGATCCAGCAATCTCGTTCCCAGCTCCAGGCAATGGCTCGCTGGTAGCTCCAGTAAATGGATGATGGACGCGTATGGTCATCGTGTAAATGAGAAAATAACAAAATGTGTAAACATCAGCAACCGAATGAAAAACGTTACAGCGAACATAGGAACAGCATGTTGGGTTAGAATTTTGAGCGCTGTTGGTTGTTTGAGTTGTAATGTTTGTAATGTCACGCAGAATTTGTCATCATTTTTGGTCTTCATCAACCAATATCACTGAGCTTAGAAAACTTCCCGATATAATATGTACACAAAGTCTTAATAGCCTGTGCGTGAGGAATTCTTTAATCGACTTTCGGTCCTGTTATACGTCTACTCATATCTGGATGATGAAGTATTGAATAACGTGCCGTTTTGATGGTAATCACTTCTACACAATGTAACCTGTTAAAGTTGCTTACAGCGAAATAAGTTTCTCAACTTCCTGTGATATATGACGTCAATCCGAAGTTATAAGATTCGAGATTGAAGTGTAAAAATCAGTATCAGTAACTTATGTCATTTGCAGCTCTATGCTCGAAAATGTCTTCATTACTCTGTTCGATTGTAACTTGAGATTACAAGAGTTCAAATTATAATTAGACCTCTGTCTTACACTTTGTTGCCACTGCCGTTCGTAACCACCTGTACAATGGGTCACGACACAGTTTTCTCTCACAGTTCCGCCACATAATCCGCCTGATCTCATAATAAACTTACACGCTTCCCCGGGCGTATCTTAAATCTTACGGCGAATGGACGTTGCTTACCGCCGTCATCTTACAAGCAACTCTCCCATCCCATGCCTTATCATTTGACGACCTTGCTTAAACAAAAACGTCGCACCGAATAAGAACATTACGCCTCAGGGAACAAACCCCGCAGCTTCCTCAAATATATTTCCACTCAAGCTTGTCCAGCTGGAAAACCTTTTAATTCACTCATCTGGAACTGGACCTAGGATGTCACCAAACTTGGCGAGCGTTATAAGCTCCACATAGAAAACTCTTAACATTTGCACTTTTCATTTTGGCATGTGACAATTGACTGTGAAGCAAAGTGGGAGGGGGGCACACATTTACCGGCATACCGTCAACCAATCCGTGGCAACTATTCTTCGTTACTTTGTTCGAGTTCCAACCGGTGTTTTCTTCATTTCCCCTTTCCTATCGCTTTTCATGGTTCGTCGCTCCATTACTCAAAGGTTGTACGATGAAGGAAAAACAAAGCAAAGAATAATAACAACAACAACAACCGAACACAGTCTACACGCTTAACTTACAACATAATGTTGTCTTTTCTAACGATTACAAACGGCAGCCGGTAACACAGGCCCGGGACGCTTGTGCGAAAGCGGCGCCGAAGACGTCGATTGTTGCGTGGGATGATATCGCGACCCGTTCCATCCCCCAAACTACTCTCCTTCCCCTTCGCCCACCGGAGTGCGGAAGTGCGCCGTACGCGTGGTAAAAGAAAATTGGACTTTTCCGCCACCGCCGGGGTCATGACGATGATGATGCTGATGATGTCGTCGTCGGCGGGCTAGAAGACGACGAGATGACAACGATACCATTACCAGAGTTCGCATTTCGGACAAGTTCGACAAGGAGGGTTAAATAAGGAAAAGAGGGAAAAGAAGTAGGGGGAAAACTACCCAAGTGAAAGAAACCCGGAACCCGTGCATTTTTTTTAACGGGAAAGACTCCCACGGATAGAGGGGGAACAGCGACATAAAAAACGTTGAAGCATGAAAATAAAAACAAACAATTTATTCATGCGACAAACATCGGTACAAACGTCGGAGACGATCGGGCGAGACGGCACGAGACGGCCGTTAGATATGGGTTTTGACGGTGTTTTATCGGCTGTCTTAGTGCCGATCAATTCACCGAAAGCGTGTGCCGGCGGATGGTGGTGGGTGGGAAATAACGCAAAAGTACATCCCCGCAAGCGAATGCGGTGGAAAGCGGAACAGAAGAAAGACGGCACAGCATCTTAGAAACGGCACTATGAAACATTATTAGCAGAGTGTCTGACTGTCGCTCTCCCACTTCTGTTGGTTCGCTTAGCAGAACAGTTTCCAGTTCGATTCGCTGCAAAAAAAGGCAACCGACAAACCGCTGGTGGAGGCAAACCTTGCTTCCGAGGGTAAAGGAAACAGATAAAATCCTATGATTCAGTGATTTTCTCCATGTGAAACCGCTGTCGTTACGCTTCGAGCAGGCAGCAGTTGCAGCTCCTGCTTGCGTCGACTGCTCCCGATTTTACGCCGGAGGGTACCCTTTAAGCAACGATTTTCTACCTCGGTTCGTTTCGCTTGGGGCGGTTGAATGGTGTTTTTCATAGCGTCCTGATTTCGGAGCATTCCTTAGCGTCCTTGGCGGGCTGAGCCATGTGGAGGGTGTGCAATGCAAAATAGTGATTTATATGTATTTTTTTCTCTGCTGCTTTTACTCAAACCGTAACTAACACACATCTAACTCGTGCTCAAACGGTGTGCATTGACATAATGCTGGCAGGTATGTTGGAATCATCACAATTCGTTCGGCGAAAACCATAGATAGCGTAGCGGGGAGTTATTTTCCACATTGAGTGTTACAGTAATATATTGTAAGTACCGAGCGGAATAAAAATTTCAATTTCACTTTCAAGGGAAGACTTACTACAAAGAAGTTGGCAATAGCGCTGTCTTCAATATGACATGGTAGTGCTATTTGTCTTAAATCCTGATTGTTTTGTCAAATCAATCGGTAAACATTGTTTCCGCTTAATCATCAACAACAAGATTAAACTGCAGATTATCGAAGAATCATCAATCAATCACAAATATTGCATCACTTATCGTCGATAAGCATCGAGATGCGTCATAAAACACTTCATTACAATTTCTCTTTCTCACAATATCGTTACGAAATAGCAAAACGAATTGAATCACTTCTTGTTTTGCGTTTGAAGCGCACAATCCACTCTAGGAAAACTATCATTTCCAGTAGTGCAGTACAAAAAAAAGGTAAATTAAAGCCAATGTTCACAGCATCGCAACTCTGTTACGCGGACGATGCATCGATCTCGCAGAATGATTTATCTCGCGTCTATTTCATACTGTCATTCGCACACACAGTACACCGACCATACGCCTACGCTAGTAGCATTCCACACACGGGTTCGCCGGGCGTTATGCTGGTGGTCCCCAGTCAAACACACGTTCATGATGCTTTCTCATCACTGCACTCCGCCGCCACCCGTCAACGGAAGTGGGCAAAGGATCATAAACGGGCGCGCGCGCGCGAGCGCAACGCTGCGGAGTCTAAATCTGCTTTCAATCGTTGATCGATTTATGCAAATATCCCATAAATCATTCCGATTTATGTACACCGGAGGCCGGCGTGGCGATCGAACAAAAGGCACCGGAAAATAAAGGATGTGAAAAGCCAAAAATAGCACCAGCGCTATGGGTTAAAATAAATTGGCAAAATGGTACCGTGCCGCTTAGATGCTAGCTGAAGTGATTTTATTTTATAAAATGTATGTATGTGTGTGTGTGTGTGTGTGCTTTTTCACGATTGTTATTTGACATGCGAAAATGGAGGAAAAAGGGAGACATTGGGTTTATCTGATTGTACGGGATACTGGAGGAAGATGAGAACAGGAATTTGTGAAAACGCTAACAAAGCCTTCTTTCACCGAAGTACACGCAAACTGGCTCTCTTTTGTCGATGAATTTTAACAATCGAAACAATAGTGACATGCAAGTGAAGGTTAAAAGCAGAATTTATTAAATGGAATATTCAAATTTATCAATCGCAATAGAAATAAAAACATTAACCTTAAAATAAAAACAGTACAATATGTATCGCACGAACCGATCTGAAAATGGCCCGATTGATTGCCGAGAAGCACCAGAAAAGCAAAGCTGTTGCAAAACGGCAATGAAACATGGCAACATTTGTTTTCGAACCCATGGAGCTGAAAGTTCTTGCCACGACACGACACGTGTTCCGCCATGACAAGTGGAAACTGAAGCACGTCAAAAGCTCGCTGCAACATGCAGATAAAGGAAAGGGGGGCAGCAAATGCATTTTTAATAAATCGGATTTCGTCCTGCTGCAACCAACCATTCGCCATTCGGACATATCGTTTTTTTTTTGGTTGAATGCCATATCGAGCTCCATTTCGAATGGAAATTGCACGTTGAGCAGCGTTGACTGAGCTCTGTTTGCTCGAAGCGGAAACAAATCATGGATCCAAAAATCGATTACTTCTCTTCCGTTGAGCGGCATCGATCACTCCAAGTGGACAATTTATTTTATAAATTGCTTTATGCTTACGATACATATCATGTTTGTACAATTGTGTGTAGTTTAAAATATACAAACGAATATAATGCACCGTGTAGTAAACGAATACAAACATAACTAACCATGCAAGACAGTAGCTGGAATTTGAACTTAATACTCGAAGCAATTTATTCCTACCCACGTTCATCACTATTAAATTATAATAAAACAATCTTCGTAAATCCCAAGCAGAATTGGAACTCATACACCATTTTGGGCAACAAAAAAAACAAGCGCTAAGCTTATCTCGTGTTATAAATCTGCTCCTTCATCTAGGGCTTTTCTTAGCCGTAATGCAAGAAATCCAGCATGACGCATGGTTTCTGCCGGCAAACACCACACGACGACCCAGCTACTTAGGGCACAACGACATCCGCTTGGCCCTGACGCCTGATGAGGATTTATTCTTCACTGCAGATATTTATGAGGATTCGCCCTACCAGCCCGTGAAGAAAGTTTGCTCACTTTGTTATGCGATCTTTGTTGCGTACGCTTTTTGCGGAGCTTACTTTCTGCGCAGCTATACTACTCGCCCGTTCGACAAATTGACTATTGCGAAGCATATTTTTTGTTTGCCGGTGCCATTCTTTTGCTTCAATGGAAAGACAAATCGCATAGAGGCAAGCGAAGACGCACCCGTAAGGCGTAGTGTGGCTCCCGTGTGATGCTCACACATGTGTCACGCGCTGGGTGCGATTTGCTCGAGATTGATGAATTTTGTACTGTGCGTACAAGACGTTTGCATGATGGTACTCTTGACAAGGATAGGAGCCTTGCGTAGAGGAGTTCATCACTCGACAGTGCCCGAAACTTGCAAAAAAGTAAGTTTATTATTCATACAATAGTAATTTTATACAGCCCCAAACACCAGCGTCGTTTATAACACCCACCAAAAGTGAAACCCTTGGCATCATATCAAGCCAAATCCACCAGACCTGTTAATAAAGAGACTAAATTTTATTTTTGCTCATAGTTACATAAGCCAAGCTATGACACTGCTGATAAAATATACATGAATTACAGTGCACAACAAAGGCCAACTGTGCACACTGGCTTGCTGTACCCTGTTGTATCATCCGCCGATTCGAGCGAACGACAAACGTTGGTGCGATGTCAAAAGTGAAATTGTTTCCTAGGAAACTGATTTCAGTGTACGAATTGCACAATGCTTCATCCCGTGGGTCTCCCGTGGCGGCAAGAAACCACAATTGAAACGAATTATATCTCGACGTGTAACGTGGAACAAATTCGGTGTAATTTTCTCCCGTTCTTTTACCCTTTTTTCCCTATTCAGTTTAATTGTGCTTTCTCGTAGTTTTCTCACATCGTTTTCATTTTTGGAGTTGACAATCAACACAAAAATACCACTCCAGTAAACATTTTGTAAAGCGAATGGTTACATAACATAATTTCATTTGGAGTCACGTTGAACTGTGTTTAAAATTCACATTTATCGTTGATATTCTCGTTACACTAGATAGTACAATCGGCAGCACATGCTGTAAAACGACAATTCTCCAGGACTGAGGTTCGATTCCTTAAAAAGCCAGAGAATAGAATATGTCGTTGAGCTTTGAAGAACTTTTTCAGAACAGGACTGAAGCTTATAAATCCAACTCACAAAAAAAAACTAAAAAATATTGTCAACAAAACGTTTCGAAGAAAAAAATGAAAGAAGTCTTTTGGAATCGCCAACCAAAGGTAAAAAGAGGCATAAAGAGGTAAATGCAATTCGCTGGTACGCATATTCTTCGCATAGATACACACACCACAAGACAATTTTGTTTCACTTAACTGCACACTCAATTATCATTACGACCAATGATTGGAAAATAATATGCCATCATCTCTCCCAACGGTGTGGTATGTTGTATGCTATAGGCCAAGCCATAAGCAACACCACCTCGATCATAACTAGCTGGTACACCACCAACCCCGCTTGCTACATTTCTTCCCCGCGCACCGTAAACACGACACAAGCCAAAGCACAAGCAACTAGCACTCTCGATTAGGTGTTCATTAATTAATCGTACAAGCGATCGAACGAAGCTTTCAAACCGAACGGGCGAGCGCACGTAGCTGTGGCCCGGCGTTCTGCAAAATCATACGCAGCACGCAGCTCACAAACGCACCAGCAATACGCGCTTACGTGTACGGTGGCGTGACGTGCCGCAATGTTCGTTCGATATGCACCGATTGCTCGAAAGCGATATAAATTTGATCGACGAAATCGAAAACGAGAGCCTCCCCATGCACCCCAAAACTCATTGCATTTATGCGCTCAGTTATGCGATTGATGCGATTAACGATACCCCCACATACACACACGACCATGCTCAGTGGTGCAGTTTTCTTTCTCTCTCTCTCTCTCTTCGCTGCTTGCGGTAAGCGAAGAGGGGGAGAAATCGTCCGCCAATTGATTGCCAATTTTCAATTCTATAAATGTGCTTTGCCATCTTCTACCTTCTCCCTCCCTTCGGGGGTCGTTCAATATTTGAACGGCCCCTTTTTGACCGGCGCGACGAGAGCGGGTGCTACCGGTGCATGAAAAGGTGGAAAATTATTCCAAAGGCACGTGCGAAAATGGTTTATAGGAACGCGTTTTCAAATTTGAGCACCGGTTTTTTTTTGCGTTTCTTTCACACTCTCTCCTCATTTACGCAGGGTAAGCTGCGTTTATGGAAGATATTTTATGATCATTTAGTTTGCGGCGAATGGCGAACATGCGGGCGCGCGTGGGCAGCCATTCTGCATAATGACGCCATCTTGAACGCATTAGAAAGATGGATTAACTATTGTTTTAATAAGGTCTATAAAATGCAGCTGCAGATGAGTTTCCATTTCTAATAACAATGCTCATAGGACTCATGGTATTCATAAACGATGTGTTTTTTGCGATGTATGAATGAGTTCGTCATGATATTTTATGAAAAAAATGTACATAAAGAATCTAGTTATCTTTATTAAACAAGCTGTTTATTTTTATTATAACCAATTCAAACAAATCATACTAAAACCATCATTAAAAAGCCACAAACGTTTCAGGTGCTCTTAATGCTTTATGAGCTTTTAATATGTTTTTCCATGATTTCATATCATAAAGTTATTTCTCATTCCGACAAGATTTCAAAGCAATGATAACAATCATTAAAAACAATGAAATGTGACCGTTTCCATTTTCATTGAAATCTCTCGCAACTCCCAGAATTTGCCTCATAAGGATATTTAGCCTGTTGGATTTTTTTTTGCTTCATCCACCCAAAACAGAATCTTCCAAATCCTGTCCACTTGTTTTATCCTTCAGAGATCCTACTTCAAAATCTTTTATTTTCTTTGCAACTGTGCGAATTTAAAATGATCGAGAATGGGATTGTGAGACTCATAAACGAAAATTTATGACAACGAATTTACTCCTAGCCCCATTTGGACACCGAATAGAGGGGATGGTGGCAGACCAGTGAGGGACGCGTTTGTGCTCTAGATTTATTGACCAAAGTTGGTTCGCAATAAACTTCGCCACTGCAGCTGCAGGAGTGAGAGTGTAAAGTTTGCGGCAACACATGGCAATACTTTGCTGTCCCTTGGCACAAAATGGGGCGTGAAAGTTGATCGTACAAATCAAACGCACGATTAAAAAAACGCCTTAAAGAGTACCAAATCTATCTCTTTAAAGGCATCAAAGGCTCACAAACGCATATAGGAAAATGGTTGAAAAATAGCTCCAGTGCAGATGAGGAACGACTTTGAAAATGAATATCGATATCTTGAAAACCAGCTAAAAACGTCAATATCCGATTGTATTTATAAGATTAGGCATCTAATTCTATCATATCATTTCTTTTCCCAAGCAAGCGGCTGAAGGGAAGTGAAATCGTGCCATCAATTAGTGGTAACAGGTACAAGATTTCTTACATCCATTACTCGATACGTCATTGCGCACCCTGAATCCTTTATAATGCCAGAAACGCTTAACGCGATAATGTGCCAGATATCCAGCGTCTTAAAGTCCAATCAATCATAGGTCCCCCAAAACACCCCATTCTCTCTCATTTCAACACTTATTGGCCGCGTACAGCGTGTATTTGTATGGCCTTTAGGACAAGAAATTATGGCAAAAATAGCTGTACCGTCTAATCAAACGATCCACACGAAAAAAACCAAACATACCATCGATGTTCGAGTTTGACAGATGTTGCCTTTCATAATGCCCTCACGGAGAAGCGCCTCCAGTAATCGCCCTCCACGGAACATGGCTTCCCCCGCCAGTTGCCGTGGCACGAACCGAACCGAGCGGATTGAGTCATATTAAATTGAAACTGTAGCATTAGCTGGGAAACCGACTGACTGTTTCTCCATCATCTATTTAATCAACCAACCAGAACCCGTACATTTGCACACATGCACAAACACAAACTTACACGCAAATGTCAGCTTCCACAGCGCCACGAGAATCGTACGGACGGATGCACTTTCGATTGCATTAAGGGGCAGACAAGTGAGAAATAGAAGCAGCGGAGACTTGAACGTTCGCTCTCTACCGAACGCCCAACACACTAGAAGAAGGGGTAAGGTAAAGAGAAGGTAACAGTAGCCGGCTTCGTACGGTGGTTTTACACTCAACTTCACTTTCCGCATAGCTAATCCAGCGGTTTCGCTAGACAGCTGGCACCACACACTCCGGCGCATAGATATGTATGTGCGGGACTGCAGTACACGTACTCGGGGCATTCATTTACATTCCAATCAAGTGAGGACTCCATCAACTGCAAAGCCTGGCAGCACAGTGATGAAGCGCCCAAGATGATGAAGGTGGTTATGGAACACACACACATACAGAAATAGTGGGAAGGCACTGTACAATAAATCTACAACAGCAACAAAAAACCTCTCCATCAAACCTCTGGCACTAGAAACCCAGTTACTCGTTTGAGCAGATCCAAACTAGCTTGTAGGGGTAGGTCCTGTAGGGAAATGAGTACTAATCGGGGAAGTAAAAAGAGTTGCAGAGGAACAGTCAGCAAAGTAGATACTTTTAATTTTGCATGCAGACAGATCCCGCCCATCCCGGAGCATGTTCCAGTACATCACAAACACTACATGCCGTGAGCCGTGATGGTCGAAAGGTAGTCTTTATCGCTAACGGTTTCGGGCCGCCTCCAACAAGTGCCTACTTCTCCGTCGTCTATTCCAGCCTCTTATCCCGTTGAGGCAAGCCAACAACGGCCAAGATGTTCCAGTTTTCAGGTTCCCGTTCCTTTTTGTGCCGGCACTTCAGAAAAGCATCAGCGATAACAACATGCTGATAAAAATGTTACACCGATACACACCGATTGATACCGCACTTCCGCTCTTTTCGGCGGAGCCTCTTCTGCCGTGAACATCCAACCGGTACCGGGGAGGGCAACATATGCTTTTCCCGTACCGTACCGTTGCACGGCGGACGCCCCATCGACGTTAATAACCCGCTACGTGCTGGTGGTCGTGTGAAGCAAAACATCCGACAAAACAGAACCTCCGGGCAACGGATACAGACAGATGCGGGAGTTGGTTCCGCTAGCTATATCACACACACACTCACACAGGAGGAGCTTTGGCTCTCAGAGCAACTTTTTGCGCATTGTGGTCACATTCCTCCATTTCAGCGAAACGTAGAAATAAACTCTAGCGAAATTAAGTCCAATTTAATTATCCCGGGAAGCGTCACCGTTGGAGCTGGATGCTGAAAAACTTTGCGACCTCTCCTCGAACAAGTTTGTGTATTTGTGGAGCCTTCTGCTTTTAAGAGGGGCTCTGCTGCAATGATGCTGGAATCTGTTTCGAACGATGCTCGTTCGGGACTTTTCGCGTAAAGAATTAACCTAGTAACATTACACCAAACCTGGTTGGCTGTGGTTATTCTAAACCAGCTGTGAAGGAGACTCGACGCCGGGCGAAAACAAACAGACGGTCAATTGTGATTGGTTTCGAGCAAACACCGTCAACACATGGCCACCAATAAACTCCATCAACCAGCATTATCCCGACGAGGTAGCGCAAACTCAATTCCCAGTCAACGGGAACGGCGGCCAAAGAGCGTTGTTTCCACCACTTCCTTCCACTCGACATCCTCAAATTACACGCGCAATAACGTACGCAGAAGAGGTGTCGATAAGACTTATTACCCTCATTCCGTTGTTTGTGTTGTTCGTATATATATATGTACATATTGCTTTGCTCTCCTCCCAGCCGCTGATAATCCACCCGACCGCAAACGCCAGCTGCCAGTGCTTTCGGAATTCAAACACTCCAAAAACAACACTTTCTGTAGTTGTTTTTGCCGCTAACTTTTCTCCCCCAACACAGTATGGGTTGGTTAAAGTTGTTCTCGCCCCAGGTGTGTGTGTGTGTGTGTGTGTGTGTGTGTGTGTGTGTGTGTGTGCTGGCAGCAAATTTGTTCTCCCGCAAACTGCCAGGCTGAAGCCTACCAAAGTCTCGCTGGCGCAAAATGCGCAAAAAGGCTAGCATCCAACCGTGTCAACGACTTCTAGCGTCGTGTATGCGCTGCCACAGGAGTTCACAGTGCCCTGGCAGAGCCAGTGCAACGGTGCGAGGAAAACTTACAAACGTCACCACCACACCTGACGGAAGGCGGGAAGGGAGCGTGCCAAAGTCAAATGAAATCCAGCTGCCACAGTGCACAGCGCGCAGCCGGCATTGCACGGAGCAGTAACCTAACCCGATCAGTTCCCCCCCCCCCCCCCCCGCAACCCCTGCGGCGCCCGGTCCTTATCGGTGTGGAATGTTGTATCATGTTGCGGGCTACTACAGTTACTAACGCAATGGTGTGGCGGGGTGGCGGCAGACCCGGGAGCGACCCACAGACGGGTGAGTAGCCTTCGCACGCCAAAAAACCGGACGTTTGCGTGTGACGAGCGCGATCGACGGTGCAAGGGGGTGTGTAAAGGGAGGAGTCCTCGAGGTATGTGGCTGTCTACGAGGGAAAGTATCGAAGGCTCGTGATAAGATAGCGCTCAACATGACTCGACCGTGGGCAGTGTTTGATGGACATTCATTATTGAATGAACTTCGGATGGGAAAAGTTGGAAACAGTAATTATGACATTATCAAGAGATCACAACTTAATAAATATATCCTTGCGGTAATTCACTTAATAACAAACGAACTTCTTCTTAAGAAATTAGGTTTCATTTTGAAGGCGGCCAACAGACTCAATTGAAGCTCGTCTAACTCTCAATGACAGGCAATGAGCACCCTCAACGCAAGGTCTGTTACGGCGGAAACAAACTAGAGGCATGTCGGAGTGGCGGCTCATCGAATGAACGATAATAAATAATTCCCCACTGTAGCAGTGCCGTATCGGATGGCGCATCATATCGGCGATGATAAGGGAACACACAACACTTCAAAGTGCCTCCACCAACACACTGAGGCGAGATTCTTGGCGATTCAACGATTCACATTGAAATGTAACACCAAAATCACTTGACCGTAACGTGACCATAACGGAGCTACAGTGGACACCACAGTGGTACGTATCATAAATTGGTCAAATTGTTTTCAAGCGAACACAAATCGGATCAATTGTATGTAGCAATGAATATTGATGAACGCATTTAATGCCCTCCTCCTGCTAGAAAGCATAAAACGCAATTGAGATGAACAAAAAATACACGATAAACAAAGACACATAACATACAAGGGCGGGTAAATTTGATGTCAAGATGATCTGTTGCGTCATTTGAGGCTTTAATTGGCGTTCTGTTGTGTCACGACAGCTTTAATTCTTATTGACGTGTTGCATCGAAACGAAAATCTCATGTGATAAGTTTAGCTTTGCTTTTGATGTTTTCGAATACGGCTTATGCTCCTTTTGCATTTTACTTTCATCATTTTTAAAAGCAAATTATCTATCGCATTAAGGAAGGAGACACACTTTAACGCTTCAAAGTGATTTAATTCCCATTTTATCTGTAAATTTTAGGATGTGTGGTGATAAAAACGCTTGCCAAACGGTGGAGCACGGCAACCTTCATCCAGAAGCAAAAGCTTTATCCTGACACAGCATCCGTACCGAGCCGAGCTGCTGATATATGCTCAGTCAGCATGTGGTCGAAAGCTATTAAAGCGCACAAATTTAAAACAAGGCAACGAATTTACACGCATTACCATATTGCTTTCCTGTTCGCATTTTTTATGCCCTCCTCGTCACTGACGGTGCAAATAACGCCCAACATATACGAGGCAGCTCTTTATGTTGGCTTCATCGTTCACCGCCTTCGTGTCAAAGGGGAAAACGAAAAGCACAGCCAAACGAATCCTTTAGAAGATTAGCATTTGCGAATAGATAGAGCGATAGCGAGCTCGCACGAGAAAAGCCTTTTTCCTCTTTATCGTCCTTCAGCCATACCTGGAAGTAGAGTACAAAAAAGGAGGGAAGATAAATACATTAGCTTTTCACACTCACAACATAACATTTTCATTTTGAAAGGGTAAGCCCTTTTCTATTCTTTTCTTATTTGAAAAAAAGAAATGAGGAAAATGAAAGGTAACTCTTACTTTTATCTCGTGAATACGTTCGTTTGAATGGCATTGAAAAATATGCTGCGAATGTTTTGATACCTTTGCCAACAAAGTAAATAAAAACTTACTCCCAACGAAAGCAATTCCTTTCACAAAACATATGGAGTGCAAAAAATCGTTCTCTTTATTACACGGAAATAATTTGTTATGCAAAATTAAAAGCGAACATTAAAAACATGACATCTAGTCCCAGAACATAATTTTCAGGTGTTGAAAGCAACCTCCAACACGGACAGCACGCACGCACCAACTTTTACATAACCTCCCGAAGAAACATTGCCACGACGCACGCAATTATGCGACAGACCGGGAGCGAAAAATTGCCTTCTCACCCACCCGACCCGGGGGGGCGAGGTAAAATCCATTGCACCGGGAACGGCACCAACCCCGCACGGAACAAATCGGATCAACCGCCAGTGCATTCGGGGAACGCGCAAAAGAACACGGCTGCGTACGCAAAAGGCGAAAGCGACACAGAAAGGCTACGCCGCCCCGGCAGCATATCAAGCTAAATCGTACCGGATTCGCATCGGATTAAGATCAAACAGGTTACACGCCTGCTACGGTGGAGTGCACCCAACCCAGCGCTTTTGCGTTGCCTTTTCGCATCCCACGCGTTTGCGTAGCCCTCCTTGGCTGTCATGGATTCGGTTTGCCAATTCGATGGAAGAGCTTACGCTTTTGCAAACAACACAAACAAAAATGCGGAAATCATACAAAGCGGGAGATAAAGACTGGAGAGGAAAAGACAAAAAAAAAACGACAAAAAATGCCGGCGCTTCCCAAAACGCCCATCATCATCATCAGCAGACTCTTCAAGCCATAAGGGCAAACTTTGAAATTGTAACGCGCAGCACACAGCACAAGACACCTCATCCACGCCCCCACCGAGGGCTGCACTTACGCAATTTCGAAACCTTAAATTCCGGTTTTCTGCGCGCAAAAAAAGTAAGCGACACGCATACCCGTCAATGAATCATTGAACTCGCTTTGCTCGGTGTAAACTTTTCCTCTTTCACACAAACACAAACGGGCGGCGACGGCGGCGGCCGACCGGTCGGGTGCACAACAAGGGGCACCACCGTTTCCGTTTCACTTTCGCTTTTTGGCGTGGCATGTAATGGCAGCGGGTGGACGTGGGAGGGCAGTTGACAAACACTGTGCAGAAAGAGTAACGTAAAAATTTAAAGAAACAACCCTCCACCCTCTGGCAACTGGGAATTGTGTTATAATTTCGCGCCTTATGCCGGGCGTCTTGAGTGCCGGCGCTGGCTGAGTGTCTCTCTCTTGAGGTTTAGCAGTACGGGGTTGACCTCCCACGACATCCACACATTGTGGGGAACAGGGACGCCGTTCTGCTTGTGCTGCGCCATATGGGGGCGAACCGCACTGCACCCTGGCGCGAGTGCGAAATCTCCGAAAGCAGCGCCAATCCACAACAGCGAAGCCATAGGAAGCGAGGAACAAATTTTGTACCACGCGCTAATCCCACACAAACACAAACACACACACACACACACACACACACACACACACACACACACACACACACACACACACACACACACACACACACACACACACACACACACACACACACACACACACACACACACACACACACACACACACACACACACACACACACACACACACACACACACACACACACACACACACACACACACACACACACACACACACACAGTATTCCCGGTGGATGATATGGCTGTGAATAGACTTACGTAATCTAACACGTAAGCGCCCCTTGGCACCCGGAAATGGGACTAATTCTACGACAACAGAATTAACCACACACGCGTTAGGTGCACGCGTTAAGAGAATTTCTCGTTTAGGCCATACGGGGCCCTCACAGGGGTGTCGAATTTCTGCACACAAATCACGCAAACGTGGAATATGAACACCTCTGGGTGGCCCTTGCATATGTGTCCACCACGCTCAGGGTCGATATTGGAAACATCAGCCAAAACGGGCAAAACGCCACAGATATTTTGCTGCTGCTGCTGCTGCTCGGTCAGATGGAAAAGGCCAACGCACGTACTCTTGCGTAGGTGGTACTGCAACAAAAGGCAAGCAGAAGAAGAAGAAGAGGTGAATGAAGAGGGTAATAGACGAACAACGAACCAAAAAAAAACACATGAAACTAAACACAAAACGGAAGTGATGTTGCAACGCACATCGTTTGGTACGGTACGAGGATTTTTTTTCGGACAAATACGGACACGCTGCGTTGCTCTTGTTTGGTATCTTCGCATTTCAGTGGTACGGTGTCATGGTCAGGTTTCTGCTACGGTTAAGTCTTCGCGCATAAGTGGGCCGTTTTTCTGCTGACCGATTTTTGACCTTCATTTCGCCAGACTAATGTTGGGCTAGAGACGAATGTTCAACTAAGCAGAACCAGCTCTCGATTGGTGTGTTTGCCTTTGCCAAAAGCAAAACAACATATATACACACACCATTTTAGAATCGTGTGAGTGACGCGAGATTTGTCATCGGGTTACTTGTGCGGCGCAGACAAACTGTCTGCAAGTCACCTGTCGTCACATCGTCGCTTCGAGAATATGCTCACAAAACTCCGGCGTTGACAGACAAGTGGAGGGAGAGAAACGAGTCAGTCTCAGTGGGCATAAGGGAATCAACAGTTTAATAATAACATATAAGTATAAGGAATAAAACGAACATGCAAAACAGGCCAGGAAAGAACAAACAATACTAAAGATCAGCTAAATATGAAAAGATATGTTATAAAAAAAGCAAATATTTCATAAAACAAGAACCATCAAAACATGAAACGAATCAGGGCCAAAGCACAAAGACACAATAACCTTATTGATTACTGAGTGAAGAGTGGACCAGTCGATACGCTGATAATAAACCGAAACAACCAACACAACCATGCACCTGCCGCCATGTGGGTTAGCTAACAATTAAAGCACTACAAATTTCGAGCCAAGGTCGAGGCCTGGGGCCTAACACACATACAGCGTCATAAAGATAAAAAATAAACAAACAGATAGTGTGCTACGGGGAGCAGA
Organism: Anopheles merus; assembly: GCF_017562075.2. NCBI lineage: Eukaryota > Metazoa > Arthropoda > Insecta > Diptera > Culicidae > Anopheles > Anopheles merus. Next base: position 34,416,355 of record NC_054085.1, on the reverse strand, counting down.
ACCGATATGGCCAAGGCAGACGAAGCAGGAACGATAGGGAGACAAGTATGCGGACAGTTTAAACTTGACACTTGATGCTTGGGTTGAGAAAGTGCAAAGTGTGCTAGAAACATACGGCCACTGTGTACAATACTCACTCCACGCACCACGTGCATAAAAATTATATTCAGAGTAGTAAAACGAAACCATGCAACATCCCACACCGGACTGAGTGTGTTTGTTTGATGTGTATGGCGAAGGCAGTGATCAATTGTGGTGAAAAGTAACAATGAAGCAAAGCGATCGGCAACAGGAATGGAAAATTTGTATTTGTATTATTATTGAATCGTTGTTCAGTTTAAAAGTAACTGCGTAAATGGAACATATAAAACTAACATTAGTCCTTCGAGGCGGATTTCAACCTTTACATGTTTGATTCGATTTTTTTAAAGTTCTAATGGTTAAAATGTCTCATCTCCATCGACACTACTGACATAAACATGTCAAGAACGATTTAACAGTAACCAATTAATTAATTAGAATAGATAAAACCAATATTGGTCCTTCGAACCGGATTGAACGGATTGGATGGTTGATTTAGAATATATTATTTCAATATTTCTCATTATCGATCAGTGGAAAAATGCTCATCACCTTCGACTCCCCTGAAGTAAACACTCGCTGCGGTTGTTGTGTTTATCACTTTGCTAATACTTTGCACCACGCTCACAGTACTAACCCCCATTTACTATCCCATTAGGACGGTGAAAGATGATCGCTCACTCCAACAAAGATAACCTTCTCCTTCGGTGCTGATCAGCAGCAACACATTACCATAGCGCACCGCCGCATGCAGAGGATACGCGAAATGATTTATCATTTGCCGAAGCACGAGCGAAAATGCGTCCGTTCGCGGATCGTTTGATTTCCATTCCGCCCCAAATCGACCGACTAACCTCAATACATCGGTAATACTACTTCTCCACACCCACATACACACCACGGGGTAAAATTCAAGTTTACGGCTTTTGCATCTCCCTGTAAACGGAAATCTTTTTATAAACCAAACAACGAGTCGAACAGCAAACACGAGTGTGTTACTACCCCGTGCGACAAAACGGTGCAGCGCCTCCCAAAAAAAAAAAGAATATTCGTTGCGGCATTTTTCATCTCTGCAAACGAGGATCGTGTAAGGGTTTATAGGTTGCAGCACTTGACGGACAATCTACCACCCACTTGACTTGCTGTATTAAGTACCAATGTTAAGTCCCTGTACAAGTAGCAATGTCAGGAAGTACACTAAGACAAAACAGTCATATAGCAATGTCAGTTGAATCAGCCATGTCATGAGCGACAGAGGAGCAACTCAATTTTGTTTGAAACGAAATCTACACAACACGCTAATTCCCCAACAATTGGTCAGATGATGCAATAACAAACAATTTAATTAATCACAACTAATGGTTTTACGATTACACACATCAAACGTTTGCCTTTCACAATTTACCGACACAAAACAGCACATCATTTGCGCTTCAATACTACACCGCAAATAGAGAAGCGATGTCACATTTCTCTCTTCATAACAAATAACAAACAGCCGCCAGCAGGCTAAGCGCTGATTAGACCGTACAATTATTGTAGAAATCCATTCACACCCTTTAGTGCGCGCTGCAGATCGATACGTAGCTGTCCGCCGCATTCCCTACATTATCACTTGCCCGTGTCACAATTCGCAAGTCTATCACGCGTCTCGTGCATCGCAATGCCGGTGCCAAAGGCTAATTTTCACAGCCCGCTAATGAGGTTAGGTAAACATGACACCCAACGGGGGAAAGAGACCTAGAGGCATTTAACACACATCCGCTTTATCCGAGAGGCAAAGTGTCGGCTTTGTGAACCAGTGATTGACACGCGAGTGTGACGCGTTGAACACATGGGATTAGTGGAATGATTTGTTTTAGTATCGCGATTGGCGACAAAGGGCTCAACGATTGTAAATAAGTCGAAACACAAAGCTCTAGATCCCATTTCGAAGGTCATTATTGTTTTCATGAATAGGATGAACCATGCTTTATTTCCCACGGAAATAGTTGAGAGGTATAAAACAAAATTGGTTTAAAAATTAATAATAAAATTACTTTTTCATTTGATATTTCAACTCAGATATCTTGTCACACATTTTCACGCTTTAAAATAAATGCTCACTATTGAATACAAAAGTCTGAAATGGTTTGCTGGTTGTCCTATCTAATCAACCATTTATTTTACTTGTCCTGTCGCAAACGCGCCGATCAACTGTCCCAATTCAACCGAATTGAATCGAACAAATAGACCCAAATTAGTATTCGCACACATCCCCATTTTTTAGGAGGAAAACCCCCAATAAATCTGACACCAATTAATGTGACCAATTAATGCCACTCGTTGAACGTTGGCACCGAATTTAGGGTGCAATATAAATGAACTGATTGATATGGACAGAGTCGATGTTAGGGAAATGATTGCCATGGTAAGCATGCGACCGTCTCCTTCCAATGGCCAAATCGTGCGGCCAAAAGTCGGGTTAAAACAAGCAGAGCGAGCAAAAATTTAAACAAACTATTCCAAATATGCCGGACATGTTTTTTTCGCACTTTTCTGGCTCTCAGTCATGCTACTGGCCTCGACACAAGGGCAATTTGTTTCGAAAAGTTTTGGCAACGAACCGAGGTTTGGAGGGCTACTTGGAAATGTACAAAAATACACACAAACACGCGCGCGGCACATGAAAATATGAGCAGAGGTCAAATGCGAATTGGAGCGAAACAGAAATGTAGTCACCCATGCGATGGATGGATTCGGAAATCGATGCAAAAGGCAGGATTTGCGAGAGGATTTGTGACGAGCCGAGTCACAGAGCCAGTGGTTGAATGTGGTTAACGAAGGTTTTGAAGGGCACGTGAACCGCCAGTTTGGACATGTGAACGCATATGGTTAAGACAGCTCCGACCTGTCAAACCGGTGTTATGGCCGTAATACAGCGGCGAGATTGGTTTGCCAAAATACCAGCAGCATCATGGAGAGATCTTGCAAGGAAAAAACGGGAAGTACGGAAAGACAAGCAGGTGCAACAAGAGTTGTTCCAGGAAATGACAGGACATGGCTAACAAGAATGTCATTAAAATTGACAACAAACCTCAAAGTTTTGAGAGTGAAGCGTGGTCGTTTGTAATTGAAATACCTGCGGCAAATTCTTGTGAGCCTCCTTTTCGTTATCTGAAACATCCATAGGTTCAAGTAATCTGAGTTTTGATTTCTTGTGGATGAACAGTATTACAGTATTCAATTTCACTTTGTAAGTTCTAGGTTTGGGGTCAAAGACAAGACTTGAACTCACAACCTTCCGAGCATACAACCGAGGACTTTACCAAGGCACCATCAATCCTCTCTACAGCGACATACGTTAATAATGCATTTTAATATTAGCTTCTGAGTTGCACTATCGGTGACATTTTCAGGAACATTTCAAGAACACTTATTGTTACCAGGCATTGAAATTATTCTAAGATTCGTAGCTACCCGTCACTTTGCGACATACACACTTCAACCCTATCTGATAGCAACATGATTTAGAGTTATGAAGGGAATAAATCCGCCATGTCCTTTTTGGCGGACAGTACACAGTACACACGAAAAGGAAGAGTTCAAGCTAAGTTTGCCTCACGCCAGTAGACCATTGAATTGACGGATTGATTCCATCATGAAGTGTATCTGTACGTGTCATTCTTCCAGTAAATGGTAACGATGATCCACCAGTAACGGAACGGATGCTTGGGCTACGTGCCGATGCTGGATACTGTATGGGAAAATCAATTTTTCCAAGAAACGGGTTGCGGACAGATCTGTCGGCACCCATGTTAAGAACGAGGTATAGAGTTTCAACAAAAAAAGATGTAGTAGACGCGAAGAATCAGCACCTCAAGACATGACAGCGTGATAGGTTACATCTTGTTATTTTTTCTTCGGAGAAAATCAAGAGATTTCCTCCATGAAAAGTGTAGTAATTTCCAAGTTCAAAAATATACTGAGCATGAATGAATCGATTTTCCACACACACAGACGCACAGACGCACATGTGCCTCTACAGTATCGAAACTCACTTTACAGTTGGAATACATCTAGTAAAGCTCGCTCCCGTGTTTGATTTACCCTTCGTGAATAATTAATCACACCGTTCAAATGGTTCGATTGAGCGCTGCCGATTCGACCCTAACCTGCAGAGTAAATAGTGCTTTCTTATGCAAACCAAGCAGATGCTACCCAAGCATGGTTAGTGCAACCCAACGCTACCAACAAATCGATCCACATTAGCCATTTCACTGTTGAACATCGATTTTAAGCCCAGTGATTGAACTTTAAAGCCACGGACTGCTTGCAAGACCACCACGTATCATGTGAGTGGTGTGTGTGTAATGTGATGAGAAACAACAGGTCAGAAGGAGTGGAAATTACTAATTACACACACGCATACACGATTACATGCAGCCGCGGATGAGAAGTGAGGGTCCGGTGGGGATTCCGGCTACCATGTGCACCATTTTCCCACGATGTCTTCTTCATCCAGCAGAAGCCGAGGGTGCAATTGAAAATGGTGTGGAAAAAAGGGGGGGGGGGGAGTTACAAATCCAGCAATTTTCTCCGCGTGAGGTAAACACTACGTACAATCGCTCCAGTGTGCTTGGGCCAGACCTCTACCGGACCCGGGACATCAAAACAACAACAACAAAAAATGCTGGACACGACACCCGAAGGAGAGCCGGCAGGTTACATGGTGAAATATGTAATACACACTCGCACGCCCACGCCTCACGCGTTGCAAAATGGAAAAGGCATGTCTCAGGGCTTTTTTTCTCTCCCTCTCTCTCTCTCTCTCTCTCTCTCTCCCTCTGTGGAGCAGAGGGCATACGGGCAAAGGGTTGAACCTGTGTTGTACTTTTCTTTGCCTGCTTGTTGTTATTACTACAAACATAGCGCCGAAGAGAAAGGGAAAGTTATTGCCATACTGTTACGTCGTTCCTGGAAGGGGTGGGAGTGAAGCGGATGCGGTAAAGGGAAAGATGAAACGAATCGCGCAGAAAAATGGATAAAATGGTCCACGTAAAAGCTTTCGATCAAAAGCGGGTGGGAATTGCTGCACCGTTTGCTTTCTTTTGTCAATTTTTAATTCGTCGTCGTTCTACTAAGGTGTCACACGTATTCCAGGAGAACAAAAGAACATCCTATCGTTTCAAAAGAGCCCTTCCCTTCATAAAATGCACAACAGCATTATGGTATTTCACACGAAATATGCAACGCATTTTACGCTGTACGGCAAATCGTTTGAACTCTGGTTTATCATCAACACGTGTCACGACACCGACACAAACACGTACACACCTTGGCGCGTTAATTCAAACTTACCCTTTTGTGTTCGATGACTACCCATTTAGGCGGTGACAAGCGCTCGGATGACACAAAAACAAGCGTCAACGGCAGCCGCGGTCGCCACAGATTGAAATTTGTGCAAGCGATGCAACCTGCACCTCCAACTCCAACTCCGAGTACATCCGGTACTGGGGCTGTTGCAACATAACCATCAAGGTCAAGTGCCCCCCGATCCACCGATTGGCCGAAATTCAGAGACGGTAGGTGGTGCGGAGCAGCCCCGGCGCACGATGTGTTTTTGTGTACCACGCTTGCGAACTCATTCACCACGAAACCAATACACTCAGAGAGAGGCTTAGAGACCACATTAACACGGAGAGGGGGGGTTGGAGATGATCATCACCGTTCATCCCCAATGGTGGTACACAAATTCATTAGGTCGCAAGCGCGCGGGGTTAACGGCGACAGAGCAGGCACACACACACACACGAAACCCGTCGCACAAACCGTTGTCACCGATTTAGAATCACTGCAGGCAGACACAAACACACATGCGATGGTTTTAGGATAAATTGGGAGCACGTGGCGCAGGGATGGGAGAAAGAGGGGGAGTGATTTTCACTGTGAAGGTGTCACGATGTCACGAAGCAAATTGACAGCCTTGAATATTTCGGTAGGAATTTATATCTTCTTCGCGCGGCAGGAATTAATTTACATCGTCGGCATGTAAATGTCAGCTCGGATTCGCGCGGCCCCTTAAAATTGATTGCCTTAAACTTGTCGCAGTTTAATGTGCTGCATTTCATAACTGTGCTGGATTGATAGATACCATTAATTGCTCCAGTAGAATCATTTTGAAGTTTGCAACAACTCTTAATAACACATTTTTCGCTCAAGAACCACAGTTGCTACTACAATCAAACTTTCACATCCATCACTCGTCAAAAATACATTTGCATTGATTGAACTTTCTGGTCGTTTTGTTTAAAACGTTAAATGCACAAAATGAACCACTTTCATCCACTCACGCGTCTTAAAATGCGACACACTACTCATTACAACTTACACAATCGTTGCGCTCTTTAAAATAAACTGCTGCACTTAAAACTGCATCCGAAACGAAAACCAAAACCTTCTGCACCCTCGCTGCGAGACGACCTACCGGAGCGCGCAAATAAAATAAGATCCAAAAACAAAACCACACACACACACACACACACTCTCGATCCCGAAAAACGGTTACAAAATCGCGCAACCCACTTGCGCGAAGAACCTGTGTGCTCGAAGGGTGGGAGGGGTAGGCCGCCAGGCGCCGGCCAACTTCTTCTGACGTTGCGTTGATTTCAAAACCAAAACCGTGCGCTCACCACGTGTGGTGCATGCGAACGCGCTGAATTCTCATTCACAACTAAAAACACTGCCCGGCACTAAACAGCGTCGACCGTTCGGCAAACCATTCACCCCGACGGGGCGCGCGCGAGACGATGTTTGTGTGTGCGTAGCACAGGATGGAGAGAGAGAGAGAGAGTGGAGAGTGGATGCGGCGGAGGAGCTGGTGCAATGATACTCCCCAATCACTTTAAGAAGAGGTAGGAAGGGAGGAATTGGCGGTGAGTTTTTGCCCTTTTCTCCCTTCTATTCGTGCGCAAAAACACTGAAGCATGCCGCCGGCGGGAAATAAAAGCCGGGAGAAACAGCATAGAATGAGCGAGCGAGCGAGGGAGAGAAGGCGAACCGAGGCGATGTTTTGCGATGTTTTTTTTCTGGTTCGGTTGGTGGTTCTTCGGCACACGTTTCGCTCTTTGTGCTATGCTCTGGAATCCAAGCTGGCCACATTCTTATGCTCGCTCTGACTTTGCTGAGTTTTTCCCAAACATCTCTAGCTTCGGAAAATTCGTTTGATCTGACCAGCTGAATTTTCCCACAAACAAATGTGTGAAGAAGCATGTGCGTTATTTAAGCAACGCTCTCTTTGGTGGCCACTTCTGAGCGGCATCTCTCTTCCCATTCCTCACTCGTCTGTTCGTTACAATCAAAATAAAATCAAACCAAAATACCTCAAACACAGACACAGCTGGTCGATTTTCTTTCCCTTTTTTGCTGCCATTCTGCCAGAAACTTTCAAACACCTTTCTACCTTCTCTCGCTATCTCTCTCTCCTTATATATTCATTCTCATGTGGCTCCCTTTAATGCTCCCCGCTACCCGCTTGCGTGAGAGTGCGTGCTGAAGGGACTTCATCAATGAATTCAAGTACGCAGCCGGCGGGCATATAGATAGCTCTCTGAAGAAGCTGTGTGCGGGGCGGAATGAGAAGAAGAAAAAAAACGCAACAAAAACACCCCGACTATGTACGCAGACCGGCCCATACACATGCCGCAGACAACATTCCGCCACCGTAGCAGTTAGTGGTGCGTTGCCTCGTGTCGTCATCAACGCCATCATCCGCCAAAGGAAAAGGGCTGCCACTTTCTTTTTGTGCTTGCGCCTCTCCCTTTGGCAGCGGCATCGTTTGGCGCATTCTTTGCCACTGTAGCGACGACGCGTGTTCCGTTCGACCTGCGGGCTATCGGTTTTTAGTGCCGCACGCACGACACGTTTAGATGCGCGATTTTGTTGTTGTCAAGGGGCGTGTGATACACAGTTGTGGTACACAGACACACAGCAACGGTACGAAAACAAACAGCTGATTCCCATTTTCGACAGAAGGGGCGGAAGGCAGATGTTTAGGGAGCTATTAGGTTTATTTATATTCTACGCAAACCCCCAGAATAGTGTAGGCAGATATTTAGCTAAATAAAGAAGACATAAACGACGTAAAACCAATATTTGGACGATCGTGTAGATGCATGAAATGATTCTTTTTTACTGCATTAGTACTTCAATATTTTTTCAAAAATACTATCGATTTCTGAGGATTTTAAATTAGTCGTCTCTTGATGCCAACCAAACGCAATTCTATTTATTTGACTTATCTTCGAATGTAACCTTTTTCTAGCCTCAAACAAATGCTCTAGCTTTCCTGGAGATTGAAGAAAATGGGGTTAAATATTCCATCCGCGCTAAATTGAAACAAAATTACAAACAAATGAAACGCGCACGCGGAACCACACCTTGATGGGCTTAATAGATCCGCAATTGAGCTCACCTTACTAACCCAGCTACACTGCCATTTGACCTTAAACTTTAACCGATGCCAAAAATGCGTAAACTCCCAAAAGCAGAAAAGAAAACGGTTCAATTGCGTAATGAGCGTGCATAAAGCATCAAAATTGCGTTCCCAAAAAAAAGAGCAGATGCGCCAACTTTATCCCAAAATGAACAGCAAACCAAACAAAAAAAAACACGACGATTAACAAAGAAAGCAAACACCGTTTTAATTTGCTTTAGAGCTCCGCACAACTCATCTCCCGCACAGCCCCAGGCTCCCATATTCGGGATTTGACTTCCTAAGCGCCAAGCGTATTACCGCGGGACGCCTTCCTTCTTATTTTTTTTCGGGGCTAATGAACAACAAATGCGAAGGTTGAAAAGCGTCCGTTAGCGAATAGTTCCCCCCCGCCCGAGGGGCGGGCAGGGAATGGCAGCCTAATTTGGCAGCTCATTCCGGGTCGGTGGTATGAATCCAGCCCAAAACACACAGGTGAACTACTCGCCGTTCATCATTAAAAAGCACTAACCCCTTTTCCCGCCCAACTGGTGTTGATGGGGGCCCCCGGGGGTACGATAACAGAACACAATAACAAAGAGGCAAAACAACGGTACGATCAACTGTGGTTTTTTGGTGGTTTGATGATGGTGTGCAGAAGTTGTACGCCCGAAAATAGAAGCAAAGCAAGCGCACAAATTGTGGACCTGATAGGCGCGGGCTGAATGATGAATGCGTAGTTTAGTGTTGATCTACTTCACGCTAAGAGAGATCTTGCTCTGTAAGTGATGCTCCTCCTTTTCGGGACTTTCAAGAGTTTCCCGTTTAGTGCTGAAGTGGTACCGCTTACACACCTTCTCTACGCATCAGAACGGTGGTTATGATCTGTTCTAAGTGTTTTTCACTTTGTCTAGCCCTCTTGGGCAATTCAACCAAGCTTAATGTGCAAAGTGTTAAAAGAGAATAGATAGCGATCACCACTCGAATGGTTAGATTCTATCAAGTAGCAAAAACAATTTTAACGAGCCTGATGGATTGGATTGCGTAGATTTGTTCGGCTATTATGCCACATTAATACAATTGACGTGGAATGGAGTATCAAGATAGAAAACTAATTCGTTAATGCTGTTTTGAGAAAGGCCTTTCATGTTTGGCTTAGCACTCCGGAGCTTAATTTATTGATTGAGCGTCTTTGAAGCATCATGCAAGGGAAAAGAAGATGGAATTACTGCGTTTTGAAAATTCATACCGAATATCGTATGCGAAAAGCATGTACAATAACGCACCAAAGCAATAAAGCACACTCGTTAATTAAAACAAACGATCCGTTTTCCATTACCAACTTCAATCAGTGTGCGACGCTATAGCTGGTGGGGTGCAATTTGTGTGTTGCAAAAAAATTATTATCCCAAACCGAGCGACTCATAGAAAGTGCTTCAAATTCCTATAAAGCACGAATTTCGTTATCGTCTAAACTTTGCGCTGCTTTCTGCCCATAGAACCATAACGGCACGAAAGAATCCGTACCAATCGCGAAATGATTTGCGGACTCGCTGGTGGCGCTCGCGCGCGTGATCTATTCCGGGCAACCTTGGCAAATCGAGAAGGTGCGGCAGGTACACACCAACAAAGTAACTGCCCAAAGCACCAAACACACCCTCGCCCCCAACACGAAACCGATTCGAACAGCGAATTAATGAATGGAATGAATTATGGCACCACGTGTACAGTGTAAATACAGCGTGTGATCGGATGTGATGTGGGGTAGAGAGTGGGGAGATGCAATGGATATAACGGATAGAAAACTTTCTTCGTTAGTCGTAAAAGGTGGGACTGTGGATTATTTGTGCGAGAATGTTAATTGAAACAATCTCTAGAGGTTTGTTTAAATTTCTCTACCATGCGGTTTGCTTTTAATTGGAATGATGGATATACTATAGGAGGATTAATGTGATACCGTCGTGGCAGCTCGATGGTGGCATGTTTAGATGCACGAACTGCTGCACAGTCGGATGGGATTGGATTCTCGCTTGGAACATGCTGATTTGAATCAAAGGTTTTTTAACAAACAAATCGTTACGTTTTTGTCCTACAGTTATTGTTTAATAACATGGCGATTTTAACGAGATTTACTAACAGCATCAATAAATTAAAAAAAGTATAAGTAACGAAGAATAACATAAAAAGTATGTTAAACTAAAAATCCAAAAGTCCTCGTAGATCATATATTCCAAAAGAACATCAAGAACACATTTCAAAGCAAAGAAAGTGGACAATCCGGACATGAAAATCGGAGAGGTAAAGCAGAATGATAAATTGAGTGAAATTTCCCAAAAAATAAACCATGGGAATGAGAAATTTAAAGTGTAAAAAGGGCAGAAAAGAATACTTGACCGCAAGCAAGTCTCGTGAGAGAACTGCCGTAGCAGAGAAGCATCATCATGATCATCGAGAGTTGTGGTCGTTTCGGGAAATAAAGAACCAAGCCCCTGGCTGGCCAACATGTGTATGTACCTGTGGAATGTACAGTGCGTTGCCAAAAAAAAGCCAAATCAATGTAAAAATTACCAAATTAATCAATCAAGATAACAATTTAATCAAGCTCTATATATATCGTAAAAAGTATGTAAGCTTTGCACAATAGTTAAAAAACTAACCAAACTTGGCAAAGAACAAAAAGCCCTGAAAAAGGGAAACGCACTGTATCTGCTATATCTTTTCACCGGACAGAGAAGAGGATAGAGGAGCAGAGAGTAAGGGCATGAAAAAAACTGGGACACCAGGATCGCATCTCCGGAACGAACCGGTAAAACAAGCGCTGCGAAACATCCGAAACGAAGAAGAAGCAGAAGAACACTCCGCAACCGAAGGGAAAAGCAGGCAAGCCGGATCGGCGAGCGCAGAGACGGGCTGATGACGATTTTTATGTGCGCGCATCTCGGGAAGCTTGTTTGCAAAAGCGGGAACATGCATGCATGATGAGAGGCTACGACCACCACCCCCCCGCTCTGCCACGAGGTCGGACGGGGTCTGGGACGGGGCGTGGTAGGCTAGTTTTGAATTTCGCCAACAAGCCAGTTCCGTTACGGTTGGTGTGGCTCGACGGTGGTGGAGCGGGTTTTTCGCTCATTGCAATACACCCAACTCCACGACGATAGACACACAAGGTCATAAAACCTAGATGTGATCAAGAGCAGAAGGATCACGATAGCACGATGATGATGATGACGATGATGGCTGTTTGTGAACACAGCGCGAGAGATTCAAGCACGAGGTGGCAAAACGTGTTTTTGTTCGGAACTGTTTTGAACCCAACCGAACGGAGGGAAAAGACCCGCCCGGAGACAAGATCCGAGCGTTGTTGCGCAAATTCGCGAATTTTTTACCATTTTTAATGCCACCCCTCCCGTTCCACATGTTTTGCCTGTTACCCCCCTACTGTACCTTGTCTTGTCGGGGCGAATGAGCACGGCCAATGTATGCATGCTCTGGGGCCACCGTCTGGTCAGTCTTGTTTTATGCTGGTATGCGTAAGTGTGTGTGTGTGTGTGCGAAACATGTTTTTGTGGTTTTTTGTGTTGCTGCAACAACAGCAACCCTTCGGGACGCTACAATGAAGCCAACGTGCGCGCAGTGCGGCTTGCACAAACGAATCCGGATCATTGTACGAATAACATCACCACACACGCAACACCACCACACACGGCTGGTTTGAAGTGACCGCGGTTCAAGGTGTGTTGGTGTATGTTACCGGTTGGGGAATCCAACCACCACCGGCTTGAGAGCATGTTTGAATTATCGAGTTAGAAACTAAACTAAGGCCGATTCACGTTAAAGTTTCAAGCTTAGTTCCATCGGATCTAAGCCTTGTCTGAGGTTGTCTGAGCTCCTGATCACGAAGAGTTAATTCATTTATTACTGTTCCGTTCGCAGACAGATTCGCAGGCTTTAACGATAACATTAGTGTGCTGTTTTAAAATGCCTAGCACGATTCCCCTTCCACATGTCTCCAGAAAAGGTTGTTTCTCTCAACATCTAGGAAAAACACACGGCAGCCCGGGAGAGCACATGAAACGCCGCTTACCATCGGTTCCGACATTCAGCCAGACTCGATTTGCTTTCTTTTCTTGCACTGGGGCAAAGCGGTCGGCGTCTCGCCAGCAGACTGTTTTTGCTGATTGTGCTCTTGTTTCCACTTTCTGGTTCCCTTTTTCCTTTCTGCATGTGTGCAGGGAGAACGGCCCAGTACGCAATCACTTAGCAGCAGTAGTCAAAACCGGGAAAGGAATCGAGCAAAAGGAAAGCTTTTTTTAGTGTAGCATTGAATGGTCTTGTTTTGATAGAGAGAGAGAGAGAGAGAGAGAGAGAGAGAGAGAGAGAGAGAGAGAGAGAGAGAGAGAGAGAAGGAATGCATTATTGATTAACCCTTAAAGTGCTAATATGGGTTATTCATTTCATTGAGGTCTCAGCAAAGCGTAATAAACAAAAGAATAAAAGCCACATTTTGCCCAATAGTGACCATACGACTCCATAGTCTAATTGTCAACGCGAGGCTACACATCACACTTGATCACAGTTCAAATCTCATTCCAACTCGAATTAGTAATATACAGCTCTTAATAATTTAACATGTTTGATGAGATGTATATAAGTTCACACCATTTAAATCAACGATGTTTATACTCTAGAGTCATTATGCAACACTTACAACACACAGCACATACATTTAAATTAAGACCCTTTCATTATTGTGAAGCATGTTTCCCCAAAGGAGAGAAGAGTCCGTTCCCTTGTACCTCATTCCCGGGTGTGAAGAAAAACCGTATAAAAATAAAAAAAACAAACACGCACACGTTCGCACATAATGGCTCCCCGAGTCACATTCCAACGAGGGGACAGTAAATGAAGCTGATTTGACCATCACGAGAGTAGTCGTCCCCCGGGACTTGACCAACCGAGACTTACCCAAAAGGGAAAAACCACCGGGAGCGACCCGCCGAACGAAAACAATTCCTCTTCTCGATTTGGGGGAGCACTCGAAACATCGGCCTAACCTCTTCTTTCGTCCACCCTCTCTCATTGTATGATGCAGCAGCGGGCAACGGCGATGCGCTTTGCGAAGCATGAAACCATCGCCCACCACCTGCTGCCCATCCGACGGATGCATCTTCCCATGTGCGACCCCGCCGCTTCACCTTTTTGCGCAAGAACACACACACGCATGGCTGTTTGAAACCTGTAACTGGACCCTCTCTCGCTTGCAAGCCAGCCGTAACCAAAGCACCAGTGGGCATCCTCTACTATGCTAGCTAACATTGAACTGAGGGGGGTGTAATTAAAATTAAATTTGAAAATGACTGCCACACTCGTTACGGAAACTACGTTAAGGGCACCCCCCTGTGTATCGGTAGAAAGTAAAACCTTCCAAATTCTTTTATGAACATTCAAATTCAATTCCTTCTCTCCCTCATTACGGTGCCTATGAGTCCGTGCAGCATACACCCATCATCTTGGTACTGAGTGCACACACTGGAACCAATTTTGATTAATCTACTTTCATGTGATTGCTCTATTTTGCTCGATTTTCTTTACTCTGTTTCCCCCCTTTGCTCATATTGCCCATCGTGCCGGTAGGCAAATGAATTCTACAGAAACATGTGTAATCACACAGCTTAATGGCTGGAAGTAGCAAGGTAAGGCAAATGAGCTACTACAACTGCCAAGCGGAAATGGATATTACATTTAACCGAGCGCGATGTGAAATATCGAATTGAAAAGCGAACAGAGAAAGGCGAAGGAAAATATTTCAATCTAAATTTGATGGCAAATTGATTACTCCTCTAGCGTGTATGTGTGTGTGTGTGAAGCACTTTTTTATACCAAAACAAATTGTTTCATTAGCTAATGAGGACATTTCTTTGGACTCCGATATTTGAGCTCGAATATGCAGTGATTGCTGTTACAATTTGTTGCTCATCAAAGAAATAGATAACATTGGTTCGGATTAAAAAATAGCTAATAGATAACTATCGTTCTAAGAATGCGCTTATCTCTTTCCGTATCTCCATAGCTGATGACGTTTGCTGATGACAAATATGATGACACTATCAACAGCTTAGCGCCGAAAGCTCAACATTGCAACGGTCACATGGAAAACGTGCGCAAAAAAACGCGCGCTAGATACACAAAATCAAGATCCAGATTAATGCTAAGTGGGTCACCCGAGGGATGAGCTGGAATTGTTTAGCACAAATCTTGGGTGTGTGTGTTTGTGTGTTACCTTTCGGCCATTCTACAGCTCTTTTCCTGGCTGCTTCAAAATTAATGATTCATAAAATACCTTTCACCCGCGTTTGGTTTAATTTTGTGTCTTAATTTTTGTTTTATGTTTCATCAAACGACACTCCAACAACAACAACAACAACAACAACAACAACAACCAAAAACATGGCATTCCCCTCCTCCCCTTGGGGTTTTTGTCATGTTTCAGGAGAAGGTGGGGCAAAGCTTTCAACAGACCGCCACAAGTTGACGAATTAATGTTTTCCCACATGGGAGAGGCAGGGGTGAGAAAACAGGCGAGCTGACAACGGAAAACGGAAACCAGCATCATCTCATGGCCCACAGGATGGAGAAGGGGAATAAACATAACAAATTCCGCCACTTCTTCTTCTCAAGCGCGGAAAGTTTACGACGCGAGAGGAAGGAAAGAAAGATTGACCCTTAAGATGGCTAGAAATGTGTCTTTTGTTGTTAAATGATGATCAGTGATTTTTGACCTTTTTTGTTTATTTGCTGATATTTGGTAATGAAGCACAAATGAACTCGACAAGACATGAAAAATGATTTGACTATAACAGTGCATTCTTTAACATACCTTATTAGAGTGTCGAGCTCGATCTTCTGATGACTTCTTTATCGAGATCGGTTCGCCCTTTGCTTCAGGGGTTTCTCCAAACAAAACCACACACACACAATCAGCCATGCCTGCCATGTTCGGATTATGGTTGCTAACGGTACCCACCTTCAACCAGATTTGAACAGAAAACTGTCTCACCACACCCTTCCCTTTTCCCTTTTGCAGCTTCCACCAGGTGGTGCTGCTGCTGGTGGGGAAAGATCATCAATCTCGCTCGATAATTTAATTACACAGCCCAACACACAAGACACACACACATACATGGAAAGCACTTTAAAGTAGGGCTTAATTTTTATCGCGATTTAACTGTTAAGGCACACAAACACACACACACACACACACACATTGCAACCGAGGAGTCTTTCCTTGCGGCTGAATTCTTCTGTAATTTATTATTCACGCCCTTCAAATCGTTTGGGCTCGGGAGGTCTCACACACCGGGGGTTTTACTCTAGCATTCTCGTCACACAAAAACACACACACACAAACAGGCAAACACGGCCACACACTGCCTCCGTGGTAAGTAACAAATTCCACACCTTTTCCTTCCGAAACCGAGAACCGAACCTTTACACTAACGGGCGGAATGCAGCAAACTCAACGCAATGCGGCTGTGTTGTTGCTGTGTCGCAACTGGGCTGCTTTCTTCACACATTCTTCACGCGCTTTTTCCGTTGCCCTGGTAACCGACGACGGCAAGCAATAGCAACAAGAGGGAGGGAAGCATTTGGGAAAGGGGCGCTGGTTGTTTTGCGCGTTGAGTCCTAAAAGACTTAAAGGGTTAAACACAAAACGAACCGCGACTGGGGGTAAAAGACATGAACACGTAAACAAGTAACCACGGGGAAATTCCGCACAAAAACAAAGCCAAAGCCCGCAAACAACGCTGCCATACTGTGGGCCAAATTCCGCGCACGCACCGGGAGACGCTTGACGCTTTTACGATCCCGTAAAGGCTTTGGGCCTTAGACTTAGAACTGAAAGGGTTTAATGTAAGGGTAGCATGAATGTGAGCGGTGATGGTGGTCGTAAAGTAGCTAAGGCCCACGAGCATCGAGTAGGCACAGAAAGGCTCCCTTTACTTGCATTGACCTTTCACTTTACACGGTGGCGCTGCAGCCAAGCCAGCGGCGCACAGCCCGACACTGTCTCACCGTCTCTCTCGTGAGGTTTTATTCTTCTCGGTCGTTTCTTCGCGCAGCGCACTTCACTTTTAGGCCCTCCCCTTGCCAGAACTCCAAAACTGCCTAAACGCGTAAACTAAACATCACGAACAACAGACCCTTGCTGACATTTCTTACCGGTGACCAGTGCTGGAGCTCTTCCCGTTTGTGCACCGAAAAGCACTCCGGTTTTATCTTATCGTTTTGGCTATTTACGTGGGTTGAATGAGAGATAGAGAGGTGGGAAACGAATCTGTGCGATATCGGTACCGTCACGTACTATTTTCGCACCCGCAATTGATTGATCACTCGTACTAACGCTGATAACAGACCCAGGGGGACGGTCAGCTTTATTGTTGCTTTTTTTTGTTTCAATTGAACACTTGTTAGTTTCTTCAACGCCAGCCACAACCAGCGAGCACAACAACACGAAACAATCTGAGCCCCTCTCGATCATACACGGATAAACCGGATTCGGTGGAGGGAGACGGTTTCGCATCGCTTCGGCAAGGTTGATCGACATTTGATCGGTCTGGCGTTGCTCAAAGTACGTTTTATTGTTGTGTTTAGGGTGAAATATTGCAAAAAATAATCTTTTTCAATTTATCACATTTTTTTGGCTGCTATTTCATTCCTTTCTTCTAAATATCTATCTGATTTCCTCCGCGAAACCGCCACCATCGCACGATTTTGAAATATCTCTATCAACCGTGGCCTCCGGCTGTCAAAACGTCAACGTCAAAAATTGCAAAAACACGCACACACACGCTCAGCGCCAGAGTGACCAGAAATACCGATTTATCTGTATTCCTACCGATTTTTTATATGCCAGATGACCGCCCTAAAATTACCGATTTTCCGTTTATCCTACCGAAAATCACAGATATTTGATTTTTAAGTCATTTAAGCTTAATCTGTGGCGCTTGGGATGCTGTTTCAAGGATTATTCCAGGCTAGCCTTATTTGTTACTTATCGCGCTGATGCACGTTTGTTTGCCATAATAAGTAGAAAATGTCAGTTGCGTGGATTCCGAGAATTGCTCGTCAAAGAAAATCATTTAAATTTGAATTTGAATCTCACTGTCGGCGGTTAAAGCTTACCCGACAGACAAAGAGAATGAAATTTTCAGGCGAGGGGTAAGTAGAAATACACGGTGGGGGTCCGGCCCAAGATCGGATCCGAAGTCCGTTATTTTGAGCTAAAAATTAAAAATGGCGGATGGAGCGCTACCACGGAAAGAATGCGCTCTATTGCATGCCTTTAAAATGCACGAGGCGCTCTCACTGAAAAGAACGCTCGCTCGCGCTGTTTCATTGTCTTTTCCTTATACCCCTTCCTTTCCGTTTCTTTCGGCTTGCGCTGCGCTGAATTGATACCCCACTTGATTCCAGCGAGTTGTGCTGCGCTGGACTGAAACCCCCTCCCGCTCGTTTCTTTCTTAGCGCGCTGTGCGCTTCCCTTTACACAGACTTGGTGCACCCGAATCAAAAGAAAAACTTGAACCCATCAAACTCGGTTTATATTTCATCACTTTTATTGCGAATAAAAGAACATTTAAATACATACCCTACCCGCAAATTTCCGTTAAATGCCTTCTAATCGCCTCGTAATCGCCGGCGAATTGAAGGCGATCAGCAGTGCATTTAGCAGTAATTAAATGCCTTTGAAATATGTCAATGAAAAATTTCGCTTTTGATTTGAAATTTGAAATTGCAACAGTCAAAAGAAAACCTTACAAGCGTCTTCAGCACTGCACTGTTGTAGTGTTCCCAGATATGAGCGTGAGATTCGATAGCACGATTTACGTGTTATGATCTCTTGCGTTAAGCTCTGAGCTATTTCTCTTTATTAAAGATGGTCTACATTATTCGGTTGTTAAAGACCAACTCATTGAAAGGTGATAATATACCAAACTCATTTCGATAACTAAAATAAAAGGAAAAATGAGATACATATTTCTCCCATCCTGATAATGAACGGTGAACATAGTGTAATTATTATGTTTTTTTAAAAAGGTATTATTTTAATTTCGCTTCACATAAATTTTGTTTAAAGTAATTATAGTAAGAAAAAAATAATTTAAAAAGAAATAAACGCAGAAAAAAGATCATAAAAATCTGGATTTGAACACACGCTTTCTCGGTTCGGAACCAAAAGCGTTGTCACTGCTCTATTTGGCAGTTACATTGGTACAGGTGCAAATTCAGTATATAAACAAGCTAAGATGGCGGTAAGCTATCTGTTCTCCTTGAATCAAAAAGTTGAAAGATTTCGAAGAGAACCCGTTACAGCCGTGAAAGTTTCGGTTGAAATCTTTATTCGCCTTCTAAGGCGACTAAGGCCTTAAATGCCTTCTGAATGCCTTCAAAGCCGTTTAATGCTGGTAGGGTAGCTCCACACAATCTTGCTTCAAACCACACACATTGATTATATTAAAAAATCGTCGTATTTCAAATATTCACCTAACTGCATGAATACCGTTGTTGCTGTTCAATGCAGTAAAAAAATATTGAAATAAAGCAGCGCAAATCACACATTTAAGATAAATGGTGAAAGAAAAGCGCAGCTTCATTTCAATGTGCACAACACTTCAACACTTAGCGAAACTTCGATCGCCCGGGACTTAGGCTAACACGCGCGCGGCCTTTCACGGCGAACGCTTGAGCTGAACTGACGATTTCGTGTGGTGGCAATAAAAGGAGCGCACAGAGGAACACTCGCTGCACTAGTGCGAGCGAGACACCGATAGCCGCATGCCGCTGCGAGAAAACCAAACTGAGCGCGCAGGCTGAAAGTGAACGCACACATTCACACATGTGTAATTGTGTGAGTGCAAAAACTGTGTAGAAACCAAAACACGCTCGCGCTTCCGCGTAATTCCGCGTATTTCCAACCTATCCATGCTTCTACATGCCCCTCGCCTGAAAGTCGCACACTTTTTCATTCTCATTGCTAGTAGGGTAGACATATAAAAAATCGGTAGGAATACAGATAAATCGGTATTTCTGGTCACTCTGGTCCGGAAAACAATTGTTACGGGACCGCGATTGGTGCGGCTGTCATCGGCGCAGGAGGAATCACCCGACAGGGAAAAACAAAGCACTTTTCACTAAATCCTTCCACGAGTGGTGCATTCCATCGCTATACCGCATCTAGCCGGCGAACAGAAGCGTCTCCCAGCTCTCCGCCATCGTCCTCGGACAGAGAGAGAGCTGTCCGCTGGTTGCCCCCGTGTGATCCGTCCGACGTCCCACGACACCCTCCGGCACACTTTCTCCTGGTGGTCAGTGCTTGCCAACGAAGCACACGCCATCACCAGCCAAGCGCGATGTCGGCAGCAGCGTGTACGGCCGTGCTGAAGCGCGAGTTCCCGTCGATCGATGGCGAGCTGCTATCGTACGTGGAAACCGTCCTGCAGAGCAGCGCGGACGAGTTCGAGAACGGCGAGGAGGTGTACGAAGCGGTCGGCGAGATACTGCACGAGGTGGCACAGGACAAGTCCGAGGACGATGTGCGCGAGATTTGCGACAAATTTCTGCGGTTGCTAAAGCCCTCGAACGGCTCGCTCGGTGAGAATGGGAACGGAGAGGGCGACGGTGGTGGTGGCGGTGGAGGAGGTGGTGGCGGTGGCGGCGGTGGCCCCAAGCACAAGAAGATTCTGTCCGCCCCGATCAATCTGGGCGAGATGGCGGCTACGCAGGAGATCGCGAACGACGACATACAGAGCATCTGGGTGGTGCAGCGGGACGACAGCCTGAAGGTGGACAGCAAAAAGCTGGAAAAGGCGGAAGCGAAGCGCCAGCAGAAGCTGGAGAAGCGGCAGGAGGTGAAGGCGGCGGCAGCGGCCACGGCAGCGACGGCACCGGTCCTGCAGACGGCCACCGCTTCGCAGGTGATCAGCAAGAAGGACAACAAAATGGAATCGAAGGGCACGAACCGGTCGATGGACATACGGATCGACAACTTCGACGTGTCGTTCGGCGACAAGACGCTGCTGCAGAACGCTGATTTGCTGCTGGCGTCCGGCCGGCGGTACGGGTTTGTCGGACGGAACGGGCTGGGCAAGACGACGCTGCTGAAGATGATTTCCGGCAAGCAGCTGCAAATCCCCAGCCACATCTCGGTGCTGCACGTCGAGCAGGAGGTGGTGGGCGACGATACGACCGCGCTGGACAGCGTGCTCGAGGTCGACACGGTGCGGACGGAGCTGCTGCAGCGCGAGCGGGACCTGAACGCGCAGATAGCGGCCGGCTCGACCGACGCCAACCTTGGCAACGAGCTGTCCGAGGTGTACAATCAGCTGCAGACGATCGAGGCGGACAAAGCGCCGGCCCGTGCCTCCATCATCCTGAACGGGTTGGGCTTCACGAAGGAGATGCAGGCCCGTGCGACCCGCACTTTCTCGGGCGGCTGGCGTATGCGACTCGCGCTGGCCCGGGCCCTCTTCTCCAAGCCCGAGCTGCTGCTGCTCGACGAACCGACGAACATGTTGGACATCAAGGCAATCATCTGGCTGGAGAACTATCTGCAGAACTGGCCCACGACGCTGCTGGTCGTGTCGCACGACCGGAACTTCCTCGACACCGTGCCGACCGACATCCTGTACCTGCACTCGATGCGCATCGAAACGTTCAAGGGTAACTACGAGCAGTTCGACAAGACGCGCACCGAGCGGCACAAGGCGCAGCGGCGCGAGTACGAGGCACAGCTGGCCCATCGGAACCACGTGCAGGAGTTTATCGACCGGTTCCGCTACAATGCGAACCGAGCGGCGAGCGTACAATCGAAGATTAAGATGCTGGAAAAGCTGTAAGTTGGAGTTTGTAAGGCGCGTGGACATTGTTTATTTTACGGACACTGTTCGTTTGCGTTTTAGGCCCGAGCTGAAACCGGTCGAGAAGGAGATCGAGGTGACGCTGAAGTTCCCCGAGGTGGAACCGCTCAATCCGCCGGTGATGACGCTGAACGAGGTGCAGTTTAAGTACAGCGCGGACAAGGTGATATTTACCAGCGTCAATTTGGGTGCTAATCTCGACTCGAGGATATGTATCGTGAGTAGAACGGATCATCCAGGGAAAGGTAGCACAAAGCCAATAATTCCGTAATTTTTGTAGGTCGGTGAAAACGGTGCCGGTAAGACGACGCTGCTGAAAATCGTCGTCGGCCTGCTGCAACCGACCGGCGGGCTGGTGCACATGCATCGTGGCCTTCGACTCGGCTACTTCTCCCAGCACCACGTCGACCAGCTCGACATGACGGTGAACAGCGTGGAGCTGCTGCAGAACGCGTACCCGGGCAAACCGATCGAAGAGTATCGGCGCGTGCTCGGCAGCTTCGGCGTTTCGGGCGATCTGGCGCTGCAGGTCGTCGCCAGCCTGTCCGGAGGGCAGAAGTCGCGCGTCGCGTTCGCCAAGATGTGCATGGGCCGGCCGAACTTCCTCGTGCTGGACGAACCGACCAACCATCTCGACATCGAAACGATCGAGGCGCTCGGCAAAGCAATCAACAAGTACACGGTAAGTGGAGGGGGTGACTCTGTTTGCATATTAATGTGCTATTTTTATTTCGCTTTGCGCTTTAAGAATAATTACAATTTTCTTTTTTACAAAAACACACATTCACGCACGCGGTTTCGATTATTCTATTTCGCAGGGTGGAGTTATACTCGTGTCTCACGACGAACGGCTGATTCGCATGATTTGCAAGGAGCTGTGGGTTTGTGGCGGCGGTACGGTCAAGAGTATCGAGGGCGGATTCGACGAGTACCGGAAGATCGTGGAGCGCGAGCTGGAAGCATTGGCTGCGTAATGTTCTCCTGCTAATACGACTAAAACCCCCTCAAACTGGACCTACCATCTCCCAACCTACCTACGTCGCAATAATAAGTCTCGCTCTGTTTCTGTTCGTACTAAAGCAAAATCTGATGAAAGCATGACCCGTGATTTTCGATTTGCATAGCGAAAGGGTCACGGGTTAGCAGACAAAAGGTTTTTCTTGTTTTGTTTTGTTTAGTAAATTCCCTACCACCTAGTACTACCCGATCGGCCTACCCTTGGTATCGTGCAAGCGGGGAGCAAGCGGGGAGAGAACACATAAAGTGCTACAAAATGGGGCAAGGGAAACGCTAATGCATATACTAGATCAAAAAAAAAAGCGGAAACGAAAAGCGTAATACAAAATGGTTTATAATAACAGAAGAAATTAAAACGATCTTTTATGCCTAAAATCATAAAAAAGGCCGAAAGAAACCAGCCGACCATTTTGCGATCCAGGCTTTACCAAAAATTTACGCTCATTATACCCTCCGGCCGTTCGATGCGACCTTCGGTTAAAATTTTCGCTATCAGTCCCTCCAACCGTGCCTTCGGCCCACCGGTATCGATACGGTTCAGCGCACTCATGTAATCACCCTGCAGCACGCGCAGCACCTTGAGGAACTGTTTCCCGTACGCGGCATGCAGCTCCGAACCGGCCGTCTGTAGAAATTCCGCTATCAGCGTGGCGCAGATGTCGGGCTGGGGGAAGCGGTTCAGTATGTTGGTCAGCCAGCGCCACCCGTACTCGAGCCCGTGCGGATGGGGCGTCGGATCGTCCTTGCGCGGTACGGTCACGATGACGGCGGCATACAGCCTGGCCAGACCGGACATGCGCTTCAGGTACTGGTCTTGCTTTTCCAGCACGCCACCGTCGGCGAACCGGTAGCCAAGCGTTTTCAGGAACTCTTCCTGACTTTGGCCCTCATGCTGGGGCAGATAGTAGGGCACCAGGTACGGACATTCGCGGTGCAGGTAGGCGAGGAAGAACCGACCAAAGTCGGGGAACCGTTGCCATAGCGCGACGGCAATTGCTGCCACCGGGAAGGCGGCACTCGCGTTGCTGGAGATGCTCGTGTCCGCTTGGCTCTGAATGGGAAAGGAGAAAGATATTTAAAAGGGTCTTTTGGGAATCAAACACCTTTCAAAGCATCTTACCACAAACTTCTTGGCCAGTAGCATCGTACAGTACGTTCGCCCGAGCGGGTGCCCATTGATCGACACCATTCCGTCGCCCGCCTTTACGTTCTGTCCACTCAGCAGGGCCGCCAGCTTGCTGTACTTGTCGATAAAGTGTTCTCGATTAACGGCCGATATTGCATTGACCGGCACGTTGATCGCTTTCTGGCAGTTGAACCGATACGTTTTCATGGACGGATCGTCCATCAGCTGCTTCACTGCCGTCTGGTGCTGCTCGTAGAAACTCTTGATTTCGTTGTAGAACTGTAAACATTCGGGCGAGACCGGTTGGAAGAAAGGTTCGTTGTCTACTGCCTGTGCGGTTGGATCTGCTGGTGCTGCCGCACTGGACCCATCCGTGCTGTCGGTTGGTTTTGAGTCAGCCTGCTGTACGGTTGGCTGCTGAGCGGTTGGAGCAGGTGCTTCCGCTACCTTTGCCTGTTCCTGCTCTTGTTGCTGCTGCTGTTGCTGCTGTTGTTGCTGCTGTAGTTGCTGCTGCTGCTGCAGTTGCTCTTGTTGCTGCTTTTGGCTTGCTTCGATTTGGGCCAATATTTCCGTCACCTCCACGTTCACCTGATCGAGCTGCCTGCAGTAATCGGCCGCCTGATCTACCTCCACCTGACTAACCTCCTGGTTGGCATTGATCCCCTGCAGCAACTGCTCGAAATCCTTCTGCAGTGCCCGGATCGTCTTTTTCTGGTTCGTAAACTTGGTCGCATGCTGCACACCGATCACCGTCAGCGCTTTGGTGAACGTTTCCGTGCCCACGCGGAACTGCCCGATCGACTGGCGTACCGTCTCGATGAGCTGCGCCTTTCTTCGCATCTCCTCCTGTCGCCGCTTCAGCTGTGCCTGGATGTCGTTCAGTCTTTTGTTTTCCTCCTCCATCTGGGCTTGCCGTTGGGCAGCCGCTGCCTGAGCTAGCTTTTCCTGCTCCCGGACCGCGTGCAACAGCCGCTGCTCCGAGTCTTGCACCTTGCGGGCGACATTGAGGCTGGCCTCGTGCAGGCTTTTGGCAAGCTGTGCTTCCCGCTGCTCGTCGGCAAGGCGGATTTTGTTGTGCCGCTCGGCGAGCGCCTTCTGGACGCTGGCCAACCGTTGCCGCTCAAGTTCCTGCTGGTGCAGCTTGGACTGGACCGCGGTACAATCCGTCGGATCGGAATGCTTTATGGCGGTGAACTGTGGTGTGACGGGGGCACTCTTCTTTTTCTCCTCCGATTTGGGTGTACCATGGATCGAGCTTGGACCTTCGTTCGAGACGTTGGGGTCGTTCTCTTTGGTTGTATCATTGCTATCTACGGCCGCCGGAAGGATCGATATGGAAACTTCCCTCCTCGAAAGATCAGCACAATCCGGCCCGATTGTGCGTTCCTTGATTAGCGGCGAAAGTTTGGCAGCATTCCTTAGGGCGGAAAGCTTCATCGAGTCAAAGCCGGACAGCAGGTCTTCGATGTTTAACTGCAAAGAAGGAGTGAATATGGTTGCATAATTAGATTATTTTTTATAACGGATATATCTAGCCTCACATACATCATGTTTAGCAGACATGGTATTCGTGATATTTTACTATATCTATAATTTTTCACAAAAGAAACCCGAAAGCGCGCAACCAAGCGCTAGGAACGTAAACAACCGACTGATGTTTGTGTACGTTTGTTGCATGACAGCTGGCTGTCAAACCGAGTCGACCAAACGTGTCGACATACAGGTAAAATTTCTATTTTTAAAAAGTTTAAAACGTTTTTAAGCATACATTTTTCAATGTATTGCTTAACGTATTGAAAGACACTCAAATTACATCAATTGCCTTTTTTCATCTCATTTTTTTGCCTTTTTTTCAACATTATGCGTACCTTTTTATACTCACCTTGATATTGTTTACAACTCGCTCGCGATGACGTTTCATCGAAATTTGATGCCAAAAAAACAACGTGTGCGTGTGCTAGAAAGCCGGCTAGCGAGTTTTCCCAAACCATGGCTCAACAAAAGGAAATTTACGATTATCTTCGTTCCGTGGACTGCTGCAGAGTGTGCTGCTTGCGATTCCTCAAAGGTACCAAGGAAGAGTTTGTCGACATTGATGCCGCATTGAGGAAGGTTGGTGGCGGAAAAAGTAACCCGGCGAAACGAATTGTTCACTCTTCTAAACTGTTTTTTCTCCTACTAGCGAGATCTAGAACCGGTGGACCAAGAAAATGGGGAGCACAAAGCAAAAAAGCTGAAGGAAAATGTATGCATCGCCTGTCTGGGCCTGTTCGATCTCGACCGAATTGCGACGCTTGCCTGTGAGGTGAAGGAACACGCGGCCTACCAACAGTACCGGTGTGAGGCCGGATTTCTTACCTCCATCTCGTTACCGATCGTGCTACACCTTCGACAGCTTGCCCTGTGGTTCGATGTGGTGGACCGGTTTCCGCAAACATTCTTCCCCGGAACGCCACCCGACATTGCGGTGAAGGATGCGCTCAAGATGATTATCATACACCAGCTCGAACGAACCCTCGAGAAACCTTTTTCTGTGGACGGTGTAATGGTAAATGTACCGTACACCTACGCAAATGAAGAGGAAGAGCTGCGCACACTGGAACAAGTAAGCCCGGGTGTGTTTGCGAATAGGAAAGCTAACAAACACACGAAGAAGGAATTTATCTCCAGAAACGCCTTTGAAAAACACTTTACACCAAGCATGATCAATGGCGATCGGTTCCGGAAGCACTACGCCGTACCACCGGTGTCATCGGAAGAGGTAGGACTGGTACGGGGTGAGCTTTCATTTACCGGGCCAACCATTTTTCTCGCCGGCCGGTACAACAAGTTTTCCCGCGAGCTTAGCCAAACGCCCTGGATGATTGATGGCAAGCGAAAGATGGCGGGGAGTGTGCAGGAAACGATCGGTGCGAGCGTTGCACCACACTTTGGCGTCTCCGATGAACAGTTGATCTTTTCCTCCAGCGGCCGGGAGGATGTCGATGTGCGCTGTCTCGGCGAAGGGCGGCCCTTCGTGCTGGAGATTGTCGATGCCAAGACGGACCAACTGCCTGAGGATGTGGCGATTCGGATGGAGCAAGAGGTCGGCATATCGCAAACGGTTGCCATACGGGACATTCAGCTGGTGAAGCGGGAAGATCTGGTACACATACGGCACGGTGAAGAGGACAAGCGAAAGTTTTACCGGGCACTTTGCGTTACCGCCGAACCAGTTACGGAGGAGATGGTGCGGAAGCTGCGCATCGATGAACCGTTCGTGATGCAACAGGTGACGCCGCTCAGGGTGCTGCATCGGAGAACGCTACTGGCCCGGCCCCGCACGGTGTACAGTGTGAAGGCGTTCGCGTGTCGGGAGAATCCGCACGCGATGGTGGTCGATATCGTTTCGCAAGCCGGCACGTACATCAAGGAGCTGGTGCACAGTGACTTTGGCCGGACGGGACCGAGCTTTCGCAGCATAATCGGGTCGGAGATTGACATCCATGCGCTGGATGTGATGGCAATCGATCTGGATTGGCCGAAGAAACTTAGGCGGTGAAGATGGTGATCTAATGAAAAGCAAATAAGTAAACGAAGAATGGAGCATGTAAGTACATTTTGATGGTTATTTGATTTCTGTTTTGAAATTTGAAAGAAATTGTATTGTATTTTAGTATAAGAATTCTAAGATTAATCGTTTATCAGGTTCGCGTTGATACCGTTCAGCTATTCCCTATGTACGATACTGTCATACGTCGAGTTTCGTCGGGTGTGTGGCTGGACGAGAAGCTGTCCTTTAATACACATGTTGATCATGTCTAAAACAAGGCCAATAAGTCACTGGGATTTATTATAAGCCTCGCGTCCGATATCCGATATCTTCTATGCATGAAGTATCTGAACTGCTGCTGGGTTCGACCTATCCTGGAGTACGCCGCTGTTGTTTGGTCTCTTCCAGGCTCGACAGCGATGGCCAGGCTGGATAGTGTCCAGCGTTAGTTCACGCGAGTAGCTGTTCTCATCAATCCCTTCCTTCATATCCTATCCGTTTTCACCTTCTTGGGTTACTCCCCATTGAAGAAAGACATTCCCCCATCCGTGCCAGTTTCATCTCAGCTCTCCTGTGAAATCAACTTGATGTCCCTTCCTTTCTATCCGCCATTCCTCTCTATGCCCCCTTCTCGTCGTTTTCGTGATAGACCTCGCCTATCTATCCCATCTTGCCAGATCCACTACTGTTCGAACGATCCTTTTCTCCGAGCTCTATCGGCTTTCAACAACTTCTACCACTTGTATGACTTCAATGTCCCAGTGTCCTGTTCCCGTTCATGTCTTCGTGATCTTTCCTCTCTCCAGTCCATGTAATCTGTACCCGTCAACTTTATTTCCTCTCGACAACTAGCATTAAGTTAAATAAATAAATGAATAGAATATGACATGGATATTATGATTATGAACGAAATGACACGATTTTGAATAGATTTTTATAGTTATTCGTCTTTTTATAATTTACTTCAATAAGCATCTTTAAACTGATGTAAAATATCTCCTTATAATGTCCATAAATCCACACAACAGCTGAAATGTTGTTACTGTAAAAAGATTCATAAGATCTTTGATGAATTAATCGTTAATTATATTCGATATTCAAATGTTCCTAACATTATGCAGTCGTGTTCGACCCTAATTACGATAATATATTCCTAAATATGTCCCATTGCTTAGTGCTTTCGACTATTTTATACGATACACTGTTGAAACCACACCTATTACATTATAATGAATACACTCATCTTGTCACACACCCCAAAAACCACGTGCTTAATAAGGAAAAGGGATTGTGAAATATCTCCATATGCACAAACACACCTACGGGGTAGGCTTAAACCTTCCTTACTCTCTGTGCTCCCGGTTAATTAAGAGTCCCATTGAACGGGTTAAACGTCGTTAATCCTCTCTGGGCCGTACACCACAGGCCCAGCAGTGGAAAATCGCAACCTTATCAATCGTTAAACCACACCGGATCGTTTTCCGCTTCGAGCGATGAGGGTGAGAAGGTATGCTAATCCCTTCAGTCAATGCATGACTACTCCCTCCGGCATACACACTTATTCGGGTCGCCTCTGCCCATCCTTTAATCGATTGTGCAAACACAACTGGCGTCGAAATCAACACGCCTTCCCGCCCTCAGGTGCCTGTTTTAATGGTATTTGATGATTTGCAGGACTTGACAGAGGTTTTCGGACGGTCGAGCCCACCGGACACGTCGTTCGAGCGATTCAAAGTCAACCATTTCCAGCTGAAATGAGGGAAAAAAACGGAACTGTAGGCAACTTCTTAGCAAACAGAATGTGTCCAATACCTCATCACAAGGGTCCTGCTCCCGGTCGAGCGAGTTGATGAAGCGCTCCGAGAACGCCACTATCCCACACCACGTCCGAAAATCGATCTGCAGCTCATTGAACGGATCGTAGTTCAGCTCCAGCAGCTCCCGGATGGCAGCGATCCGCTCGGGCGTCCCGTGAAACCCGAGCGCCTCGTGCAGCGCCTTGTCGAAGCAGTTCATCGGGATGTACCGGGTCACGTCCGCCAGCAGGTTCCGCGTACTATCTACCTCGAGCGGGCCCGTCTCCGTCTCGGGCAGGGAGTCGCTGTCGACGCTCTCCAGTGCGCCGGACGCCTTCGGTTCCTCCCGGGGTAGATTGCGCGCGAAGATGCGATGGTACAGCTGCTTGCGGTCGTTGCTCAGTACGACGTAATCGTGCAGATACTCGATCGGGGTCATGCCTGCAAGTAAAAGGGTGTTGTATTGCGCGCTAGGGTGTTGTATTGTCTGGCATGAAGAATCGTGGGGATCATGAAGAATCTAGACAGAGTGCAAGATACAATACGGGTTAGCTTGCGGGTATCGATGGGCAGCTCGAATCGGGCCGAAGATCTCGAGTACTTCCGAGGCAGATCGATCCACTTCTCGTAGTCGACGTCACTGAGCTGCTTCGCCGAACGCTGGAGTGTTCGGACGGCATCCGTTTGGAAGTTCAGCTTGTCCATCGTCGCCGTGCGGAAGGCTTCCCTGATGGCGCGTCCTTTCTACAAAAACGAAGACGTCCAGGCATTATTTGGAAAAGTTTTTCAAAATGGCGCCATGATTCCTGCACTAACATAACGCTCGAAGATCATCTCGACGATGTCGATGTTGAGACCGCGGCGCAGCAACCCGAGCGACTCGTCGTCCAGAAAGCAGTCCTCCTCGGCCGGCTGCCCCACCCCGCCCTGATGAGTGCCACCCGCACCGAAACCGGCCGGAGGTGTGAGGTCCTGCGCCAGGCTGAGCAGACACTTGCCGGTCGGCACCAGCGACGGCCGGGCCGAGTAGTTCGGCGAGTCCGGATCCATCTTGGCGATCTGCGTCTCCGGGTCCTGGTTCGGCACGAAGCTGATCGTTTGCGTGAGCTGCTTGGACTTTTTGCGCCGCTTGCCGCGCCGCCTCGGTGGGTCCTCCTCCCCATCGTCCATCGCGTTGATACAGGTTATCGGTTGTGGCGGCCCCCGCTCGGTGTCCGACTCGCCCCGCAGCCTCATCTCGTCCGGGCCGCCGACGCCCGCACTGCGTCCGGTATCGTCCGCGACGGCCGACTGGGCATTGGGCCCACCACCTGCTCCCCCCGCACTGCTGCTGCCGGCCGGTCCCCGCTCGCCCCGCTCGCCACCGTACCCGAGTGCCAAGCTGCCTCCAACGCCACCACCACCACCACCGCCATCATGCAGCTGGCTCGGGCTCAGCTCGGAAGACGCGTTCCAGTAGAGCGTCTCCTGGCTGTGGCTGCGGCGCAGGTCCAGTATCAGCTGCTTCCGCTCCTGCCCGTTGGCCGTCTGCGGTTCCGGCGTGACGCACCGGCGCGCCAGATGCGACCCGCCCACACTGGCACGCGTTCGGCCGCTGGCCACCGTCGGTGTCGGCGTCAGCGGTCGCGAATCCGTGTCCGTGTAGCGCCGAAAGAACTCCTCCGGCACGTGGTCCGGCAGCTCGGTACCGTCCGCGCCCGGCGGCCGCGTCCTGCCGTCCGCCTCGGCCCGGGCGCCACCACCATCCACTGCCGCCATGGTGGTTGGGCCGCCGCCGCCGCCGCCACCCGCTCCGTGCCCGTGCAAATTGGCCACCTT
Source organism: Anopheles merus (assembly GCF_017562075.2). Lineage (NCBI taxonomy): Eukaryota > Metazoa > Arthropoda > Insecta > Diptera > Culicidae > Anopheles > Anopheles merus. The sequence continues at coordinate 34,385,616 of NC_054085.1, read as the reverse complement.
GGCCTCGGTGATCCAGGCGTCCTTTGCCAGCCGGACCACATTTTTCACCTCCTGCGCCGCCGGATGATTGCACAGCACCGAGCAACCCTTCGAGTAGGGGTTGTACAGGCCGCCGAAGGGTCGCAGCGCCAGCGGTACCTGGCGCGTGATGGCGCACGGTGCCAGCACCGCCGGATCGAACTCCTTCTTCGGGCGCACGATCCGCTTCCGGGGGGAAGCGATCAGCCCCGTCTTGGTGGTGATGTTCATAGCTGAAAAGGGGGAAAAGTTAGAGGAAGTTCCGGTTACTTTCGTGCGGAGAAACTGATAGAAGTTGTGTGGGATTGAACTGTTTCGAGAAGACTGAATCGAAACGACTGTTTGCTATCAAACAACCTTCAGCGTCGCCCTTGACTACCGCGCAAGGGAACGCGCGTTGCCAATGGTAATGAACTTTGCGCAATAGGTGAGCGTTTTCACGTGTTTGTTTGGCGGATATGTGTTTGATGCCATGTTCAAACAACCCATTTATTGGAAGTAGGACCAAGGGTCATAAATAAACACTAATACCAATACCACTAATACTAAACGAAGGACAGCGACGAACACTTAGCAAGGGTTTTGACAGAAATTTGACTCAAATTTAGGACATGGTCAGCGTTTATTTCAAGCTTCCAAAGTCCTATAGTAGAAAAGATGCGACTAATCTTTATCAACATAATTATAATCTTGTTTAATGCCTGTAAGAAATCAACAACATCATGAACAGGCTAGGAAATAAATATATTAATTACAATTACACCTAAAGAGCAATCAATCTAAACTGGTCGTCGTCATCTTGGTGCAACCACAGAAGAACGACACAAACCGGGACAATAACCATATTTAGCAAACGCCGTGTGACACTGGAAAAGCAAAATATAAAATGGGGTAATAACAAATTAAAGATGATGAATCTTTCGTTACCAGCTCGTTGGCTGGAACGAGCAACATTTCTCGTCCATGTCCCTCAGGCGTCTCGCGCGCTTGGGAATCAATCAAAAGCGGATAATCCAATAGAATAGCATTAACCCCACCCCGGGTTCACCCAACCCAACGCATCTTGGTTGGTTATGCTAAATCACAGTTAACAGCGTGCGATAAGGGGTAAGAGGACCCAGCGGAAAATGGGTTTTATGGTGGGCGTTTTAAAATTGCCACATAAAAAGGAGCCAAGAAACGGTCCAACGTTTTTGTTTTTTTTTTGTATTTATATTAAAATCGTCCTTAAGGGGGAAAACTGCCCAACAACACCAACAACTTCATCAAACTGCACTTTCACTTTTTTCTGTTATCACCGTTTCCGGTTTTCCCTCCTCCACCGGACAGGATCGCGTGAAGGCCTCCTTTCCTTCATTTTTCGCTCCCTTTTTTCCCCTCTCCCTCCCACTGGAGGTGGTTTAATTTTGAACGCAATTAATCTTCATTATGTCTTCGCGAGTCGGAAACCGGAACACGGGTGGGGTCGATGGTGGTGGTGGGTAAGGCTCATAAAACGGCTCATACCCGGACACATTGCACTAGGAGCGGGGTGCGGAGGCGCGAGTTCAAATCAAAAACCCTAAAGTCATCACTTCCAAGAGAGAGAGAGGAGGCAAAAAGGGGTAGTAATGTACGGTTTTTCAATCTGGAATGTGGGTTTAAATAACGAGTCGAGTGATTGAGCGGCCATGCGGTTTATGTGCGCTAACGCGTGCAGGATTTTGAAGCTAGAGAGGGAGAAAGCATCCCTAAAATAGATTGAGACGATAAAAAGATTTAGCTCGCAAGGGAAGGGAATCCTTGGTTTGGCCCTAACACTAAAACTCCCAGCCTTTAAGCCAGGGTGGGTGTGAAGCCGTCAACGATGTGTATGTATCCCGATATCAATTTTCATGGGATTACACAAAACAGCAAGCGAAAGGAGGGACTTTTCAGCACACAAAACCAACACAGCACACTTGTAGGAGTTAATGGGCGACACACTCAGCGGGTGCAGCAGTATCAAAATTGATATCGAAATACAATAAACGCACACACGGGCGAAGGGGAGGCGACAATCTTGCAAGAACAAGCAATAAGATAAGCGTAAAGGGGGAAGGTTGCAGGGAGCTTGTAATCCTGTAAGCATTGCGACGGCACAACGAACGTGGTGACAAGCTAATAAAGCAAACTGCCCACGTGGTGTGCGGGGTATGCTTCCGGTTGTCATGGCGACGGTGGGCGCGCGTGCTGCCATTAGCATCATCGTGTTGCTGCTGCTGTTGCTGCTGCCCGTGAGCTGTGACATGTGTCGTTGGGAGGGTGTTTGGAAAGAAGTTTGTTTGTTTTTACGACCATTGACGGCGATTCGACACACATCATCAATCGAGATGAGGATTGGCTTAGCGTGTATATGTCTTTGTGTGTTGGGAGATAAATCCAATAAATGAACCAATTAGCTGTTTAAATTTACGCTCTATCAATTTGATCAACTTGGTTACAAATGAAGTTCGATAAGACCGTAGAGATGTTTTGTACCTTTTTTGTCCCATAAAAAGGTATATTAAGGCCTTTAAGTCGGTTGAAGAAGTCCACACGAATGTCATTACTACTGTCGGAACGAAAAATTGTAAGCCTTCGGTCATTATTCGCATTACACGCCTAATTTTGGACTGACAAAACTGTTTGGCTGTAGAAAGCCTGCGAAATTCTTTAACAGAGCTCTTAGCTACTCTTTCAGCTTGACAGCTCTCGCACGGGGACTTTAAATGCCCTCTGGATCTGAGGGATCTTATTAATTGCCACAATAGCTAACAATAAAGACCAAGCGAAAGGCATCGCTGAAGAAAGCCCTCTTCCCAACACCTAAGGACACCGTGTTTTGGCGCGTTTCGGTTACGTCATGTAAGCGGGCAAAGGTCCCCAGAACGGTCGACACCTTTTTTTTTTTGGCAAGACTTCTGTTGTTTGTCCAGCTTGTCATGCCGCTGCGTTCGCATGTTCCCAGTGGATCAATCCCCTTGCAAACAGCCACACTGCAACAATGGTCAACAGAAGCAAACCAATTTGTCATTCGAGCGGTTCGAATGATGCGGAAAAAGAAAACATGATTTCGGTGTTTTTGTATGTTTTTTTTTTTTTTTTTTGTGCGGAAGTAAAACCCTGACCATGATAGGCACAGAGGGAAGTTGTGGCAACGCCTTCCAATTTTGTTTGTGGGTAGTTGTTACATGGCATAAGAACCGAAAAGGTAACACATATTCTGTAAATTACTTCGACATACCCGAAACGGTTCAGCTTGAATGATAAATGCTAGAATATGCATTAAAAGTAAGCACAAAATAACAAAAATGCCGATTGCAAGTAAGTCCAGGAATAAATTACTTCCACAAATCAAAGAAGCAAGAAAAAATAGAAAAGTCGAAAATGGACATATTTTGGCAAAACAAAAACAACACACACACACACACACACACACACACACACACACACACACACACACACACACACACACAAAAGAACACCCCGTCGCAGAATGTTAAATGTACTGTAACGTGGTAGCCACGGTGGACACGATACGACAAATAAAACTCCAACGAACCGTGGTCACGTGCAGGCACTCAACGAAATTGAATCGGTCCGACGGCCGAAACAAAAAACCGCCCGCAAGGCACCAAACGCTAACGAAAGGGTTATCATCCGTCATTCGATGCTGGTGGAGGGAGGAACAGGCCAAGGGATTGAAGCGGTATTCCCCACAACCACAACCGTTTCTTCAGTCCAGAATGTCCGACAAACTGCTTTCTGGATGAGCTGCCACACGGGATGTTCCGTGCCGTGGAAGAAATCTGTCCATTTGGTTAATTTATTCGTGTTCTAATTCACTGATCGTTCCCAATGCTCCCAGAATGAGTGTCCGAGGGGTAGTCGGGGGAAATTCCACTCTTCAGAAAGCATTAACAAAACTTCGTATAAAGGGATATTTGGGTTGCTAGTCCAACATCTCTCGCCGCGCTACGCAAAAATCCCGTCGGCTTTGGTGGCAAATTTGTCACGTGTGTGTGGAATTATGAAAACAACCAACGTTCAACTCCTTCAAAAAGGTTGCAGCGCCCGTTGCATGTTTGTACAGGTCGTCCGAGCCATTGAACTCGGGTAGTTCCTGCAGACGGACATGATCTCCATTCCATTTTCCCGCTTTTGTCTTGCTGTGCTATTTCTTCCAATTGTTTCGCCAAAGACAATTCTACGATCAGTATTTGTTTGTCTTTTTTCCGTTGCTTTTGGGGGTTTCCGTTAGAAGTGATCCTTCTGCGTCCGATCAGACTGACGACAAGCTGTCTGGCCGGGCCAGACATCCTGTCGCCGCACCATTGCACCTTTCGCAATCTACCTTTCGGGCCATGGGACGACGACGACCACTCATTATGCAGTAAAAAGGTGTAAAAATCCTTCGCCTTTAGGGACTAAGGGCTAAGCACCTGGACGAAGAGAGGAAAAAAGGGATCGCTATCGCAGCCTCCTCCAGCAGCCCGAGGTCACACACACCCAAGCACCCGAAAGCGAAAACTTAAGAAGTTTATGCTTTGTTTACTTTCGCTCATTAACGGGCTACGGGCTTTCGGGCGTGTTTCTAACGCTGTCTAACGCTTCCCTTCCACCTTGGTTTGGTACTTTCCCAGCTTCTGTACCCCTTTGCTGGGCGAGTTTGGCGAGGTGCGACGTTAAGGCCGGTTCAGTTGATGCAGATTTCTTTCAAAAGGTCCGCTCCGAACTGGCAAAAACTTCAGGGTAGGAGGACGTGCGTAAGTGGCGTCCCGTGCGATCCGAACCGAACCCGGCACAGATTAGTGGGGAAGTTCCCGTCGGTGCCGGCGGCGGGATCGATCGTTCTCGATCAGGAGCTCGGCAGATCGAAAAAGATCAACCATGGAAATTCCGGCTGAGGAATGTGGGGTGTGCTGGATACGGCGTAACGATGCGATTTGTTAGAAGATTCTGTCGGGAAATAGAACTACACGAGCCCAGAGGATGATTTTTCTTGATATTATACGTCCTTCGACGTATACAATGTCTTCTAAAATCCCCAAAATTCCTTGCAATATCTCTACCGCTTGTTTGCCAACATGACTTTGTACTAATTGATTCGCCTTTTTTGCTGAACAATGCTTAAAAATCGGCACATTATTTGTAATAGAAAAATCCAACTCAAAACATCCTGTTTTGGAAGCGAATGAAATGGAATTTCTCTAATACAAAGAGTCCTATTTATAAAAAATGTCTACCGATAGATCACGCGGCACATCACCTTTAATGTATCCGATTTTGTCACCTCCGTTTTCAATAAAAACTCACCGAACCGTAACGATAAATGATCATTTCCTTCTAATAATACTCGATCGATCGATTCGAGCTCTCTAGCTCTGGCTGCTTGCTTGGACCACGCTTCAACACCCGCTTTTGTGCGACCCTTTCCCATAGCAACGGAACCACGGTCGATTGGATAACTTTTCGGGCTTGACTCTTACTCTTCCTTTTCATTTCTTACACCGCTTCAAAAGCTCTATACCATTTCTAATGTGCTTCCTTCCGGTTCGGCTTCAAACGCCCGACCGGGTGGTGGCGGTGGATGGCTTTCCAATTACTACCGACCGGTGTTGTCCATTGTCATCAAATCCAGTGGATTTTTTTTAACAATCGGACTGTGTAGAAGAACTCCGAAAGGAACGGAACAAATCGCTCTGGATCTGGATGGCGATGTAATAAATTTAACACCGAAAAAAAAACTGTCTCTAGATGCAACGTGGCCGAATGCAGTGTAAAGTCGTAAAGATTCCTGCTGCTGTTTTGTTCGATTGTTACCACCAGACAACGGGAGATAGTGCTGAATGGGCCGAGAGGACGAAGCCGAGATGAGGCCGAGACTTTCAACTTCCTGTCGTTTCCGAGGCAGGAACTTCGGAACTCTTTCTCAAGTTCCTTCTAGTTCCTACAGGAGGCTGCTCCAAAAACTGTTGTTCGGACAGCTTTGCCTTTTTCCCTGGTTGTGGGTTTTTGTTCGTGTAGCGATCGTATTGTTAGGTTCTACATGGGTTGTACCTTGCACGATCCGAGCCCGCTAAAGGTGATGTAATTGATGGGCACCGTACCGGACATAGAGAAGGTACGGTCCAGAAGATACTTCCGACTGTGGAAAACGTATGCATGTAACCATCCGTTAGATTCTTTCGGTACGAGAGACTTTGAAGATCATTCAGTGTCATTCGGCAGACATTGGGGAGGGCGTAGGTACCTTAACGAAACTGGCTAAATGAGAGGGGATCTTTGTGGTCGTACCGAGGGAAGATACCGGCAAACGAATGACAAGGTAAAGACACTCGGATTGACCTTTTGAGGCGTTACCTTTGCGGGTCATGCCGTCCTCCGAGATACCGTGTCTGCGGCCACCATCACAAAGGTCCTCCGCTTTAGGGCGTAAAATTGCTGATCACCGGGTGCAATCAATTACACAACAACGGGCACGGTGTCGTTTCCTTACATACACACGGGCAGATGCTTGTTCCGGACAGCAACTCCCGAGGGATTATATGGTAAGGAGGTGGCTGTGTGTGTGACAAATAGACTTCTGGTTCCGATGGGTGTCGGAACAAGGCACAAGAATCAAACCGATCGGTGGTCTTGACGCTTTCAAAAGGGATGGTCTTGTTACAAAGCTTCTTTCGGGTTGTAATGTGGCATGCAAAAAAAAAAATTAGCTTCTTAAATCAACACACCGAATCCTTGTCAAATAAAGGGTGGCTGGGAATGTAAATGGGCGTAGAAGAAGGTAATAAATATTGCTTAAAATGTTTCCTCTTTGCCATCTTGATCGTTTTGTATGTTATTATAGGAAGAAACAGTCCGAAACACAGCTGTATTGATTACACGTCAACCAAACTGGATTCTAGTGCCTGCTGTTAATCAATAGCCGTAATTCTAGCCCTACAATATATCGCTGTGCAAACATTTGCCTCACTAAAAGGTCATCACTATCTGCGTACATTAATCAACAACCACGCGGAAACACGTAACAAAAGCTGTCCTCTTCATCAAGAGTGACCCAACATGGGACGATGATAATCTCTAACATCGTACCACTATCGTTCCTCCCCCCCTCTTAAATTGATGTCCTTTATGGCTAGATAGAGTGGGGCTGATTGGAGCTGGAGTTGTCCTCCAAGCCCCAAGGACGGCTAGAGGTGTGTTCGCCCCGCATCGATCGAGCAAAATGGAATTCTTCATTAGGCTGTTAACAACCAAAACCCGCCTGTCCACAAGCCTGTATTGTGCGCTGTGGATAGTGTTTCGTGTCGTTAGTGACAGGACCCGGGCATGTGGTTGTTGTTGGGCCCAACTCCCTCCTTTTTCCGGTTCATTTCTCATTAACTCGCGCGTTTGTCAATTTTGCTTCCCGTTCTCGTTACTTCCCACGTCTCATTTTCCAATATATCTCTGCCAATACGCGTGCAATCTAAGGGAGGGTTGCTGGGGTTGAAATCAGTGACAAGTTAGGCACGAGAGACACGTAAATAACCACCATTATACTGTCTCCGGCGAGCGCCATTATCGATCGTGCGCCCCGGGACCTACTCTGGGTGGGGAGTAAAGTAAACGCAATATACTTATTTGTGTGTTCGTTTGCTGTTTCTTCGAGATTGGAGCCTTTCGGTTTGCAGCGATAGAAAAATCGATCGAAATGACACGCCAAAACACGCCATAGCCGTCGCTTCATGGCATAGAAGAGAGAGAGCAAATCCTCCAGTCAGTCCACTCCACTCCACTTGCTGATACGCTGTTTAGGTTAACGGGGTTTGGGGGGATTGGTCTTTTTGTTACACACAAAGGATCCTGCTTTTGGGGGAGTGTGGGGTACCACGCTTAATTGAGTTTCAGTATAGTGGTTTTCAGCGTGATCCCACTGCACTCTTCCACTCTTGCCGGGTGTTCCACGTAGTCGCATGCAATGTGGCGTGCTTAATCTAAAGTACTTTGCTACAAAAATACCTTCTCGAGCGAAGGGAAGGGAGACCAAGGGGAGGGCTGGACTGCTACACTATATGCTTAAATGTGTACATTGTTGTACCGTAACGCTCCAAACCCTCCGTACAAAGTGTGGGGAGTCATTTCGATTTTCCACCCTAATAAAAAAAACGAAACAAACCACTCTTCTGGCTGAAGTTTCCAATCTCGAGTAGGTCATGCGTGCTGGTAGCTTTCGTGCAAAGGATCTCAAAACCAACACACAGACACGCATGCTTTCTATAAACAGCACAACAAAAAAACGACGGAAAAAGAGGTCCTCCCTTTTGGCATTACTCCCCCCTCTGTCCCGGTCGAGTGGTCGCACGCGCTTCTCACCACGCTCGAGAGCTCCAAAAGCGAGAAGGACTTTTTACACGGATGATGATCCTTGTAAAAACCTCTTCTCGCTGTGGATCCTCTTGATATGACGCATGCGAGTGGCGCAACGTGGCGTGTGTGAGAGAGAGAGAGCGAACGGCGAAAAAACAAACGCGAGAGCGTGAGCGAATGATACAAAATGGCTTCGCCTTAGCTACGCTTTAGGCCACGCCCTCGCCCGTTCTCGAGCCACTCGAGAGCGCATGAAAACGGCGGCTTTGGTGTGCACACACACACACACAGAGGGATAACAGCAAGCTCAAAAGGACCTCTCTGCGTACGTTTGTTTAGAGATTTTCGTGTAGTTTTTTTGTTGTTGTTTTCGTACCCTCGTGCTCGATGAGTGGTCGAGCGGCTCTCACCGTGCTTGAAAAGCGGATGCGCGCTCTCGGCCTGCTTCGGTGGTGAAGTGTGCGTGTGCGTATAGTGTGCGGCGGATGGACTTAATGCCCTTCTCGGGCAAGGGGGCGGGGGGGGGGGAAGGAGGGAGGGAAAACGTTGAAGGGTGTTGGAAAAATCGAGCAATAAAGTGAGTGTGTGCGAGAAACGGAGCGCGAGATCGGAATGAGAAAGAGAGAGTGAGAGCGACCGTTCGTAGCTGTGTTGCGCTGCTTCTCTTCCTTGGCTGTCCCAGGGTTTCGGGGGTTTTCGAGTGCCGTGCAACGAGTGGGCACTTACCTTCTCAAGTGAAAACATAATTTAGTTACAGTCAAGCACAGCTTCAGCCCGAGACGGACGTCATTGCTGTTGAAGAAGAGCGTACTGCGGGCGAACGCGTTCGGACGTTGTTGTTTGGTAGTGGACACCAGTGGCTAATTGTGTGTGTGCTTGTTTGTGCTTGCGTGGGGATACTGAGGATCAAATGTTGTGGAAAATAGAAAAACACTTGTGAAGAGTTTTGTGCATTTTATGAATAATGTTGAATTTATGTTGAAATAAAACTTATAGTGGAACGATCCATACTGCTCGAATGGTCTACAAAGTGTTGTGAACATATTCTGATGAATCCATTTCAATAAAACGATTTTTTACAAGTGCTACAAGTGTTGTATAAAGTGTTCCCTCGAGTGTGTTGCAACGCGATCGCAAAAAAAAAACTTGTTTTGTCGTGTAAGCAATCATCTGCCAAAGTGGCCACCGAAAAGAACGAACCCGTGGCAAACGCCACCGGTGGACGAGCGGCCAGTCGTTCTCCATCGTCGACGGGGACCGTAGAGCCAGCGCCGCCACAGTCACCGCCGGTACGATCGGGCGCTACAAACGGTGGTGTACCGCCGGCCAGCCCCAGTGAGACGGCCTCTAGTCCCAGCCAGACGGTGGTGCCCGACGATCGTCCAACAGTGATGGCGGGTCCGACGGCTACCGCACCGGTGCTGACCTGGTCGCCGTTGCTGTTTCCACCGTGGAATACGGCCCTGCTACCGGCCGCGTTCTATCCCGTCGCGGCACTACGATCACTGCCAGGGTAGGTTTTAGTTTGTCGTGTTTGGGGACTTTATTGTGAATCTTTCATCCCTTAGATCAAAACTCCTGTAAGTAATACTAACTTACTTACATTTGATCAAATTTGTGGTTTGAATCTTTGTATAACAATTGCTTCCATTGGGCAGCATTGAATAATAATATAAAAATTCAAAATAATAATAGTTAAAAAGTGTCCTTGGGGAATTTGTTCAAATTTCTTAGTAACTATGTTGTAGGGACTTTAAGCAACTATTTTTATTTTATTTAGTAATCAAATGTTCGTTCGATATATTGTTCAAAACAGGTAACTTAAACTGTATAATTAAGGCAAATTACTTTTATTTCAGTTGTAAAACAAAATTAAGCACTCAATTAAAAGCTAACAAATTTTTCTATTTATTCAAATTTGATTCATCCTTTCTTAAAATCTCCTTCAAATTCATTACAACAATGAAAAGGCCTTCCTCTATTGAGGCCACGGCCACTCGCTCCCATTGTGCTAGGCACTGGCTTTTGATTCCTTTTCTCAATCAAACGTGATACACAATTAAAACGCCATAAATCATACCGCGCGCATCATCCGACGCACTAACTGGCTAAACGGTTCAACGGCAACTAGCTGGCGGGTGACAAACTGACCGGAAGTATCATAAACATCGTTAATGGGCATTATCCGAAGGCATCCTTCCGGGTCTATTTCGGTTTATTTTCGATTTCTATAAAACTGTTTCAACACACACGCAGAAAGTTACCCGCCCGATTCTCAGTTGCCCCGTGACGCTGTATAATCTCATTATTTACTGCATCCGCCGATTATTGGAAGAACGCCGATGGAAGAACGGATGATGCGAGAAATTGTCCTCGTGTCCGTGCATCCGGTTTTGATGCACGTCGCCTTTTTTCTATTTGAACGGCCTCACGTGAGTGCCACGTCCGTCCCTGTCGCGTCCTTAATTCGGGGGTTATTTTCACACAGTAGGAGGTCCTCCGGGTTTGACTATCGGAAGGGATGGCTGCTTTATTCGTTCTGCAAAATTTGATTCTACTTTTTTATGTTTTTTATTTACCAGCTGTGGAGATGTGTTTAGTCGAAGCAGATGCTATTTGTTTGACTTTTTGATAGGACACTTCCGAGATGGCATTTGGTCGGAAACATCTTGAAACGAAATCTGGACAAATTGCCACCATAAATTGGGATTAATTTTCTTCTTAAATGTAGCAAGGGAATTGTCAAATTGTCTCAAAGAATTGAATTTACTTTTTGGTGGCAAACAATGTCAAATCTTAAGAAGAATCTGATCGCATTTAAAGCTGTTTGAAGTTAATAAGAAATTTTGCGTCTTTAATGCATTTACCTCGAACGATCACGATCACTTCCTTGCTCGAACGCAAGCTTAACTTAACACTCGGGAACAACTTTTACCTTTTTTCCCTCAAAATCAACATTAGCATAATCAGCTTTCGAAGCGATTTTCACGCTGTTCCGTTTGTGTCCCTCAATCGATGATGATTTTTGACACTTCCCTCTTCGGGGATTTTGTTTCACCGCTTCGCCCCGAAGAAACAGATAATATTCTGTAAAGCTCTTCAAGGGGGAACCCAAAGTCCGTATCCGGATCACCGTACACCGGATCGATCGCAATCGCAACGGAGAACGATCCTCGGACACGGCCACGGACGTGTGTGGTGTGATGATCCTCACACTTTTCGAAGGTTATGAGATCAGTGACGCTTGAAATAATAATATTTGGCTCCTTAGCCGTCTTAAAGTGTTGTTTTAGTGTTACTTTACATGTGTGTTGAACCTTTGAATGGTGAGAGCGTTAGGAGCACTGTATCTCTTTCGCTCCCTCCGGTAAAGGATCCGGTATGCGATGGAGGGAATTTCCCAAAAATCCTACCATGCAACCATGTCCTACACACTTGTGTTGGTTGTCCTTTACCGAAAGATCAAATATTCCAATCAATGTGCGGTATTGGAAATGCTGCAAGGCACACACCATACCACCTGTTTGAAACTACACCAAACTTCACCTGACCTGAGCCATACTTGATCATACAACGAACGGACGATAATTTATGCGAAGCCAGCCCGCCATGATCATTGTAAATGCAAATTAGCCGTCAGTGATCGGAACATGTTTTACGGAGCGGATTGCTTCAGATTGCTGGAGAAGATGCCTCCCGCATAATGGGAAGGACATGCTCAAGGCAGTGGAAAGCAGCGGCAGTGTCGAAGAAGCAGAAGCATCCCTCACAGTAACCAGCAACTGTTGTTTGGGAGTTTTTACTATCGGAAATTCCGACACTTTACGCCGCCATCGTTATTACGCCCTTTTGTTGCGGATCACGTTTTGATCCCATGGTGTTGTGCCCGCTGGTGCCGGTGTTTGGTGCAGGTTGCCTTGCTGGAAAGGACCTCGGCCAAAGTACACACCATGAAGTAGTAGAAGGTGGGAAGACAAAAAATTAACATAAATTCTCATCTGTGTATAGCTCAAAAACTATAGTGTTGTTTCGTGTAGGTGTGTGTCGTAGGATGGCGCTGGAAAGAGATGCCTCGGTGCCTGCCTGTGCCGTTTTGGGACGCTTGGAAAACACGTCCTCCAGTCTCCTACCCCAGGGGGAAAAAGCGGCTAGCTAGCTCACCTCTCTCCGGGGGAACTCCGGAAATGCCGGAATTTCCCAAAAAGTACATCGTGTGTGTGTGTGTGTGTGTGTGTGTGTGTGTGTGTGTGTGTGTGTGTGTGTGTGTGTGTGTGTGTGTGTGTGTGTGTGTGTGTGTGTGTGTGTGTGTGTCTAGGATTTTGGGTTGTAAAAGTGAGGAGTGCGTAGTCGTCGGTAACAACCGCATTTGTATACCGGCCTAGATAAATTGAATGAACGCGAAACACTCGAGTCGGTAAGGACATACGCGAAGGTAGTAAAGTCGGAGCGAGGTGATGTGCCTGTAGGTACAGCATTCTAATGGAGAATATGTACAGCGCGGTCACTCTTTAATGCACAGAAAAACCAACAGTGTTTTACTGGCGCGTACAGGGAGGACGACCGCTGATAAAAAGAAACCTGATCGCTTTCCTGGAAGGAATATTCAAGAAGTACTCCAAAGCACTGGGAATGGGTTTTGAGGCGGTTTTTCTCCACCTTCTTGCACGACGGCCATCCGACCTTTTATGACGCCTAACTCCTCTGTGTCGGTGTGTTTTGGGAAATTCCAACACACAAAGATATCTTCTGAAGGTACTCGAGCACTCTTCAGCAAGCGTCAGGGGTACGTACATGAAGCAGTTCTATTGGCCAACACTTTGAAGCGTTAGGATTGTTTTAATTTTATATTAGCTTCTGATGGTCAAAGAGGGGCAAAACTTTGTTTGTGTTTGTATATCTGTACCGATGGTAGCTGTTGCGATCTACAGCCGTTGATTAAAACCAACACGACGGGTGATGTATCATGGCGGAAAACTGTCATTTTTTGTTTATTTCCGATTGATTGATACAGTTGTTTTAATCCAATATGGAGTCTAATAGACTAATATTGTGTTAAACCCATTTGAACCATTTTTTCCTACATTACAAGGACTCAAATGTCAAACTTCATAGAGAAAAAACTAGTTTAAATCGTAAAATCTTCCAAAAGGTTGATATTAACGAGGCTGATCAGTGATCAAATATACATGCTTGAGACTGAAAACCTCGATCTGATTAGTCCCACCATCTTGTTGGAAATTCATTACATCTCATCGTTTGATATCAATTTACGACCTATCAGCTATAAATCACCGGAATAATTCTAAATCAAACTCATCTCATACCCCTCCCCCAGAAGCTCTGCCGACGCTGCCGTTCAAAGCATCAACCTTCACGCTGAACGCTGTCATGACAACCATTGTGTCGTGTTGTCGGGGGATAAAAGCTTAAATTAAAATCCAATCAAGCTACCGGTCGCCTTGGCCCCGGAAGAAGAATTACGCCCACCAAAAGGTGGAAAAAAGGGATTCCTTTCTGTTCGTTCAATCCAGTGTTCCACCCGTACGTCTTTCATCATAGGAAGTTACTTTCTCTCTCTCTCTTTCTCTCTCTCTCTCTCTCTCTCTCTCTCTCTGGCTCTCTGGTTTTTTTTCCATCCGCCATCTTTCATCGCCGCCGTAATCGCGCTTTGGAGGTTACAATAAAAGAATCATCCAAAGGCGAGATTGGGTCAGAGATTATGTTGTCCTCGCTGGTTCCCAACAAAGCCACACAAAAGCCGCCGGATTGCAGGGGGGGGGGAGGTTATGTTGGAGGATGGAATTAAAACTATCGCAACGCAAAGAACTAACCATGCACCATCTCTAACGAGGAACGGTTTGACAACGGTTAATAAATCATAATTCCGGGATTTCTTTTATTCCCTATTGGAGCGATTTTATGATTGGGCAAGCGTTCGGGGTTTTGATCAGCCCTTCGTGTTAAAAGGGGGCATAAGGTATTAATACGTGGCATCCGGGGGGCACTGGAAGCGGGATGAGATTTTGATTAAAAAGTAACAAACCCCATCCGACGAGTGTGCCATTCGATCGTTTTTGAGCAGATTAATCGAAAGTGATGAAATTGGTTTCTTTTCTCTCTCTCTCTTTGCTGTTATTGGAGGAGTTCGAAGTTTATTGATTGACATTTTGACGGATACTTGGGAAAAAGGGTAAGGGAGGAAAAAAATTGAATTGTATGGCAAGCAGTCTTACTTTCGCTGGCGCATTTAATCCATCCACCCAGAGCCTCTGTCGTCTAAGCCCTGACGTGGGTCGTGTTGGGGTTTCGTTATTACACAAACTCTCACCTCCTTTATTGCTGCCCTTTTGTACTGATGTTTTTTTTTCGGATCTTCTGAACCCGCACACAGGTTCCTTGACAGCATGAAGCTGCCCCAGTCCCAGCGCACCACGGCCAGTGCCGGAGCTGGCTTTCGTATCTGCAATCTGCTCGAACTGGACAGCGACAAAAAGCAGCAACAACAGCACGGCAAAAAACGGAAAAGCTCCAGCTCGATCGATGATCATCGTTCGCGCGATCACGATGCGGACGAGGCGGACGATGAGGACGATTCGCGAGCGGCCGATTCTGGCCCCTGTCCTGGGGATGGTTCGCGACGCAGTGGGACCACGCTCTCGCAGGAGGACACTAGCAGCAATCCGGATCTGCACGGTGGCTGTGGCAGTGTGGTAAACAGTGACGATGACAGCGCACCCGAACCCACCGGACGACCAGAAGGTAGACGAACGATCGGAGGTGGTGGTGGTGGTGGTACCGATCGAACTACTAGTCCCTCGGCGGCGAGTGGTGATGAGGGTAAACCGCCAACGTTCGGGTTACGAGCGACGCAAAGTCTGGCGGAAGATTTGCACGCCCGGTTCGGCTATCCGGCGCTACATCCGGGCGCTCATCTATCGCACCTACCTGCCCACCATCCTGCGCACCATCATGCGCATCATCTGCATCATCACGGGACGCATCTGCATCATGCGCATCATACGCCACCGCCGGCGAGTCACGCGCTGTTTGGTGGGCGAACCTGGCCGTACGAAAGCTGCAATACACTCAATGGTAAGTGGATTTTTGGAGAGACGTGAGAGCATTTTGGAGGGGAAGTTGGGATATCAGAAAGTGGGAGTTGCAAAACCAGAGTGAAATGAGATGAATGAAAATCTGTATTTGAAGTTTTGCGGGTAAATTTGATTGTTATTATCTACTGAATCTTGTTTAACAGCCAAATAACGAAATTCAAAGAGCCATCGAACTCTAAGCATCTACTCGAATCGAGCGCCAAATAGTCAAGAATTTGATATTCTGGGTTCTTCTGGGGTTTATAAACAGCTTAGGAAAGATCGTTTGTTTTCCAGCTAATCTTCCATTCCAGCTCGATTTCAAAACATTAATATTATTGACCCAAAAAGCCTTGTAGGATTAACTTTTCCTAATAAGCGGTTGATTGGCTTCAAAGTAATTATTAATGTAGTCCCCGTTTACACACACGGTACCGAGTGACTTCCCTCACGCCTCGATTGGAAATCAATGGATGGTTTGACCACAACCAGCAGCTGCTGGCTTGACCAGCTGTGGCTCTCTATCGCCGCCTCTCTAACTGACAAAACGACACAAACGGCCACATGCCGATCGGTGTTAGGCACAATTAGCCGCCAGGCACGCCACCGAACAATATTACTCACACGCGCAAAATCGATTCGTAATCGTTCTCGCAATGCCGTTCAGCGTTGCATCGACGATCGTTCCAATAAAAAGCAGAACACGGGAAGGACGAGGAACCAACGGGGTGTGGGTTTGATTTACAACTTCCGGAAGAGGACGAGCAGGGCCCAGCCCAAGAACAATATCAATTAGATATCAATCACCGCACAAATGACAATGAAGAAGATGGGCACTCCGACATGATATAACCTCCGTTAGAGAGAGAGACACACACACACACAAAGGTGTCCCAGGGTTTACCATTACCTTTGCCGAATATCGATTGCTGCGTGCCCATCCAATCCGGAACCGGAACTCTGCCAAGCGAAACGAAATGCTGCTATGCTCAGAGGGTCCCTGCTTTCCCTTTGCCCCGTGACGAACATCCATTTTGTCTGTGTGTGTGTGTGTGTGTGTGTGTGTGTGTGTGTGTGTGTGTTTGGTAGGCAGTTGAAGGTCCTGATTTTCGTCTTTCCCTGCTTGTGTTCCCTTGTTTTCCAAAAACGGAATGGAACGAAAAGAAAAAAAGGGAAAATGACAGTTAAATTGAGGTGTGATCGTTGCCGCTTTGTGGCCCATTATTCGCTAGTTTTGGGTTAGTGTGACAACCCTATAAAGAGAGAGAGAGAACCTGAGGGAAAGAAGGGGGCCGGTGAGCGAAACATAAACGTAATTTAGCCAGATCGGAACGCAGCAGCTGCACCAGAAGGACGACTCCCTCTGCTTGGTTGTAGGGATTCGAACAAAAAAAAAGGCTTGAAAACAACAAATCCACATCCAGCTAAAGCCAATGGTGTTAACATAACGTTTTTATTTCACCAGAAAACAACGTACAACCATCACACATACGTTTTTTCCCTATTTCGAAAAAAGGGATATATTTTTGTTCTACAAAATGCAGGGCATGAGTGGTATTGTTCGTCAGGGCACAGAAAAAAAGCGTTGGAAAAACAGCTCTCTGGCATAGGGTAAGTGGCAGTCGGCACTCTGTTTTCGATGGGCAAAGCATTACCTACCGTCGTACTACACTCCGAAGTGCTTGTTTGTTTAGGGGATCGGGATCTAGTGAGACTCTTCTAGACTCAAGCACACAAGTCCTGGGGGGAGAGTCGTGCGAGAGTGCATTGTCGGCCATTTTGAATGCAAATGTTTGCTGCAATCCTTCGGGGCGCAGATGCGGCAACCCTTCTCGGCTGAAGAGGACAGTTTTGTTGCTGTGATTATGCTACTTCTAGCTAGCTAGCTAGAATGAGAATGCCCTCCCGGGCATCTCCCCGTCTGTGCTACCGTGACGAGCGATCGCTTTTCGCGTTGGCATCAGTTCAAGCGTTCTTTTTAATGCCTCTTTCAAGTTTGAAGATTTATGATGGCACGATGGATGCAGGGGACGGGGTACAATCGTTACTGGACAAATCAGTTGCTATCAGAGTTTCGTTTTTGTAACTGTAGATTAACATGTTTGATGCTATCCGGGGAGGGAGGGAAGGAAAGAGAGTCCTCAGTTGATCAACGACCTCAGTTGATGACGTTTTATCTATTTTGAGCATTTGTTATGGCTATAAAATGTTAGCAAGAAAGGATGTTTCATGCTATTGAATTAGTTATGCAAAGAGGGGCACTAAATGAGGATCTTGTTAGCAAAAACGATTAACTGAATCAGCTGAAGCTGTTATCCACGAAAGGAAAAATGTAAAATACAGGAAAAATGAAGCAAATGTTGACCTAATTCAACACAACTTTTTTTTTCTGTTTTAAATATTTTAACTACAAAAGGACACATATATCCTTTTCAGTAGTTATACCAGTATCAGACGCACTCTAAATACTCCATTAAGCTTTTTAAAAACTGCTCGAATCACTCTACCGAGAGCTCTCGAACTGCAAGCATGGTTTAATCCCTCCCTTTCAAGAGTGTCCTTCCTACTGTTCCATGCAGCAGACACTCATCCCTGCTCTGGAGTTATCCACTCAAAAGGATAGCCGCTCAGCTGAGTGCTCATTGAAACAGCGAGCGAGCGAGCGAGCGAGAGAGGGTGAGAGAGACACACACAGAAAGCGCACAACGAGAGTAGAAAAGGCGGAGCAGAAAAAAGGGCGTGATCTTTGCCAGGTCCGGGGGGTACACTTTTAGTGCGCGTGTATGTGTTGTGTCGTCATCATCATTAGAGGATTCCTTTTCCCGTTTTCCACGGCGAAGTGGAAAGTAAAAATGCTCGATGAAAAAGTGTTTCCGGATGCGATGCGCGCGATCAATTTATTTGCTCTGCCAGGATTGTTGTTTTTCGAGTCGGTTTTGTTCCCTCTCCCCCCTTTCATGTCACAAATCCTCGACAAAGAGTTAAGCCGAACACGACGAGGAGTAGAAGAGGGGGGAAGGGAAAATGCGGTGAAAGCAAGCCGATCGAAGTAATTCCGCTTCCGCCAGAGAGTACATTAATAATAAACTTGAATGTCATTTATCAACAAAGAGGATTTTCCCCACCCTTTGCTTACTTCCTTCCCTCTTCTTTCGGGCTTTTGTTTGATGATTAGAAGCAAGCAGAACAGGCAATGGCGGATTAATCGGAGAGCGAGCGAGAGAACAGTGTCAAGGTGGCAGGCAAGGACAAACCTCCGCACGAAGAATGGGGAAGTGCTGTCATAAATTATCCTCCAGCCCGGGGCTGGCTGTGGCCTCGACCACACTCCACGACCGGGCACACGAAGCGAAGAGTTTCCATTTCCGGTATCTATTTCCTATTGTGTTCCGTCGCCGCTGCGGTGGCTTGCTTTCTCGCCTACTCCGACCGGAGGTCCGGAGGTCGTGCAGTGCGGTGTTGCACACCTTGCAGGCGCTCAGCAGGACACCAACAATCGAAAAAAAGGAAACCAAGGGATGCAAATGGTTAGAGGGAAACTAGGAAGTAACACACACGCACACACGGTCTCTAATTGACAATTTGCTTTGTTTTGTCCCATTTGCAGCATGCCATCAGCAAGCGGCCCAGCAAGCCCACCAGCGGCTGTTCGCGCAGCAGGTCAGCCCGGCGGACAGTACCTCGCCGGTGCACTCGGAACGATCGTACCTCGGAAGTGCCGGCGGCGGTGGCCTCGCAACACTGGCAGGCCCGGCCGGTGACCACCAGCTGGGCGGTGGACGGATCGGTTCCGGTATGCGTACGCCCAGCCCATCCGACTCGGAGCGGGGCGATTCACACCATCACCATCTGCTGCACGGCGGCGGCGGCGGCGGCGGCGGCGACACACACACGGAAAACTCGGACGACGTCGACATCGAGGAGGGCTGCGACGATGAGATCGACATGATCGACGACACGGACGATGGCAGTCTGCCGACGACGGAGCGCGGCGGCCACCCGAACGGGCTCGGCGGCCACAAGAAGCGCAAGCGGCGCGTCCTCTTCTCCAAGGCGCAAACGTACGAGCTGGAGCGCCGGTTTCGTCAGCAGCGCTACCTGTCCGCACCGGAGCGGGAGCATCTGGCGTCACTGATACGGCTAACCCCAACGCAGGTGAAAATTTGGTTCCAGAACCATCGCTACAAGACGAAGCGGGCGGCCCACGAGAAGGGCGCTCTCGACCATCATCACGGTGGACATGGCGGTGGCAATGGGACGGGTGGGTTACCTTCGCCGAGGCGCGTTGCCGTTCCAGTACTGGTGCGCGATGGCAAACCGTGCCTGGGTGGTAGTAAGCAACCGCACGACCTGCTGACGGCGGTTCCGGCGGCGGCCCATCTTCAGCTGCCGCCCGGCTTCCAGCACGCCAGTCTGCTGCATCATGCCGCGGCCGCAGCTGGCCGCTGGTGGTCGTAGATTGGGGCGATTGTTGCACAAATTGTACATAGCAGGGAATTTTGGGGGGATTAGTGACCGTGGGATGATGTTCAGCTTCGAGGCAATATGTGTGTGTGTTTGAGTGTGTAAAAAGAAGGCAAAGAAGGACAGGGATTTAGTGGCGTTTTATGGTTCCTGAAGTCTAGTAGCGTCTTAGGTAAATGAAGGAGGAAGGAAAAGTCTATTGTATTTAAATACGGTTATAGCTAATTTATGTAAATCCTAGTTTTCCCACCCACTGGCACACTGGCAAAGATGTATCCGATAAGGTACGAAAGGAAAGGTACGAAAAATAAAATAATTAATCAAAATATTTCCGCAGTTTTCTGCACTCTTTCTGCAATCTCCGCAAAGGATCGCTCTTTTCAAGTGCAACATTCAAACACAAAGTCCACTTGTCTGCCCTTCTCTCCTGGGACGACGCACCAAAAACCCCCTCTCAAGATCCTTGCAGGATTGCTGCAACAATTGCTTGATTTATCGTCCCGCATATAAACTTCCCTTTTTTTCTCTTCTGCTGCCAATTCGCTTCGGCCCGAGGAACCGGAGAACCGCTTCAAGTTTGAGCCGGAAATCAATGGGATTTTGTGATCGGAAAGCGTTGGACACAAAGTCCTTCCGTTCGTGTCACGAGCAAAATCAGCCATAAAAAGAGGGATGGCGGCAAAAAAGGCGAGAAAAAAAGACGAGCACGGACGACAAACAATGGCCTGGACCTGGCTGGACAAATGGCCGGAAACGAAACAACGATGCTCTGTCTCTCTTGAAAAAGGATCTCACTATTGTGTGCCCTGGGGGGTATTGGGTATTGGGATGAATTGAAACAGTGTCCGAAAGTCAAAAAGTCCCGATAAACCGGATATCACATTGTCGATCAATAAAGAGAAAGGGAAACTGCAGAAAGGAAGCTGCAAGTGAAGCGCACTTTACGCAAACGAGTCGTGTGTGTGTTTTTTCGTTTTAAATTATAAGCATTAATTTTTACTCCAAAAGTGATTGAAACTCCTCAGTTCTTTAAATAGAAAAGAACAAATCCTTCAAAAAAAGGTACAACACTAAAGCGTCTTGAAGGACATAATGTTCCCGTGCGAGAACAATGGCACAGCGTGACCTGGAACCTCTCTCACACGATGCACGATGTTTGTAGGGATCTCCGCTTTTCGGTTCGGTTCCGGCCAAACACTGTCCCATCCACTTGCGCTTTTTGTGCTGTCAAAAACACTCTCAAAAGGTGTGTCATAAAACCGGGTCAATGGGGGTTGCACGAGTAAGGACACGTACATGTCTCGGCACTTGAAATTGGTCTGCTGCACATTCCCGCACACAGCAAAACAGGTTCACCACCGCTCAAACCGGCCGACCGGAAGTAGCTCGAAAATCGATCAGTCATTCGGCATTCGATATAGAGATTGTGGGAAAATGCGTCGAAATGGAATGATTTTCGGTTGAGCTTTATGCGGGTGAATCGCATGATTCGTGTGAAAATTGGCCCTGAAATCGGGAGTATAGTTTAGAAAATCAGAGGGAATGGCAAACATCATCCAGTACGGTACGTCAAAATGTTGGTCATCCTTGGGAAGAGTTGTTATCAACGCTTCGGCAATGTCCATCCTACTGGACACTTCAGATAAGAACAATTTGCCCCTAAATCCATGACATTCACTTTCACCGATGTTCATCGATCGAATTAACCGTTACTGGACGAAAAGGACCTGAAAAAAAAAGAAAACAAAAACCGTGTTAAACAATTTAGCAAAATTCAGCAACACCAACACTGTTGGTGTAAATATAAAACTCCCAAGCAGTTATGCAAACAACTCCCGGAACACCGTCATTCCAAACAGGGACGGGGAATAAAACGGTTAATCTAGCCTCATTTTTTCGGTGTTCAGGTTCTTCGCTCTGGTGTAGCTGGTCGCATAAATTCACATTATGTTTATGATACGCGCCGTCGGTCCTTTACAGTGCGTCCCTCCCTTTATTCCTTTCACCGGTTCCACCGGTCACAGCCGGAAGCCGGAAAGGAAGCTCGCTCGCTTGCTCGAAGCAAGGGCAGCGTTGTTTTCGGGTGGACAACAAAAGACCATCAACCTTACCCGTCTGTCCACAAACACCACCACCACCACCATCAGCACGCTATCTCTCACACTCCACGCTTCGGTTGGTTTTTATGACTTATGACCTTCCATTCCATTAGGACTATTATTTTTACTATCATCCTCAGCCGCTGCCGTTATTCATCTTCTCCACGGCTCCTTGTTATCCATTTCCCCGGGTCGGTGTGTACGTGTGTGTGTGCTCGCCGTTTTTCTAACAATGAAAAATGATCGGAAAAATATGCTTTTCCGTCCCCCTGTTGTCCCACTCGTGGGTTTACTCATCCACCTTCCGCGCGTGTCCGCGCGCGGTGGTATCATTGCGCACCGACACGTACGTGCGGATGGTTTTGCGATTTGTTTCCAGTTGGTCGAAACATCACAACACACACTGTCCGTGTTAGTGCTGGTGTGTGGCAAGGGGATGTCCTGTTTTTTCGCACTCCTAGAGGAGATAATTTCTTTTTTCCCGGCTCGGCTCGGCTGGCGACCGACACGACCGACCGACGGTCTGCTCTTATCTTGCCAGTTGTGCGTGACGCCGTGGTGCGGTAGCAGTAGTGGCCGGGTGGCAGATACGGTTCATGGTCATTCCACGGGCATAGCTTCACACTTGCTGTGTACTGTGAGGCGTTGTTTGTGTGAGTGCTGTAAAAAAGTGAAGCTATAATAAATACATTGTAACAATGATGCTTGAGAAAAGCAGCAAAAGAGATGTGTATGAGTTCGTATGCTTCATTTTATTCTTGTTGGAATTAGAATAATTATTTTCGAACATAAATTTGAATTGCATAAAACAAAGCGTTAGGAAACTAAGATTAGGTTATAAACTACTCGACGTTAGAAACTGCTCGATCTGCTTGAACTATGAACTGCATGAATTATTATATACAAAAAAGGACAAACGAATATACAGTTGCAAACCGACCAGCGATAAAGGTGTACACTTTCCTATTCAAATTTCCTCCAAATATCACAGCCAGCCCCTTTTCGTGAATATATTTCACAATTCTCATACGGGGTTTACGCACATCCGCGTAAACTAAATTCACAGTATGTGGGAATGCATATAAAAGATAGTTCAGCTAGCTGGCGAACGGTAATAAACCGTTCGTTTCAATTCCTTCTCGTGATCGTAAAAATGCGGCTTAAAACCACCTCAAAACCTCATAGCATGTTACCTTACGCCGTGGTTTCTATCAAATGTCCCGCTTTTCCTTCTGATCGCCATTACCATTTCGATTAGACTTCTTTTTCCCTGCTCCATTGCGCTTGCCAGGTTTCGGTCGGTACGGCTCCAGCTCACTAATATCTAACGCGATCAGCCGCAGAAACTCGCTCAGATGATCCAGCGTCGCGTGATACAGCGTTCTCGCTCCCACAAACCGGAACCACTGCAGCTGGTTCGTGGGCGGCAGCTTCCGAACCAGATCCTGCTTCAGCTGATAGTCGTCCAGATATTCACGGCGCCCGAGCGACTTTATCGCGCGGCAAGTGTCCGACACGGCAAAGCCAAAGTTCATAACCGTCCGCGGCTGGTCTTCCTTCGGTGCGGGCAGCTGGCGTAGTCGCTCCAGCAAACTGTCCACGAGCAGCTCGGGTCGGCCGAACCGTTGCTTCAGCGCTTTGATCGCCTCCTCCAGGGTGGCCGGAAAGATGAGCAGGTTTCGCACCGACTGTTTCGCCTCGCCGGTAAGATGTTCGTGCAGGCGCAGCATATTCTCGCAGTCGGTAAAGCCACACGCTTTGGTCGAGTAGCGGAACAGCCCGTAGAACAGGGGCCAGTCTTCGGGTGTGCCGGAAAACTTGGGCAGCTTGCCCAAGCCGGCCTGTCGGGCGGATAGGTTGTACTCGGTGAGCTTTGGCGTTTCATCGGCAGGGGAGGGTATTCTGCTTGCCATTGGGACGGTGTTGTTACTGGTTACTGCAAGGAAAAGAGACACCCGTGGGTAAGCACTTTCTTGTCGTGTGTCGCTTCACTTAGGCTGTGGCTGATTTACCTAAACAGTTTACTCTTACTGCAATGTAATTTCTTCTCCTGAAGGCAGAATGCTTGAAGGCGACAACTTTTCAGCCAATAATCCTGTTATTTGCTTTCCCTTGAGCCACTTGAACTTGTTAAATGACCCGATCGGCGCGATTACAGCCACGCGCTCTTCGTTACGTAACCTCTCCCGTGCAATGATCCTTTGCCAAGGAAGGTAAACAACACTCTAAACCGAACAATCACAGTGGTCGAGTCTAACTGTCAAATTGCTTTGGATCCCCTTTTTTGTTAATTGGGGAAACGTTTAAACAAATTTAAAAATAAACGGTTATTACGTAATACATTTGGAGCGTAAAACCTAAAAAGTATATTTCTAGGAGTATTTATTTATAATTTTATGTACACAACATTGCCACAGATGCAATTCACACCGACTTAAACAATACAATTCAAAACCATCACAGCACACATTAGAATGTGGACTAACTTAAGCCAAACAATGCCCCATCGTCATAATCCATACGGCTCAGATTTATCTGGTCAGCATTTTTTCCCCAGCGCGAAGCCGCAAAACACTGACGCAATGAAGCGCAGCAAACAGTGCGCGAACAGCTGCGGTCGCGTGCTATTTCTTGCTGCGTATGCAATGTTAGCGCCAGCAGCATATCGGCATAGAATGGTTTAAGTTTCATTGTTTAATTTGTTTACTTCGCGGAGAGCATGAGCGATCTTTCTCCACAGCAGTTATCAACAGTCATTATGGGGTCACATTCGCATCATTTGAATAGTGTTTTAGCTTATTTTTATTTGCTTTATCAATTGCGGTTAGGACCCATGCCAGCGATAACGAAGGAACATATCTAAGACGTCCCAGAAACGAGATTATAAGTAGCTTCATTCCATCTTATGCACACTTCAGTAGGGTGTTGTTGCTTTTTACGATAAGTAGTGTGTTGTGCGTAAAATGATATTCTGGTGCATAGTCATTCTTCCCATAACGATGGGAGGACTAATAGCAAACGATAGCAATGAGAACAATTTGGACGTACCTTTCGAGCTAACTATGACTTTAGTGGAGTCTAGGATTATAGAGCAACTAGAAAAACTGTCAAGAACTTTCGGCGAGGAAGTGAAAAAAATAAATGAAAAAATTGATCAGTTAAAGCGCGATACCCAATCAGAATATGAAACTAACAGCATGTTCAACACAACGCAACAGCGGATGGAAAAGCTATCGCAACAGCTACAAACTGCATCAAAATCCACCGAGCAACGGCTGACAGATCTGGAGCACCGGCTACTACATCAGCTGCCTGAACAGTCCGGCGTGTACTTCATGCAACCGGACCCGGCTAAAAACGCATCCTTCGAGGTGCTGCGTGACTGGACGAACAATCACGGCTTCGGTGGTAATTGGATCGTATTCCAGCGTCGTTTTAATGGATCGGTCAATTTCTACCGTAATTGGACCGAGTACAAGCAAGGTTTTGGTGAGCTGCGCGGTGAACATTGGTTGGGTTTGGATAAGCTGCACGCGATCGTAAGCACCCGCCAGCACGAGCTGCTGATCGTGCTGGAGGATTTTGATGGGGTGGTTGCGTACGCTCACTACGATGATTTTAAGATTGGCAACGAGAGTGAAAAGTATGTGATTAAATCGGTTGGTCAGTACTCCGGTACGGCGGGTGATTCGTTCTCGCCGCACAAGGACGAAGCGTTTTCCACGCACGATCAGGATAACGACAAGCACAGGATCAACTGTGCCGAGTGGGTTCGTGGTGCGTGGTGGTTTTACAAGTGTCATCAGAGGTAGTATAATCGAAGCACGATTTTTTGATTATTGAATCATTTTAATAGATAATATTTTTTTTATTTTACAGTCATTTAAATGGTGAATATTTGAGAGGAAAGATCGACAAACAGGCGGGCATCATGTGGCTTCGCTTCCGAGGATCGTACTACTCGCTCAAAAGCACCAAAATGATGGTGCGTCCCGTTGCCTAACCATTTCGAAGTAAAAGTGTGATGAGAAATTGTATAAATAAAGCCAATTTTTCCTTTTTACACAAGTTCTGAGAAATTAGATTGTTTTTAATTTGCCTTTCTCTCTCTCTCTCTCTCTCTCTCTCTCTCTCTCTCTCTCTCTCTCTCTCTCTCTCTCTCTCTCTCTTTCTCGCTGGACATCACACACTGTTCATCCCCGACATGCTACCGGAAGTAGGGTCATAAAACAGCCGTCCTTTCCCTCGTGACGTCACCCTATCTGTATCACGCAGCAAAACAAAAAAAGGGATGACTTCTGTTTCTGCTCAGAAATCACTGCTCCATGGACGCATTCTCCCCTACTGTCCGGCATGCTCACCGGAAGCAGCAGCACCCTCCATGTCCAACCAGCGGGGAGGCCCATAAACTATGCGTAATTGAGTTTTAAAGTTGATTTTTGAATTGATTGTACCCGTGTGCGGCACGTGACCCGACGTGCTGACTAATATGAGCACGTCCGGGGGTGTTGATATTCCTCTGAAAGAGAAGATGCCGCTTGGTAAAGTTCCTAACCTAACGTCGAACGTGATTTGTGTTGGTGGGTTTAATTGAAATACAGTAAGCCAAAGCGTGCGGTTAATGTGGCTGGGAATTCTATGGCTGGAAGTTAATTAGAACCTGGAAAGGGCATGAGAAAGGAAGTGGATTTTAATTTAGATGTATCAAAAGAGGTAATTTTTGGGCCAAAACCACCAATACGACTCGTATTTTGAATAAGAGGAGCAGAAAAAGGACTAAGAGCACAAGAAATTAAGGTTCGTGCCACACCTGGACTCATCCAAATGCGTTTAGCCGTCCGAAGGATACGTTAAGGTGTTGTTGAAACGACCTTGAATTTAACAAGTAGGTGTTAGTTTTTTGCCTTTTCAGCTGCTTTCGAAACAGCAGAAATGAAGTCCTCAAAAGGGGAAAAAGGTTCGATCCTCAAACCCCCTTCTCAAAGTATCCATTATCATCAGCCCCTCAACTTCCTTTGTGTCTTGCGATAAAGAAAAAACTCAACTCATCGATCGTTGAATCATTCCCTTCCCGGAAGTCCAGCAATGTGCTGGGTGCAGCCCCTTCGCCGGTACGCCTAATTGACATCAGCCAGCCCCGTAAACCACCGTGCCCTTATTGTCTGTGTATATGCATATATGCTGTTTGACGTGTCGTCGCGTCCTGACAGCGATGCCACCCGCTAAGTAGAGCTCTGAATGCAAACCTCAATTCCGTAACGTCATCATTACACGTTGATATCAAAAGCACGGTGCATTATCGCGCAAGACGCGCACACAGGAAGTGCTTCAACACCCTCGGTATGGCACGTGCCCATCAAGGGATGGGTTGTCCAGTGTTTTCCAGTGCACACGATCCCACGACGATGCGCTAAAACAGGGGAGGGCCGTAGAGAGAGAGAGACAAAAAAAGGCATCATTTTGATGTACATTTGCATGTTTCGGGGCTATTTAGTTCGTCATTAAAATGTATTTATAGCGATGAATAATGATGTAAGTGGTGAGTGTTGTGTGATGCCAACAGTGGAAAAGGGAACTTAGGTAGGGCAATAACCAAAAAAATCTCAGGTTCAATAGGTCAGTTTTGTAAAGTGAGGTTCTCACGATGCATTTGAGATTGCGTGCTACGGCAGCATTATGAAGAGTTTCCGGTTCGAAGGACACAAAAATCCGGTTCGAAGGACTAAATCTTTGGAAGCTATACTGAGGATCGATCGATCGTGCCACTTACCATCACTCCAATACACGCAGGAGGTCTTTATGCACTCTTTAGAACACTCGATCACGTTCATAATCTCAACATTCCACATTCGTTACGATTCGGCAGCTAAATTTCGTACCATTTGCCAGCAAGTTCCCCAAGCAACACGCCATTCCATACCCACTTCTGCCCACCTGCCTGCAAAATATCACCCCCGGGGAACGGGTACACAATGCCAAAACCAAATTATCCTAATCCGCTAGCTTCTGGTGTTGATCACACATTGAGCTTTCACCTATACGAGCAAATAATGCACCGTTTGGTGCTCCTTTCCGGACATCCGCTTTGGAAGCTGGAAGCGGTTTTGAAAAGGACGAAAAATTTGCATAGCTTTTCCCCGAGCAAAGCGTACGCTCAAAGCAATTATGCTCGTTTGGCGGTGGTGGTGGCCTCAAGCGACAATTGGCCTTGCGGCTTAAAGCAAATATCTATTTGCACATTACAAAAGGTGCGCGAATGGCCATTGTTTTCAATTGTAGCTGTCGGATCGGAAGTGGCTTTTTGTAATACGATTTGCTTTCTCTCTGCTTGTGTAGTTGGTAAAGAAAGTAATTAAAGCGTAAATTATTAAAGCTACCGTTTGGGAGCGTACAAATGTGGAAAAAGGAACCGAAACTAAGTCTAGTGGAACACTATCAAATCGGAATAATGTTTGTTTGCTTTTCTACTGTTTACTGGTAGTTTACATATTGCGTAGCTTTTTTCATAGTTTTTTACGCTTTTTTTTCAATGTTGTTTGATGCTTTATAAGTGAAACTATCATAACTCCTCTTTTTTGCCTTTTTTTGTTGATTTTGTTTTTCATTTCATTGCTGCTTCTTTATTGTTTATGTAAGTTTTCCAAGTCTGTTCGATGTTTTACATTTTATATTTATTTTTTCACTTATTTTCGTTTTATTTCTCTTGTTTGCTTCTTATTTTGTTGTTTTGCTCTTTCATTTCATTTCTGCTTCCTTATTGTTTATGTAAGTTTTAGTCTGTTCCATGTTTTACATTTTATATTAATTTTTTCACTTATTTACGTTTTACTTCTCTTGTTTGCTTCTTATTTTGTTGTTTTGCTCTTTCATTTCATTTCTGCTTCTTTATTGTTTATGTAAGTTTTAGTATGCTCCACGTTTTACATTTTATCTTTATTTTTTCACTTATTTTCAGTAATTTATATATTACCAATTTACTTGAAGACTGATCAACAGCGTTCAAAGGCATAATAATATATTGTACAATATTAAAAATTGAATAACAAAGTAAATGCAAATGTTAATTAACATCTACATCGCCTGTTTAGAGGCCAAACCCGTCGCCACATCCCAATTCTGCATGACGAAACTCTCACCAATCGTTTTACGACACACTCAGGCTCACCTTTTTATCGCCCATCAATCCCGTCAATAGATACGTTTACAATACGGCAAACGCTTTGTCATGTTCTCGCCCTTCGCCCTCCCCGATACCGCCCGACTCCGAAAAGCCCACTTCCTTTTTTGCTATCGATATCTATTGTTCATCATTAGTTATTTCACTAATCACGTTCGTTAACACCGCTACGTTCCATCGCCTCGCTCACTCTCTTCTTCAGCTGGAGGGTTTCTAAATGAATGAATGAATGAATGAATAACACACAGGGAACAAAAAAGACAAAGCCAAACATCACCATCTGCCTGGCGTACGTGGGTGCTTAATGCCTTTTCCCCCATGCTGCTGCTGCTGCTGCTTAAATTCATGGAAGCAAAAAAACACCCCCCTGAACGCTTAGGCACGTCCTCGCCCAGGGTTGTCCTTTTTGCGCACACGAACGAACGCGGCCGCTGTGGTACGGGGATAATGATGATGATAACTTTATTTTCGCTTCCCGGTCTAGGATTGGCTCATATCCGGTTCCGGTTCTCCGGCTCCATTCCAGCCTGTCATATCCGAAATGGGTCGGATCCATCGCGCCAATGGACACAGCGCGGACACAGCGCACTCGCGTGCGTGACGACGCACACTTTCCAATGTTATTTTTCTCGTCCTCCGTTTTTCCATCTCACTCGTTTGCCTCTTAGCAGCCGATCCTTTTTTTTTTGCTCGATTTCTCTATTTCAAGCTGTCTTTCTTTCACAAGAAAGACAAGATTGAAAAAAAGATTCAATCAACCTTCCAACAACCTCCTGGTCTGCCGACCAATCACCAAACCAAAGGGGGAAATAACCTCGCCCGAAATCGGAAGAAATGTTGTGCTACAAACACTTTCACTTTGACTTTTGATTGTTGCCCTATGCGAAGGGTTCCTGTTTTCGTGTGCAAAAGGGAAGTTCTTTCTTTGAGTATTCAAATCATTGCTTTTCAGTTGAAGGACGGTAGAAGGATCTTATCGAATTGAACTCGAGCCTTGGAGAAAGAGGCTCCATTGCGTAAGCCAATATATTTAAATTAAGTGTCCCCTGCAAAGGGAAATAAACTCCGGCAACGATAACGATTGACAGTAGGACAGCACTAAGGAAAGGACACACCAAACCGGCCGGAAGCTGCCAGAATGCCAAGTGATTGAAAAAGGGCACAAAACAAGCAGTCTGTGTAGGGGACGGGGGGTGAAATGGCAGCGTAAAAGAAGCGACATCATTTGAATACGTTACTGCTTGATGTCCTATTATGTTTCACCTTCACAAGAACGCCCGACATAGCCCGATAGCTAGGATTAAGGGTAGTAACAGGAACATGTCTTGCAGGAACTCCAAGCAAGTCCACGTCCAACAGCCCGGCCCATGTCAACACGGTTTCAATCTAGATACGAACAGGAACGATTCGCTTTCAGGATGTGGTAGCGTAACGGATCACTTACAGCTAGGTTTTTTTTCTTGGATTTGGTAGAGTGTTTGCTGTTTGGGTGCGTATAATGGGGTTGTAATTGCGTGTTTGATTTCGTGATAAGGAAATCAACAAAATTTCTATAATTGTAATGGAGAGCAAGGAAAGATGATATCAGTTGAGGGTGAGTTATGTTGACCGTCAAGATAAAATCACATCTGATGGTAATAATTATAGGAAATATATCGAAAAGTTTCTGTTTACGGAGAGAATGCTTATGTGTAATGGGGATATTTAACAAGGTATTCTTGCTAGACGAATATGGATATCATTATCGAAGATTTGTATAATTTTTTTGAGTTATGACTTTGGGACTTTCCGAAGAATTCTATTAGCAATGTTTTAGAATACTGTCTTTAGAGATCGATGAGGATACACTTAAGCTAAGCTCCTGCTAATTCCAATATTTTAAACAATCTTGGAATCCCATGCATAAATGTTACAAACATTTTTGAAGTCGACTGGATTCACGAACAGTCTCTATTAGTCATAACAAACCGACCATGTAGCCAATAATCGCCAATGTGGGTCAGAAATCGGATAATTTGATAGTTATTAGTCAATGATTGTTAGTTTGTCAAGACAATGTTCAGATTCGTGGATTAAAGAACTATCCGGGAAGGCTCAAAGATAGTAAATATCGTTTGGGTTGATTGCCACTATATGTTAGTTTTGAACAGACTTACATCATCTTTATTACGTGGAATAAAAATCCCCAGAAAAAGGTTCATTTTGAGGTTCATGTTTAAGGCTCAGGAAGACATTGCATCACAACAGTTGTTTGTTGGTGGTTAATCGGATTGCAGACAGTTTCTTCATTGAACCCAAACCAGCCATTCCATACTTCCATACAGACAAACAATCCTTCATGCTGAAAGAAACTCCCAAGAATTGCCAGTGAGCCAATAGTTTGGGAGAGAAAAGCAATCATCACCAAACAAAAAAAAACACCTAAAACCAATGCAATTGACAACCTTTTTCCCCGCCACACTAATAGCTTGTAACAGTTTTGTAAATTTGCTATTAGATTAGAGTTTGCGGGCGACACAACCGATGCCTGTTGTGTCACATCACGTTTATCCCTTGTCCAGCGCGCTGGATGAAACAACTTTCTTGGATGAGTTTGGAAAACTTTCCTTCCCTTTTCGCTTTGCTGCGACCGACTTGGACGGGGTGGGAACAAGAAAAAACAAATACAAGAATTCCAACATCCTTCCGATCGGTATTGTGTTGGGTTAATTGAATTTTCTTTTACATTGATTGTCTGTTTGGTGTGTTTGTGTCGTACATTTGTGTCAAAACTTTCGTACCTTTGTGTCCGTTAGGGTTTTTTCATTTCATTTTTGTGTTGTTTTCCCCCGTCGGAGATTAGTTACGATCATCCGTATGTGTTTGATCTATTTCGAAGTGTGGTAATGCGTTGTGAACTGTTTTTGCATGTTTTTTTTTTATTATAAAACAACAGTAGTAACAAAAGGCTGTATCATTTACAACTCTTTTTTCTTTTATCTTTACTGGTTTTGGTTTTTTTTCTATTGTTGGTCTTCAATTTATATTAACTTTATATTATATATGTTTTTCCATATTCGAGCACACATTTTCATATTTTAAATCTTATTTATTTGTATATTTATAATATTTACAATAATATACACCAATTTTGTAAATCCTATCTACTTCTGTTTGGATTTAAATCTAGACTAGTAATTGCTTGTTTTTTTATCGTGAAAATAATCAAAGATTGACTAAGGATTTATCTTATTTTGCTTGCAAATGTATCGCTTCGTTGTACAAACAACAGCGTGACATTGTAAATAGAAATTTGTAGCACACTATATCACCGCATTTGATCGTGTTGATCTAATTCCCTCTCTCTCTCTCTCTATCGAACCCACCTAACGTACAAAGAGGGAAAGTCGATCAAAAATTCATAACATCGTTTAATGATGCTATTAAACGGTTTCCCTTTACACTAGAACAACAGCACAAAACCCACTCCCACCCCTGGGGGAGATGGAAGGGACATTTGTGTGCGGTGTGAATTGTTCTTTTGGGACGGGCACACACGCTTTTTTTGTTCCTTTCTCCCCAACCACGCACCTTAATGGTCGTGAAAAGTCGTCGGCACGGGCACACGCGTAAACAGTGTGAACAAAACCTTTCCCCTTCACTAGGAGATTTTCGGTATTTACACAGTGCGTTTCACACACACACACAAACACGGGAGAAAAACGGGGGAAAACCCCGCACAAACAATATGTTTCTTGTCGCGTGTGGATGGGCTGGGGGTGGGTGGGTTTGGTCGGGACAGTTTTCACACACACACACACACACACACACACACACACACACACACACACACACACACACACACACACACTGCCGCCACCACGTTAGCGAACGGTGGTTTGTGCAAGGGTGGGCCATTATTGCTAAAGGAAGCAACAATCAACACGATCGTGTACGGTGATTGCGGTTGCCGACGACGGTTGCCACCAGCAACCACCAGTTAACGCCCACTGGAGGAATTGGGAGGGGGGAAAAGAAGGGTGAGTTGTAATGAAATTTATTTTAATTTCAAAACAATTTATCACAGCCCACAATCAATTGCGATGGAAAGTCTCCTGTTTGTGTCTTTTTGATAAAGGGGAGAAGAATAAGCAAAAAACAGGCGGTTACGAGAGAGAGAGACGAGCAATGCAGAAATGATAATAGATGGTCCAAAAGTCCAAAATACTAGAAGTAGCTTAAAAAACAAGTCCTTTTGAGAAAAAAAAGCTGATGAAATGTAATATTTATTCCAACAAATCATCATCTAAGATAATCCTATCATAAAACTTTATGAATTGAATGTTTTAAATTAGTATTGCTAAGAAGAAAAGCATAGAAAAGACAAGAAAAAGATGGAAAACCAATATCATCACACACAAAACTCGTCACAAACAAACCTGAGGAGGGAAGCGAGTGAGTGAGGAAAACAAAAAACTTTTCCCTGACGTTCTTCAGCAAAATTGTTTCCTCCTTTTCATTGGTGTTTGGAAGAAGTCAACGGAAACGATTCAATAAAGCGGACGAAACCAAACGAGGTTTAAGCGCTGTGTTGGAAACCGGGGGGGTTTAGGAAGAAGATTTTTATTAGATTTGTTTCCTTCATCAAATGAACAGAGCGTTGACAGGGCGAAGGCGGGCGATAGTATACATAAGCTGACAATGGTGGAGCTTTTCGTTCGTCTGTTCTGAGTCTGCACTTGACGCTTGGTGGACGGAAGTATTAGGTTGAGATGAGATTGGTTTTTAGCAGTCGAGATTGTAACGGAAATGTCATATGAAAATGTGCTTGAGGGAGAAGATCGGAGTAATTGAGCTGGATTCGATCGAAATTTAAGTCCATAAACACGGATGTGTTATAAAGCACGTTGAAAGTGTTGTTAGTATCACGATCCAGCCGATTGATCTTAAAGGTTATTTTACATGAAACGGAAGTTGTTATTTAAAAGTTTAAGCTTTTCCGAAAGCAAATTACCGTCAGCACCAACAAACTATACAAATTCACTGAGCCTTATCCAATACCCAACCTTCCGAAGGACTTTCTGACTAACGGCTCCCTAGGCCACGCACCAACGATAAGCAAATTATCTCACCTCAAGGCGGACCTCCGGCAAAGCAAATCGTAAAATAATTAACTGAAAAATAGTTTCAAAAACCCCCACCACACCACGCATTACCAACGATTATAGCAGCTTACGGTAATAGATTTGTGTAGGACTGAAATTATGGCAAACAACAAAACCAAAACTCCAGGGTCCGATTGCTTCCGTTTTTGGCGAGACCTCGGGTGCCGTTTCTCACGGCGACTTATTTCGGGCAAACAACGCAGGGCAACACAATAAAACAAAAAGCTCACATGCTCGGCCCAGTCTGCAAATGCCACCGATTTCTGCCATTGGGGGGTTTGATTTCGTCCATCCAAAGCCGCCGTCGGCTGCAAATCCGGCTGCTAAGAAGCCGCTGATCCTTTATTACACATGACCCTTGGGTGAGGGCAGCAAACACCTTCGACTGCTCGTCTCGCAACGATTAGTTTGAATTGTGCGTGCGTGTGCGAATGCGGTTTACACCGTAGAAAGGAAAGCCCGTGCAGGCCTGGCAATTATCGGATTGAATTTCCGTAACGCAAACAACGCCACTGACCGCAGCCCGGTGTTTTAACGGATACGGACAGGTAAAAAGAGGGGGAAAAGAGCGCAAGAATCTTCGAAGTATGGCAGAAGCAGAAGCAACCAGTGCCAGCGTTTGACGGGGCATATCTGTTGCCTTTGTTTTGGCCACGAGGAAACCGTTTTGTTCTCTTCTCCTTTCGTTTCACACAGAAACTATAGACACAGTTGATTGGTTTTCCCTTATACTCCGTGTACCTTTCTTCGCCTGTGTATGCTCTGTTCTGTTTTGTTTTTTTTTACACGCCATCGATCTCTGTTAAAAAAAGAAAAAGAGAGAAACATGGCCGTCAATTGAACATGGAGTTTGAACAAACTACCGCAAACAAATAGGAAGATAAGCCGAAAATTGATCCTATTTAAAGTTTGGGGTTTTCAATCAGATTGTTTTGGGCACTTGCTTGTTCTTGCTGGATTGGCATGTCTGGGAGGGGTACAGAAAACAGTCAAAGGAAACGGTTGTGTAATGGGCAAAATCATTAAACAATAAGCTTCAATTTTACATGTTTTTTTGAGTAAACACAATAATAACGTAAAAAAGAGCAATTAAATTAAGGCATTAAAAAGGTCTTAAGATAATAGACACTGTGATGCTCGTGCTTGTCTACACTTTGCAAGCGTACGGCCTTCCCTCACGTGCCTTCGATAGCTCAGTTGGTAGAGCGGTGGACTGTAGACAGCGATAGCGTGCGCGCACCATCAGCAGAAGTAATCCATAGGTCACTGGTTCAAATCCGGTTCGAAGGAGTGTTGATCGAAAGTGGTTTTTTGCAAAAAGAAACTTTTTTTACTTCTTTTTAATCTTGTATATTTTTAGCATCGATCTATTAATTTTGGTTTCCATCAAATTTGACTCTTTTTTCTGAATAAACTGCATAACACCGAAACTCATCATAGCATCAAACTGCTTATAATCCAAAGTATTATAACACAGCCCGACAGGTATCGCAAGGCTGCAATTCAATGAAAGCGATGGCTTAGCTGCACCAAAGAATGGGATTTTCTCACCTCAGCAGCTTTCACCTTGGAAGGATCTACAATTGGATTGGAGCAATGGGATCATTCCCATTCCTCTCTATCGTTCTACCTGCTCTCGTTCGTCGGTGTGTGTGTGTGTGTGTGTGTGTGTGTGTGTGTGTGTGTGTGTGGGAACGAGTAGTTGCTTCATTGATCAACATCATGTCAAAGATGACCTGAATCATAATGCTTATGAGTCTCTTTCCTTCCATTTGCAGTAATAGCGCTTACCGTTCTCATCGAACCGCAGGCAAGCGTGCTACGATACAATCTCACCCACAATAAGGTTCTTTTTACGCAGAATGTAATGATATAAATGCGCAGCGAGACCGCAATACACAACAAAAAAAACAGAACAAACTAAATAAATCCCTCTAAAAACCCGCCAGATTTTCCCCCATTTTGCCATGCAAAATCGTTCGCTTGGCGGGCAAATGAATATCTTTGTGCCCTTCCCCCGTGGTTCTCGCACGAGCTTGGTGCACAAGATTTATCTTGCACCAGTTTATCACTTAATTAACACGTTAACACGTGTAAATGATCTGCTTGTTGATAATTAATTGACACCAACCACCGCTGCCGTTGCTGCTGCTGCACGCTGGCCGAATATCGGGCGCGCGAGTGAAACCTCCGTTTCACTTTCTGGCAGGGTTCTTCGTCACTGGAAGGAATACAAATGGCCTCTGGTTAACGGGAGGGGGAGAGGTGTATCTAAAGCTAGAAGAATGTGCTTACAGTGGTGGGTGTAAATGTGCGACAAAGTATTTTAGTATGTCTCGTTCACTAAAAGCTCGATGAAAGTCGCCTAAAGATATGCAAAATATTGACACGATATGATTTGATCAGTAGCTTGAATGGTTTATTAAGGTCCTTATTGCATTATTCTTTGCTTTGCATCAAACCAAACTATAAACCACTTACTGTACACCGTTCCCGACCATTTCCGAACCCTCCAATCCTCTGCCTTTTACTCCAATCTCAGCATTACAGAATGTCTTGCTTGTTCACCCTCCCCTTCAGATTGTGCGCAAAAGGTCTGGTGGCGAGGGGTGTGCGTAGGCCGACGGGTTTTTCCGTCCTTACCATTAGCCTTCTGACGCTCGCTTCCCTTGCCCCCCCCCCCTCGCCACCCTGGAAGTGAAACAACTTTATTAAATTTGTACCAAATCCCTTCGTACCGGCACCATCGCTCCTTTTCCCCAGCCCAGCCAAAGGGAATACACACCCATAAGGCGAAGGCGAAGGTGGATACAGGGCAGCGAGGTGTATTTTCATCAAACCACAAAATGAATATATAAATAATCCCCCGCCGGAACGGGGACGGTATAGAGACACGCGTACCACCAACAAATCCCGTGGCCGGGATGGCCTGCGTGGGTTGTTTCCTTCACTTTTCGCTCCGCTTTCGAAGTGGAAACTTTTGTGGCAAAAACGGCAGAACGGCAAAGGTGCGATGGCGAGTGAGGGAGCAACGGCAACGGAGCTATGGCCAGCTCGATAAGTGAGTGAAAGGATGCTTGAGCATTTGAAAGGTGAGCACTCCAAGTAGCGTTGTGGGTAACCGGGAGGGAATGTGGAGCAAAACAGGCAAGGCCTGCTTAGAGCACCGAACAGGCGAAGAAAATGGCGTCTGGTGTATGCCCTTTTTCCCGGGTAAAGAGCAGTAGAGAGAGATCGAGAGTGTGAGAGAAAGAGAGAGAGAGAATGAGCTCCACAAAACCACTCGGACGGAAGGTGAACCAGCCTTCACGACGACGCACAAGCACCCCGGAATGAAGTCAGCCATTTTGGAGGTTTCGCTTTCGTTTTCGGTTGGGTACGTTTTTGCCAAAAAAGAGAGCAAATTAGGGGGGCATTGTTTTGTGTGTAAAAGTGGAAAAGTTATGGAAAAAGTACTATGATATTGAATGGAACTTATATGACTTTTATTTAACTTCAATGTAAGGACTAATTGCATTCTTGCTGATTTGAAATCTAATAAAATGTTTCATTAAATATTTTTTATATTATCTTTCATATACTAAATAACATTAAACATGATCATCTGCTTAATCTGAAGTATTACAACTATCAATAAACCGTCACCAACTTATTTTATCATAGAAATGGTATCACAAAAAGATCAAAATAGCCCACACACCATAAAACCGTATTGTCCTTTTGCAGTACAATACAAGCCGTTCTTCGGAGCAACTAACAATTGACAAGAATGTCCACCGAAAGCGCACTACAGCAAGGGACCGAAAGGAAACCCCCTCAAGTGTACCGTCTCTCTGCCCCGCTACACTAACGGCTACAATTTTATTATCATTCATGCGTATCACCGAAAACTAAATGTACCATAAATTATGTATTCATCCCTGTTCCCTGGTACTAGTCCGTTTCAGTGCTCAGACAACTTGCCAGTAAGCAGACGAAAAAAAAAACTCACGTTAAATGAATAAAACGACATTCTCACTCCCTCTCATCCACCCACAGAAGAAAAAAAAATAAACATCCTCAGTTACCAGAAAGCCTAAAGAGATTAACCAGCAGCAAATCAAGCAAATCAGTGAAATATGCCCACTGTCAACACTGAATGAAATAAATGGCTAATGAGCATTGCGCACACGTCTTGTCACAACACTGCAGAGTTGGTTGCGAAGCAGAATAATGGGTAAAAAAAAAGGGACACACTATTTGTTTGGGAAAATTGTCCCCGTTCTATTGCGAAAACCGAGTGGTTTGGACCATTTTTTGCGATTTAGGGTTGGGTGGTGCTGTCCAGAAAACTGCGAGGGCGCTTGGGTTAAAAAAAAACTTACCCAAAATCAATTCAATCAATTGATTTTTTTCTCCTCTGTTCCCTGCAGCACTGTGTTTTGGACTGACTGAGGGTGACCAGCTACTAAGGGTCAAGTATTTGCAGGCAGGGGTTGAGAGAAGATGAATAGCTGAAGTGGGTCAAAAGAGACAGTGTGTTGTTTTTAGATGAAAAAATAGGTTCAGCAATACGAATGCGCCTGAGGCTATGCAAAGTGTTGTTGGAAGTAGAGTTTTAAGAAATGCGTATTGCATAACTTCTGTAACTAAATGTGCAATTGCATACCTTTAGGCGGGAAGTGTACATCTTTTTTTTAAATTTTGCTGGTGCTCTGGAAATTCAAAAAAATTTCTCACATATTACTCATTGCTCCTTTTATCATTAATGCTCTTCTTGTATGCTTGTTTCTTATCTGCTTAATACGACCACATCGTTACGAGAGATATGGAGGTATTCATCATCCCCGGCTATCATTACTGTACATCGTCGTTTCGATGAGTCGCCCTGTGCACAGCCTTAGCTCCCGAACTGTCCCTAGAAGATACAGTGGTATAAAAGAAAGAAGAAAAAAACACACATACACCGGAACAGAGCTGTCCAGACTGTCCAGACCCAAAATGTCTCTGACGGCTCTGACCAAATAGACCGGAAAAAGTGATTTCTGCTTCATCGTTACCGTTACTGTTACGCCCCATACGCGTGTGATCAGCGTCTTCAGGCGTGCGTTTTTATATGCCCATGTCTATATGGGCCTTCACCCTCCCTCCGGGGCCACTGTGTGTCCCCCGTGCAGTGCTTCTTCAAACGTTCTGGGCACGTGAACAGAACAAGTCAGTAGTGCCGAGCAACAATAAATTCCGGTCCACCAGAACGACAACAATTTCGTCCTCCCTTTGGCCACCGCCGCTGACAAAGGCACTTTAGGCGAGATGTGTTTGGTCGGTGTCGGTATCTGTCCTCGGCGGTGATGGCACATAAATTACGATCCCTTTCATTGACGGTCTAATCATGTGAGCGATTCTACCGGCGTGTACCGGCGCTGCTTGGCCAGCGGTTCTGCTCGGCCGGTCGTTTGATTGTCGGTCGTGTGCTGTCTTGTTTTTTTAGCGTTGTAAAGGCTGTGAGAGATGGGTGGTGGTGCATTTTTTTGTTGTTGTTGTTGCTATCACAATATTACGCGGTATAAGCATTGTTTGGGATGTGCTTTTCTACTGCTGAGAATGATTATTGCTCAATGGTTGGATTCGTATCGTGTATGCCTTTGTGGAAGGAACGGTAGAGATGGCAGATGGGAGTTATAAGAATCATTTGAAGGAAATAAACGAAGAATGCAAAAGGATATCAAAATGAAGATGTTACTTCATAAAACCGGATCATCGTTGTACTCTATCATATGAATAGGTTTGAGAAGAAAAAGTAGAGTTATTACCAGAATAATTTCTAAACCAGTAATACATATAACAGAAATTTACTAAAAAACACATACAAAATGAATTTTGAACTAGAGAAGGCTGAAGTAAAAATGAAAATACTAAGTAGTAGAACAAAAAAGGTATAAAAGGAACAGAAAATAGAAAAAAGATAGAGAGTATAGTAAAAAGAAGACACATAAAATGAACCAAAGTAGTAACAAACCTTCGCAATTAGTGCAAAGCAAGAATTAAAGGTATAAGACTAAATAAATATTCAAAAATTCAAGAATCACAACCTATATTTGTAACAAACAAATTCAAAGAAAATAGCTAAAATCTGAAAAATTATATATCTTTATGATTTTCAATAAACAAATGATAGAAGAAAATTATTTTTAAAAAATATGCACCACAAATGAAGCAAATATCTACTCTTTTGTAAATTTCTGACTATGTAAATCGGCCCCATGAATCTTTTATTATGAAAAAAACAAGGTGAAAAGTAAAGAAAGTGGCGCGTGCCACCCATAACGCCTCACGGGAACGCTGCTGTACAAACAGTTGCTCCTCGTTCTTCTGCTCTCGTTCGACACACTTTTCCGGTTGTCATAGCCTTGTCCTTCTTCCCTGGCTCATAGCCCTTACCCTTCCCTTTTGCTTTCACAATTGGTGACGACCACTCCCGTTACCCCCCTCCCATTCATTCGGTCACATCATCCGGTCATCCGTAATGTCATGTTCACATAAACGGTGTTCCTTCGCGGTGGCGTGGCGTCATGCAGATTGCATACTCATGTTTTCGCTCTTTTTATCTACCATTTTAACGGGGGTTAGGTTGTGTATTTCTCCGGATCGGGTGTTTGTTTTGTGACACAATCAACCTCCCACACTTGTTTGACCCGACCTTTCGGAGGTTTCACTCACTGTTCTCATACCCAACAACTTATGACTTTCCCAAAAAAATGATCAAAAGTCGTCTCCCATTGACCTCTCAATATGATGGCAATGGGAAAAAATCAACAACTTTTTTGTTATTTTAGTTGTCGTGTGTTTTGCTTGCCTGCATTAGGAATATTGGTTTGTTTTAACAGCATCGCATACATCGTGGTCGCGCGTCAAAGCGCGTCCTTGTTTGATCACGATCAAATTGCGATAGAAAGCGGCAACTAGGGATGAAAAGAATGGGCTTGTGTTTGATGGTTTGTTTGGTAGGTGATTTTATGCTTTATCCATCGGGTAGGGATAGTTATCCATTCCGTGTGCCGTGGGACGGTAAATATTGACTTGTTTTACGAGCTACAAATTGTTCGCCATTCCACGGTGGTATGGTGGTAGTCTGGGATGTTCTTTAGGGAAGGACAATCAAAAACTATAATGGAAATCGATTTGGATGGCACTTTGTTTGGGTAGCAGGGCGTGGGAAATGCTAGTTGATCGATGCGTAACAAAATAGTGCGTGGCCAATAATAATAGGATAGT
The DNA here is from genome assembly GCF_017562075.2 of Anopheles merus. Lineage (NCBI taxonomy): Eukaryota > Metazoa > Arthropoda > Insecta > Diptera > Culicidae > Anopheles > Anopheles merus. The sequence continues at coordinate 34,344,017 of NC_054085.1, read as the reverse complement.
TCCCATTGAGGAGAAGCAATTGTCATTAAACTGAATTACGCGAAAAAACGAAATATAGTACTAAAATATTTATTTCTTTTTTGTTGCGAAGTACTCGATCTGTAGTTCTTTCGTAGCAAAGAGAGTCCTTATATGAAGCATTTTCATTCCATTTGATCCATGTTTAAGGGTATCCTCATCACAATCTAATGTTACCATAGGGAATCTCAATAAAGCGCCCCAAAATGATGCTAATAGCCACCCCTTTACTCCTTCTTCATAGCTACTATACCATACCTAAATAAAAAAAGGCATGTTCCCATACCGGGAATCGAACCCGGGCCTTCTGGGTGAAAGCCAGATATCCTAGCCACTAGACCATATGGGAGATGATTAGAACAAGTTGTCATAATAAGTTTGTTATAAATCAATAATCGCAAACTCATTGCAATGTTCCAAAAACAAGTGGTTATTAGAATGATTTGGAGTAAAATACCGTTTCAAAGATCTGATCTATCAAACACTACTCAGCATCTAATTAGCACGAATCATTCAATCTCGAATGACAAAAAAGAAGGAGATTTAATTGCAAATGAAATTAATCCTCCCAATTTGTGTATGTGTGTGTGTGTATATTGTTGTTTTCAAACATCCTCCCCAGCTGCATGTCCCTGTTTCGTCGATAAACTTTAGCAAAGCTTTCGTCCTTTCGCCGTCAAGCTTTGCGGCTGCCCAAAAACAGCTTTCCGCCTGAAAAAGACTATGCTTTGACACGCCTGCATTTGACAGCTGCCGTCAGCTGTTCCATCTCCAGGCACAGTTTGTTTACATCCTGCCGTGCCGTAAGCAGCGATACGCAGCGAGCTGCGAAAACCGAATTTTCCCTTTTTTGTTGTGTAGTTTTCCGCGCTTTACTTTCTTCACACAATGAGCAGTGGTGCCGACGTTCCAAGCGATGCACCAGACCACTGTCCCGGCACACAGAGCGACAATGCGGGCAAAGCGTCGGCGTGTGCCGGCTGCCCCAATCAGCAGCTGTGTGCGACCGGTCCGAAAGGGCCCGATCCGGCCATCGCGCTGGTCCGGCAGAAGCTAGCCGACGTGCGCAACAAGCTGCTGGTGCTGTCCGGCAAGGGTGGCGTGGGCAAGAGCACAGTGACGGCGCTCCTCTCCCGTGCCATGGCCCACCGCAACCCGGACGAGAACTTTGGCGTGCTCGATATCGACATCTGCGGTCCGTCGCAGCCACGCGTGCTCGGTGTGCTCGGTGAGCAGGTGCACCAGAGCGGTTCGGGCTGGTCGCCGGTGTACATCGAGGACAATCTCAGCCTGATGTCGATCGGCTTCCTGCTCGGCAGCCCGGACGATGCAATCATCTGGCGGGGGCCGAAGAAGAACGGCATGATACGCCAGTTCCTGACCGAGGTCGACTGGGGACAGCTGGACTACCTGGTGCTGGATACGCCGCCCGGCACGTCCGACGAGCATCTGTCCGCGACGACCTTCCTCAAGGGGACGGACGGTTCGTGGGGCGCAGTGCTGGTGACGACGCCGCAGGAGGTCGCGCTGCTCGACGTGCGCAAGGAGATATCGTTCTGCAAGAAGCTTGCCATCCCGGTGGTGGGCGTGATCGAGAACATGAGCGCGTTCGTGTGCCCCAAGTGCACGACCGAGACGCGCATCTTCCCGGCCCGGACTAGCGGCGGAGGCGGCGGCGCCGAACAGATGTGCATCGAGATGGAGGTACCGTACCTGGGCCAGCTGCCGCTCGATCCGCGCCTCACGAAGTGCTGCGATGAGGGGAAAGATTTCATCACCGAGTTCCCGACCAGCCCGGCGGTGGTGGCGCTGGAGGAGATCGTCACGAAAGTGAGACAGTTTTTTGGCGACGGAAAGGGCGAACGGCAATAAAACTGCATTCCGGTTGAATTCACGTTTATTGTTAGATTATCTTCCGTTCCAAAATATTCCACCCGCGTGTCACCGATCGTTGCTTGAAAACGTTTCAATTTTGGGAACAGAAGAAGCCAGATGAATAATTGAGGGGAAATACAACTCTTTCCTGTCCCCTAACCGCAAACCAGTGATTGTTGTACAAAGCACGCGCCCTACTATCTCTTCTTATCGCGGTGCGTGACCGCTAGATGATCTTCTATTGCTATTATTACAAAAAAAAAGAGCTACTAGATGACGATCATGTTGAAAATGTAATTCATTTGTCAGATGCATCCGGTGCGCATTGCGGTCTGCTATCTTTCAGCTGAGACATGCATTTATCAGACCATGTTTAGGAGCCCTTTCACGATAAGAAGATAACTCACACAAAGGAACTTTTCTCAGGAACTTGAACCGAAGAAAGAACTATCGACATGAACAAAGAATAAGAAAAAAAAGCCCAAAAACCGCATCAATTTCTCATTCAGCTTATCAGTGAAATGGCTTCGTGCTGATGGTTACGTTTAAATGATTCAATGTATTATTTGGATCATGTTGTGTTAGGATAGTGTGTACACACACACACACGCGCGAGCGCGGCGTTAATCTATCCTCTACCCCACTGGTGTGACATCAGCAAATAGATCCTATATCTCTGATCTATTTCGGCTTGGTTTTGGGAGTTGGGATCCCCATTTATTCGACCCGGATCAACTAAATATCGTGGGGGCGCGCACTGTGTGTTGGATAGAAACTTAAAATTATGGAAAAAAAATAGCTAGATTTCTTGAAATATGTCCTCGTTTTTTGGGGGTAAATAGCATTGAAAACGGAAGAACACAAAATACCATTGGCGGGATATAATTAGAACTATTTCTTGAAAAAAAAAAAAACGGTAAAATAAAAATACAATAACCAAGCGAAAAGGTGCTGTGGAGGTGTGTTGGATAGAGCAAAAATAAAGGAGAGGGGAAATACTTCACAACGCTACTTACACGCAAATACGGTACCGATAATAATAATGAACCTAGCATATGAAACGCAATATAATTACAGATAACATTTCTAAACCCATCGCTAGTAATATGTGGTAGAATTCAACTAACTTAATAGCGTGATCTTATTCGCTTTGCTTGCCATTTTATAAATGATGTTCCTCTTCTTTTTTTTTTGGTTCTTTGCTTCTTCACAAAAGCTGATGTTACCCCTTCGCTTTTCGGGGGGATCGAAACTTCTAAATGTTCTTCTAAATTTACAAATTCACACACTGTGGTGCTTGCTCTTCCGTGTGGTGTGTAAAAAGAGCCAAAAGGGGGAATTGGTTCATTTAGCAGACTCATTCCGAAGAGCCTAGTTATTCCTATTAGTTATTTTACACAACTGGCAATTTAAAAAAAGCGGGAAGTTCAAACGGGAAACGGAAAACGGAGGATTGTTTACGATTTGTTGTTTAAAAACGAAACAAAACTTCAATTCAAATTATTATGTTTTCTTTTGCTACGACGTAAGCACAAAATCAATACCAGCAGGATCTGCTCGGTGCGGGTTTGCTACAGGCGTGGTACAAATACACCTACCTGTGCTCACACTCGCGCACGTGGGAAAAATGTGTTTGTTGGGGGGGAAAAGAACTAAACCGAACCGAACCAAGAAGCGGCTTGCCGCCATCGTGCTACCATCGCTCTACTGACGGGTGGGAAGGGGAAACAGATAAAATTTTGCACTACGCATTAAAACGGGACATTAAGGAGCGAGAAGCTAGGGACGAAAGTTGTAAAAAGAAAGCAGAGAGGACATATCCCTGATGATTGAAAGATAGCTACACGAATCAGTGGTAAAAAAAGAGAGAGATGAAAAATAGGCCACAAATGGAGTCATTCCTTTTGTGTTGGGGAGGAGGAAAAAGGAACCTTCCTCTCAAAAATCTTTCCCACAACGACGCATGATGATCGGCCTTTGCAGATATGGAGACAGGTGGTTCCGGGTGTGTTTCTTGTTTGCTTCTCAATGATTGAAGGGATCGGGCGGTTACGGATCGGAGTACTTTTCAGCTGTTTTTCATTCCCCCTGCACTGGTTGTCTGTGTCCTTCTCTTTAGACGGTTGTCACCGATGAAGAAGGCATTCCTCCGACCGCGGACGGGTGGACACCGGCAAGGACCGGGGACGTGGCGGCGGTGGCCGGGAACGGAGCGGCAGCGGCTGATGCTGCTGCGACCGGCCCGACACTACCGCCGATCGACGACGAGGAGGACGAGGACAACGACGAAGATGATGCTGGTAGAGTTTGTGCTTTTAATTGTCACTTTTCCTGCGCCACCGGCTGATAGCGCGGCTTACTGTGGGTGAACGGCAGGTATCGGTACTTGATCATATGCTGCAAGCGAGGGGAGAAAGAAACAAAAGATAGCGATTAGAGAGAAAGGTTTTTTGGTACACACACGCGCAGACAGACAGTAATTACCCTAATTTGCCGCTTCATCGTAATGCAGAACAGCGTGATAAAGTATAGCACCAAAATTGGCCAAAAGACCGGCACGTTAAACATATCGAAAAAGGTGCACACGATACCAATCACCGTGCTTTTGCTGATGGCGTACCAGAACTTGAACTCCGGTAACCGCCGTATGAAGGGTCGGAACTCTTCGTTCGACTTCGTGGGCAGCTCTGGACCTTGGTCATCTGCAACGAGTTAAGAGTAAGCAGCAGGTTGCAGCAACAACAGTAATGCCCATTTAAACAAACAACCAACAGTGCCTTACCGTCCAGATCGAGTGCCGGATCGATTTTCGGCGTCAGGAACGCGATGAACAGATTTAGATGATAAATGCCGAGCGCGTACGTGACTATGTACCAGCCCTGTTTGGTGAATACTCGCAGGAGAAATAAACCTACCAACCCGAGCGCGGCCGCCCACCGTACCTTCGTGTGCGGTGTCCATTTGTCCAGCTGCAGTTGATAAAGCTACACAGCGAGAGATAGAGAGCGCGGAAGAAAAACGGCTGTTTTAAATGCGTCTGCCGATTGTGGTGATACAACAACAGTTGCTACACATCGTTGGACTGCCCTTAAAGGGCGATTAAAATGCAATTAACGACCGTCGGCCGGGGGCTGTCGCTTTACCTGTCCTAGTCGCTTAAAGAATAGTGCCACCACATTACTGCTAGCCGGCGATGAAGTTTCCTCGTTCATCATCTTGAATGATGCACCGTCGCGTTGCCGTTAGTGTTGAAGCCAATGTTGCGCTTCCGTTGCTGTCCGACGTTCCGCTCTCTCCCCGACAATCAAAGTCGCCCCGAACGGAGTTGCTAGAGGTGCAATGTGGCCACTGCTTGCTCAATTTGCAGGCAGTTTGCTCGCTCCCCCTAGCAGCGACAATGTAATCCAATTATGTGCGTGTTGGCTGGCTGGTGACGTTTCGAGAAGGGTGCTCTGTATCACGCAGAAGTAACCTGAAAATAGCAGGAAGGGGGCCGTGAGTGACAATGAAACGCTGTCCCAATTCCGGTCTAAACTTACTTTGCTTTAAAACTCAACAATCCCGAGCCCAGACGTGAGATAGTGCAGTAACCTAAAACTTTATTCGAAAATAAAAACACACACGATCAATAACAGTACGTAAGGGCGAGAGCATCCAACAGAGAAAGTAGAACCGTGTGAAGCTGTCTCTATCGGAGTACGGTGGCACAAAGTTTAACTCGAAACACAAGCAAATTGGAAAACGTTAAAGCGTACCCAAAACTGATTAGCCGAGTGCGGGTGGGTGGGGAAGCACACGCATTAATATTCGCCCATACCCCCAGGTGCCTTCCTTCTCGTATCAATCACGGCCGGAGCTGTTACATAGCGTACTGTGGTGGGGCGTACACACACACACAGTTCAGCAGCGCAGCACTTGTTTTGCCTTTCCAGTCCCGAAGCACGACGGGATGGTTCCTCTGATGCAACCGGTGTCACGGGTCACGGATGCACCGGGGTTGTTGCTATTTTCACCACCCGCGGCGAGATTGCTGGTGCGATTCGGTGCGTGTGGGTGAAATATTTTGGCGAAATGCACGGTATTTTGGCGATTTGTTCTTGGAATGACGAAAAAGTGATGACCGTCACAACCACGTCAATCCTGCCGGAGCCCTCTCGCGCAGTGTGGCCAGATTATTTTAGCGGAGCACCAACATTTTATCTGTAATTTTCGGAAGGTTAACCTTTAAGTTGGCAACCGGATACCCGGGTATTTTTTTCAACTTCGAACTGCAATAACTTTTGGTTAATTGCTTTTATTGACCTGAAATTTTCCGTAGCCTCTCAACTTTTAATTTATGATTTTTTGGTGCATAAGTTGTAATTTTAAATAGCCTGTAACTATTTTATTTTGTTTTTTTTTTTTTAACTTTACCACGTAAGTTGGCAACCAGCATACCCGGGTATTCCATACACTTTGTATCGAGAATGACGTTTCTCTTCTTCTTCTTTTCGTATTGTGCTTATTTTCGAGTCAAATTCAAGCGATTCCAAATTTCAAGTGCTAATGCGTAAAATGAAAGTTCTATCTCACGAGAAAATGCATCCTTTATCTAGGAAATGGATTAGATTTGGTTCAGCGGTTATACAAATGAAGATTTTTCTGAAGTGTCGATCTGAAAGTTGGAATTCTAAGCCAAAGAAGGACTAAGATGTACATTTTTTTTCTCAGGGGTGGCAAGTTCTTTTTCTCGGGCCTCCACGCGACCGCTTAGAGCCGCTGCAGTGCTCCATCGGATACAATTTTATCGTATGTGCTGTGATTTGATTTTTGCTGGATTATTTAGACTAATTTGATTGTTTGGCTGAGTTTTGTTGTTTAACCGTAGACTTGGCAACCAGATTTACACACGTAAGTTGGCAACCGGCATACCCGGGTATTCCACACGTTTTGATGCAAAAAATTAACGATTTTCATAGGTAAACAATGCTTTCTATATTTTAATGCTGTAAGCAAGTAATGCCGACCATATATTCTCTTCTATTTCATTTATTCATTAATTTTTTTTATTTTTTGATAAAAATAACGGTCAAATTGAAATTTGGAATCGCTTGAATTTGACTCGAAAATAAGCACAATACGAAAAGAGGAAGAAGAGAAACGTCAATCTCCATACAAAATGTATGGAATACCCGGGTATGCTCCACTCCTACACAAACCGTTGCACAGAACAGATCATTCCTTTCAATAGTTTAAAAAAAATAATCCTTTTTCAACCAGAACCGATAAATACCCAATTTTGGAGTGGCGAAAAAAAAAAAAAACAGTTTAAAAATAAAGTGTCGTGTTGTTCCTATTTTCAAAGTATCCCTACAAAAAAAAAAAAAAAAACAGATACATACTGAGTGGAAAAAAAAATCAAGCAAAGTGGTAGAGAGGGGAGAGGAAGATGGGGGTCATAGACCCGGGAGGAAATAAGACTTTCGGGTCTTATTTCAGCATCTTGGGGGAAACATCAAATAAAAACACCAAAAAAAGAAGAAAAATAAGAGGTGAGCGTATCAATTTAAATTTCAGTGAAACAGTGAAGAATGAAGAGGTTTTTATGGTGGTGGAGAGTAAAACTCCCGGCAAAAGTGTGGCATGCTACAACCCATTCCTGTTCGCAAAGGCAACTGAAATGGCGATTGGATGTAGGCCATTACAAACGTCCATACTTAGAGACGGCAAAATACTGATGCGTGTTAAAAATGAAACCGAAGCCAAAAAACTAAAAAAAATTAATTTAAAACACGGTGATTGTGCTATCGAAGTGGATGTTTACGAACATAAAACTTTAAATCAAAGCAAGGGAATAATCAGAAGTGATGCGTGCAGGTTCTTGAGTGAAGAAGAGCTTCTAGAAGGTCTTCAACCTCAAAATGTATCAGAGGTATACATAATGAAGAGAAAAGGCCAAGATGGGGTTCTCAGAAACACAAGAACCGCCATCATAACTTTCAAATCTACAGTGCTTCCCAGGAATATAGAAATAGGTTACTTCACCGAAAAAGTAGAGTTATTTATTCCAAACCCAATGCGGTGCATGAAATGCATGCTTTTTGGGCATACAAAAAATAATTGCAATAGAGAAAAAATTTGCGCCAAATGTGGAGAAAACTTTCATGAGAATTGCACAAACCCCCTAAAATGCACTCAATGCGGTGAAAACCACTCAGCTTTAGACAAAGATTGTCCAGTATGGAAAGACGAGGTGGAGATAAAAAGAATACAAACAGAAAAAAGAATAACAATAAGAGAAGCAAGAAAAATTCGAAGGGAAACAGTACCAGCCATTCCTAGAATATACATAAGAGAAAATTTTTCATCAATAGTGAGAGGCAATCAAACGCCTATAACGAACGAAAAACGAAAAATAGACGAAACAAGTGAAGACGATAGAAACACGCCTAAATCAATCGAAAACACACTAACAAAAAATAACAGAACAACAAATAATAAGTACCTAGATAATAACACAGAACCCAAAAATAATACGAATTTAACAATAAGTACCAAAGATTCAGAAAACCACACAGAAATCGAAAACACAGAAACTCAAACGAATCCAAACGCAACAAATGAAAATGCCACCAATATCACTTATTTAAGTGATGCTGAAATGTATCTCAATGAAATAGACATTCAAGGAACAATCGAAATAGACTACAATGAAACATCACAGTAAAAATTACAAAAAATTTACTATTTTTACAAACTATTTTTATAGCTAATTACACAAACAGTCTTAATAATACCTAACCTTTTCCCTATAAACAAATAAAACATGGAACAATTAAATATACTACAAACTAACATACAAAGCATTCGGAAAAATAGGGACGAACTAACACACATACTACATGAACAAAAATACCACATAGCTTGCTTACAGGAAACATGGCTGAAAAATGAAAATAAAATAACAATTAAAGGTTTTAACATAATAAGAACAGACAGGGAAGATGGATATGGAGGAAGCTGCATTCTAGTTAAAAAAGGAATTAAATACAAACCAATTAAATTAATAGACGAAAGCGATGAAATTCAAATAACAACAATACTGATACACTCTGGAAATTTCATTATAATATCAATATATATAGCTCCAAATACCACCAAACAGACAATAAAAGACACTTTAGCAAAAATAACACATAACACACAAACTTACACAAACATAATAATAGCTGGCGATTTTAATGCACATCATACATACTGGGGAGATGATAGAATCGATCAGAAAGGAAACACAATAATAGAAGAAATAGACAATTCAAACCTCATCATCCTCAAAAATAACACCTACACTCACGTCCCAACAGATCACAACAAGAGACAGACATCCATTGATTTAACAATCATATCCAAAAAAATCTATAACATAATCAACAAAACTATACTAGAAAAACACATAGGGGCAAGTAACCACAAAATAATAAAAATAACAATTAAAAAACACTCAACAGAACCGATACAACATACTATAATAAACATGAATAAGGTAATTACAAACATTAAACATATGAAAGGGAAAGATATAATAAACATAAAACATTTCACAAAGAAAGTATACAAAATCATTCAAAATAGTAAACAAAAAATCAATTTTACACTAAAATCATGGTGGAATGACGAAATAAAAAAGGCCCTGCAAGACAAAAACATAGCAAGACAAACCTTCAACAGTACAAAACTTATCGAACATGCCATAGAATTCCGCAAAAGAGCAGCAATCTTCAAACTTAAAATAAAACAAGCAAAAGAAAAACAAACTGAGAAGAACATGGAAAAAATAAACAAAGATACAAGCAGTAAAGAACTATGGAATCTATTAGGAAATATTAGCAACATCAACACCACTAATAAAGAATCAAATCTAATTCACAATGAAGAGAACTATGCTAAGGAATTTATGAATTTAAATTTCACTAACAATAAAAAATCCAAATTTAGAACATTTTTCAGCACAAATCTACCGATAGATACAGAACTTCTAAATTCAGATATATGGGCAAACATACTCAAACAAAAAAAAAATACAACACCCGGCTTAGACAAAATTACATACCAAATGCTGAGAAACATAAACGACGAAACACTAACACAAATCATAACAGACGGAAACAAAATGTGGGAGAATGGCAAATTAAACAAAGAATTAAAACAAATAAGAATAATAGCAATTCCTAAACCAAAGAAAAATATAAATGATCCCAACAACTACAGACCTATAGCACTTATACCAACAATTACCAAAGTCCTAAATTCAGCAGTATTATTAAAATTAAATAAATATATTGAAACCAAAAATATACTCCCAGAAAAATCCTTTGGATTCAGAAACAAAAGAACCATAAACCAATGCATTAACTATTTCAACAACCAAATAAATCATAACCAAAGACTAAATAGAATAAGTGGAGCAATATTCATAGACTTGGAAAAAGCATACAATAATGTCTCAACAAAAATCCTTATAGAACAAATGATAAAATCAGATATCCCACCTCAAATCATAAAATGGACCTACTCCTTTCTTAGAAATAGAACCTTAATAATAGAGAGCAACAAAAAAACACACAAAATGCTAGTAACAGATGGACTACCACAAGGAGATGTTATGTCACCAACACTCTTTAATTTATATACCAAAGATATACATAAAGCTATAAACCAAACAAATAACAAAAACACTATAATACAGTACGCGGACGATTTCGTCATTCTCAGCAGTGGAGCAAACGAAAGAGAGCTTCAAAATAACCTACAAAACGCTCTAAATGCTTTTGCCATAGAAACAGAACAATTAAAATTTAACATAAACTCAAACAAGACCAAATTTATGATTTTCGGAAAATCACATCACACTATACAACTCAACATACACAATAATAGCATAGAACACACAAACACATATAAATATCTAGGAACAGTAATAGACCCAAAACTCAATTTCCACAAACACATCGAACAACTACGTAACAAGGCTACAAACAGACTAAATTTCTTGAAAATTATAAGCACGCAAAAAAATAACCTAAACCCCAAAAACAGCCTAAAAATATACCGAGCAACAATTAGAAACACTATGGAAACGGGAGCTTCATACACTCTCAATAGCAACAAAAACAAATACAAAACAATGAACACAACTATCAACCAGGCACTAAGGAAAGCTACAGGTTGCACCAAAACGACCCCCATAAATACTCTGCATGCCATTGCAGCAGAAATACCTTTCAACATCAGAAGTAGATTTATAGTACGTAAGGAAATAGCCAAAGATTTAGTCTACTCACCAATTATAAGACAACAACTACAAATACACCAAAGAACAAAATACAAAAAAAAGAAAAAAACAATACATGAAACAACGTACGAAAAAGACAATAAAATTCTAAAACATTTATACATTGCAAAGAGCAACGATATAACCACACACATAAAAATAAATACAAAAATTAAAGACACGATAGAAACAAAAACAAAAACAAACACTCAAATTTTGAAACAAATCACCATTGAAAACATGAACAATTATGATAATAACAGACCCACTATCTACACTGATGGAAGCATTGCTGGAAATAGAGTAGGCATAGGGATATATATAAAAAACAAACCACAACAATACTACTATAGCTATAGATTAAAAAATTTCACCTCCATAACCACCGCAGAACTGATAGCAATCGAAAAGGCATTACTTTTAGCACAAGAAAATAATATAGACAACCCAATAATTTTCACAGACAGTTTAACATCATGTAACATTCTACAAAAAGCAATAACAGAAAACAAAATAGAGGAAATTTGTTACAATATTATAAAAACAGCAACAAGTATCAGAGCAGATATAGTATGGATTCCATCGCATGTAGGCATTGATGGAAATGATAGAGCAGATGAACTGGCAAAAAAAGGCACCCTAACAAATTGGTTCTATAAGAACAAAATCAGATACACAGACGCTACCCAATATTTCAAAAAACAAATGGAAGAAGAAACAAAAAAGTGGTACACAGACCTGGGCAGGGATAAAGGGAAAAAGTTTATGCAATTCCAGAAAGTTTTCAAAACTGAACTATGGCACAAACAGGTTAACCTAAACGGAAACGAAATAAAAACAATTAACAAAATACTGGCAGGACATGATCTTTCCGAATACTGGCTTCATAAAATGAAAATAGTCGAAAATGGAACCTGTGAGAAATGTCAAGTCCCAGAAACAGGACGACACAAAATTTTTGAGTGTCAAAAATATAAAAGACATAAAGACATCTCTCTAGACACTTTACACGAAAAATGGATGGAAACAAGTGGAAATACCTGCAAAACAATTTTAGAGTTCATCAAAGAAAACAATATTACGTTATAGTACTTCATCACACACATTTTCAAATAAAAATAAAATTAAATAAAACTTTTTTACACATTCCCTATATATTTGCCTATATAACTCACAACAAAGAGACTGCACTCAACACTTCAGCAAAAAGGATAGCAATAGGACAAGTACTCACCATTTATTTATCTATCTATTATAATTATTACATCTATTGCATTTATTATATTTATTACATTTATTCTATTTATTCTTTCTATTCTATTTATTATATTTATTACATTGTCTGTATAACGAAACGTTATCTCATGTTTTTTTTTTCCTATTTATTCAATTATTTAAAACTATTTATTCAATTATTTATCTGTACCTTATTTATTTATTTATTTATTTAATTATTTAATTATTTATTCATTGGTTTCTGGTATTACATATATATATACATAAAACAGCACCTAACTGAACACTCCAATTTCAAACATCACACCACAAAAATAACAAAAAAAAAAAACCCGACTTCACACGCATCAGGGCCTCCTAAGGTTGGGTACTCCGTTTGTTCTGGCAAACACGAGAAATCCAAAGACATCCTTTTCTATCACTAGAGGATAGAAACAAGATGCCAAAAGGACCAACTGAAAGGGCCTTGTAACAAAACCAGCACACTCACAGAAAACCCTTTTCAAACTTCACAAAACAAGCCACCTCAAAAAAAAAACCCTAACACAAGAACAAGAACCTGTACAAAAAAAAAAAAAAAATAATAATAATAATAAATAAAAAAAAAAAAAACCTCATCCTCTCTCAAGAAAAAAAAAATACATATAAATACATATACATACAAACACCACAAAGAAAAAAAAAATTGAAACCCACTAAACCACAAGCAAACTTAAAGAATGGAACAACACTATCTTTTGAATACAAACTGAAAAGAACACACAAACTATCAAAAAGAAAAAAAAACGATAGGTGATTTCACGAAAACCAACACACTGTGCATCAATCAGAAAGATCTCAACCACAACATATAAACATCAAAGAAACAGCAATATAAACATCAAAGGAGAATGGATGATTTCCCCTCCAAAAACTGGTAGTTAAACCTCTGATTATACCTTCAAAAAACGGATCGTATAGGAGGCCTCAACCTACCAACTCTATTAAGAAGAAGAAGAAGAAGACCCGGGTATGCTGGTTGCCAACTTACGTGGTTAAGTTAAAAAAAATCAAAATAAAATACTTACAGGCTGTTTAAAATTACAACTTATGCACCAAAAAATCATAAATTAAAAGTTCAGAGGCTACGGAAAATTTCAGGTCAATAAAAGCAATGAATTAAAAGTTATTGCAGTTCGAAGCTGAAAAAAATACCCGGGTATCCGGTTGCCAACTTAAAGGTTAATGATTAAAAAATTGAGATTTTTTCCTTCAAACCCTAGATATACAACGATATACAACGGTATTCTGGTCACTCTGTTCTCGCGTACGGCCACCAGCTGTCAAAACGATCTGTTTGCGAAAGGACGTATGTCTGTGCTGAGAAGATTGCGAACGGGAAAGGTGTGTGTAGTATGGCAAGAACGGTGAGCAAAGGTACACGGTGTATCGGCAGTGCAGAAAATTGTGTTTATTAGGGTGTTGTCATCGATGGAGGAGCACGCTCACAGAGTACGGTTGTATTTTTGTTGTGCATTTTTATCCAATTTTTGTTTAGAATAACTTTTAGTACCTCGATGGTAAAAGTATTTTATTTCATGTGAAGGAGAGATCTTACAAAGTGCTCAACATGCGCAATGCACTAGTTAAAGTACCCTTTGAGTGTTGAGAACGTGTAAACAGTGCTTCAGTTCGTAATGTTTCGTCGTGTTCAATCGCAAGGAAATTGGCTTCTGATACGTTATCTGCGTAGTAAAATATTTTTTTTTTCACCGTAAGTTGCTTCAGAATCAGCATCCCAAAATTCAAAACCGATTTCCACCCCAAAATTGCTCTACATTTTCTCGTTCTCGGGTTCTCGTGCATTTTCTGCTGCGCAGCTGTCAAAACCCTCGCCCGTCACAATTTTGACACCGCGATGCTGTCAAACGAAAAATTCGTGCGAGAAAAGAATCCGAAGCGAGAGTAGGGGGAACAAAAAACACGCAGAAAAGTGAAGGTGTTCTGCAGCGAAGCGAGTGTGTGTGCACATATCGCTGGGTAAAAATTTGCATTTTCTACTGCGTGCTGCGGTTCGGTTTTGTTGCCAGTAAGTTTCATCGGAACGGTGCGTAAAGTGCGAATGTTTTGTGTTTGGTCGTGCTGAATGGTGGAGAAGTGTGTGCGTTTTACGATCAATTGTGAATTCGCTGCCCTCGGTCGTGTTGCTGGATGTGTGACAAAGGGAAGCGGGAGCGCGTCGGTAGCGCTTGCACATTATGGTGGCTTTGCCGAGCGCACACACAGGGAGGGAGCAAAGTTTTTTTTTTTAATTTGTAGGCCGACTTTTCGGACGACGAATGTTAGAATGCTCGGTGGAGGGATGGAATAATTTGTGAAAGAGTTACGATTTTTTAGCGTTTTCCCGAAATTAAACGCCCCTTGAAGATGGTGTGAAAAGATTGCCCAAAGAAGGAAAAAATTGCTTCAATGAAGAAGAGAGTAAAGAAAAGGAAGAAATCGGTCGAAAGGGGCATCCAGCGCCTTGTGTGTGTGTGCGCGTGTGTGTAGGGGGGATGGAGGAAGCGGGTGCAAAACGGATCGATGCGCGTGCCAGCAGCAGAGGGTAGAGAAAAGGGCCTAGGGAGGAGGAAGCAGGGTGCGTAGGATCCTGGAGGAGGGCAATCGTCAAATTAGCAAAGCCCGCCCCGTCCTCTAATTATGGTCGTAAAGCAATAAAGCGTCGTAAATCTGTTCGCCCGAAGTTAAGGACATTCCATGTTGCTTTGGAAAATCAATTGGCGGCTAGTAATGTTTTTAGAGGCACTGCTAGTAATGGGAAGGAAAAGAAAAAGAAACACGCAAGCAAGACAGCAGAAGAATGAGAATGAGAGCGAGAGAGCGAGAAAGGAACCGTGGAGAACGAGCGGGAGCGCGCGCGCGCGAAAGAGAGCAGAATAGTGTGTGTGCGTGTGTTTTTTTTGTGAGAGTGTGTTGGTATGTGAAGGCAGTGGTGAGAAAAAAAGAAAAGGCGATTGTATTGTAGTGTGCGTGTAGGTACGCGTGTTTTGTTAGCGGAAAATGTGGCAGTTGAGATAGAACATTCGTCTCTCTCTCTCTCTGTTCTCTCCATGGGGATAGTGTACGCGGTGTTGCTGTGTGTGTGTGTGTGCGTTCGATTTGGAACAATAGGTTTTCCTGCTTGTGCTCTCGCTCGCTCGCTCTCTCTCTAAGCTGAAGGCGTTTTTGGGAGTTTTGTGTGTTGGCTTTAATGTTTATTGTTTATTATTATTTTTTAGTATTACACCTTTAAAAAGAGGTAGTTTTTGTGTTGTAAAATACATTTCATATTATAATGTTATTGTGCGAAATGCTTCAAATGTTTGTAGCATTGTAAAACAAAAAGGGATTATTAGAGAGAGAGAGAGAGAGATAGAGTGAAAGGAAGAGCGAGCTAACGTTATTTAGCGTTTTGTGTAGTGGTGTGCTACGATGACGACGTGTTCACGCTCGTCGCGCAACGTTATGCCATCATCACAGACATTCCCTATGGTTGCGTGTGTGCGTGTGAGGGAACGCGTCGCCCGTTAGCCAGTGCGTCAGTGTGTGCAATTTGTTTCCCACCGTTTCGAAGTGTGTGCGCGTGTTTTCATTCTCGTGCGCGCTCTCTCCGGATGGTGGAAAAAGAAGAAATAATTGAAAAGTTTCATTCGTTTGTTGTTGTTCTCTTGTTCTTGTTGGTGTCACAGGCACAGGTCTCGTATAGTGTGAACGCAGGGGGAGGAAAGCGGAGAGCAGCGGAAGCGAGCGAAGTGGGGGAATAAATTGTTTGAAACAAAAGAAAAGAAAGCGTCGTGTACAAGCGCGAGCAAAAGCAGCAGAAGCAGCAGCAACTAATGCGAGAAAAGAATAGAAGAAAGTGAATGATTTGAGCATGTGTGTGTGTGTGTGAGTGACAGTGGAAGGAAAGTGGCAGAATTCTTCTCTGCTCGATAAGGAAATTGAACTAAAATTTGTGAAAAGCGCTCCAAGTTGTGGGAAGGGAGAAAGAGGTTCACTTGCGGTCGCTGCGGTAGTGGAAGATTGGTTCAAGATTTGCCGGAAACGAATTCACCCAAAACCAGTGTTTAGCAATGCGTGTCCTCTCTGTGTGCACCGTCATGAAACGGTAGAGCGAGAGTGAGTGTGTGTGTGTGTGTGTGAGAGAAACAAAGGGAAGAGGAGCGTGGGGTCCCCCCCTCACGCACAAGCGCTTTCAATTGTTCGGTAGCGGCGGCAATAGAAAAAGTAAAAAAACAGTGAGAGCACACTCGCGCCTGTGTGTGTGTCGATGGCGGCGATTCTGCGGCTCATTTCCGCGTTCTAGTTTGGGGGTTTTCTTCCCCCCTCCCGCCCGCGCCACCCACTGGTGAAAAACAAAGTCACGGGAAAGCCCAACCCAAAGGTAGCACCGCCGTAGCACATACCCTTTGGAGCAGACGCCCACCTGGAAGGGAGCGGAGCGGGGCGATCGTTTGTCTGTGTGTGTGTGTGCGCTGTGTGGCCTGGAGCAGGAGGACACCTTCCCCCCCCCCCGCCACCTGGCTGCCGCTCAATTTTCTTTCTTTTCTGTCGGTCCCGTCTCCAACGCGAAACAGCACTGGGCAAATGTTCTGCGGTCGCCGTCGACGGTGTCTCACTACTACCACCAACACCATCATCACTACCACCACCACCACCACCACCACCACCACCAAGATTGCTACTTCGCTGGTAAGTGTGTTGCTGCTGCTGTGTTGTTGTCACTTTGTTGCCGCGTCATTTCTTGTGCATATGTTTCCCACTCCCCCCCCCCCCCCCCCCCTCAACATCACTCGCCTCCCCACACTCTATGCGCTATGTTGTGTTGGAGGGGGGCTTCAAACGGGAGAACCATTGGCGTGTTGCCACGGCGAACATCATAGAAGGAGGGACGATGGTTTCTTTGATTCCTCCGCTGTTTTTTTTTTGGAATTACTTTGTGTTACAAATTTCTTCGGCAAAGTATGCTGGAGAGTAGTGAGAAATGGGGAAGGGGAAGGGGGAGAGGAGAGGGCTATTCTGAAGCTCCTTCATGGGGCGTTGCATTCAATTTTGAACAGCGAAGAGAGGAACTGCCTCTAGTATTTAGAGGAATTGCTATTTTAGTTCGTCTCAAGTTGAGATTCTTTTGTTTTATTGTGACAGTTTTCTATATTTGTACTTAATTGCTTTTACTTCGGTCGGCAAGAGTCTGACTAGTTTGATATGCTTTTGAACGGGTTTTATTCGTGGCAAGTAGATAACTAATCAGGCAATTTGCATTAAAGGCATTGGTGTAAATTCATATTTGTTTTAGTTTACCATTAAGATTTTAAACATATTGTTTACATATATGTAAACTAATAGGATCTATAAAACCTGACTTTCTGCAACTAATAAAGATTATGGAAATTATTTTCCTGCCCAACATTTTCTCATTTGCATTTGTATATCTGACATAAATCTTCTAATATTGCCTGTAAAAGGGAAAAAATGTAACGCGTAAAAAATAAACAAAACTACGCACACACATGGCGCGCACATTTTCTAATAGCGTTATTGCGTGTTTTTTTTAATCGCTAATTTGCGTATTAGTTTTTCTTCCCGCGACAAATAGAGAGGGTTAGCTAAGATACATTTTGGGCAACGCTCATCATGACGAGCACTGATGAGCAATTTAATTTCAATGGGACTGTACATCTCATTATTTAACAAAGAAATTCTCCATTTTGTGTGCTGTGCAAAGGTTGATTCTGTCGTTTAAACCCCTTAACTTAAGACGTAAATCATTGCTAAAAGAGGGAGCGTTTCAAGGAAACATCGGTCACAGTCCATCCGTGTACAATATCCACGTGTGCGGTGTGTGGCCTTGTAGTCCTTTGCCTGGTGCCAAGCGGGCATTACGTGAGAAATCGACTTGTTTATGGCATGGGTCCTTCTCGAGGCCACGCACCAAGCAACCAAACCGAAGGGATGCGTGTACGCACGTGTGCGTTTGCAGTGCGTCCCATGCTGGCAGGTGTTCTGGGGCACTTTACCATTTCTTTTTTGGGTTTGATAAAAGGGAGAAAAAAAAAAATTATCAGCCACAGTTAGACAGAAGCACTCTCTGTGTGCGCCCGAATGAAAGGACAAGCAACGACCTTAAAGAAAGGCCAAAGGGATACGTTTTTCTCTGATACTCTTTCTTTTATCTTGTTTCTGTATTTTTACCATAGAATTTTTCCATCTTTCTTTTTTCCGCTTATTTTACGACATGCACATTACAACATGCATGTAATTTATTCGCTCACTGCGTCCATTGGTTGTACACGTTCGTGCCATTTTAAAATTCAAATTATCTCGCCTCATGCTGTTACTGGTACTCTCGTATTTATCGTTTCGTAAAATCTAATCTGAATTATTGATTTTGTATTTCTCGGAACTGGTTACACATGCACCACAAGCACTCGTTTTTGTTTCGTTCGATTAAATTAATGGCGTACGCTTTCCTTTTCTCCTGCAAAAACTGCATACACCGATGGATCTTAAGACGGTAATAAAATGTGTGTGTGTGTGTGCGCGCGCGCGCGCACTCATACCTTGGCCGTTTTTTTTCTTCTTCTGGTGTTTAAATTTATTTATCCTTCCCAACCTCCTTGCTTGTCCTTCTCTGCAGTGTTCTCTGTACGGGGAATTGGATCGAATGGCTAGCACAAATTCAGCGTTCGTTGCATTCATTGTCTGTGAATGGAGTAGCCGCTTTTCGTTCTACCTCCTCCACCACCATCTGTCTGGAAAAAAACACGTGATTTAACAGAACGTTGCATTTTGCCTTCGCCAGAGCAATTTCTCAGGCTCTAGTTCGTTTTTTTGTGTGAAATTGTTCCCTAATCATATTAATCCCTCTTTTTATTGCTGATCCAATTAGAACGAATTGGATATTGGATGGTAAAACATCATCTTCTCTCCGTCTGGGCGCTGATTGCCGTTTGGTGGGGGATTGGTGGTACAGAAAGTGCATTGAACGTGCATGTGCAAAGATGTGTACTCCTCCCCACCCGTGTGCTCGCACGTAAGAGAGAGGGGGAGAGAGAGAGTCAAGAACCTCTGTTGCAAATAAGAATGTGTTTTTTCCGTCCACCCATCATCATTACTATTTGCTACCTTTTCGCTCAAAGACGACCTCAGAAGAAAAGGCATCGACGGGTGGCCTGCTGCTGCTGCTGCTGCTGGTTTGTGCACGATGCTCCAATAAAGAAGTATGCATTGAAAAATGAACTACAACACTGAGAGTGATAGAGAGAGAGAGAGAGAGAGAGAGAGCGAGCGAGAGAAAGAGAGGGAGTGAAAGCAAATTGCAAGGGAGGACAAAAAGGGCCATACTACACTACCACCTACCACCATCACGATAGCAATGTGTGTGTGTGCAAGTGAGTGTGGAAAAGGGAGGCAGGAATAAAAACAGAGAATGAAATAGAGCACATACAAACCGATGGTGAGGGATGATGGTGGGAAATGGGAAACCTCATGAAAAATGTGCCGATTTTGAAGCAGTGTGTGTGTGTGTATGTTTAGTTGGTTCGGTGCACATTATGCAGGTGTGCATATTTGATTTTCTGCTACCGAATTGCGTGTGTGTGTGTGTGTTCTGTCTACAAAAAAGGCAAACTTACACGATTGAAACAGGATGTAAAGCGCTCAGTGCGAGGTTTTGCTTCACGATTTGCCTAATGACTGCTAAAGAAAGTGGTTGAATACTTTTTAATCTCATTTAAAGTAGTGGAACACAGAGTTTGTTACAATTTGCTGGCAGTTTTGTTTTGTGTACAATGTGTAAATCAACACTTTACCCCAATCAACAGCCTGGAGTACAGCTATAGTAAAAAAGAACGTGAAAATTTGGGGGTTTGGGAGAAAAAAATATCAAACAAAACAAAACGTAATCATTCCATTTTAATTTAGCTTTCAATTTCAAGTGTGGTTAAGAAATGGCAAGTCAATATAACGACTGGATTGATATTTTTGATTTTAATCTCTTGACTGCTTCGCATTACACGAGCATATTATTACTTTTCAATTTCGGGGATAAGGATAGTCGTTTATTTAGTTCGAACGTTAATTATAAGATAGTTTAAATAGATGTCGTAGCAGAAATACGCAGGACAGTATCATGAATAAATAAATCAATCGCTTGTAAAATTTGTTCGCAACCGAAAACATCAATACCAAACTGTCAACAATTCGATAAGCAAACCCTGTAAGATTCCTCATTCCTAAGAAGAAGGAGAGAGAGAGAGCCAAATATTAGATGTGTGCAAATGCAATTCCCTTGCGTGTTCCACACACACACTCTCAACACATTCACTGTGTTGGGTTTGCGAAAAAGTTGCATCCGCGTTTGTGTGCTGCAATCTGCAATTAAAGGGCACGTTACGAAGAAGGGCGTACAAGCGAAAAAGAGACAAAAGTAAAAGAAATGTGGTATTTGTGGGAGCAAAAGCAGCGTACAGAGCAGTTGCTACCGTTGATTCTTTCCCGCAAATTGCCGAGGTATTTAGAACAGTGTTTGTGCATGGGCAACTGCGATGAATCTCGGGCAAAAGTTGCCTCTACGCTCTGGTCTCGTTCTTCTTTTGGTAGGGAATAGGCGCGATCGAGAGCAGCAGTGCGACCGAAAAACGTAGTTCACACTTTTGTGCAGCAAATTAGGACATTTGTGCTGGTTCTTTAAAGTAGGTGAAAGGGATGATTTGCCTCATCATTTGTCCCTTTTCTAATAAGCATCAAGCAAGCAGTCGTTTATCTTTTATCAGCAATCAACGTCATTTTGCTTGATTGGTGTGCGTTTCGCTTCCTTCGCACACCATCCCAGCGGGCATTTCCGCATGCTACTGCTGCTGCTGCTGCTGCTGCGCGTATTGCAAAAGGATTTGCTCCTCAACCTCTCGCCACACACACACAAACGCCAAGCAGAGAGCGAAAGAGCGAACACGAAAAGGGTGTGCGAGAAGAACAGGGTCGTTGTGCGCACTCGGCGTGCAAAATAAACGTGTTTGCAGTGGTATGCGTGTGGCCAATCTTGGTGGTGTTACACGCAGATTTGACAGTTGGCGCTGTTCGTGTGTGTTTGCTGTCGAGAAAAGCCGGCAAATGACGGGCTAGTTCGTTCGTTCAGTTGTGTTTGCTGGCGGCGGACCATGTCAGTAGCTAGAAAGAACATTAGCAAAAAGTGTGAGCGAAAATGCTGAAGAACTAATTTAGTATATTGTTTTAAAGACGTTTAGAATTGTATTTTCTCCTTTCTAATACCATTCTCCTGATCTCTTTCTCATTGTAGAAAAGTGCATCCCACAATGGAATGCGATGTGTCGCCCGTTCCATCGGTACAGGCGAACCGTACGGCAAAGCAGCAGCCCCAACACATTGCCACGGCGACGGTGCTAGTAACGGCTGGACCGGTAGCAGCAAAAAGCAGCGCCACTAACAATGGCAGCAGTAGTAACAGCAGCAGCAGCAGTACCGCATCGTCAGCTACTCTCATCACCCCCAGCACCACCACTACCAGTACGGGTACAGCGGGGAGCAGTGACACAGTCGCCTCCACCGTTGATGAAGCGATGGCAGAAGAGCACTCCGCCATGGAACCGACGACGCCGATGGCGACGGCGCCGGCGACGACGGTGGAAGACGACGATGACGCGACACCTTCCTCATCGATGGCGGCGGGTGTCGGGGCGCCGGAAGGTGGCGTCAAGCAAAGTATCAGTAGCAATAACAGTAACAATAATAGCAGCAACAAAAGCCTCAACATTGCCGGCAGTGAGACGGCGGGCGGGCCGCTACTCCTTCCGCCGGATCCGGTGGCGGTGATCGAAATCAGTGACCAGAGTATGGCGGACGACATCAGCTACCCGGAGCTAGTGTCGTGCGTAGATACGGAAACGGCTTGCGTAGTGCTGTCGGACGAGTACGACTCGTCGCTTCCGCTGCGCGAAGACGATCCGTTGAACGTGTCCGTCGGTTCGATCGACATGACGTTACCCTCTTCGCCGCAGTGCAGCACGCCGGTGTTTTCTGGGGCGGAGTTGAGTTCCCCTCGGCAGGCGAGGATAGGGACGCCGGTTGGCAATGCGAGTGTCGGTACCAGCACTACAGGCACCGCCAGTACCACCAGCACCCCGAAGCACAATCACCATCTGCGGCGGAACCTTCCGAGGCTGGCGACGAGTCGGCAGCAGCAGCAGCAGGCGAACGCCGTCAAGCAACTGCCCCAATCCGGCCCGGGCAGTCGGGGCGGTGTGGCGACGGAAAAGCGACAGCTACGGCAGGCAGCAGCGCAGGACGCGGGCCGTAACAGTGGCGGTGCTGCATCGACGATGCGCGAGGTGCTAGCCTCGATACCGGGGTTCAGCATCAAGCCGCGAAGGCGCACGAACAAAAAGCTATCGACCGCTGCCCAGCTCGAGCAGACGCGGGAGGGCTGCGTGGATCTGGAGACGCCCGACTCGATACTGGTGCACACGAACCTGCGCGCCCTGCTAAACCGGGACACGTTTCAGCTCCTTCCGCCGCTGTACCAGTACAAGCTGGTGCAGCTGCTACCGCCGGTAGACCGGCCACCACTGCCGGAGGCGACGCAGTGCGAGCAGAACGGCATCCGGCTGAACCCGTCCGGGCTGAACAACGAGTTCTTTGCGCGCGCCTGCCACGAGTGGCGCGACCGGCTGGCGGAGGGCGAGTTTACGCCCGAGGCACAGCTGAAGATGCGCTCGGAGGCGGAGCGCGAGAAGAGCAAGCTCGATCCGTGGAAGCTGAAACACTTCGAGCCGATGTGGGGCGACCGGAAGTACGCCGGGTCGTTCTTTGGGGCGGCAGGCACGGTGGCTAATCCAACGCCACCGACTCCACCACCACCACCGGAGCCGGCGATAGCCGTCACACCAGCGATGGCTGTCTCCGTCGCACCGGTCGTCCTGTCGCCCGCGCTACAATCACCACCGGCAGTGCAGGTGGTTGCACCCGCACCACAATCCATTCCGGCTGCGGCACAGACTCCTCTGATCGGTACCGGTAGTAGTAGTAGCAGCAGCACCCTACCACCGACCGTTTCTATCCTTCCGGTGTCGAAGGGAGTGGTCAGTGGCCATGCTACGATCGTGAACGTCGCGGCAAGGCAAACGGTCCAACCACCAACGATAGCGATTGCACCGCAACTAACGCCCCGGGTGCATCCCGTCACGGCCAAGATCGATCCGAGCGCGCGATCGCTGTCCAAGATGCAGCCGATCACATTCTCCACGGCAGCGAGCGTTGTTAGGCCGACGAACGCGACCAGCGGTACGTGCAGCAGCATTAGCAGTAACACAATCATCACATCCTCCACCGGCACCATCATTCTACCCTCGCGGACGACAATAACAGTCACTTCCGGCAGCGCGTCGAAAGGCAGCGGCAGTGGCGGCAGCATTCCAAGAGGTGGAAGCACCGGCGGTGGAGGTTCAGCAGCCGGAGCGAGCGGACTCTCGGTGGTTCCGATCAATGTCCTTACGTGCAGTAGCAGTAGTAGCGGCAGCAGTAGTAGTAGTAGCATTAGCAGTAACACTGTAAATACAGCCCGACCCGCACTAAAGACAACGATAAAGTTGCGTCCCACGACGGCCATCGCCACGAGCACAACGGCGGCGGCGGCCGTGGCACCAGCAACTGGCAAGGAAAGCAAACACAACCATCCACCGTACTCCGTCGTCGGTTCAGCGCCGAACGCTTCGTCGGTCATGGTCGGAGGGGCAGGCGGCACTAAGCGCCTGCTGCCCACGGCTATGAGCGTTAGCAGTAGCAGCGGCAGTACCACAATCAGTAGTAGCACCAATGCTGTGAATCTGGCCGGGGCGTCATCCACCATGAAGCCGCAAAGCAGCAGTCCCGCCGGCTCATCCTTGCCGATGTCTCCGAAGCGGCTGCGAACGGTCGGTGCCGTGACACGGTCGGCTTTGGCCGGAACGGGCACACAGCAGCTGCCGCCAGCGCAGCACAATCCTCTCCCAACAACAACCACGGGTATGGCGGCTGCCGGGTCGACCATCACGCTCGGTTCTCGGCCGGTCGTCGTGAAGGTGGTTGAACCGTACCGTCCGTCTGCGATGGTGCGTGCGGTGCCGGTTGAACCGGTGATCGCTAGCGGAGGAGCAAGCTCCAACCTAAAGCGAACCCACAGCAGCAGCAATCGCGCGTTGACGCCCGAGCTAAGCAGCAGTAAGATGACGAAGCGGAAAACGGACGATGAGGGTGGTGGTTTGCAGCAGCAGATTAACAGTAGCACCGGAAGCTTTACCGCCGGCAGCTTGTTGCAGCACGGCAATCCGCGTCGAATGGTGGCTGTCGTGACGGCGAGTAGCGCCATGGCGGACGGTAGCAACATCAGCAGTAGCAGCAGTAGCAGTAGCAACAGCAGCAGCAATGCTGCAATGTATATAAGCAGTAATAATAGTAGTATGAATCGCCTTATCACCGCCACCAGCAGCACAACTATGCCGGCCACTTCCACTGACGGCGTAAGGAGTAGCAGCAGCAGCAGCAGCAGCGGCGGCAAGAGAAGCAACAGCAGTAGCACTGTCGGTGGCAATAGCAATAGCAATAGTAGTAGGATAAATGTTAGCTGTAGTAGCACCATTAACTCGGAGGGATTAGTAATGATCAATCCGACCTCCATTGCCACCACAACCACGGCCGGGCCCGGGATCTTGCTACAGGCCGGTGCGAAGGATCGAAGACAAGTAGAATGTGATACGCGAACGGTGGCCTCGATGGCGACCGCACCGATCGATCAACGGCGAATGGTGCTGATTGAGGGCGGCGCGAGCGAGAAGCGCCGCCGAGGGCTACTAAGCGAACCGCCGGTGGCGACCGTCATCGGCTCGGCCAAGCGAAGAGCACCGCGGCAAGGCAACCGTGCGAACAGAGGCCGACACAGCGAGGGTTTGCTAGGTGCCCGGGGGACAACGGCTCCACCGACCACAACGATCACGATAGTGGACGATGAGGAAGCGGATGGCGGTAGCATTGGTTCCCCTTCGCTGCTAGTCGGTCGCTCAGAGCCGGAAGGTGAGGAAAGCCACGAGGTGGACGAGAGTGACGAGAATCGCGAGGTGCTACGAAGACGCATCGTAGGACCGATGGTAAATGGCGACTTCGGTGAGGGAGCTCGAATAGGACGCGCTGGCGCTGACTCCTCACCGCCGCTCGTTCCCTCTTCGGACATCATTCTCGAGGAAGCGATCGATTGTGGAGATGTTGGCGATGGTGGCGGAATGCCGGGCAGTACCCGGCATATTGGTGGGGGACGGTTGAAAAGATCGGATCATGGCGGCGAAGAGCTAGTGGAGACGAACACCACCTCACCGATCTTGCAGGAAACGATCGAGCAGGCGAATCGCGAACGGTTGATGGATATGAATCATCTCGCCTCGCTCAACGCTAGCGGTGGCGGCGGCACGACACAGATGATTTACGATCAAAACACGGGCCAGGTGTACAGTGTCATGTGCTTACCGCAGCCGACAAATTCTGCCCACGGAGGTAGTGCACTAAATCTTCGTTCCCTGCCCTCCTCGTTGACTGTAACGGCTTTACCGCAGCAGCAACAACAGCAACAACAGCAGCAGCCACACCATCCATCTCAGCAACCGCAACTGTCCATTTCGAACGATAGCAGTAATAGTAGCAGCGTCTCGACCACCGCCATGATGGCAGCGAGTGACAATCATCTGGATGGCGGCGGAGGTGCAGGAGGACCGGGAACGGCAGCCACCTCCGTTCCGGGCATCAGTACGTTCGAGAACGTACTGCGCCATCACGTGGGGCAGGGTGGAAACGTCGACACCGACCTGCTTATCGTAAATCCGAGCAATATGATGTCCAACGTTGAGTTGAAAGTGGCAGAAGAGCTGGATGACGGTGGTGCATTGATGGCGGCAAGGGGAGACATCGGGCGGAATGAGGCGGACGACGAGGAGGAAGACGAGGAAGAAGAGGACGATGAAGGTGATGGGGAGCTGGTTCACACCACCACCACAACCACGAACACTGCCGACGAAGAGGAGGAAGAGGACGAGGAGGAGGAGGAGGAGGATGTGGACGAAGTGGAGGAAGTAGAGGCTGAGGTGGAGGAGCAGGACGAGGAGGAGGATGCGGATGCAATGATGCTCCGGCAAGGGTTGCAGCAAATGCACGGAGGCTTGGAGGAGAGTTACGAGGATGAGGAAAACAACGCTCCCACCGGGTGTTTCAATGGTGAACTGATTAGGACTAGCACCAACACCACCACTTCCGGCAATAAGTTAAGTAGTTATGGTCAACCGAATCTTCAGCATCTGCACCTGCAGCAACAGCAGCAGCAGCATCCCAATAATCATCTTCATGCGTCGCACCATCGGCAGTCAGCGATGGCTGCTGGTGTCATGAACATGAACATGAATCTGACGGGCTTTCATCACGATCACGAGCTGCTGCATCAGCAGCAACAGCAGCAGTTGCAGCAGTTGCGAAATGCGACGGCCGGCACCATCACCAGCTCACCTTCAGCTTCGTCGGACCAGGGGTTGATGATGATGGTGACGACGAGTGCGGGCGATGAAGCTGGCGACGGTGGTCCATCCTCAAGCAGCGGCGATGTAATGGTGATGGCGAACAACTACTGTGATAATCTGTCTGCCGCCGATGAAGCTGACGGCGAGGATGAGGAGGAAGAAGAGGAGGAACAGTACGGGCAGCAGCGGGATGGCCATGATCGTATGTTGCTGGCTGTGGGCGATGACGCTGGATTGGAGGAGCAAGCAATCGATACGATCGTGGATCAGTACGGCAATCAATTGCATCCGTCGGGCATGAACCATCTGAATCACAATGATGACGGCCTTATGCACCATCACCTTCAGCAAGGGTCGGAAGGAGAGGAGGAGGAGGAGGAGGATGTAGAGGAGGCCAGCTTCGTTCTCGATCAGATGCATCAGCTGCAGCAACAGTTTCAGAACCAGCATCCGCAGCAACAGCACCATCACCACCAGGGACTACTGCAGAACCACCAGCAGTTGGTGACGTCTTCCGATGGAACGCAGGTGCATCTGTATCCTGGTGCGGGAGGCATGCTGCTGGACGGTGATGGACTGGATGGCGGTGCTAGCTGTGAAGGAGTGGAAGAAGATCAGCCACATCACTACCAGCAGCAGCAACTGTTGTTGAAGGAGGAGAAGATGGAAGATGATCAGCAGTTGCAGCAACAGCAGCATCTACATCACCAGCAAGTATCATCCGATGGGCAGCACCACATTCAGCATCAGCAGCAGTATACGAACAGTCAACATAATCAGCTGATGGACAAGTATATCGACGAGATGGACGGTGGTGCGAATGACGCTGCCGGTTCTGCTGGTGCATACGTTCTCGATCCGAGCAGTGGCGAAGTGATCAGAACAGAAAGTGAGTATAAATCCGGTTAAGTAGTAGTGTAGTGTAAGGTGTTTTCCACCGGGTTACGGAGCATGGATATGGAGAAAGCGCTAAAAACAATACCTATCAGGAATATGGAGGAGCAGACATAATAACGGCAAACATTATTATTAATCTAAGCTCTAGATTCCTTTTTTTTAGTTTTATAATGGATAGCACATGCAATTTGCTAGAAATGCCTAAATTTGTTGAGAACTAGGCCACTTTTGTAGGGATCGTAACGGCTCCATTGGATAATGGCCTCGTAGTAAAGCCGTCAAAGGCACGGTCCTATGTGTCGGTCCAGTCGGGGTTCAAATCTAGTATTGAACCGAGGTTGTTGGTTTTTAGGCCAAAAATGGATGTTAAGAGAAGTAGTATTGCCGTGTTAGTCTCTCCTCAGTCTCTCCATCATCTTGAATCTAGAGTTCAAAATACTCTAGATAAAAAGTCTCTCAAAAGATGGTGATGTTGACATATGACGATCGATCGATCTATTCTTCCAAAACAATGCTATTTCCTGTACTAATTCAACCCCCCTCCTCATTTTATCCACTGCACCACTTGCTTTTACTCATTCAACCCCTCGGCACAATGTAATTTGTGTATCCGGTCTTGTGTGAAATTTGGCCTCCAACTACACACGTCCATCAACCTCCTCCCCCTTTTTGGTCGTAACACATGCGTAGTTGTGGAACATAATCACGATCAAGCAGCGATGACGTTGGACCAAATACGAGATGAACAACAGGATGGCTTATTCGAGGGTGGCGAAACCTCATCCATGTTAGTTGAAGACGACGAAAACCAGTGTGTCCACGAGCTAGGTCCAATCGTCGAAGTCGGGGAGGATGCTGCTCAGCAACGAGTGGACGAATCTGATGACGATGGGAAAGCAGCAGTGAGTAGCGATGAACGAGAACGGCAAACAACGGATCTGATGAACGAGAGCTTAGACGAGAATGACGATGAAGGCGAGGGCGGCGACCACGAGGGTGTCTCCAAACAACGAACCAATGTTTATCAGCACGATATGGGCTCGTTGGTGGCAACGGTATCTGGCACTTTGAATGTAACGACACCGGCGCCGATCGTTAGCTCATTTTCACCCTCGATCACCAACATGCCCGTGCTGACGGCGAAACGGACCACCATTCTGGTGGTGGAAGACTGTATCGCAACGAACGGGCTGCATGCGTCGTACGAGCCGGCACGATTCTCCCGGAGACGCTCACTGAACGGTGTAGAGAGTGTGCTGTCGCCCTCGTTGGGGAAACGGTGTGGCAACGAACTGTTTCTCGGTGGAAGCTCCTACATACCAGCAGTAAAGGATCAGCACGCTGGCAATGAACAGAAGGCTGGTGGTGGCAGTCACACTGATCGCGTCGAGGAAGTGCTTACAGCAGCACCCTCATCCGCCGCTGGTGGTGGTAAGTTCGGTTGAGAAGTTGCCAGCAAGCGAGCAATCGCTTCAAATGGTATCTTCTCTCCTTATTCTCTGAGCATTATCTCTTCACTGTTGTTCGTACCATGTCCGGATTACTGTTGTTTTATTTATTTGTTTATTTATTAGTTTTTATCTAATTGTTGGCAGGCCGTTTGCCCGTTTTCGGAATGATATTTGAGGTCGTCCAAGTGTCTCCTTTATTTTCCTTTTCTCTTTACGTTCGGTCAGCTCTGCAAGAGGATGATGGTCTGTGTATTTGTGCCTGATTTGCGCCATTTGTGGTTGTATTATTTTGTGATCAGTTTCGCTTTTTCGATTGTTCAATCTCCAGGGTAGGATGGTGCATGCTGTGCGAAAATTTATGCGTCCAAATTAATGCATCAAAGACATGCTTTTTTGTGGGAATACAATGCCGCTTTCTGTAGTTCATTCGTTAAAAAATGTTCACTATAGTCTGAGTTTCTTTTTGTGTGATTTCAAACATTAACCTTTCTGTTTATCCGTATTTTACTTTTAGATTGGCCGCAGTTCAAAATGAAGATGATGGATTCAACGAAAATGATGGTGGTAGATCATCACCAGCTCGTCGATGGCAATAACAGTATTATCATTTCGCCGATGGGTACGCCAGGAACGACCACGATGGTGTCCTCGCCCGGTGCAGCAGCATTACAGCAGCAGCAACAGCAGCTCCATACTACCCAGGCCATTCATCAGCATCTAGCGAACCCACAGCAGCAGCAGCAGCAGCAGCTAGCGGCATCACAGCAACACATCATATCGCAACAATCCCCTACACCGATCTCGATGGCAACGACCGCAACAATCGTGCAACAGCTTGCCGGCCATAATGCTCTTCAGCACGCACAGCAGCAGCAGCATCAACAACGTCAGCAGCAACAGTTGCACTCTCCCGTCACCAGTACCAACCCGACCGGTATCAGTTTTTTAGCTCATCATGCCCCGCAGCAGCCCACCGTACAAACCATGACACCGGTGTCGACAGCGGCCGTGCTAAGCTCACCGCAACATCCAGCAGCAGCGACAACACCGCAAGGGTTGAGCATATTTCAGCTAAATCCTCAGCAACAGCAGCAGCAACACCACAGCCCGCAGTCGGTTCTAGGATGCGGCAACAGTACGATCCAGCTTACGTCAGAGGCGAGTCCGGTCATAAGACTTTATTTATTTTTAAGTGTAAACTTTGCGTCAACATTTTGAGACTATCGCTTAATTTCGAGCTTTGTAGTGCACGTGTAGCAAATCTTGTACTAATGAATGTATTGCATTGTCTCCAATTACAGATTAAGGACGGTATACGCAACAGTATGATAAAGGCAGAACCGGGCGTAAGCTACACCACGATCCGGCAAGGCAATCAGCTTCTGACGCGCATCAAGCTGGAAAACGACGATGGACAGCTTCAGCAACAACAGCTCCAACAGCAGCAGTCTCCACAGACGACGTTTCAAACGCAGCAGCAGCAGCAACTGCCCAAAGTGAACGTGGTTACATCGTCGCCGCTCATTTCCCTTGGTCCCGGCGGTCAAGACAACCTGGCACGCGTGATAGAAAGTGTTGCCGGCAACTACTCCACTACCGTCGCTGTGGGTGGTCAGCAGCAGCAACAGCAGCTCGTGCAGCACCAGCAACAGCAGCCGCAGCAATTGATTCAGCATGTTCAAACCGCCTCCGGACACCAGATACGGTACGAGATGGATCCGACGGTCATCCAGCAGCAGCAGCAAGCCACGACACCGCCCCAACAGCAGCACCTGATAGCACAGCAGCAGCAGCAGCAGCCAAAGTTTATCATAACTTCTCGGCCATTGGGCACGGCTGCCGCTGGTGCGAAGCTGCCTTTAACCGTGCAAGCGGCCAACGTGATACCGCACATGCAGAATCCTCAGTTCATCCAAACCCAGGACCAGCAGCTGCAGCTGGCGACCAGTCAGCCTACCGTGCCGACGCTACAGAAACCGATCCAGCTGCAGAAAATCATCATGGCCACGCCGGCGATTGGCCAGCAGCAACAAGCGCAACCGAGACCTCGATTGCCCCTGCAGCGTACACAGTTTGGTGTGCAAGCAATTCAACCGCAACAGCAGCAGCAGCAACAACAGCCGCCCTCACAGCAGTTCCAACAGCAGCAGCAACAAGCAGCACCGAAAGCACCGCAACAAATCGCCCCAACACAGTCGCAGCAGCGCTTTCAGCAAAAGTACGTCACCAACCAACTGATTCGTGGCCAGAACGCATTTCTCATGAACAATGTGCATCACCTGCAACAACAGCAGCAGCAGCAACAGGTGGCAGCAGCAGCAGCCACTGTCGGCGCGAATGTGATCGTTGGTGCAACTGGCAACAGCAGTCGAAGCAAGCGAACGACTGAAGCCGGCTCCGTCAGTGGAGCCGCTGCTGCCGGCAATGGCACTGCTACGGGCAATGGGAGCGCAAGCAGTGGTAGCAGCGGCAGCTCTGGCGGATCATCGTCTGGCGGCAGCAAGCGTGGTGGACGGTCGAGCAGCTCCCGGTTGCCGCCTGGTGCGGTAAATCTCGAACGAAGCTACCAGATCTGCCAGGCGGTGATACAGAACAGCCCGAACAGGCACCAGCTGAAGGCACAGCTCAAGTCGCCGCAGGCGTTCCTGGCCGCGTCGAACTCTAACTCGAACAGCAGCATCAGCAGCATCGGTAGTACAGGCAGCAGCAGCAGCAGCAGTAGCAGCAGCAGCAGCAGTGGCGTGTCTGCGAGCAGTATTATCGGCAACAATACCAAAGAGGATGCTAACAGCGGCAACAACAGCAGCGGTGGCGGCAGTAACAGTGCCTTCGGTGGTGTGCTGGGCTTTGGAGGAAACAAGGTAAAGGTGTGTTTTGTAATAGTGGATGAGCGTCGCGGGGTCGAATGGAGTCAATAATTTGTGTTTCGTTTTTTGTAGGTCTCGCGTCTGGTCAACTCAAAGCGTACCGTATCGGCCGGGGCCCGGCAGCCGTCGCCCATCGTAGTGCGTCAGGCGTATGCGGGTGGTGCCGCCGGTGCTGCCACACCACCGTCAGTGGTGAATGCTTCTGCCGCAGCCGGCCCCCCAAATCATTCAAATCCAATCAGTATTATCACAACTCCACAATCGCAGCAGCAGCAGCAACAGCAGCTCCATACGATCGGCGAGCAGCTTCAGCAGCACGGTCAGCAGATCATTAGCGTGAGCGCTGCACCGACGATCGTGCACGCAACTGCTGCTGCGAGCAACAATAATGGGACGGTCGGTGGCAACGTCAATGTTGGTGTAACCGCAGCGGCTGGCGCGACCGCCACCGGTGCAGCAGCGGCTGCGGGAACCTTTGGTGGCAAGTATGTGCTAGTACAGCGTGCGGCACACATCGGGGACATCGTGACGCCGCGGGCGGCTAGCGCACCACCGACACACAATCAGGTAAGGCTAATTCAGGATTGTAATTCATCAATTTCTCAATCAATTCAATCCAATTCAAATCAATCAATTTCTATCAATTTGTAATTTATCAATCAGACAGTGACATTTTGCAGCACTGATAATAATACAAACAAAAGATTTCATGTATGTCTCTTCTTATTCTTTTACAGATACAAATTCACCATGTTCCTGTATCACCACATGCACATCAACAGCAGCAGCAACAGCAGCAATTGCACCAGCAAATGTCCGCTGTGCAGCAGCAACAGCTATCGCAGCAAGTGGTGCAACATCAACTGCAGCAACAGCAGCAACACCAGTTCCAGCAGCAGCAGGGGCAACTGCAACAGATAGCGGCCGGCGCGAATGCCGTGGCACCCGCCAACCTACAGGCGGCGATCACCCGCCGAATACCGTCCACCCACGGTGAGTATTATCCGCCGGGAGGTGGTGTACTTCGGTGAGCGTGAACGATGCGTGTGTGGGTGGGCCGTGTGTGCATGCGCGAGGGGGTGAACGAAAAAAAAACAAGTCTGCGCAAATCGATCCTACTCTGCATACCGATCGTTCGCTGGTCGTTTTGTCGGTCTTATTTGATCAAGCATATCAGGCTGTGGTCCTTCCTCTAATATCCCCCCTCCTGTACAGTGATCACCTACGGTCAGGATGACAGCGGCGGCACCGAAACCGAAGACGGAACGGGCACGAATAATGCGATCGTCTACATGGATAGCCCGAACGCATTGATCGGTGGATTGCAACATCAGCAGCAGCAGGAACAAGCGTTTCTGGACGGTTGCGGCAATGGTCCCGGAGGAGCAAATAGCATTGTCGTCATGAACGGTGGAGATACAATGGAGCCACCGGCTGGTGTAAATGAAATGATGGATGCTTCCCACTCATCAGCCAACGATGGGGCGGCGGCAGGTATGCTAGTGTCTCCCTCGGACATTTCGCCTCACTTCAACAATCAAATGATCGTCGCCGGCCATATGGAGCTGCTGGACAGTGGATACATCAACAATGATGCAGGTAATCATGTCGAAGCGATCGAACCGCAGCAGCAGCAGCAACAGGAACCGATTTCCAGCACGGAACACGATATCGACACACTGAACTGCTGTTCCTCGCCGGCACCGCTCGTGGATGGTGGCGGTGGCAACGCAGCTGACAATGGCGGCGGTGAAGATCGGGACGGTATGGGGGAACGGATCGACGGAACCGGGGAGGACTGTTCCTGTTCTCTCAATGCGATGGTGATCTGTCAGCAGTGTGGTGCCTTCTGCCACGATGACTGCGTCAGTGCAACGAAGCTATGTGTGTCGTGTGTAGTACGCTAGGGAACCATTTCCTCTTCTCTTTTTTTTTTTGCACCATTTTGTCTTCGTGGCATGGTTGGATTGGATGCCGTCTTCCGAGGCAGGAAAGACGTATTATTATGGTTCTATTTTTTCGTTCTCAAATTTAAATGAGTCAATCCAAACGTACTCCGTTTGGACTTTTTTGCACTATAACGACGTGTGCGCTTCTAATTTGAATCTGTGTATAGGCAGAGTTTTGTTTTTGGTGCAGGCACGTTAAATTTGGTTCAAGTTTTCTAACTATAATTTTATCTAATTTTACTACTTCCGTACAAACGGGGTCGTGACGGCACCAAAGGAATTTTGTGTGGTCGAAACAGCTCGTACTTTTTTTTTTACAAATTATGCAATGAATTGAATGAAATTTGTCGTTTTCCAACATTTGATTTGGAATGAACTAAGAATCTTTTTTTTTTGTACACGGTTAATAGATCGTACCAGGGTGTGTGAAGAGTGCAGAGAAATTGGACTGCTGACGGTTTGGAAATTGGACTAGAAAACATTTATGGAATACACATATTTAGGCTAACGTCGTGTCCGTCAGATGATAATTAACATTCCCAGTCACGAAAGCAAGCAAAGATGTCGCTGCAATGCGCGCGGTTCTTGTACATTTCTTCTCACTAGAGGGTTTAGTTTTCGGCGCGCGCGCGCTCGAGTACGTACGTGTGCTGTACGCGTACGGGAGCAACGGATGCATGTATGAATTTCAAAGATTATACGAAGCTAATTCAAAGAAGGACTTGCGTTGTGTTTTTAATTCTTTCGTAATGTATTTATTGTTCTACCTTGTATTGTGTACATTTAGTTATGGTCGTTTGTTCGCGTAGGGAAAAACGCATTTTATCGTAATGTGTAACGTAACTTTTCTACAGAAAACTGGCACTTTTTGACTGGCTGATAATGTGATCTAACAGGGAAATACCCCGCACGTGAAGGGGAGGGGGGAAGGGGAAGATGATACGCTATGATCGTTGATAAATCTCTCAGTTACTGTTTTTTGCAAAGTTAATGCCACCTCCTCCAAACTTGTTCCCTTTCTCCCACAACCACCCCATCCATCTCCCCTCACACTTGTATGATAGTAGGAAAATTGTGTTTCCATGTACATTTATATCTCGATTGAGCAACACACACACAAACAAACAAACCAACACACTCTCACATCATGAATCTTTCGAGTTGGTGAGAAAATGGTCGAGGTACGTTTGCGGGCGATAAAGCGTTTGTTTAGCGTAAAATTAAGGCTACGATTATTGTGGTGCGAAGATCCACAGAAAGACAGAAGCAACATGAAGGAGAAAAGAGCGGGAAGAAAATAAAGAAAAGGTAACAAAAAAAAAAGAACAGCTGTGTTACACAGTAGTTGACAAAAAGAGAAGTCGTGTATGAACAGAAGAAAAAAAAAACAAAAAAGAATTGAGCTCGCACTGTGCACAAAGAACTAGAAATGGCATTAAAGACACAAAGCGAAAGGAAGGAAGGAAGGGGAAGTGCTTGATGCAAATGGGCTAAGTAAGCAAGTAATGTAATTTATTATCACTAAACACTAAACGGTTCAACGCAACAAAACACAAGCAAAACACGGAACAGCAAACCAACCGACACAATAAAAAAGGGTGTTTGCGTAGGATGAAAACACTCCTGTTAGTAACTGGTACAGAAAAGAAGAGGATGAATTGTGACTCAGTGAACCTCTAACACAAGCAAAAAGAAAGTGAAAAAATAGAGCAAAAAAAACACAGAAAAAACGAGTGTGATGCTACATTTGTGGTAGCAATAAAGAACGAGATTGACAAAGAAATTATGTAAAAAAGAATCCTTGTAGTTTGTTGTTGTTAATTCAAAAAGAAAGAACGGAGAAGATTTCAGAAAAAAAGAAACATAACCATTTATTCCATTAAATCTCAACTCTGCTCCATCGACAGCGTGTCCCTGATCGTGCTGACGATCGTATCCACTTCGGCCATCGCACCCAGCCCCGTATCGCCACACATGAGCGTTTTCGCAATGCACGGCACCTCCCGGTGGCCCCAGGACTTGAGCGTACCGATCTGTGCCGCCGTAATCGGATGTTCCCACATGCGCGTGTTCATCGCGGGACAGAAGAGCAACGGTTTCGTCGGATCCCAGGCGCGTGTCGTACAGAGCAACAAATTATCGCACAGCCCGTTGGCCATCTTGGCGAGGCTGTTAGCGTCGAGCGGTGCAATCACGAGCAGGTCGGCCCACTTGCCCAGCTCGATGTGCAGGACCGGGTCGCCCCGCTTCTGCCAGCTCGTCCACTCTTCCGCGTCCGTGTGGAGTGTGACCGCGGCCGGCAGATCCTGCGGCGAGAAGAAATGCCGGGCATGCTCGGTGACGATCACGTGTACTTCCACCTCGAACTCGGTCAGCTGGAGCAGTTTTTCCACCAGCAGGGGAAGCTTGATCGTGGCCACACTTCCGGTACAGCCGACGAGGATGTTTTTCTTCACCTTCATTTCGATTCGGTGCTATTGGTTTACTATTATCGAGGGTATTATTCACAGAGCTTCTTCTAACAACGTTCAATGACAAAATGCACTACACGAGACCCGGTGCTTAAACTCTATTTCTGGTTGCTGTGTTTTAGGGACGTTAAGATTGTTCCGGTTTGTTTTCACTGCTTTTCTCACTGCTGTAGCCTAGCTTGGAGAAGTCTTCCCGTGTCATCAGATCGTGATCCATGCGGCACTGCAGGTAGGCTTTCGATTCCTCCCGGCAGGCAGAATTATCGTCGGCGTTCTCTCGCAGGCAGCGCATATAGAACAGCATCAGCTTCCGGCACTGGCCGCCGTGGTCCAGCGGGAAGCTACCCTTTTCCGGTGCGGTCGGGATAAACTTTTTCTGGCCAAATGTCATAGACGTCATCGTACTGGTGCAGGGAGCTGGAATTGGAATTTATGGAAATGAAAGTTTTAATGCACAGTGCAGCAAACAGAGCAATACGGGACGGTTCTTGGAAAGCGTTCCGAGACACCCTGTGGATGGTTTGTTTTGGGTAATTTTTGGGAGGAGGAAGAGCCTTCCGAACGCGGTTAAAAGCAAGTGTGGCATAAGCAATATGATGAAACTATTCGAAACGAGAGTATTCAGTGTATTTTAACATAAAATTAATCAAACATGATAATTAGAAAAGCTTCAACAAACGATAACTCACCTCGTTGTTTTGCCGCTACCGACGTTACATAAACCTCATGTCTTCTGTTCCGATGAGGTTCAATCAAATTTATTACAGCAAATAAGGCTTGAACTACAATACACACATTTCCACCAGTATGTAAAACATTCGCACGCAATAATTTATGCACCAAAATTCGTAAACTTTTCCATTAATCGTGCGTGTTTCGTCGAACCTCCTTCCGAGCTGGACCGAATTGGGATATTTTTTGTTGATGGGTTTTGACAGCTCAAAAATATCCCCTTTGGTCCGTTGGGCGGAATGATTTGGAAGGAAGCAAAATAACGGAAAAAGAGAGTGAAAATTCCAGAAAAAAAGTTACATCGTGTGGTTCCTTGCGTATTGTAGCATCACTCAGCACGATAGTAGAATTTCTGCGAAAACTACGCAATTCATTCCATATAAAAGCCAAGAGCGAGAAAGGCTGGCCAAGAGAGCGAGACAGAGCGACGCTGTCAACGCGTCCAAAACTGTCAGCTGTCAGTGCGTATGTTTTATTCCGCTGTGAACGGAGTCGTTTGTTGTGCGCGTGTTTATTCTCGCCTTTTTTTTGTGTTCTGTCTCAGTTTCGTGCGTGCTAAAACACTGTCCGGCATCTATTGCGTTTTTCGGCGGTGAGTATCGGAATGCAACGTTGCATGAGATAGAAATTGTACAAAAACGCCCCAGGGAGGGAGGACGTCGAGCACTACCGCTACCGTGAGCCTTTGTGGCACTGTTCGTGGCCATCATCATCGTGGCAAGAGGGTGAGGTACGATCGTAGAGTGCATTGAGCGCGAATGCAATAGTGTGCGGCGTGTGCGCTTTTAGAGTGTTTTTTGGGGCAACGTATATACATCCGTTTTTCGGTGCGTTTCCGGTTTAATTACCCTCCCGTTACGATCCGAATCTGTGTGTGTGTGTGTGTGTGTGTGTGTGCGGAGGGGCCGCTTTGTATCGGAACAGTCTGAAGGAGGGGGGATGAAAACGCATTGACACGGTTGCTGCTTGTGCGCGCGGGTTTGTGTGTGTGTATGTGGTTCTTGTTTCTTGGTGGCCGCCGTACCGGAGAGCAAGCGAGCTGGTACCGTTCGATCGTGCCTTTCGTACGCATATTGGAGCCCAAGTAGAGTTGTGTGCGTGTGTATGTGTTCTTTTGTTTACACCAGTGACCACGGTTACGGGAATTTCGGTTGTGATAAGGGGAACTGTGTGTGAATGATAAAACGACTATCCGCAAGTGTATGGGAAGTGTGTGACGTGAATACAGGAAAACATCACGCACTGTGCACCACCATCAAGGGAAGAAGACGGAGTGACCGGTGCGGAGAGAAACCGACTGACCGGATAGTAAGTGCTGGGAGCCACCTGTTAAACGCATCCGAACGTTACTAGTGACGTCATCTGATCATCAAAAAGGGAGGAGTGTTGTTGTAAACCTCGGCCAACTGTGGAGAACCTTTTTTTTCGTCCACTGCGCACAACAGAACAAAATCATCGTACGCGCATAGACATAGTGGTAAGTAGCCATTGCTTGTCATAGATGTATAGCACCTTCTCTAAAAAGCTTCAAGCCCACTACCTCGGCTTGCGCACAGTGGCGTTCCATACCATTCATGTGTGAGGGGGCATTATTTATGGGTCAGTCCCCGTCCGCTCCGTTCCGGTACGATGCTTGGGCCCTTTTCTGCCCTTGCCAATCATTCTTTGCCATGTTGCAGTCGTCTTTACCGTTCGCGTTCGCATTGGCCGGGTGTACCGAACGCCTACTAGACGATGCGCTGTGCTACCTTTGCTGAGTGAGTAGGTAGATCGTGCACCACACATTCTGTTAGTGCTGGATTTGCTGTGATCGATGACTCACGGAATGACACGGAATTGCACGGAAGCGGCAAGGTTGATCGGTTGATGACATGATTTACAAACGAGATGAAGCTTGTTCTATTCATTTAGCGTATTCCTGTTCTCTTTGTTTCATTCTTGGCGAAGTAATTCTTCTCCGATAACGTAAGAAGATGCTACAGGAATCTGCATTTTTTATTTTAAACAGTTTTGCTGGCTCGATATGTAACATTTATCGCATTATATCAAAATGAAATAAAGCATTAAATATGTAATTCTATTTATTATTAAATAAACTTTAATAAAATGCGAAATAATCTCACAAATTCTACTTATAAAGGTGTTCTGATCGTGACAACATGTGATGCCTTGCTGACAGGTATTTCTAGGAACTCTCATAGCTGTTGGACACTTTTTTAACACTTTCTCAATAGGAAATGAACTTAATGAAATGGGAATTGGACTATATAGCACCGTTGTTGGACAAATCCAATAGGATTTCCAAGGATCCTGTGCAAACAGAGTGTCATAGAGTCCAATTTGCATCATATGATGTTCACTTTCAATAAAATAGAGTTAAGGAAGTATCCACAACTGTGAGAACCGCTGAAAACCCCTGTAAGATCATTAGTATTTTTGTCAATATAAGTTTTTTTAGCCATTTTGTCTTTAACGGTCTGGTCAAATTTATTGCTTTTTTCCTTGATTACTGACTGTTTTTGTTCGCTTCGAAGATAAAGAATTATGTTTTTTTTCTTCAATCAGCTTTACATAATCAATCTCGATCAATAATTCCCACCAAAAATCAATACCCGTGGAATCCTTTCCAGTTCCCATCAATGGCCTCGGTGCACCTTTCATTTCCCCCATTTGTGTGCACTACCGGCAAGGGAGGGTCGCATGTCACGATAACAATATATATCCATTGCACACTAGCCACCACCCTAAAGGGGTTTCAGATGGGCACAGAGCAGCAGGCAACACAAATGGGAACAAATGTGCGGTCTATTTCCACGTAACACACACACACACACACACACACAGCACCCCCCGACCCCCATACAAACCCCAAACGCTTGGTGCAGGAGAGCGACACGGAGTGTAATTTATTTTTCTTGTCCAGCACAAGTCATATGCACACACACGCCGCGTACGGTCGAGATATGCTGCGGTAAACGGCACACACCGGCAGCAGCAGGCCGCCGGTCTGGCAGATGAAAAGCAAACAGACGGACCAGAAGCCCCACAGTCGCAACGAGAGAGGTTGGGGCGGGGAGAAAAGGGAAAAGAAAAGGAAACTTATGAAGTACCGGTACTACCACACACTTTGCTGCCAATGTAACGCCGATCGGGTATGGTATGGCTGCCCCTGCTGGGGCTGTTGGTGGGGAAAAGAGGAAGCACGCGGAGCACGCGGGGAGGAAGTGTGTTTTATTGACCCGGGTAAAGAAAGATAGTTCTTCTTGTTGCGTTCGTGTTCGGGGTGTGTGTGTGTTGCTATTGGTTTTTTTAGCACACACACACACACACACACACACACTGACACACCACCGCACCAACGGCACGTTATAATATGCCGCCTGTTGCTAACATTCTTGCTGCTGCTGCTTTCATGATGGTGCTCGATGGCATTAGAATGTGAAAGAATTGGCGTGGAGGGAAAGGGGGGAGGGGGGGGGTATGTACACAGCTGTGGTGGGGGTGGCCATAATTAGTACGCGCAGTTATAGCCGACCACAGTCCAAAAATGCTCATGGTGGAAAGACCTGCACGATGTTGTTGGTGTTTGCGGGCGTTTGCCTACCCTTGAATGGTCAAACAAGAGTTAGCATGGGCAAGAATGAAAAAAAAAATTAAAAAAATGATTTTTTTATTTAGCTTCTTTCTAACTTGTGATTTAACGTAAATTAATGCGATGCTATATTTAATGTGTAACACAGTATTATTTGATAGAGTAACTCAAGGTTTCTCATATGATTGACTGTAAATTGTGGGAAAAGCTATCTAAACTTGGTTAAATTCATTTGTCCAATAATTTATTAATATTGTTACTATAATAATGATAGTAATCATAATAATAATAATAATATTTGTCCTGTTTTGCACAAGCCTTTCCAAGGGTTAGTTTCGTTGGCTTTTATCTTGTAAAGTTCTACACACTTTGCACACCGAGTGGCCGTTCATCAACAGGCAGCCGCCAGTGTTTGAGGATGTTTCATCATTATGAGGGGAGGCAATGGAAACGGTTATCATTTGTTTGTTTGGTACGCAGATTGTTCTGCATTTTTGTTTTTGCGCAGACATTCCCGCCAACGCTGCCGCGCGTATCGGTCTGTCGCAGCGCGGAGAATTTGCCATAAAAGTGAATGCGCGCTCAAACACACACACACACACATATTATATTGTCTGGGCAAATATTCATTTCATCGGTGGAACATTACATGTTAATGATCGTTAGGGCGGCAATTGTTTGAAAAGTAAAACGGAAATAATTTTGAATGTTTTTTGATAAATTATTTCAAAGCACTGTTATCGCCTTTTCATCATTTGTTACTGATAAGACTTTCATTCCCGATGTGATATTTAGATTATTTAGGTTTAGATAACAAATTCAACGCAAAAATGAGTCGAGTTCTAGAGGGAAACGCAACTAAGTTATTTGTATTATACTTCAACAACAAAGTGGTTCTAGCATGAGACTGTCAGATGAGCAGCCTCTTGAGTTAGGGCGAGAATAGGGCAGCAATTATCATCGTGGTGTTAACCCGGAGCGTGGTATGGTGCGCATTACCAATCTTCGAATATCATAGGTCGTGACGACGCGTTGTTGTGTTTATTCCTACATATAGCTATGAATGTTTTACCATTACCTACACAATGTTTAACCCCTTTTCCTACTATCTTTTGTATCGTTTTAGCCTTTTTCTCCCTATTGGACTGCCTGTCAAGAGCCTTCAACGCCGTATCGCCTGTTAGATAACATTAGTGCCTGTAACGAACCGTAACTGTGGTGAGAGTGAATGCGATTGTAGAAGATGCACCTGTTGAACGAGAAATTGGTTGTGTAACACTGTCAAACGAGTGGGTTCCAAGTTCGTACGAACCTAGAGAAAACCGATCTGAAGACTGACCCGAAACAAGAGCTTTCGGACGCTGGTCATCAGCCCTTGGCAGCTTCCTCGCGATTAGTGATGACAGTATCGTTGAGCTGAGGGCAGCACTAAACATCACATTTGGTAAAGGAATCCTATCTCAATAATCTTCAAACCAAACCGTACATCGGGTAGAGGCAGGTCTGGTCGCAAAGTGACAGACAGCACCATGCCGATTCAAATCGCCAACGAGAGCAACAACAGTGGCGGCGGAGGGGGCAGTGGCCACGAGATAAAGGTGAAGATAGCCTACAATGGCGAGGTGATGATCACCTACATTGACGAGAGCATCACGTACGACGGTCTCTGCCGGGAGATGCGCGAAATTTGTCGCT
The DNA here is from genome assembly GCF_017562075.2 of Anopheles merus. Classification (NCBI taxonomy): domain Eukaryota; kingdom Metazoa; phylum Arthropoda; class Insecta; order Diptera; family Culicidae; genus Anopheles; species Anopheles merus. The sequence continues at coordinate 34,301,360 of NC_054085.1, read as the reverse complement.
TTTCGCCCGATCAGGTAATGGACGTTGTGGGTGTAGAAAGGTGTGAGAATCGCATAATTTAACGCTTGTTTTTTTATTTTCTTTTTTATCTCTGTAGGTGTTTACGATGAAGTGGGTTGATGAGGAAAACGATCCATGCACCATCCAGTCGGACACGGAACTGGACGAGGCGATCCGTTTGTACGAGGTGAATCGTGATTCGGAGCTGGTTATTCATGGTGAGTCGTTGGAATTAGTTTGCTAATTGTTTCTATTGTCAGTTGAATCTGTCCTGATCAAGTCTATAGAACCATGGATTGAGGTAATGATTGCGATACTTTTTCTGTTAAAAATACTCGGCCTGTGTCTGTTTGAATCGATTAATGTTATGTTGCCCTTGTTCTTTGTAGCGCAGCGAATGTCATAACACCGATGACAATGTGTACTGTTTGTAGGAGTGAAACTCCCCCAACTGGCCCGGAACAAACACAGACACAAACACCCCGGGGGTCACCCGTTCCGGTCTTTTCTTGCCCGGTATGACGCGTTTCCGTCCGCCCCGCATTTGGAAATGGCTTGGGTGGAAAATTTTGGAATGGAAAATTGCTCGTTTATTTGTCCCGGCATGGTAAAATTATCCGGGCTTCGTTGTTTTAAGTTGTCATGTGTGTGTGTGTCTGTGACGGTGCGGCGACGGAGGAAAGGCACATTGGCTAGCAACCGGACCCCCGGACCCCGGCTTGTGGAGGAATCGTTGCCATGAATAAATATGAACGATAAAACTAGACACAAAAGGATCACAAAAGGGAGAGCCGGAGCACAGTGGGACGAAGGCACAAGACGCCAGCCAGTCCTGGGCGGGGTGGTGGCGCCGGCAGTGGGGCTGCTTGCCCCTTTTAAGCCGGATGCTCTTTTGCTATTGTTGTTCTGCTTCGCCCTTGTCAGGGATACTGAGTCTCCCGGGGGCTCCTACTACTACCACCACCACTACTACTACCACTACTTTATGTAGGAATGCCAGGGGGGGATAAACATTTTATTTTATCCTTTTGTGTGTGTGTTTGTTGCAAGCTTTTAACTCTGTAGCTCCTCGCCTAGTTCCTGCCCGGGGCCGGGGTTTGTGTCCGACGAGCTTTTGACAATAGTTGTTCATGAGCGCGCGCTACATATGTCGATCCCACGTCTCGGCGGCTGCCGTTACGTCGACTTGTTCACCTTGTTGACCATTTTATAATCTCTTGATCCTTTTGTGAATGTGCATGCTTTGCATATTTCCACTGTGCCCTCCTTTGTTTCTTACTGTCTCTCGCTAGGCACGGGCATGGTTTCACTGTCTGTATATTCCTTGCTTTCTCTCTCTCTCTCTCTCTCTCTCTCTCTCTCTCTCTCTCACTCTCACTCCTCCGGGAGGTGGAGCAGGTTGGAACAATGTGCACCAAGGATGCTTTTATTTTACGTTTATTCTTTATTTTTATGCCGTAGTTCTGTTGTGGCAGGGATATGACGCTATTTACGTGTTTTTCCGCCGGAACAGGACAGTCGCTCCGAAACCGTACCGGAAAAGTGGCACTGGGTGGATGGAAAAAATAGAGGAAAAAAAAACAAACAAAGCACATCGTTGTCGTCTATTGAATGGCAATGAGATGGAAATGGGTTTGGAATGTCTGGTAGGTGCCAACTTGGCAGGTCGTATGTTGACTAGCTCTGGGAGAAACACTCAACCACGTGTGTTAGGAGCCTGGATCCATTGCCCAAGGCCAAACATTGAAGCCGAATAGAGCGAAAAATGCGTGACACTATTGTGAATTTGAAAAAAAGGAAAACCATCCCGATAATAAAGCAGAGAATAATGGAAAGCGTATGGGAATGAATTATCTTGGAGCCATTTTGAGGTTCTCCATAAGCATTGTGTTCATTGTGCATTAAGTGTATGGGTGTTTTGTAGGATCGTACTTTTCACTCGACGCCATTCGAGACTATGCATACATGCGTTAATTAGAAAGGATTTTATGTCTCAAGATATCTCTTTGCCTATCACTTTCCTCGTAGATAGGAGTACCGCTCGATAAGAAGAAAGATGTTTCTGCGCTGCGTTACGATACACGACATCGACGATGGCTTATCTTAAGCTAAAGACAAACCTTACCCCTCCCCCAGCACACTGCTATCTGGATCGGATTCAGGTTAAAGCAACACACAGCAAACGACCGATAAGCCCGCGGGGGCTCGCGGGATTTCGGTGAAGGTTGCCCACCGTTGGCGCTCTGATGCAATGTCGGCTCGTAGTTCCGCGTTGTTTGTGGCGCCGTTCGTTGCAGGGTGCTAACTGTGCGCGAGCTACTACTAGTTAGTTGCCACTGTTCTGGCGCCGCAGAAACGGCCGCAGAAGAGCGAAAAGACGTTACGTGATCATAGCCACAGCGGAACCCTCTGAGCTTTAAGTTGCCGGTGTCGTCCGTGTTTTTTCACGTTCAGATGCAACTATCGGTTTAGTTGTCGGTTCATACGCGATGGTCGCCTCCGGTATTGGAGAGGTGAAGGCGTGCCGTTAGTGAGGTTTTGGTGTGAATACAATATTGACGTACTTATTGTATCGAATGAGAAACAAGTGCAAGGTTGTTTTTTTTAAATGTCTTTGTCGAAGGTGAAGAGTTGTTAAATGTAGATCTCTGTCCGTGAAAAATATGTATAACCAGTGCCTAGTAGTGTGATAATATATATGTGATATATGTTGTGTTGTGATTGTGCGAATTGAAGTAAAAATAGGAGCAGAAATTCTGAAATCAAGTTCAAAAAGTGCAGTTTTCATTTTTGCTGATATAAAAGTCAATTGAATTCGCAACACAAAATGGCATCGATTTATAGTCTAATCGGGGAAGTTAAGCTGATGAAGAACTTCCAAACTCCTGCACAGGTTGAAGGCAAGTGTTAAGTCGTAAATTTTCGCCCGGCTCGAAAGGGGAACTGATTTCGTCCGTCACTGTAGCAGCCAGCATGTCTATCCATTACACCAACCCGTCCATGTCCACTGTTATCAGTATTTTGCCCATCTAGTTCTAGCCGTCCGTATCGGTATTACAGTCTAAGTTTGATGATTGGGCAAAAAAGTTACTCCATGCTGATGATACTTTTATGTATCCATTGCTACTGTGCAGGATTGTGCCGCCGCCACAGCTTGATGAATTGAAACTCAAATCCATCATTCGCTTCCCAAAGCTCATCCGGATGGTGGAATCTCTCCATCCATTAGTTGGCCCGTATCATTTCTTTCGTTTTATGTTTTAATTTAGCTGGAAGTGGAATAAAGTTTACGCCGCCGTTCTCTTCCTTCGGTGTATAATGCAAAACCTCGCCGTGGAGTCAAGCGTATGGCCATTAAAGTGAATGAAAAGCTGCGGTAAGCTAGCCGCCTAACCAAAAAAAAAAGAAAAAAAAGAAAAGCACGCGCGCCCACAGCGAGCGCATAATAAATGGCACCAAAACACACTACATCCGGGATGGGATGGGTTCCGGGGGTCCGTATTTTTTTTTGTTATTTCTTGATTTCTTTTCCATTCGGATGATAATTTAAGGATTTTATTCCCATCCCGCCACCACCGCCTTCGTCACCGGCGTCCGGATAATCCGCAGCTTGCGGGTGGGCACACGATGGGCAAAAGTTCTAATGTGTCGTCATGGTCCTCGTCTCGGTGGTGGTGGTGGTGGTGTTTTTCTTCTCCCCTCCCGTTTTGTGTGGCAGCTTTTGGGGGAAGGTTTATGTCGCGCTCTGTTTCTTGATGGAGTGGTTTCGTGTTGCGCGGGGCAGGGAACCGTATTTTTTTACAACAGCAGTTTTCCACTGTTATATCACGCAGTATCATCATAAAGCTATGGCGCCGGCAGGATGTTTTTGCCGGGCGCGCGCGTTCACTTTTTGCATCCGCAATTCGTTCGTCGGGTTTGCGGATATTTTATGTTTCCCGCCCGACGGCTTTACTAGTTACATCTTTCATGATGTGTTTCCGCGCTTTGTTAAATGTTTTTATAGCGCTCATTTCAATTTCCAACCCAAGCGTCCCGTGCTGTTGGTTAGCGTTTGTTTTAAGCCTTTTATTAAACTTTATTTTCATTCACGAAGGTGGAAACTCTGTTATATTGGTTAGCATTTTTGTTATTTAATCATTTGATTATGTTTTACTGCATCAAATCCTTAAATATTCTCCTTTATTTTTTATATAAAACCCACAAGAAACACCTTTTATAGTTGGATAGTTCTTGTACCTGTTAAAGCTCACCGTAATCGTGAAACCCCAATCTGGAGCAAAGGCAAATTCTTGGAGCGCTCAAACACCTGATGGTTCCTGCTCCTTTATGGCACTTTTTATGAGCCTTTCGTTAGGCGATTACTTTTTTCCATCTCGGTTCTTATTTTTAACGTTTAAAATACGTTAGACGAGGCCGGACGTGGGATGGCGTTAGATTTAATGGACAGGAAAGAACCTTGCGCTCGCGAACGTGAAGTAACGCTTGCAGACAATAATGTACTTTTAGCTGCAAAAATCCTCTGAGGGCGATAGAAAAAGGATTCAAATTAAATTCAACAAGGGAAAAAAATTGCATAGAAACCGGCGTCACCCGTTGGTTGTCATTTCAACCGCAAATATGTTACAGCTATGGTTACATAGGCGGGGGAATAAAAGGCTATAAAAAAGCAAACCAACCAACCAACCAACCTCCGATAGTGTGGACACATTACGGAAAGGTATTTAAATAAGTTCCCTGCTTAACCTGCCGTGGTATGTGTCCTCTGTTGGAAGCGGCAAAAGAAACGGTATGCTCGGTGCAAATTTCCACATCATTTGTGGCACGTTTTTCGGCTGCTGGTTTTGCATCGCTCCCTTTACTTCTCTGGGGAGGGTTTCTTGTTCTGCATGTTTTAACCTCTATCGAACTCCAATCTTCCAGTCCCAGTCCCCTCCCTGCTGGCTAATGCAGCTAGTCTCCACACCCGGGCGCGGTACACCGTGCGCAAGCTGCTAATGCATGTGGAATGTCGACGAGAGGCTAACAATCGATGAAAATGTTGCCTAGAGAGACGGGAAGGCGGCATAGTGGGAAATTTTCGGGTGGAGCAAGCACACAAACACACCTAGGGCCGGAGATGAAATCCATGAGGCTAATGTTAGTCGAGCGAAAGGTTAGAGCTTTTGTATATTTTGCTGTTTTCTTCTTCGAGCTGCTGCCCTTGCCCCTAGACAAAAACAGCTTTCCCAAATGCACATGTGAAGATAGTTTTGTTGATAGACGGTTGTGTAGATGATGAGAGACGAAGGTCCAAAGGGAATGTATTCAGTATGGAGATTGTTAGGTTGTCGCTAGACTTGTCAGCAGCACTGCATTTGTGTGTGAGCCTTTTTACCTTTATTTTCTCCCACTTTTCTTCAAGCTCCATTTTGTGACACATTCCAGTGGGATTTGACCTTCTTTTTTCGATTTTGAAAGGTGGCAAAGGGCGTGGGGGGAAGTGGAGCGTCTCGTGGCGCACTTGCGATGACACCACCAGACACCCCCCAGCGCGTATCGAACTGTGAAAATTCGTTCTGTATGTAAATTCTGTGCCAACCTGTGTGGCGCGAGGTGTCTGTACGTACCGTCCACCAAGAAGGTGATGATGATGGTGATGATGATGATGCTGGTCGTAACGTGCCTTCCCTCCCCCGGGGGGCGCTGTTACACAATTGCCGGTCGATTTGAGAATGTAACAGAAGCAAAATAAAACGGCAGAGAACCGCGCCATGGACAGTGACTGCTGCATTTGCGCTGAGTGGGAGGAACATAGTTCGACAAACAAAGCAAAACTATTTCGAAATGTGGAATTGGAATCTTGTGGGTGTGTGTGGTTATGCTTTTTTTTTGGGTGCGAGAAATACATTTTTGGGGACTGTCTTTTGTCGTTGGCTTTTGAGGGGAAGTTTATTTTCTTTGCGCTATCGTTTTCGGGTCGACCGATGCGTAGTACTGCAGTGGGTAATTACAATTTTTAGAATTCGTTTAAAAGTAGCACAGTTTTATCGATTTGTTTTTTTTTCAAATGTACGTGAATGTCTTAAAATTTCTCTTTCAGAATTCATATTCAATCTGTTTTATCACACACAACCCACACTTTTAAGAACATTTACAGCTTCCTGTGATATACCTACTGTCAGCGCAGTTCTTCACCGGGGACGAGACATATCGCATACTTGTTAAATTGTATTTCCCAAAGCTCATAATATATAAATTGAAAACACGGCCCCATCAAGCTGGAACGACACTTTCGGGGATAATGCACAAACCATTTTCGTGTTTTCAACATTTTCCTGCGTAGCTGGCTGAAGCGTTGTTCCATATTCGCGCAATGGAACCGAAATTGAGTGGAATTAGATTGTTCCTCAAACGGTAGATTGGACGAAAACTCAATTTAAATCAGCAAGGTTGATTGCAAATTTTACTGCAACTATTTGTGTTGATGATGTGGTTTGGGTTTATTGGAAATTTATATTGTTGATGTGTGATAAACACTAAATATAAAGTATTTTTCTTACTTTAAACCTTCAACCCTTACCTAACAGTGCAACTCTGGCAATTATCACACGTGGAAAGGCATTTCTTTTCCAGCATGTCATCGTAGAAAAGCAAACAGTTTCTTTTTCTCAACTGCGCTGGTGCGTTAGTTTTAACACTTTGTGAAACTTGCGAACCGAGAGAGAGAGAGGCAATAGGAGCCAACATTCAAGTGTCTTGGCTGCAAGTCTTGACACTATCCAGCTATCCACCGGTTGAGTTAAGCTTAACCCGGAAAGGCAAGTAAAACCGGTGCACACAACTTTCGGCATGAAAAGTTAGCAATCATTAGTGCGATAAGCTGGCATTTATTTCACCAAGTGAGAGAGAGAGAAAGAGCAAGTCAAGGCTGTCTTCAAAGGCACTGCTGCGTATTGCTGTGCTGTTTCATTGCACCGGAGGAATATTAATTTAAACCCGTCAGCCCGTTTGGTGCTAATTTGACGGGTAAATAAAGTGCGACAGCGGCGCAATTAAACATCGCGAAAGATGGATGAATGTTTGCTTCCACAAAGAACGAAGACAAACGCAACGGTTGCGATATGGTTTCGTTTTGGGAGAAAATTCTGTCCCTGCTTAACACAGGTTAAGGTACCTGCCGCTGCACTCATTGTGATGCATTTGCTACAAGCGCTCCAACACCTCATTGCTGATACATCCTTCCCTATCACAATGTACAGCCGCTCAACGAAAGGATTGTCGATCGATTCCCATCATCACAGCCATCTGGTGCGCCGTCCCCTGTGGGGTTCGTTTTCCATTATCGGTGTAGGAATAGTTTTCTTTACATTATCATCTCATCAGAACCTCAGCAGCAGCAGCTCCCCTGTTTGGAATATGCAATCGTTTGTCGGTTTGGAGCAGGTTGTTCTTCAGTTTTTTTTCTATCGTTCTTGCTTTTCAACCGGAAAATTGGCTACACGTTGCTACCACCTACGTTGCGCTGTTGCGCTAAGGCTATAAGATTGCTCTCATTGTACAAACATAACATTTGCAGTTTAATGCAAAGCTGTCCAACATTGGAGCGATTGGGTATGATGGATGATGCCGTACTATGGTGACTTAGAAAACGATTCTGCAGGTTGTTTTAAGGTAGCAAGATGTTCTTGGTGTTTCTGAATCCAGGGATATGAAGGAATCCGCTTGTGCCAAGATGTCCAAGCGCTGCAAGATCTAGCGTTGAATGTTTGAAAGACTGCCCAGCTGTCCAGAACATCCTCGTGCACCCGACACAGGTTGTCTGCCGTAAAAAGACATGTAGTTTTAGTCGTGTTTTAGACTTCTTTTCATGTTGTACCTAAAACGTAGACACAGAAAGAGACGGGGAGCGATAGAAAACGGCCATTGCTGAGGCTTGGTCGTCGTCGTCGGTTCGTTAGCTGGTAAATATTGTATGCCTTCATTTCGCTTATCTTGCCCTTTACACGTCCTGGTGGATGGGATACGTACCACATCCGTCCCCTCCCCTCCTCCCTTATCGCTTACATCGCTTTCGATCATTCGTGCAGCTACACACACCAGCTACACGGTGAAGCAGTCCGAGTGCCACCATCCCATGTTCTGCGTCATTTCCAGCAGGCTTCGGGGAGGGACTGTGAGTTCTGGGGTTTTTTTCCCTCCCTTGAACGCAGCAAAGATAGTAATACCCCAGGACAAACTGAATTCTGATGTCTTAGATTGAATTCAAATGATTCGCTTGCGTGGCTGTGCTGCAACGAGCTCTGGTTTCCGCAGCCTATGCGGCGTGCGGAGGGGAATTTTCATTCCCGTAGATCGTAGAGAGACAGTCCTATCTCAGGTTTCGTTTCGGTATTGGTGCAATCGTTTCGCTGAGCTGAGTAGTGAGTTCAGCATGCCATTTGCTTCATGCTTTTTTTTGGCGATGTTTGCACCGATAGTAACAGCATCCAAGCATCGGATTGACTGTATCGCTTGTGAAAGGTACACCGGACTTGGGCTTGGTATTCTGGGTGTTTCTCTGGGCTGCCAGTTCACTTCATCCAGCGCTGGCTCGGCCCAGTCGTGCTCTGAAGGAACCCATTCTGGACTTAAGTAAATAAATAATTCATTTGGTAATTTCTTGGTTCGTTTCGTGCCGTCGTACCGGGCCCACCCGGTGTCTGAACTACTCTAGTGGGGCTTAGGGTTGTGTTACTGTGTGTCTGTGTGTCTAGTGTCCGTTCCTAGCAGCGAGCAACAGCAATCGTTGCTCCGGGGAAGGCCGGGGGATGATTTGATAAGGCATTGGAGAAAGATTGGAAAAACGAGAGACGACCAAGATCCTGGTCAAGACACCGGACCGGGGGAAATGGTGTAAATTTTGCTAAAATAAGTCGTACCCGTAGAGTGGCGAAGCTTTTCGGCCGAACTTTCTGGTGCACCTGGGGTGTATGTGGGGGTGTGCTTTTTTACATTTTATTTTTATCTTTCATTACTCACCGCTTCTTATCTTGTTTTTGGAGCTTGTTGTGGATGTAATCGTCGGAGCAGGTACTCTATTTTCGAGCGAGATGAAATTAGTTGAGCCACATGCGCCTTCCTGGAAAAGGGAGACGCTTGCGTTTCTATTTTTATCCGCCAAGTCTGTGCTTCTTCATTTATAACGTCTTGTGGGCGATGTATGCAAGCCCACACGAATAAGTTCAGCAATCATGTTATTATGTCTTTTGCTTTTGTTTCTTTAAACGCCATGTGTTAAGAGCTGCAGATATCTCTCAATAACCAATCATTGGAGCACGTGGATATTCACACAATCAACGTGTTTATAAGCCACTTACTTTCAATGTTGGAGAAATTGAAGATATTCTCAACAGTCATTCGAGATGTTGCCCGTCGCCTGACAAATCCACTTCAAAAGCATTTCAACTACTCTATGTTGCAATGAAGCGTTGGATCGCTCAGTCTATCTACTGCCGGAAAGCACTCCTTCCTTAAACTATTCCTAAACGAACACACCGAATGTGTGGGTCTTTGCAACACAAGTGCAAGATTGGAATAGTAAAAGTTTTCCCTTAAGCTGTGGCGTTTTTTTGGCGTACGTACAATTCTTTTGGAGAACGTACAGAATCCCCCACATACGCGTTGATCGTTGACACTTTGGAACTTCGGGGCAGATTTCTAAATTCACCATAGGCAAAAATTGCCATCGAGTCGACGCACACAGTGCCTACAGTGACGACGATGTCATACGATGTGGTTCGTGTGGTGTGCAGTTGTCGCTTGATGCCTCGTTGGTGAGTGCCCGTTGGTGATGATATCCTCGGCAGCGAATATCTCCCCCTCTTACCAACCAGGATAGCCTTGCCGGGCCGGATGTACACGGGCTTTGGGACCAGCGTGAAGCGACCCGGTACCGCCGGCCACCGGAAACGCAAATGCTACCCATCCGGTACCGAAAATGGTTGTTTTGTTCTTCTTTTTTGTTTGGTGCTGCGTTGTTGTAGTTTGGTGCTGCGTAGCCCGTTGTGGTAGGATTCTAAGTGTGTCCTGCTTTTGTATGCTGTGGGTTTTGTTGTTCACCATTTTTGCACCTTCGCTCGAAGGTCCCGCCGTGTTCCTTCGGGCACTTTGGGTGCGATTTGCTGGTTGACAATATTGCCTCTTTGGTTGGTGGGGGGGGGGGGGGGATTTTCACAGATTTTCAACTTTTCGCCCAACTCTAACGAACGGAGCGCGATGTTGTCGCCTCGGTGTACCGTTGGTTCGGAAACCGTTTTTTTGTTTCTTCTCAAGTGCTCGAAATTTGTAACGTAAACGCGGTAAGAATTTCCAATGCAAGAGCGACTTTCTTTCCTGGACTATCGGATTTGGGCGCTTTTTTCTCCCGCCCCTCCGTATCGGTTGAAACCTCGGGCGTGTAGAAACAAGAACCGAGGCTGCTTGTATGATGTACCGTTGCGCGGAATATGGTGAACGTTCGCGTGAACCTTTCTAGTAGGATCAATTTTGTTTGCGTCCTTTCGTTGGACACAGCAGGAAAAAGCTTTAAAATTATTACTTTTTTGATATCATCTTTGTCACATTATTTATGAAAATATTTCCATTTTTTCTGAGATTTAAGCATAAAAGTGCGACCACCACTTTTAAAAGTGACCGACCGTTTCATCGATTTACGCGTTCGATCATAGGCTTAGGGCTTATGGCACCAATAGCTCGGCAGGGAAAGAGGTCAGCAAAAAAGACAAGAAAAACCAATTGCTTCGGGCAGCTTATAGAAGCGCACGTTTTATCTTGCCCAGCATTCGTTTGCAGCATTTTTGCCATTTCCTGCACCCGTTGGATGGCGTGCAAAGGAGACAGCGTTTCGTAACGGCTTCCTCTTGTGCCTTTGCTTCGCACAACTGGCTGCTGTCTTTCGACCAAAATATATTTATCATTCCGTAGCGCTTTTTGTCCTGCCGCGGTTCCAGCTGTTCCTGGAGGGTTTGGCTGCAGTTTTTCCCCTAACGCTACTGCTGCTGCTGCTGCTACTGTTGCAGTTAGTTGAAGTTCCCTTGTGCCTGGAGTTTAGAGTGTTCCCGTTTTTTGTCTTCTTCTCCGCTCACTTCTTCCGTTTGTTGACGTTGCTCAATTCTCCCGTACGGGCTGATCCCAGGCGGCGTCCGCAATCCCGCAGGGCAGCTTGGAGACTTAATTTTCCGCACAAATATTAGTATTCGTGAGCGTGTTTGAGCTGCTTCCTCGAGGGGGCCCCTCTCTCGGCACTGGAGCGTCCCTTCTCCGGATGTGTGGAGTTTTTAGAGGAGCTGCGCTTGGTGCTTAGGAAAGGCTTTTTCCTTTGCGGTGTATTGCTGGTGCGCGTTTATGATGGCACAAGAGGGGTTTCATGTGTGTGTCTTTGTGCTAATGTGTGGCAATTGTGGTAGAGATTTGTGTTGGGAAAGTGGAGGGATTTATTTCCGAGCTGTGGAGATATACGCCGTGGTGGTCGCATCATAAGCGCATTATGAAAAATGATCAATACGGAAATGTCCCCGGGTTGCTGGTTTATGATGTGGGAAGTGTAGTGTCATTGAGGCTTTGGTGGCGAGCGTGCGGAGCACTGTAGAGTGTAGAATTTGTAACCTGTCGTGTTAGGTTTTCTTTGTAATTGTGCAATACATAACAAGATCCTGCATCTATCCTTTAAATTGATGAGTGTAGCTTCATCTGAGCTTGAGCTTTGTCAGTTTTTATGAACTGTTGCATTTAGAAAAACATTTTTTTACCAGCTTTACTAAACAAGGTCATCAAATGCTGATACAGTATCGAATGAATGGAACGTTTTTCAAAATTGATACCCCTCCAATACTCAAAAAAGTCCTATTCATGGTCGCAGGCGTTCGCGTTGGCGGTCCGCTCTGAACCTATTTAGCTGGGAGCGTTCGTAAGGCAATCAGTGCAACGTGCGCCACCACGTTTTTTGCCTAACGTCTTACCGGATACCGACCACTGTTTGGACGCTTTGGACTGCTTGCGTCGGCGGAACTCGTCATCACCGGCATGATGATCGTAATCATCATTTAGGGTTGGCAAAACGGAAAGACACTATGATGTGTAGGTGGTTTTGGGGGGTTTTTCCTTGGCACCGTCCGTGACTGGCGCTCGGCTTTGAGCTACCAATCTTTGCCAAAGTGTGCTTGTGTCTGTATCAGTTGAACACACACACACACAAACACACCCAGTGGTCCCACGACAGCGTTCGGTTACAATAACCTCTGCTCTGGGTCGTCGTGGTAGTGGACGCGCAGCGACCACGATGGCGAACCGTTCGCGTGTGGATGGGATCCCGAAGAATGACCACGTACGCGCCATAAACGGAAATTTATGACCGAAATACATGTCATAATCTGTCCGGTTTCGGGTGGGGGTTTGGGGTTTTTTTTAGGGGCCAAAGGTGCCAGAACGTACGGTACGTTGTCTAAAGGTAAAAAGCGTAAATGTTTGCACGAGTTTTGTTGTGTATCGTTGTGGTTGAAGAGCTTGGCGCAGGAAGTGATACATATTTGATTGCGAGTGGAAAACCGAAGGTCAAACGGACGGGTATTGGTTTTCCGTTTTCAAAGCGGAGGGTTGTGGTGGTGGTGAGTTTTAATGGAGCACAAAAGGAAAAAAGAGGATTTGGTATTTGATTACTGGAACCTGTCAACGCGAAAGGTGTCATTTACCGTTTTATGTCGGCTGAGATTACCAATAGGTTTGTGAGGAGCATTTGTAATATAAAAATGCCGTTTTTTAGTTTGGAATGTGATAAATATTTTCAACTATATTTTTATTGTTCAGAATAAATTCAAAAACAATATAAGTGTTGCTAAGATAATGAAATAATACTTAGCAAAATCCTTAATCTGATGCAATATCTTGAAAGACTTGTTCAAAGGATTAACAAAACACTTTTAAAATAAAAAAAAGTTGTCTAAAACATCAACCTGCGCTATCCGCATCAAGGCTGTAGCACAATCTACGAAACGAAACATCCTGTCACAGATAATACACAGCAGCACTGCAGCAGCAGCAGCCCAAAAGCGAAAGGATTGGTGTGCGCAAAAGGACAATGAAGTTTTATTATCGACGCCAATCTCCAGATTAGACGCTCACGCTCCTCGTGCTCGTGTTTGCCGTTTGCGAAGGCAAAGGCCCTACCGTTAGCGCTTGGGTTGGTAACACATTTTACGACAGTGTGTGTGTGCCGATGGTGCTTCGGTGTTCGGAGAGGGAACAATCTTGGCGCAAAGCGTTAACGTGGCGCGTTCCGGTGTCGTTGTTCTATATCTCTTCTCGCTACGTAATTCCTGGCGACAATTGTCGCTTGCCAGGCCAAATTGGCTGCGAAATTGATTCACCGTTTAGGGTGGAATGGTGTTATTTTTTTGGGAGGGAAATAAAACTAGCACGATTAATTGATTTGTATTGCATGATTGTTTGTCTGTATGTTTGTTTTTTACGTACATTTTGATCTCATTTAAGCTTTTTTTTTTTCTTTTCGTTGCAGGTGAGTGTGATTTCATTATAAAAATGTGGTACTATTCGTAAGTACAATCCAACTAATAAGGTTAATATAGCAATTTTCCATAAAACTCCTTTTGAATGGAGACGCATGGTCGTCCACATCAAGTGCACGTGCCAATCGGTTTATTACTGTACGAGAAGCGCATACACTTTCAAGCGTAAAACTGAAGGCAATTTGTTTCATTTCGATCGATTGTTTTTGCTTATACAAAATGAAGTAATTCAAGAAACATTCCAAACTTTAAAATGGTTGTTTGAACATCTTAACAAAAAACAAAAAAAAAAAGCTACAACTTTGTCCATTCAACTGCTCGTTGTCCATGCAACTGCCCCACATTCTCCAGATGCACTGGACTGAAACAAATGGACAGTGGCTGCGTGGCTTAAAATCCCCAAACCTCCTCACCAACAGGTCTTGCAAACAGTGGCCGGCGAGTTGCAAAAATGTCAACCAGCGTGCCCCGAAACTTTCGCTATAAAGTCGTTTGATTAAAAAAGTTTACAACAGTTCTACAGCGTGTTTCGGTGCAGACGATCTTAAAACTAGCCTTTCGGGTGGGGAGAGGGGGGTATGTTTGGCTGACCAAGGAGGGAATTACAGATTCGTTTCTCGAATCAAGTTAAAGTGATAGAAAAAAGGTAAACGAAACAGAAAATAAAAACCAAACAATTGTGCATTAAATCGTACAGTTTGCAATGAAAGTGTGATTTATATTTATGTTTTTTGGGTGCTATTTGAAGAAGATTGTATAAGAATACTTCTTGCATTGTTTTTATGTGCTATTATTTACTTTGGAAATCAAAAACTAAGGCATCCGTTTCTAAAGGTCGAGATGATGTAATTAAATATGACCGGAATGATTGTTATGTAAAGTTGTATGTTAAAGCTTTTGGTTTCTTTCATGCTTTGATCTGATGGCATGTCGTTCTAATGGTTGGAAATAGTTAACCCTTTCAAGATTCAAACAACCTACGCACGCTGGAAAGATGGAATGTCCTTAATTGGAAATATTTCACCGTTCCAAAGCACCCTTACATTGCACCATGGTTGAGATGGTATGGTGCTCGGTGTAGTTAAATGATTTGATTGAATAGTCTAATATGGAATCAAGTTAGACTTTACATAGAAAGAGATAAAAAAAGTTAAATAAATAATTTGTTTTATTAAGTAAACGGACGAAAACGATGCAAACGGTGTGTTGGTGGTAGGCTTGTCACCTGCAGCACTTCGCACGCGGCAAGGATCTTTTGACGGCTCGTGTTGACGTCTCGTGGAAAGTGAGCATTCTCGCTCATGCGACGCTCTCAACTCTCTCTCTCCCACGAGTTGTGACGCAAACCAGGGAAAAGCACACCACACAAGTGAGAAAGAGAGCGTAAAAGATAGATAGGAACTCGTGCCGCCTGTCCGTACTGAACAGCTGAACTGTCAAAAAGTCTGCGCCTGTATTGGTATTGGATACGAGCGAAGCCTGTGTGTGTGCGTGAGATAGGCTGCAAAAGAAGCTTTCAGCAGCTGCTGGGAACTGCGCAGACACTCTCGCTGGTGCTGAAAGTTTGCTCTTCTCCTATTCTGCACAGTGGCGCCACCTGGTGGCGGGTACTGAAACCAACGCGTCTATCCATCGCATCCTTGCAAACGCGGAACCATCCTGCACATGTGCCGCTCTTACATCTGCGAAAGATTTTGTGTTCCTTTGAGCAAAGGTTACGCTCTCTCTCTCTCTCTCCCGTTCGCTCCCATACCGAGTGCCTTGCGACCGACCAACACCAGTGAACGCACTTCCAATCGCTTTCGCAACGTCCGCAACGTGGGACCGCGCTTGTGTGTGTGAGCGTGTAAACGTCAGCGGAAAACTTTCCAAAGCGCACCCCGTGCGTGGAGCTGCAGTCCAAGCAGTCCAAGCGCCAGTCTCTCAGCGACACAGTGTCGGGGCAGTTGTTACTATAGCGGAACAGAGGGAAGAAAATCCTCCCAGACCCAGAGTCCAAACCAGAAACCTACACCTACAACCCAGCCCAGTCAACCGAGCTCTAGTGGCAGCAGTGTGTAGTCCGGGATACAGACATATTCCCTTCGTCTGGTGTTGTGCGGGATAAAGTAAAGCTACCAACCCTCTCAAGTCAAGTCAAAAATCAGTTCCCAGCAGGACGGTGTGCTCCGGTTGTTCTGTACGCTATTTCAGAAGCTCTCTTGAAGCTTGCAAGTGTTGCGCGAGGCTCTGTGCTGTGTGTTTTTGTGTGCTTTCGGTGGTGATAAATCATTGCAGCCTGTCTGCTGGTGCGTTCCTTATCACAGTCCTAGCATTTAGCAACGTGTGTCTAATATCCCTTTTTTGTGTAGTTATTGTTGGTGCAAGATAAAGTGCTCCATCTCCCTCTCTCTATCTCTCCGTGTAGTGGTTTATGTTTCGGTGTGTATGGATTAGTTACAACTGTGGAGCGTGTGTGCGCTATCAAGCCAAAAAAGGGCAGTAGTAAGTGTTTCTTCAAACCCGTTGCTGAATTTGGTGGTGGTGTGAGTTTGACGTGCTTTTCGCCCCAAAACAGACCCACAAAAGTTGTCAAAAGAAGTCTTTTATTGGGCTACAACAGGGGTCCAAAACGTGTGAGAAGACTTGAACGTGAAGATTTGTGAAGAAAATGTTGAAGAAATCTTGAGAAAAATACATTGGCAGATAAGATAGCTTAGCGCGTGCTGCAGTGGTGTTGTGTTCGTAGGAAGGGAGCTCTCATAGCTGAAAGGATATAACGGCTTTAACTGCAGCTTACCACCTACCCCGTCTGCCTGCTTTTGCTCTTACCCCATGTGCCCCTGTGGATGGACTTTCTAAATTTCGTCCGCCGATTTTCGGCAAACCCTTATGGGTAATACGACGGGGTGTGGTATGTGCCTGGTTGAGATGATCTCGCCCCGTGTTGTGTGTGTGACCTGTCAAACTCGGAGAATCATTTTCGTCTGTGTGAGTGTGTAACGTGTGTGTGCGCGTGTCTGTGAAAATAGAGAAATTGTAAGACAGAGAGAGAGAGAGAGAGAGAGAGAGAGAGAGAGAGAGAGAGAGAGAGAGAGAGAGAGAGAGAGAGAGAGAGAGAGAGAGAGAGAGAGAGAGAGAGAGAGAGAGAGAGAGAGAGAAAGGGAGCGAGCGAGCGAGAGAGTAAGGGCTGTGAGAGCGAAGCTTTTGGGGGGAACTAAATCGTCATGGACTATCGTCCCCAAAAATTTACGTGGAAATGAAGCATCTCTCGTTGGAGCATCCTTCAGAGGTGAAGAAGGTCCTCTAGTTGTGGGGTGCCGATTCTGGGGGAATTGTTCTATCCCTCTCTTTTCCATTCGTTGTTGAGCTGTTGTTGGTTCGCATCTTCGGTTTACAGGGTTTTCCATTCCAATTAACAACTGTCCACAGTCAACTAGCAATCCTCGATTTGAAAAACACGATTGTCTACCACTTACAAACAAGTCAAGCCGTTTTTGGTACACTGTCCATTTCAATTTCACAATTGTCGTCTTCGAAAACACACGTCAGATGCGGCACGGGTTGTTTTGGTTTTGGCTGGAACGTGTATCACTTGTGTATAAGAATTGACCATGCTGTAAACAGGTCTTGATTGAATATGAGAATATGAAAAAGTTGAGCAATATGGACATGCTAAGCAGTTTTATCATTTGGTTTTAGTTATTATTGGAGCGTTACAGTTTTTAAGTTATTTTGGGACGTTGTAATTTTTTTTTTTTCATTTGCTACCAGTAAAAGCACTGATTAATGTACAAATTTTTGCATTGTATTAAAAATTAAAATATAGATAAAACTGCCTAACATGTCCATGTTGCTCAGCTTTCCCAACTTCAAGTGATACACGTTCCAGCCAAAACCAAAACAACCCGTGCCGCATCTGACGTGTGTTTTCGAAGACGACAATTGTGAAATTGAAATGGACAGTGTACCAAAAACGGCTTGACTTGTTTGTAAGTGGTAGACAATCGTGTTTTTCAAATCGAGGATTGCTAGTTGACTGTGGACAGTTGTTAATTGGAATGGAAAACCCTGTAAAAGTGTCTTTGTGAAAATTTGAACTGATTATGCCGTTTAACGTGAGTCATTTTTGACAGCTCAGTAATTGAGCGACGAGCTGCTGTTGTTGTTGTTGTTGTTTGGAATGGAACAGCAAATGTAACGATTTCGTTGGTTAGTCTTGTTGCCAGTTTTTGAATAGAAGATGAAGCGTCTTTAATAACAACAAACAACAGCAGATGTATCCATATTTAATCACCACCGAAACCTGACTCGAATTCACTATACTGTCGAACGGCAAGACTTCACAGTTTTCCGAGAATTCCGAGTCGCTTTTGCAATCCAGGACCGAAAGGGTTACCTGGAAACATGTAAACTAATCGAGACGACGGTACCTTCTGAAGAAATTAAAAGCAAGCTCTAGCCCCCGCCTTCTAACGCGCTGAGCTGAGTTGTTTTTTCCCCAACTGTGACGAGACCCTCGCTACTTAGGGAAACAGTTTCTTCCAAGACGCGTCTGTTTGGTGGTTGGCAGGGCGATACTGCAGCTGCCGCTTCTGGTTCCAACTGATCTAGGTTCTAGGAATTTCGGAATGAATATTTATTTTGCGAAAAGGGCTTTGGGGTGGTGCAAAAAGCCTCCGAAAACGCGTGCAAACAAGGAGGGGAGAGTTTTCTTCAGTCTCTACCGCGAAGCTTTCTCGGAACCGGCGCGCTCCAACAGGCGAAGAGAAAGAGGTGTTAGTTTTGCCCAAAATCCAATCGTATGCGGGATTTGCTGGTTGTTGTTTCATTTTACTTTGCGGTCCCAGAGGGTAGCAGCGCTAATTCAACAACTCCTCGAATCAACGCGAACCCCCTACGACCAATTTCCCCAATATTGGTGGTTGCGATGATGGAGGCGCCTCATACTTTTTACGTTCACAGTGTGCGCCAACAGAACGGCTCGCGATGGTTTTTGGCCAAAACAAAACTCCGACGGGAATGGCTTCACACACACACGCCCCGGGGGAAACAAAACGAGCTATTTTGCTGCTTTCCTGCGAGCTGCGAGGCAATCAAATATTGATCGTGAAGCAAAATCAACAAATAAGTTATAATTTCTGATATGGGCTTCGGTGTGTGTATGTGTTTTTGTTTCGGAGCAAAGTCAAGAAATTAATGAAAAAGAAAAGACACGGCTTGAAGAATTCTGCTTTATCATCTAATGAACAGGTTACCGATTTCTTTCGGATCATTCGGGGCCAAGTGAGACCAGCAAGTAACTTTCAAATTTAATTGTACACGGACGGTTACTTACCACACACAGCCCTCCTCGGGGACGGCTCAGTTTTCTTTGCTGCAATTTTCCGCTTCGTGTGAAAACATCATTCTTCTTCCCCGTGCCCGTTCCTTCCGGGTGGTTTAGAGTCGCGAAAAAGAAAATCATTAATTTTCCGCCTGATTCAAGTGTACAACGTGTATACAAAAAAAAAAAACAAAAACTAGGCCGAAATTTCCCTTGACCAATATATATATATTGCGGAGGAAAACGTTACGGGGGCTGAAGGTCACGCGTTGACCTTATGGCAAAGCAGCAGCGGCCCCGATGGGTTGCGAACCGTGACACGAAAACCCGTGAACTCTTCAATGGTGCTTTCGCCCAAGTTTGCTCTACTTCTTCGGTCGGCTTGTCGTTCGACCGGAAAATGTCATTCTAGCGCACCCGGTGCGGTGGTGTAAGAACTGAGGCGCTTAACGGCAAGGGGAAGTGTGTTTCCGTTTTGTAGTCCTTCCCCTCAAAGGGTCAACCGTGCGCTGGCCTTGATGGCGGTGGTCCTGTGCTGTGCTGCAAAGGGAAGCGGCTCGTATCTTTGACGAGCATGATGTGTTCCCCAAAACCATGACATCACCCAGAGTGTCGTCCTGGTGTGGTGTGTGACTCGTTTGTTGCCGGTTCGAATATAGACCTTCTAGCTGGAAACGCAGGCAAACAAACATTCTTTGCTCTTAAAAAAAAAAATCCTTTTTTGAACCGATTTTAAGTCCGTCACTGTAAGCAGAGCAAACGAAAGGAGAAGAATCAAACGGCACCATCTTCCCTTTCCCTTTACAGTAGAAACATGATCCAAAGCATCAAGAGAAAAGCTGCAAAGCAAAGGGGGGGGGGAGGGGACTGGATGTTTTTTTTTCTCCCTTAAACCACAAAATTTCGTATCGCGTTACAAGTGAAAGAGCGAGCGGCCGCAGAAGGCCAAAGTTTTCCAGCAGATGAAAATCTCCTGTTTCTTAGAGCTGCTTCTTGCTGCTTTCTTTTGCCACTGCCCCTTTTGGCGTGGTGATGTGCTTTTCCCTGCGGTGAATTGTGTTGTTATTTTGCAGTTTACTTTCCCTGCGTCAACGTTCTCGCCGACGTTCGTTGTTTTAACCGAACTGCGCTAACGCCGAGGAATACGTCTTCCAACGCTTTGCGCTATGTTTCGCTGTGCGGGGGGGCGGGAAAAAAATGGTTGTGTTGCTGTGGCCAAGAAGTATGATATTCCCGTGGGAGGGCCGCGAGTGTGCCTGTTTTTCTTTTAATTTTATTTACTCTTTATCCTTTTACTTACCAAACCCCCCGCTGCTCTGTTGCGGTTGGTTGTTGTTGAATTTATTTTTTTTGCGCATTGTTTTTTGCTTTCTTTACACACACACACTCACGAAAATTTCATTTCTCAACCACAATCGCAAACAGCTTCAGCCTTCCAGCGGTGGTGGTGCGTGCTGTTTTCTGCCGCCGTTCGCAGCGGTGGTTTAAGGGTGAATTTAAAGTCCCAAGAAAATATTAAACACACAACACTCCCCTGTTGTTCCGTTTGGCTGGGTGGTTCTTGTGGTTCTACGAGTGTAAAGATGTGTGTGCGCACGTTTGTTTGTGCTTTATGTATAGCCGCAAAAACAGGCGACACTCTCCCCCCTGAGAAAGGGGTTATTAATTTTGAACTTTATTAAGCAACTTTTGCTCAAGATAAATGGTTTTGTTTGGGGTTTTTTGTCTTTCCTTGCTGCTAGTAGTAGTAGGGTTTATTTTTAGCTCAAGCGAGAGTGTGTTTTTGTTTGCGCTGGACGCAAGCAAATTTGGATTTTAAATCACGTCGCCCTCCTTCCGCTTTGCTGCTGCCGTTATCGCCGGCCGATATGCTTACGCCTTTGTTTTTCGAATTCAAATTTAATCGTCCGGATCATAATTGCTTATGTATGGGAGTGTTTATTTTATTTATTTATTTTTTATTTATTTCATATATAAACCGACGGACCATCATGTCTAATCGGCAACCTTATAATTAAATTAAGGAGCATATAAATAAACATCTAGTTATAAGCAAACATTACATGTGACGTAGACGCAATTTCTCCTTGAACGTGGAAGTAGACATACTAAAATCGAACAAATCTAACACTTCATTGAACTCGAGGGACATACGTATAATAGGGTGTCCCTGGCTATGGTTGTTGCGGGTACGCGGAACACGGAGATGGAAATTGGATCTAAGAATCCGACAGGGAGCGAACAAATTGATGCTGGCTAGTAATGCCGGGGAATCGATCTCTCCGTTAAGGAGCCGAAATATGAAAAGGCATTGGGCGTTTTTACGTCGAGAGCAGAGTGGTTCAAGTCCGAGAAGCAGACACCGCTGATGGTAGGTGGGCCGAGCGTGGTGGGATTGCCATGGAAGGAGTCGAACCGCGTACCTGGTGAGTCTCCGTTGAATGGCTTCGAGGCGATTGATGTCACCAACGCCAAGCGGGCACCAGATCGGACAGCAGTACTCCAGGCACGACCTTACGATGGCACAGAAGATCGATTTGACGCACATGGGATCGGTAAACTCGCTACAGGTCCGCGTAATTAAACCAAGTAGCTGATTTCCCTTCGCAACAACGCTATCAATGTGAGGGCGAAATGACATCTTCTGATCGAGTAGCACCCCCAGATCACGGATACATGTCGTGCGAGCCAAAGCCGTGTTGAGTATAGTGTATGTAAACGTGATGGGGTGACGGGCTCTGCTGAATGATATACACTGGCATTTATCAGCACACACTTGGAGAGCGTTTCTGCTGCACCAGCTATCCAGATTCTCAAGGATCGTTTGAAGGCGTACACAGTCACTGTCGTTTCTAACTGGAGCGAATATTTTTACATCGTCGGCGTACATTAGGTGTTGGCCTGGCGGTAAAACGAAAGATAGATCATTGATATAGATGAGGAAGAGTAGCGGTCCCAAATTACTCCCTTGAGGCACACCGGAGGAGCTGGTGAAAGAGTGAGAACGATGAGATCCTATACTTATGTAGTACGAACGACCAGTTAAATATGAACGCAGCCAGGTGATGTGCCAGTCGAGGAAACCGAGTTTTTTTAGCTTCGAAAGTAGAATATCATGAGAAATACTATCGAACGCAGCCCTGAAGTCGATATATACTGCATCAACTTGAGTACCACGATCCATGTTGTCGAAGCAGTAGCCAACAAATTCAGCAAGATTTGTGGTGGAAGATCTCCTTGGGAGAAATCCATGCTGACTAGGGCTCATATAGTTTTGAACTGCTGTGAGTAGCGGATTGTATAGAATGAGCTCAAACACCTTTGCACAAGCGCATAGGGATACAATGCCACGATAATTACTAGCATGAAGTCGACTGCCTTTTTTATGGATAGGAATCATTCGCGCGTGTTTCCAGGACTCAGGATACGTGCCACGCATAAGGGAATCATTAAATATTTTGGCAAGAATGGGTGCGAGTGATTGACGGCAGTGCTTCAATATGTATGCGGGAATATTGTCAGGTCCAGATGATGTAGATGGTTTTATATCGTTGAGTGTGCGCGCAATTAATGCTTCGTCAATTGTGGGTATAATAAAATCGATAGCATCCGATGGAGTATTGCGGGTGGCCTCTGCTAGTGTGTTAGGATTGTGAACAGGAAGGGTGAATGCATCAGCGAAACGATTGGCGAGAGTGTTGCAAATATCGGATGTATCGATACTAGTTTGGCCATTGTAGCTCATTGACGGAGGGATACTTCTTATATTGCGCCGTTTGTTCCAGAAGCTCCAGAACCGTGTCGGCTTAGAAAATAGCTGCCTTTCAGTACGGCGAATGAAGGAGCGGTAGAGCACACGATTATGTCGACGATAATTGTTCAGTGCATCGAAAAAAATTCTCCTATGCAGCGATGATCTCGTTCTACTGTAATCCGCGTAGGCTTTTGATTTTATTTTTTTCAACCGTCTTAAAGATGCATTAGACCAATCGGGGCCAGGCTTTCGTTGAGCAACAGGAACGCAGGAATTAATCGCTGAGCGCATAAAAACGCTAAAGCAATCGGTGGCTTCGTCGATAGTGGAAAAGTTGGAGCAGTCAAAATTACGGTCAAACGACACAATAAGGGCATTCATACGTTCCACATTCGTTTTGAAGAAATTTCTATTGACTGTACTGCGAGTGTGACTGTTGGTGGTGTGGGATAGTTGTACGGGATAATAAATCATCATATCCAATGAAGGATGATGAAAGTCCTCACTGAGAAGTGGAATACTACAGTGTGTTACGTATGGGAGGAAGTTCTCTAGAGCCGAAGTACCATTCACAGAGTGCAGAGGTGTGATTGAGTCGCACAAAATATTGGTTGCGGCAAGGTTTGCGAAGACCAGATCCAATTGACGCCCAGATTGATTTGCAATACCACTCAACTGAAATAATCCGGTACTATGCAACCCATCAACGAAATCGGTATTAGCCACGGAATTGCATAAAGGTGCATAATGCATGACAGAATAACATGGAGAGCAATCGGTGGCTTCTGATGTATTAGTCAGCTCCCATCTGATATCAGGTTTATTGAAATCTCCAAAGACGTATAATAAATCGCTCTCTTTAATGCGGCTTGAAATTTCACGTACACTATCATGTAAAGCGTTCATCACTGCGGGGTCATTCGCATGACTAGGCGGAATGTAAACAACGCCGATGTAAACAGAGACACCTGGCAGCAATGTTTTGATCCAAAGTTGTTCCAGTATGGTATTAGGCGATGCGATTTCACATGTCGGTATTGAAGAGGAACTTGCAATTAAAACACCCCCACCGCGTGAGAGGGCACTGTTGGAAAGATTCCTATCGCACCTGTAGATATGATAATGATCGTCAGTGAGGAGCGAAGAAGGTATGGACTGAGTAAGCCAAGTCTCGGTAAGAATGATAAAATCATATTCTGATTCTGATAGCGCCAGGCGAAGATTTGTAGTTTTCGTTCGTAGACCACGTACATTTTGGTAGTAGATAGAGAGACTGGGATGAGCTGAACGAGGTGCATCGCCGGATGCTGTGCAAGATTGCTATTCATCCGACGGGCCAGCGTCAGCAGATTCATCAGTCCGTTTAGCGTTTCGCTTCGGTCGTTTTTTAGGAGCGGCTAAGCATTCGGGAGGTGACCTAGTAGGTGTGGTGGTAACAAGCATTCGCTCATTAAGGTCAAGATGTGGTTCGTTTGTAAACAAAGCTGCGTCTGTAGTGGTCATGGCAGGTGAGGAAATCGTAACGGGCTGTGCGAGCGTATCTGTTGTAGTAGTTGGCTTCGCGGCACTCCCTCCAGAATGTGAGAGAGGATTATGATAAGTGTCGGTAGCGGGAGTGACGTTTTGATCGAGCATCGAATTTGTTTCAGTTGTTGCACAGGTATTAGTGTTATAATTATTGGTCCGATAGTCACGGAACTCTCGGTAGGTAAGAGCAGAGGGCCATGTGTTAGGTGAGAGAGCCTTGTTGCGTAGAGTGGCTGGTATGCCCACCTTAAATGAGATAAATGAGAGTGTACTAGTGTCGGCACCAAGCTTCGTCAAACGGTGTACAGACACATCCCGCTTATCGAGTGCTAGCCGTACTTGTACCATGAGAGAAATCTGCTCAGTGGTAACCGATGGGGAGAAACGCGTAAAGAATAGCCACATTCGCGTATCGGTGTGTGGGATGGTGTCTAGTGTGTCAGAATCGAGCGGCGATCCCGATCCTCTGAGTAGTGGTGTTTGCGGGTTGTAAACTGGTGGCATATTGGTGAAGGATGACGGTTCGTTCGCACTCACACTAAGAGAAGCGGCTAATGATGGATACTGTTGTAGTGTGGGTGTAATAGTACCGGGGATATTTTTGACCACTGAATTAAACAATTTAGGCGCTGAATTGTGATGAATGGGCCGTTGAGACGGTAAATCGGTGGCGGCATGCGTCGATCGCAAGCAGGAACGGATCTCCGCCTTTAAAACTTCCAGAAGCTCTAACTTAATAGCTGTGGTATGCTGTGACAGCTCGCTACGGAGGCCCGCTTTAAGGTCGGCTATGCTGGACAGTAGGTCGACAGAAGTGTGAGTGTACGGGGTGGATGACCTCAACACGGCCGTACGCGGATCCTTGTGAAACTTTACACAGGCTTTACAGGCCCAAAAAAGTTGTGCACAGGACTCTATAGTAGCGGAAAGTTCCTCAGAAAGTCCGCTGCATGAGAAGTGAAACTCAGAGTTGCACCAACCCTGGCATTTCACAATGCGATCAGCAGCTACGATGTCGTTAGCGCAGGCGGAACAAATACCAGCCATTGCTTTGTGGATGAGCAATTGATTGTGATGTTGAAGCGACGTAATGATTGTGGGCCGGAAAACGTTTCCAGGTGATTGACGGTGAATAATCCAGTTGTTAAACAAAACCAGGCAATGAAGTCACCTACACCAGCAACAAGTTCAGCAAAGATACAGGCTTTCTCGGAATAATATTGAAAATAGTCGGAGCGCAGAGAATCTTCGACCAGTCACAGTGACGTTTGGAATGGAATGGAGTGTTGTGTCCGATGCCCCACGGAGAACCTATTCCAATGGTGGGGCAATTAAAAGGCGTGTGCCCGTGTCCGGCTGTGCTCTCTGTATCACTTTAGAAAATTGCGAAACAATTCCCATTCATCCCTGGGCTGCACGGGATTGAAATGAAATTTGGAACTTTAATATCTACGCTTTCCCTAGTTGCTGTGCTGGCGAGGGTTTTAGTGCTGCACGGAGGGGGATTTTCTTCTATGGGACAACTGTAGCCTGCCACAGCAAATAATACACGAGTCCTCCGTCTCCGACAACCGTCACAAGCTCCGAGCACTGGATCTCATCGGTGACGTGGTTGGCTTCGCGTGAACATGCGTGAAATTGAACTGTGAATTAGAGGAATGCATGATTTATTCGCTGGGAATGTTAATATTGATGAGATGATGATTATTTGCACCCGTTCGAAAGTGTGTGACCCACCCGCCGTGACGAGCGGACGGTCGCGTGGCGATGCTCGTTAATGGGACGACGAAAATGCTGCAGCCATGCTCATTCACCGATTTTACGTGCGAATAAACAAACAGTTGTATGTGTGTGTGTGTGTGTGTGTGTGTGAGTGCTTAATGTGCGTTTGTGGAGTATCGCTTTTTTGTGTAAACCATTTGTTCGTGATTGAAATACACATAAAATATGCAATCAATAGTGTATTTCTGTCGTATCACCATCAACAGTCGGTGCAATGCGGAAACCGTATCAACTGAACGTAAAGTATTGGGACGATGTGTATATAGCGCCATAATATTAACATAATTAAGTGGTGCAAGGTACACATATTTTTTTTATTATAAATTATTTCAATTCTGGTTCGCCGCAGGAAAATTCTCTCAGAAACGGTGAAGCATAAAACGTTCTCGGCCGGAAATGGGTGCTTTCTCTGGGCCATTCCGCCGTTCCTGGCGTGCCTTCCGGTTTCAATTGTCATGCCAAATTGAGGCATAGGGCTAAATTCTGTATCACGATGCTATTTGGTAAAAGAAAATCGGAGTGAAAGAAGGAGAGAGAACAATAAAGAATAGAAGAAGGAAAAGAAACAACCCATTGTCGTTGAGGGTGGTGCTTGTTGGGGAAGAGAGGGGAGCTTTCGCAGTGGTCCAAAAGCTGCAAGTCCATTCTCTAATGGATCGCTAACACCCCCGGCACTCACCTTGTCACATTAACGATTTAGGGTAAGGGTTAAGGGATCCATTCCGGGATGCTCTGTATCGTCCCTGTCCTCGGCCAGCTCCCTCCGCTTTCCTTTGAAGCTTGCCAAATTGATTCCCTATAGTTTCCGGAAGCTTCCGTTCTCGGGCAGGATTTTACCGTGCAGCCGGGCACGAAGGCACACGACGAGCCCGACGAATCTTCCAAGGGGTAGCAACATTTTAGGCACGTTTCGATTCCATCCTTCCGCCTACGGCTGCACGTGGTGGCAAGCGTGGGGCGAAGAATGTAAGGAGCTTCTCTCTTTCTCCCTGTCTCCCTGTCTCCCTATCTATCCCCGGGAGGGATATAAAATCCAAAAATGTATGGAGATTGTATCTTGTTCGTTTTTATGGATTCTTGTGAAAAAGACGGAGGTTTTTTTTTAAGAGCACAGAACGAAAGTGCAGTATGATGTCATAGGACGGAGAAGAATTCTTTAGGCGTATTTTATTATTTACCGTCATTGTGGAATTCGTTCGATTAGAGGACCATTTATCGATTGTGTTAATTTTCTAAGAAAGATTAAGTTCATTACACCAATATAAGCATAATTAATTACACTCTTGTTTTGTAATCTTTTTATTATTTTTTTGGACATTTTTAAAGAATTTTAAATTCATTTGCGTTCGATTCTCGTTGCGATGGATGCGCCTGGTAGTTTATGACACTGAGGGTTTCCCGTCTATTTCTCAACAGTCATTTTGATCCAAATTCTCTCGAAAATCTAAAAAAGAAGCTTTAAAACAGTATCGACAAAATATAAACAATTCCTATATCTGCTAAACATTGTACCAAAGCAAACCGGTGAAGAAATATGATATGTAATAGGCACTTAAAATCATACGCTGCTTCTGTGCACATACGATACGTCCCAACCGGAAAGAGGGCGTATTTGCGAACCGGTTTTGAAGCCGCTGGATCTATAACTAGCTGCCGTGTCTAGTATATTTGCGCTGGGCCTCCAAGGCCTTCGTTCGTACTGTGCAAAGCGAACGGCACGGCCACCAGAGCAGAGCAATCGGGTGTGCCTATACATGCACACTCATACACACAACTAGGTCAAGTGTGTTTCCCCCCCCCCTCCCCGTTTTTTCCCGGTTCCGGCAGTGTAGTTTCTCTCCTTTGCGAGAAAAACAGT
The DNA here is from genome assembly GCF_017562075.2 of Anopheles merus. NCBI lineage: Eukaryota > Metazoa > Arthropoda > Insecta > Diptera > Culicidae > Anopheles > Anopheles merus. The sequence continues at coordinate 34,273,593 of NC_054085.1, read as the reverse complement.
CAAATGGGGAGATTGAGAGTGGGAGAGAGTTAGTGGAATGTACGGAAAGTGCTGACTTTTCGATGCCAAATCGATGACTTTGTTTGGCGATAACATTGGCACACATCGTCATGCTCGGGCGAAGGACACGTAACCCCCGAAGGCTGTGCCGAAGGAACGCAACACACTGTTCTCAACTGGTAGGGTTATTTCATGCACTGCAGGAGTTTTGAAACTTTTTTTTGACTTGTGTATCTGAAGCGGGAAATAGATGCTGACCAAATAGAGCTGTGTTACATCAAGCTTGTGCTTTGTGCTGATTTTTCCTAGGCGCGAAAGGGAAGACTGCAAGTTGCATTCGCTTAAAGTTTTCACCAAATACTGTGCCGTGGCATCTGTTGAGAGGTGTGTTTACGTAAGGTCTGATTGGATGAAAGAATGGCTACGAAAAAAGAAACTCGTGATAGAATCGTCCGAATTGGCAATATATCCGTTCACATGTGGGATTTCGCTGGAAACGATATCGCTGTGCCCGAATTTCAAAGAGCTAACGATCAACTGAAAGAACAATAAATTTCTTGTGGAAATGTAAGATATTTTATTATTAGTTTCATGATGCTTTGGTTGCTTTCAAAACCTTATTTCTAGGAATTGATTTATGCGGCACGATACGCACCACCACTAGCTCATAATGTCGGTGTTCCGATTTTCCAAGCTGTTATTGTTTCCTGTTCTAAAGAACAGGGGGTACTGATAAATTGATATGAAAATGATTGAAAATTATTGTAAGCCCGTTTTCCGTCCCAAACATGTATGGTCGTACGTTTTCCAAGAATTTATCTTACGAAGCTCAATCAAAGGGACTTGCTTTAGAGCCGTTCGGTGTTCTTTGTAATGCGGAGCTTTTGAGGTTCGTTTAGAATGAGGGCTGCTGGGCCTTTCTTTGTGCACTATTTCGTTATTTAATGCGATCGCAATGCGGTGGAAACTGTTGAACGATACGAAAAACTTTCGTTTTACATTTTGTGTATGTGTGTGTGTGTCGTTTTTGTTAGAAGGAAAAGAAATAATGGGACTACCAAAGCTCGGCATAAAGTAACAGTGTTTATGGTGGTCTTTTACAGTTTGCGGGTTATCTTAGGATTATAAATTATAATGTGTTTTTTGTTTGTTGCCATTCTTGAAATTGGCTTCAGGCATCTTGTTTGACGTCATGCAGGCATATTCGGTTTGATAGTTTATGGATGATTGCTAATAATACTTTACGGCTGCTGGCCGTTGACCGTACTCAAAAGCAGCTAGCTTCCGGAGATGTTTAAACGAATTTGGCAGGAAATAGCACATTGCACGAATATTAGATTTTAAAGTGAATCGTTTAAAACTTCTCTCGCCCTGATTGTCCTGTTTTTTCGGCTACAGCGTTGTAAAAAAGGTCACATATTGTTCGTGAAACCACATAATTACCGATGTCGCACACACAAAAAAAAGATGCGATGTACACAATGAGGAGACAAATGGAACGCAAAAAACCAGCTTTTAGCAAATTCATGAGCACAGGCAGTTGTAAGCCAAAGTTGATAAATGGTGCCTAGCAAGAGGAGCCGAGCATAGGGCAAACTCATACAAAGGCTCTCCTCTCTACCTGTCCGCCGTGCATTCCCCGTTCATTGGAGCACACGGTGCCAACTGCAACTCGCTGCAAGTTAAAATAAAAAAAAAGGCAAATGGGTAGTAATTAATTCTGAAACATAACCTCAACCTCGCGGGACTACTTTCGCGTCGGGAGCCCGACTCGCTCGAACCCATTCCCTCCTAGCCGGTAGCTGATTAAACTTTGCGGTTCGTTTGCACCCGTTTTTACATCACCGAAAAACTGTGCCGAACTCTGTCTAGCACGGGAGGAGGTGAACGTGGTGGGAGGGGAGTTTCAGTTTACACAATTAGGCGTAGATAATGTTGTTTTTGCTGAGACGTTTCCGGGCTTGTGATAGCAGATGTTTTGGTCTGTAAATATGATACTTAGGATATGACTTTGAAACCCCACCAAAAATAAATCTGAAAAACCATAAATAAGGATCTAGAAACGTAATACTGATGTAATACTTGAAACTTTAAACTCCTTTTAAGCTTGAATTTGTTCAATTCGTCCACACAAGGCAAAACGGAAATTCAATCGAAATTTGCATTCACTTTAAACGCTGTATGCCAGGTTCAGATGGTATCCCAATCCGTCCTCAAACACGAAATCTGCTCGACTTTTAACACCTGCCAGCACACAGACACACACAGCCACACGAACCCATTATTATCGCCCTCAGTGTCAGCGCGGGTACTTTGCGCCATGCCGCTAATCACTAATGGCTTCGAACTCCGGGTGTTAGGGAAATGGGAAAAAGCCATCACACACCGAGCTGAGTGGCGGGAGCTTGTTAGGGTTTTAGAGGTGCCCTCCATCAATCGGTCGAATCTCTGGCGGTCCTGCAAAATGGAGGAGTCTGATCACGTTCGGTCCAAGGGGAAAGGTGTGTTTGCAAGGAGTGTCAAAAAGAGGAGCCTCGGCAAGAGCGCTGGAGAGATTGCCTTTTTGCGCGGCACACAGGCAGAGAGAGAGAGGGGGAATGTGGCGCGGATGAAGCTCATTCCGCCACTAATTAGTATCTCCGCCGGTCGGTCCACCGGCGTCGTTGGGCAGGGATGTGATGAAGATGATGTTGGATCGGCTGGTTTGACGATTGACGTGTGCGCGGCAGTGGACGGGTGGGAGGGCAAATTCAACGGAAGAGATAAACTCGGTGGATCCGGGATCCGGGTGGAAAATGGTTAGAATTTCTCGTGGGGGATGTAATTAATTACCGTGTACCAGCTAAAACAACGACCATTGTGGGTTTTGGATGTGGCGACGGCAGCTGGAATATCTGCGGCGAAGGACGCGAACCAGGCCACAGCCGGTGGGGTGAATTTACAGGACCTGAGAGACGGCGACGACGACGCGGTGATGAATCGATTTTGCACCTTTGGGAGATCTCGTCGGATTGGAGACGCCACAGATTCGGGTGTCGGTGTGGGTTGGTATGTTTTTTTGTTGTTCTTCTTCTGTCCGCTTCTCTACTAAACTCAGGACGAATGGCTCCCATCGATCGATCGAATTGTTAGGAGGGGAATTTAGTTCAATTATTAGTTAATTGAAATTGAATCGAATTAAATCTATGAGAAGCAGCATCTTTGCTGGAACTTGAGCCTTAGGGTTTTTTGTGTTGGTACTTGAGTAATTTAGATTTATTCATTTACGTTTATCATTTCTTTTTCAAGGTTAATTAGCTCGTGTTATGAGGACATTATTTGTTCTAGAAATCAGGTTTCAAATAAGCTTTTGCATTAATTATGCCTGTAGAAACTTAATGATTAGTTGGAAATGTCCTACCTCCACGGTTTAATGCGAAAATTTGGCCCAAAATTGCATTTAGCTTCAATCTGTAATGTAATACCAAAGGACCTTAGCAAGCTCCAAGAGATTTTTGCTTAAACTATAGCACGAAGAGCACAAAATGGCGTGAGCTGAATATACATTACCCGTAAGAGTGATAGCAAGATGTACCTAGCAACGTGTACCCGTTTTGTGAACACTTGTGAACTTCGTGTTTTAGAGCAGATTACACCACCAACTCTTCTTAGGCCCATTAGGCGACCACCATTTTGGGTTTGGTAGCGTTAAGTTTTGCGCAAGGAGGTTTCCGCGAACGAACCGCTCGCTTTGTTGAACCTTTCAACAAGACGCATTCGTCTAGTGGTGGTGTAGGTGTGTATGTGGGAAGGATTGTTAAAATTCATAAAATTATGTGCTTTTCACCTTCTAAACAAACACACACACACGCGCGCTTGCAAGTCTACAGAGTTGTTGTAGAAAAGGGGGTAATAGTGTAGCAGCTTTCCCCTTGCGGCTAATTCGCGCAAATGAACTTTCCCCCAGTTTCGCGTTCGCAGTGAGGGCATTTGAAGGCACTCGAAAGTGGCGGAAACTTCAGACATAGAACGAGTGCATGTGTGTGTGTTGGTGCTAGACCAAAAAAGGGGTGCCGAAGAAGCGGCACAACCAAAACAGGACCCTTCAGGCACTTTCTCTCTCATATTTTATGCTCGCAGCGGTACGATGGTGCTTGAGTGGCACCGAAACGGCACTTCATGTGTTCCATTATGTTTTGCGGGGGGAGAGGGACGGTGGGCTGTTGATGGGGTGTAAGGTGCGAGGGAAAGATTAAACTTTGCGCAAGTGTTTAACCGGCAGTCGAATGCGGGCATGGCTGGAGCGGTTGATGGTTGATGGTTATTTGCATTGAATTCGGTTACATACGGTTGTGCTATTCGGTTGGACGGTCTCTAGTAGCACTTAACGCTTTGTTTTATGAATTTTAACGGGTTTTCCATAACGAGCTGACTTCTTTTATAATCTATCGTTTGTAAATTATGAACCATGGTTTACAGGATTGAATATGTTTTGATTTGTATTTGCTTGGTTAAATGGTTAAATTACCATTTTTGCAACCACAAAAAGGCACCTCACTACAACTGTTGCTAAAAATATGTTTGCTATGAGTCTGAACATAAAGGGTTTGTACCAGGGAGTGCTGCATCAGACACAACGAAAATACATGTACACATGCTTCTCGCTTTCGCTGTGCTTCTCTTCTGCACATGTGTTCGACAAAAGCTCATCCAGCCATATTTTCGTTTGAATGACAAGGCCATTGTGAGGCCATCCCATGCCGGGCTGACGCCATGCATTCTTTTTCCCTTGACCTTATCCTCCCCCTGCACGTGGCAAGCTTTTTGAAGAACGAAGGCAGGCGCGTTCTATTTCCGCAAACCATAACCCGCCCATGGGCTCACTCTGGAGTATAAATAAACAACCTTTTTGTTTTTGTTTATAGATTGATTTTGCTTTCGCTCCCTCCATGCCTTGCTCCTTCTTTTCACCGCGAAAAAGTCAGGGCACGAATTGTTTGAAAAAGAGTTTTTTAGACAATCCTTTAACAAAATACACTCGGTCTTTTTCGTAATTTTCGTCTCATTTGAGTGAAATCTCTGTTTCCGCCAACGTGCTAGTAAAAATGCATAGCGTTGGTAAAAAGGATTGTGTGTACGCCCTTTTGTTGTGGGCCACTGGTCTCTATTTCTCCGGTGTGTGTGTTTGTGTGTGTGTGTGTGTGTGTGTGTCGCGTTTGAAGGACGCGCGATAGAGATGTAAATTATGTTACGGTCGCTCGTATGTACCGCCGCTGCAGCAGTACGTATTTCTACCCAAGCGCAAGGACAAACTGCTGGTGGAACACACTTCCGTCTGCGCCTGGTCGTGCTACGATGGATGATGTTGTTTCTGGCGTTGCAATGGGACGGCGACGACACCGTCACAGCTGGGAGAAGGCGAGAAGATCGTTGGGATTGTTGGAATTGTTCGAATTCGTCGAGTCTAGTGTCAAGGACAAACAGAGCTTCGAACAGACGAGTGACTTTGAAGTTTGGTGGTGCTGGTGTGTGTGTGGCACTTGCATGCAATGCAATTCGTAGACGCTCGCTGGGTGAACGGGATTGTGGGGGAGGGCTTTGGACCCGTGCAGGGAAGGCGGAAGATTAGTAAAGTCTTCAAAGTGGATCGTTAAGCGACGAAAAGGGCGCGACGATGGGTGGGAAAGAATGTGGCGCAAATTATTAACTAGTTGCAATTGGCACTGACGGCGCCGTCGTCGCTGCGTTTGCTCTCGGTCCAATGGTTGGGTGTTGGGAGCAGAAATATTACTGTTTTCGGATTGTTTTGCCACTGTGAATGTGGTTGTAGTTCGGTGCTTGGGGAAGTTCAGAAGAAGACGTTTGTTAAATGCTTTGAAAGTGTTTGATACGTTTATTTGTCTTTGCCCCAAAGGTTCGTTGAAAAATTCGTTGTAGTCGCTGAATTTCAAAGTTATGATTAAAATAATTAGAGTTGTTATTAAACAAACTTATTAGTGTAAGACTCAAGCCCAATGGCTCATTGTATAAATTGATTTTTCGCTCCTCGACCTTAAGTAAACTCACATAAAAGTATGGTTCTGTTTGTGAAGCATCAAATCCCTGTGTATGTTGTGGTGGGGATATTCGATTAAACGTTGTCGATATATGATGCTCTAGGTGTGAATATTTCAGTCAAGTAAAGCGCTCAACCAACCACAAAGATTCTGAGAATAAGTGGGAGAGTTGGAACCAAAACATCTACTTGCTCATTTTCGTTTTGTTACATTCCTTATACATCCCTGTGAAGATATCCTTTTTTTTGGAAAAGGTGAATGCTACGCGGTGTTGCCGGCTGTCAAAGAAAAGCGTATCGATGTGAAAGGAGGTGCGCGTCTGCACGACTGCTCTCAACAGTCGCATTATATTCGCGCGGTTAAGGTCAATAACCTTCAGACAGCAATGTAAGCTACCCGGTTGCAAGCAGTGTGCGAGACTTCTTCGCCCTGCCACGTTGAGAGCTCCTCTTTTGATAGGAGCCTGCGTGTGCGCTGCGTTGCGCCTGAAAGGGCTGCAATACACAATACACAAGCTCTACAGAAGCGCAATACTACACACAGTGATGGAAGGGAAAATTTCTGTCGAAAAAAAAAAAACAACAAATCTCCTCTCTGTACAAGGAAAAAGGGTAAAAGGAAACACATTCGCAATGAATGGTGTAAGTGTGTGCCGCGTGTCTGGTCGTGGTGTTTTCTTTTACCCTATTGAGTCTTAAGCTACTCGTTACGGTCGTTTCTTGTCTGCCCCACTTGGCCAAACCCGGTATGGTTTGCTCAGTCACTGTGTCTGTGCTTTCGCTTATCGCCGCAGGTCCTGTTTAGCCTTGAGCTTGAGATGAGATATGAGTTGGCGAGGTGTGTGTGTGTGTGTTGGAGATTGGAATGATGCAAACAGAGATGAGAGAGGAGAGGGGAGAAGCAGGGAAAAATGTCGGCGCTATATATTCCACAGTTGATGATGTGTGGCCAAAGCCACCATTCCACAGTAGCGCCGTGGTTGTTCTGTGTGCTGCAGAGGCGCGCCATAGTGCCATGGCATGGCTTCACAGTTCCATCGACCGGCAAGGATTCGCTTTTGATGATGCGTTGAGTGAATCCAGGACGGGCGGCACGGCAGTGCGTGGGTTTGCAAGAGACGGGAGGACTACTGTACTGCATACACGAGATGGTGCACATCATTATTGCAATATTTATTATTCACGTCGCCGTCGCTACTGTGTTCGCTCCGTTCGGCGGCTGTCGTTAACTCTCCCGGCGTACGCGTTGCGCTGCGCGTTCGAAAGAGACGCCATTGCAGCGTGAAAGAGATTTTTGTTTCGGCTGCACATTGTATTCTGGGTTGCTGTTGCATTTATTTTCTTGTGCTGGGAGTTGAAGGTAGAAAGGCAACCAGAAGAGATGGATCGTTACGGTCGTGTGTTATTAAATTTCCTCAGTCCACCAGTTGCAGCGTTTGTCACTGGTCGGGGAGATCTGTAGGCTGTAGGCATCGCATGGTATGGTGATGGTGATGTCAGTCCAGGTGCTTTGAAGTGTGTGGTTTGAGGCTCATGTGGACTATGGTGACTGTAGTGACGTACAACAAACAGACAGTGAGAGAGAGAGAGAGCTACGAGTTTAAAGCCTGGTCCGACAATTTAAAGTTATAAGGATATGGAGGAACTCTCGGAAATACCCTTAGCAAGTCTGGATGATAAAAGTTCCTAAAGCTATATTTTTCTACACATTACCAATAGGTTTCTGAAGTGAACCGTTAGCAACGGCAGTGTGGGTTTGTTGTGCTTGTGTGAGAGTGTGAAATAGTGGTTGCTTTCGAAGAAATAACCACACAATTCCTGGAAGAAGCCGCAAAGCAGCATTATTCAAGCTGGTTTGCAGTGTAGTGCGACAAAAAAGGAAAGAAATTGTGTGAAATCATTACAGAGTGAGCTGCTGGTGTTGCTGGTAACCACGTGCTAAAGGGTGTAACCTGTAAAGGGTGTAAGCAAGTCCAACAGGAGTAGTCACCATGGCCTGGGGATACTGGAGCGCAACGGCGGTCGATCGTGGCCGATCACCGCGGCGCAATACACAGTTGCCGCAGACCCAGTATCAGGCCCAAGGCTACCAGCAGCCAGTACAGCAGCAGCAGCAGCAGCAGCAGCAACACCATCACCAACAGCAGCAGTACAGTCTGGCGTCGAGCCAATCGCAGCAACCGTCGATGCACTGCAGTGCCCTTTCGCTCAACACCTGTCCGCAGGCGGTCGAGCTACCGTCGATCCAGCAGCAGCAGCTCATCTGCAGCAACGGTTCCCAGCCGTCGCTGCACCACCAGCAGCAACAGCAACAGCAGCAGCAAATCTGCTCCAGCCCGTGCCACAGTCCCTGTCACAGTCCGCAGTTTATCGAGCAGCTACCGCCGGAGCTGCCCTGCACACCCTGTACCTTCTCGCGTAGACAGTCACTTGATAGTCCACAGGTAGATCGATGCCAATCGCTCGCACTGCTGGGGTGTGCCGAGGTTTGTTACGTTCGTGCCGCGCTACTGCTGGGGCTTCTTTTTTTTTACTCTGGGGCAGGGAGGAGATGTACACTCTGATTTCTATTCCCAGTAGCTTTTGCGCACCCAAACTTTGCAAACAAGGAAAGCACTAATACCTGGTAGAATAGTATGACCACCGCAAGCACAATCATGCGAGATGGTAAGATCATCGGGCTACGGGTCTGGCGGAGAGTGTTTGATTAGAAAAAAAAAAAACAATTTCATGGTACACGATGTCATGAAATACTGATACTTTAGCGCCTGGGAGTATGCAATTGATATTACTATTTTGAATTTTTAGGGAAAATTGTTTATAATTTGTTTGAAGGACATATTACATGCGATGTTTCGCTCGTTGTCGTTGAGTTCCGAGCTTATTAAGCTCAACGTAAGTCTAAGGAGGAGGATCTTTTAATATTTACAGAAATATCTGTGAACTTGTGAAATGACAAAAGTAATAAATTGCATATCTTTTAAGCATAGGTTCCTTAGGTCCTCCTCATTTCAAAATTGAGCTTCCAGTGTTTCCTAAAACTTGTATTACATTTAAAACTCTATCAAAGTTGATGAGTTTCGTGCGTTGATTGAACGTCCTTCGCTCATACCATTTGATCCCTCAAGACTACGGGCAGTGAATCAGATTCTGCTTCCGATGCTGATTCTATGACGTCAATAATGTTCCGATGATGCAATCCGACATTACCGACATGTTTATCTTGTAGCGCCGCTCCGTTTTGAGCCTTGGAGGCGTATTAAGAAAGGAAGAGCAAAACAAAAAAAGATCTCCCCTAGAACTCGGAACAAGAAAGCCGAAACCATTACCGTGTGTTTTCCGATCGTCCATCAATGTCGAACGGATGGACGAAAAAGCAATACATCACTAAAGGGAGTCCCGCAAAAGCAGGCTGGGGCACTTGAAGGTTTTGAGGAAGGTTTTTTTTTTGGGTGGATCGAAAGTCCTAATGCAATCACGCATTGTGTTCCCGTGGGTGGCTCTCCCCCCACCAGTCCCTGCTTCTTCGCGCGTGTGTGTGTGTCTTTCCGTGGCCAATTTGCAGCTTGGTTTCAGTGGATAGGTAGAAGACACGATGCGAGCGAGTAGGTTCTTTAAGAGAGAGAAAAAAACAAGCGTAGCCCGATGATCTCTGCCCGCTTCTGCATTAATTTATCCTTGGACTATAGCAATGGCTCCCTTCAGTGGGCTTCCTTGTTTGAGTTTTCCTCGCTTTTTTGTGTTTTAGTGTTCTGTTTACCCTCCTAATGTTCATCCATTTGTTCAATTGGGAGCTTCTCCCCCAACGTTCATCAAACACTCGCCTTTCGTTCGATTTGTGTTGAAGTTATTCGCTTTATTCCTTCCCACCATCCCGCTTCCGATCATGATTCTCCGCCGCGGGTGTATTTGTTGTTGCTGTTGCTGTTGCTCACATTGTGCGTGTGTTTGTTTGTTCTGTGTTCTCGATCTCCCTTCGTGTGCGTGTGTCGTCTGTGCACGCTCTTGTGAATGTGTGCCTCTCGGTGGATCATCATCAGGCGAATCAGCTGTCGGATATCATCTGCCGGGCGACGCAGCCTTCGATACAGTCGGCGGGCAACACGCTGACCCGCGGGACGTCGTTGCGCGACACCGGCGACTACGCGGTACCTCATCCACACCCTCACACGCACCACTACATGTCGACGTCGGCGACGCCGCCCTCGCTGAGCCGCGTCGGCTCCTGTCCGGGCTCGACCGGTGGTTCGGGGTCGGGCCATGGGTCCGGGTCCGGTTCCAGCCCGGGCGGTGGTCCCGGGAGTGGCGGCGGCGGTAGTGGCAGCGTGGGAGGCGGCGGAGGTGTTGGTAGTGGGGTTAGCATTTGCGGGGGCAGCATACTGGGCGGCAGCCAGGGCCGGCTGGAGTACATCGAGTGTTCGCACTACGATCGGATGCCGCTGCCGATCCCGGTCCAGATACCGATCGTGCCGCCACCGCAGCTACACTCGGAGGACGAAATCGAACCGGCGTACGCTACAGGTAAGAGTGCTTGAATGGGTTCAAATAGTTAAACCTTTTTTATGTAATACTGTTCAACCTAAACTAAGCGAAACTGAGAACAATCTTGAATTGCGTTGCATTTGGTTCGAATCGTTTCGGGTCATCAAACAGCGTTGCCGTTCTGATTGTCCCGGTTTGCCTGGTGCAGCCAACAGTGCAGACAAATTTATTTTATAGCCCATCTTCCGCCCCGGTACACACACGTACCCGTTTATTTCGCCGGAGCGGATCGTTTGTTTTCGCTGCTCCGGCCAACAACTCGTGCTTTTGCGCGAACGGTCGCTCTTAGCACAAGCAGCGCAGGAGAAAATTTAAAACACGTGTCCGTTGCTAACGAAAGCGCACCGTACGAATGCACAGAGGATGTCGGGAATTGGATGGCCGGGTCTGCTGTGAAACCCATCATACCGGCTAGGAGGATTGAGGATGCGTTTCACGCCAACGTGCACACAGCAGCTTTGTGGAGCTTTTGAGCGCGGCGTAGAGGCGCAATCGTTTGCGCTCCAGTGAAGCGAACTGCTCCCTAGCACACGACTCGACGAGGTTTTGCTATTAGATTATGTAATGGTTTTGGGTTGCAAACATGCACAGAGTGAAAATGTAGATGAATAACGAGCTGTTGCAATTAAAATTATTATTTGTAAAAAAAATGTTGTCTCTTCGCTGTATTGATATAATTGCAATTCCGTTTGTGCTATCTAATCGGACTGCAATGTTGCAACTGGGAGGTGTTTTTCTCTCTCCATTAATATTCCGTGGATACTCTTTCGTGTGATGTTGCCCTGAAAAAATGATTCACCTGCAACGCGATAAAAAAGGTGAAGCGTTACGAAACAGTTGTTTCTTGGTAATGGTAATCTGTTTCAGTGCTTAAGCGTTCGGCGTGAACTACGCTGAGTGCTGGTGCCGTAACATGAACATGAAAAACGGAGATGCACAAGCCTGTTTTTTGTTTTGATTGCAAAAATCTTAATACACGGGCAAACACACAAGTGCTCTTCATAGGTGCGTACGTGCATCGGCTATGCTGCCGATGCCTTTGGTCCGTTGCAGACCATATCAAAGGCAACGTTTGCAGACGAGTTCTTGGAGCTAGCTGGAAAAGTGGGGAAGGGTTGGCGGTTTTATCATGTGTACACGTGCCCGATTCCTGGTATCGCCCTTAATGTGTCGAACATAACACACGCCTAGTGTACCAGCGAGCTCGAGCTCAACACCAGCCCACAGGAGGGAACGATTTATTGAAACATGGTTTCGAACACGCGTGAACACATGCTCGATACCCGATTTTGTGTACATTATTGCGTTGGAAAGATGTGCTGGGTACGGAGTTTCGGTGCTTTTACAACGAGAGAATGATGTCTGTTTACGAAAAGGAAGAAATTAAAGGAATAAATAAAAGGAGCCTTAAATTGTGGCAAAATCAGGTACAAATCGAACAGATAATGTCATTCTTTGTGGTACAAATAATATCATCTATGTATAATATATTTATATTTTTTATACAATATTTACAAATAATATCATCATTAATTTGACTAAATCGTCAAATCGGGCAGAGTCTATTCCGAGATTTGAACCGAAGACGGCTGCTCTGCGTACTAGTGCTTTAACCACTAAACTATGGAATCGGTACGTCGTTTGTCGTCTGCATTGGCATTAGGTGCTTTAATGTACAATAAAAAGAAAGAGTCTAAATTTCACTCACTTTCTTAACATCTTTTTTTTGTTATTGTTGTTCATTAATACTGATAAAATATCACACAGATTATAGTGAGAGCTAATATTCAGTTTGTTTCAACTCTTCACACAAATTATAACCAAACACGACCCTTTTCCAGCACACAGAAAAATCGATCTGACTCCACCGACCTTGACAGAGCAACTTCCCAAATTAATGAGCTTCGGAACGCTTCGAACCAACAACATCGGCGGCTGGCGAGAGCGAGGCGAAACCATTGTTCCTAACGGTGGTGCTGCAAATTCTTGTCATCCCCTTTCCGCTTTCGAAAAAACGATTACCCGCCCTTCTCCGGGCCCGAAAAACGTTGGGGTTTGGTTGGAATAAATATTTTAGCATGACACGGCACCGTGCTTCCGGCCGTTTGCCCGCATTACAGGCAATTGTCGCATCGTTAGGTTCCACCGGGGGCCTTTCATTCCGATTTCTTGTTGATGGATTGAAATATTGGCAATTTTGATGGGACCCGGTTGGCCTTCGCGTCTGAACGTGTTCGTTGCTTTCCGGTTTTGCATTTCACTGGAAAAGCTCACACACACACATACATACGCTTGGCATTGGAGGGCGCGTTTGGTTCAATCTCAACCACCACCCGTCTTCATCTCAATTCCGGCTTCTGGGAAATATTCAAATTTTATTGATGGTATTTGTTTCCTTTTCGGCTTGAGTGAGAGCTTCTCTCTGTGTTTTTTCTTACCTTCCTCCCCCCCTTTTTTTTTTGGAAGTGAAAATGGATCCATGTCGAAATATGAAGATGACGTAGGGGAATGTGAAGCAACAACATGAGACATTTTTATTCGTTACAGTCGATTTCGTTCTCCCCAAAGCGTAGGAGACGTTTTTCCCTGTTTTTTCCACAATTTTGGGTTGCGCGTTGTTTCTTTTGGTTTGTTTGAACTTGTTTTCTTCCTTACTGCTGTTTAGCCAAACACAAATACTCACACGCATCACACAAGCCATGCCTTTCCATGCTGGCACGGGCAAACGAGTGTTACAGTTCTCCGGTGTTGTACTGCTTTTTCCCCAGCCACGATCGGTCCTTCATTTTTCGGCCTCTCCCGTCTGTGGACAAACACGAGATATTTGATCCAAATACGTGTCCCGGCACACTGACACACGCACACGTACCGGCTTTGACAAAGCGAAAAGCATTGCGCACGTGTAATCGTCCGGGGGCGCGCGCGCGCCTCTTTGTTTCGGTCGGTTAAAGCTCGTTTGTTAGTACATGTTTTTCCCGTTTACATTTTTCTTTTTGTCGAAGAAAAAAGGCTACCTACACAAGTAGCTTCTTAGTGGTGCTCTACTGTTCGTATATTCGCTTTTGAGCTTGTAGGGCATATCAAAACAGAAAAAAAGCCCGGTAGGCAGATAAATCATTCGTCCCATTTCACGTGGGCCGGCCAAAGTTTGTGTGTTCGGCTTTGAAATATGAGAATGAGAGGCTTGCACCGGCCCCGTGCGGAAGGTCAACTTGAGATGCGTAGGAGGTTGTTGGTGTTTGGTGATGGGGAGAAGGGTGCATAGAGAGCTACTTCCAGAAGGGCAACAATTTAGTTTACTGGGTAAGAAGCAGTAAGCCTAAAAAAGAGAGCTACCTTTTGGTTTTTGAAATAGGAAGTTTTTGCTGTATTTTTGTGTCGCCAAGTTGTTGTTATAAAGTCAGTGATAAAAAAAGGATCAACATATTTTGTATGATTCCTTATTTTACGGCTTGTTATGATTGTGTGGACTGCGCCATGTTGTTGGCTGCTATTATAGCTACAGAGGAGTGTAGCCATAATTGAAGATAGAAACAAGGTTCAAAAAGACACCGAGGTTTTTGAAAGCTCTTTGACTAAACAGTCTCACTCCAGATCAAAACAAACGATGCTTAGGCGTGGCAGATTCAGAGAAAGGAGAGAAAAGGAAACCTCAAAACAGGAGAAAAGTTCTGAAATTTGCCACAGGCAAATCATTCGCTGACGTTTGTCTGACACGTAACGGTTGCGGAAGGAAACGGCTCTTGCCATCCACCTTTTCTGCTCGTTATGGGGGTTTTCCATTTTGGCTTTAGTTTGGCAGCGGAAGGGAAGGCTTTCCGTTTCTTCCTCAGCAGCCTAACCATACCGTTCACTCGTTTGGTAATTTTGGAATATTTTTTGGTTTGAGTTGTCACGCCACCGTTATACTTAATAATGATTTGCAAGGGAATAGGCGCCTGTAAATCATGCCGGGCGTAAGCCGCGAAATGGTTCTGAGAAATTAGAATAATGTATTATTTATTCGCTTTCCTCGCTGCGTACGTCTGTATATTTCTGTATGCATGTTGATGATTTGTTGAGCTTTCGATGAAGCAGTTCTTCTTTAGCAGCAGGCGAGCTTAAATCATATGTATGTATTTATAATATTATTTATACTTTGAAGCCTTAACAAATGAAATACAGCTTTTTTAGTACAATTTTGAATAAAACTAGTGCTCCATTTGCTCTACTGAATCATCCGCTTTAAGCGGTAGCGCGAAAAGATTCAATCCAACCCAAGGGCTGAACGAAAAAGCCCAATAACTCAATATGATGCCGAGAGACATCCTGCCACCGGAGGGCGGAAAATAAAAATAAAATTAATCATAACCGTTCGCTTAACTACACCCGAACGCGGGAGTGTGCAAAAGACTACTCCGGGCCGGCCTACTATAGTTTGATTAATACCAATTGATCATTAATTATTTCGAAACATAATTTTATTATACTATCTACGATCGCTCATCGATCTTCCCGTGGCTCGCGGGCTACGAGCACCGTAGCGATGGGGCGTACAATTACTTTTTCGCTTTTCTGTCCACAGCAAAAACACACATTCTCCCAGCCTCCCACAGCTGAACGATAAGAGGCAAAAGCAAGGAGGGGCCCCGAAGGCACTGCTGCTTGCTATTGCAGTGCCATCCCATTCGGTACGTCCTCTTCATCCGGCCACACAGTTAACCATTCTGGCCGCGCACAGTCCATTCGTTCCTATCGAGCGGTAATAATTCGTTCGTGTAAAACAAATAATTTACCACGCGCGCCGCGTTTGATGATTCGCAAGAACGTTCGGCAAAATATGCCGATGCTAGTACTAGCCCATCGAAGCCCACTGTTTTAGCACGCGGCGCTAGTGAAGCGAATGCTCCAGGGACGGTTAGAAGTTCATTATTAAATTACAGCATATTAAGAGGCCGGTTGGTTTTTTTCTCCGTGCGTCGTTGTTGTTACTGTGAGCGAGTGTTTTCCTGTGGAAAGTGGTCCGTGTCGGATCTTCGTTCACACGTCGGGCGTTCGTTCGATTACGATTTTTTTTATTTGAACAGGAGCCTCGAGTGGCAAGACGAATGGCGTAGTGAAACCCAAATCTTCGCTCATCGCCATTAATTTTCCACCGTTATTGTGGTCGGGCCAATGAGCCTCGGGTTATACTTCAGAGTGGGTTTTTTTTGTGTGCTTGTGTGTGTGTATGTCTTTTAGTTTCCTGTCCCTTGTGTTCGACACTAAATAGCTCTTCATCAGCATTAAATCAACCGAACCGCTTCGACCGCGGGCTCGCACCACCGAACAAAAAAAGTGAGCGAAGTGAGTGAAACCACGAGGCGCGCCCGCCCGCCAAGGGAACGGAGGAGTCAGAAATAATTGATGGGCTTTTCCAACGGTTGGAATGTATATGTTCACGCCAGCGGTAACTGTGCTGGTTGCGAATCGGTCATGAAAATGGTTTATGGTTGGATGGTGATGGTGGGTTTTTGTTTTTGTTTTTCATTTCTATCCTGAGCTTGACCATGTGGTCAAAATGGAGTACACCTTCCCGTGTACCGTTGGCGATGAAACACTCACTGCAAGCGTGTTGACAAACTGAAGGCTCGTACGAACAATGTGTGCTAATTGTTACCTTATTTTAGGTGATGCGCTGATGGCAAAGAGTTAAAAGCACGTTTGAATACAAAAAAAAACTGATTAATTGGGATTGAATTGTCCGGTGTCATTCTGATGACATGGTTAGACCATGGAAGTGTCTCTTAAACTCTTTCATGTTACTCTCTTTCACTTTCTTAGGCCACCACAGCTTGATTTTACTAAATCCTCTCGCTCGAGCTGTCAAAGTAGCTTTAATAGGATTTCCATTGTAATCTGGGATTTACAGAGCCTTTTTCCGAAACGGCCTTTGCCTTCTAATTATGCACGATCTTCGCTTATGGTGCACTAAATGCAATTGTATCTTTCGTCCAGCAATTAAGGTCCCCTCACCATGGTTGAAATACAATTCAACTTTGCTAACATTACATTCTCCAAAACCTTCCGATAAGGTAATGTAGTAGACTTGGCCCTCCCAGAGACGGTAACATCCAATTTGAATAATACAAACTGAAGCATACATTGCGATACACATATTCAATTAACAATGGATTCCATAGCTGTGAAAGTATCCACTCGAGCCGGCAGAGAAAGACCCCGTTGGCCGCTACGACAACCAGTCCCAGACAAAGCAATAAAACCAAACAAACTTTTGGTGCGTGACCATCGGTCAGAAAGATGTCGTCCACGGTGCTATAGTCAGAGGGCAAAGAGGCGAGGAAAATGTAATTTATTTCCCATCCTTTTCAATTCCTTCTCCCTCGCGTCCTCCTCCCCTGTTTTGAGTGACATGTACACTGGCGGTCTAGATGATGGTGAAAATTGTTGTTCCCGGATGGGTTGTTGTGTGCTTTTGGCACGTGTCTCACTCTGCTCACGTATACCACCGCCTGTAACCGCTGTGTGCCTTACCGCCCTTTTTTGCCGGTTTATTGTTACAATTTCCTTTAGTTACCTTGAACGTACATTGCGGACGAAAAAAGAAAAAGCAGCGAGGTGTCCATTTTCAGCACCTCGGTACTGTGGTGTGCTCTCTTAGCAGCTGCCATGCTGTATATGATCGTGATCACGTTAAGGTGTATATTTTCTCACCCCCTTCGCGGTGCAGCATCCTATAGAAGCTGAAGCATCCCTATGGAGCCTGTACAAAAAAAAGAACAAAAAATGGCGAGAAGAAGCAAACAAAACAACACCACAGACAATACGATCGCGTGACGACGCGCGATAGAGCAAAAAAAAAAAAAAAAAAGCGAAACGTATTCATCTCGCAATTGCACACTGATTTATGGCATTTTTTTTAACTCCCCTTCTACCCGAGACTTTTGCGCGACCACCTTCCATGGCGAGCGCTCGTTACACATCCTACCCAATGCCATCCTTCATCGGTGTCCGATACGGTACGAGGGTGTTGTTGTAGCCGTTGTTTGGGTATTGTTTCCGTGTGCGGCACGAGGTAAACAGACACCGGCCAAACGGAAACTGCTGCTGGTCCGCGCTGACGCCACCGCGGATGGAGATCTTGTAAACACGTCACCGAAGTTTAATTGCGAGTAGAGTGTGCACGTGTGTGTAGAGAGGAGGAGTGCTAGGAGCAAATAGGATCAAATTCTTTGCAAGACTTTTGTGTAAAAAACGGAAAGTGTTTGGAAAAGATAGCAAAAAATCACGTTACATGAGCCACGAACGATGCATTAGGATGTGGAAAGGATTGCTTGAAGAGACATTTTTACCCTATTTATTTATAACTGAAATTTGTACCGTCTTTTTTACTGTTTTTTTTTTTGTTATACTACAAACCATCGTGCACACAATTACAACTAGTTTGATGAAAATAGATGGAGCGGACCACGTCTTGTTAGCGTTTTTTTTATTAAATTCCTTTACCTTTGTTGCGTTCCATCTGTGTAAAGACCGGTTTGGCTAGTTGCCTGGCGCACGTAGCTTGATAAGCGAGTTTTGTTTTATCCACTGTTAGGCGAACACATGACACAACACGAATGAAAAATATCATCACTCCCTCGCTCGTGTACCGATGGATGCGCCTGGTGGTTGGTGAGCTTGCACTGTGTACTGCAGCAACAGTCCCGCTGTTGTCCGGTAATGATCGCTGTAACAGTAGCTTTGCTGCAAAAGCTAACGATTCACTGGGTGGAAAGCAAAATGGCGAAAAGCTGCTTCAGCATGCCAGCATGGGAGATTTTTCATTCCACAGCAGCAGTACCGTCGTCGCTCGAAGTCGAATCGGTTTCGTGTGGGAGTCAATTTTGAAACGATTAATTTGGTTGATGGGAGTTTTTGTTTTGTTTTGTGGCGGCTGTTTATGTTCCGCGACTGTTCTTTGTTTTCGCAGTCATAGACGTTCGTAGCGAAGCGAGTAGAGCTTTTGGGTGGCTCATGTACATGCAAATGTCGCTCCGATTTGTCTCGCGCTGATGCTCCATTCGGAATTATCTTGATGATGTACGTTTATTGCACTATTTAGAATGATCGTTGCTCATCCTGTTGCTTATTTTGGCCACCGAAATCGAATAGTGTATCTGTTTGTTTGGACTACTTTCCCGCTGCTTTTATCTTCTGTGCAACATAAATTGTCCCGAAACACGTCGCAATGTTTCCAACCATTTCCCTTTTTGCTTGCCATGGAGCAGCTACGGTGTGATGAATTTTAATTTACTTTCACACCTTTTCCCTGCTTTAGTGTGTTCGGACGTACGGTTGTTGTTAGCGGTCAGTTGTCGCCTTGTGCGCCTAGCACCATTCCACAACACAGGAACACACCTTTCCAGCTAATGTGCACCGGGCGAGCGGTGGTGCATTCTTGGCTTTCTTTCTCGGTGTGCTGCACATCGTGATAAAGATCGATTGCGAAACAGTAATAACAATAAAGTAGTCTCGGTTCGAGCGCTGCCTTCTGAGAAGCACAGCAGCACACCTTCAGCGGACACCTTCGCGGCAGTTGTGCACGGGTTGCATTGTGTTTCCCGTTGGTTGCTTGATGTGTGACGTATAGCACCTTTTAGAAAAATTACTCCTAGCGAATGGAGTAGTAAATAAATCGCACGCGAAGGTAATAAATTATTTGCCTCAGGGAAAGAAAGACTTGCCTAGACGAGCACGGACGGGTCCGGGTTCGTTGCGATTCGAATGCATCTTACAGTCCATTCATTTCTTTTCATTTCATTCCGCATAAACGATGATTAGTCACCGGTTGAGAAATGGCTTGAAAGTGCAGTAAATCAGTGCGCGCTGTTCCATGAATGATTGATTTAGTAATCATCATTCCCGTATTCCCGTGGGTATTAAATTTTATGGCAGCATGATTTATGCTCAATTGAAGCCGTGCAAGAAGTTTATGAAGTCGTGAATAATGGATGAAAAAAAGTTAATTATATATTTTTTCTTACTCATTACAGGTATGTTCACCAATAATCCTCAACAAGGAAGAGAAATCATACTAATACAGCAAGTAATTATATATAAATAGTAGTAATATTAATGTGTTGTGTGTTTCATTCTCCACACAAAATATACTTTTTCAAACAAACCCGGAAACAGAACAAATAGAATGACATGGGTTTCTTCCTTTGCGTCCTTTTTCCCGTTACGTTTGTGGTTAGCAAAAAAGACTTGTAAAGTTTTTTTTTTTGCATATCTAAACTCTCCCATCGTTAATGTAACGCTTTCCGGCAGGTTTGGACAACACAATCGGTTTCCGTTTGCCGACATCCATCCACCGTCAGCTGCCAGTGCTCCCGGAAACCGGAAAATGGTTAAACATTCGACTACCTAAGATGGATTCCTTGCTCCTTGCTGGGCGTTTAGTGGGAGGGCGCGCCGTTCTCAATGGATGAAGTGGTATTGATATTATCATATCCGGCCGTCGATCGGTCAAAGTGGAAGAGAAAACAAGGAAAAATGGGAGGAAGTGGCTGCCGTGAAGAAGCTCTACGCAAAGGTGAAGCTGAACAGTGCACTCTCCTCCCCAGTGCACCACTGGGCTTGGGTTGGTTTTGTTAATTTGATTGCTCATTAAGAGTCCAACTTGGGGGTGTGGTGGGTGGCTCATTGAGTGAAGTGTCTGTGGTCTGTGTGGAGTGCCAAACAAGGGATGGTAGCTATTGATCGGTTTCGGTCTCGGCGGAGTGTCTTAAAATATCCCCCGGAGTATCAGGAAGTGCTCCCGGAGCATCACGATAATGGCGCGCCTCGTTCGCCTTTCAAACCTTTTTGTGGGCTTCTTGTGCCTGGCGGAAGCGTCGACAAGAGCGGGAACGTGTTTATTTAAACTCAAACTGGGTCCTTATTTCTTCATCTCATTAACGCTGTGCGGGAACGGAGCTGCAGGAATCGATCTCGTATCTTGACTTTCACTGAAGTGGCTTATACCGTGAGCTCTAGTAGCAGTACCGATAGCGACCTAGATTTACTTTAATTATGCTTTCACTATAAATATCTAAGCAAAGACTGGATGTACTGGAAGCGTTTTTTTTAAATTATTTCTTTGAATGTGTAGTGCATTCTTATACGATTCATGGTATTCGGTTTCGTTTGCTAATGACGTACAAAATGGCGCTAATTGCATCATGCAGCCGGGTGCATTCAGCTCATTGATTTTTCCGCCCATCTCCGATTCCCTACAGCATACTTCGCTGACTTCGGAGGTAGAGGTAATCGCTCTTGAAACTTTTTCCCATTACTCTCGAGTTGGAGTCTACAAAGATGATGCTGTGTACGTCTTAAGAGGGAACTTTTTTTTTAGGGAATTTTGGTTTGAAAGAGGTGCTGTTTAACACACAACTGTTGATTATTTTAACATTCTATAAGTCCTATTAACCACAGCTACTTGAACGCTTCCCATTCATCATGCCATCAGGAACACAGAGTCTGTCTCGAGATGCATCTCTGCAGCCATGTTCCAACACCCGTCATCTTTCTGCTAGATGATCAATCAGATGAACCTATGCACTCCGCCAGCCCTCGTTCGCTCCCGACGGGAGACGGCTTGAAGTGTCTCGCTGTTCGAGTAGCTTCGAGTGTAATTATATTCAATTTCATTAAGTCAAGTTCGATCTAGCGCCAGCAGCAGGTCGCGTTGCCACCACGTGTCCCTACTGCAACTTTCGCCGCAGGATAAAGCATTAACACACTGCACAACCGAACCGGGCCGTGTTTTTAGTGCTGCCTCCTTTTCCGACGTCGCCATCGATCGCGGCAACTCTTGACACTCGAGATGATGCTGTGCTGCGGTTCGGTGCGAGTAAGCGCGCATCCTTCTAAAGATAATCAATTGGGGTAAAGTTTACTCCCTCTCTCAAGGCGACGACGGTGGCGACGGCGGGCCCACTTTCCCAAGGTTGGTGAGGACATCGCCGCTTGAGCGCTTTTCTTGTTTGCGTGCGTGTTGGAGAGTATTTCGTTCCACTCGACAACTGTGACAACAACATTCAACCTCAATTTTCGCTATGGCTCTTCAGACTGTCTTCGAATGACGCGCGGCACTGGTATGTAATGACGGTGATGGTACGGGTTACGTTCGGGGACATAAATTAGCTCAGCATGGTCCGGATTTTTTTTCAACGGCAGTCTGCCAACCATATGCCGTGCTCAATATTTCTTGCTTTAGCTCGCCATAAAAGTCAATATGGAGACGAGTTGGCTGAGAATGGTGGTTGATTTTATTTATTGTTGTTGAGATCGCCTTTTACACTTATTAAATATGTCTCTCGTCCATCTTTCGAATCGTTCCGAGTGTATGAAGCTTTAACGGACGTATGCTTGTGTCAACTTCTTTACATTAGCGTCCCGTTTTGTTTTTGCGTTGTATTGCTAACGTATGTTCGTTGCCTTCTGTTTTTGCAACCAGATATAGACACGACTGGCTCCCGGGTCTTGTCCGGGGCGTTTGATTGCGTTTGTGTTTATTTGATCCTTGTGTGCGGGGGTACTCCATCCGTCCATTCGTTGGCGTCAATTTATGGACCAATAACACACATGTGTATTGCATGTTTGCGCTTGCGCTGCGGGGTGGTTCCGTATGATGGGTTTGCTTTACTTAGAGTTTTATGTGCGGCTCCGGGGCAAGGGTCTGATTTTCAATGCACGCTTTTGCGGGTGGGTTACGGCACGCACTTCCTGTTTAAAAAGGGTGTGTGTTTTAGTAGAGACGTCTTTATGCGTGTATTGTTATAGTAGCCAGGAATGTTAAATTTAGATTCAAGGTGTATAAGGGGTTTTACATCAGGTTTAAAGAAGCTTAAGGCTCCAAAATGTGTGATGTAACATGTTGTGAAAAGGTTGCTAAAGTGAGTAATGTTAGAGCGTTTTTACTGGAAACCGATAATTTGATGTGAATCCTAAAAGTTTTCCATTTTGAGATGTGTAATAATTTAAGGTAGAAAATGTAGTAATAATTGGGATTTGAACGTATGACTCATGGGGCGTTAGATCTACGTGTATAACACGGCACTATCCAGCACCTACTATCAAGTGGTGCTATTTTTCCATCTTTATTGTGCGACGAGTCGTTTGAAGTCTCTTTACATTACGGAGTTTTTATTCTACTACGTGAAAAAAAGTCTAAAACCCACCTCTTTGAACATTACGGAAATGTACCTGTTTCTGCAGGTTTACTTCTTGAAGTACAGTTTCCATTCTTTTTGCCTTCCATTCCAAGCCCTCATCCGTCTGTGGTGCAGTCAATTTTTATCCCAGCTCATGTTAAACAGCGGTCGTGCTCTAGTTAACAGCGTTTTCCGAATTTTTCCAAACACCATAAATTCCTCCACCACTCCATCCACTAACCGGAAAAAGCATAAAAAATGCTTCTTCAAAACCTGTAATGAAAACTGATATAGCCCGGCCGATGTCGATGGTAAATGTAAAATATCAACCACTTCCTGACGGGCCCCAGAAGCAAGAGCAGCAACAGCAGCAGCAGGTTGCGGGTAGTAGTCGAAAACTTTTCCCATTAAAAACGTACCTACTGACTGGGTTGTTTTTTTTCTCGCTTTCGGCCCTTTGGTGCGTTTTTGGTCGGTGCTTTTGTAAGTGTGTATAATTTTTTCAACACCCCATATCACCCTCTCTGTATTCTGCGTTGGCTGAATTTCCCCCGCTGAAATCCGGCGGTCGGGACCACATTAGACAGGCAGAGCCATGAGATGCAAGAAGTTTAAAACAAGCTCTTGAAAGCTCGGGAGAGTCGGGTGTAGTACGCGAATGAATATGGTAAGCAGTTCTTTTTTATTTCACTTCCTTCCGCCCCACTTTCAAAATAACATTCCCGATGGGGCGTTTTACGCTGCTGGGCGGGCGAGGGATTGCCAAACGAAATAGTCTCATTAATGATTTTCCTCCCATTTTCTAGTATGTACTGAGTGGGGCGCGGTAAAAAACGAAGCACGCTTCTCTTGTTTAACTCAAGAGTTTGAGCTTTTTCTGCTCCTCACATTTCAGGCGTTTCGCTGTGTTGCTTTCGCTCAAGTGGTTGCTTCAAGGGCAGTTTACGGCGGAATCGTTCGTTAATGTAATGGTGAAAGTCAGGAGTTTAAAAACTGTAGCTTCAATATTTCCGCAGTGCTGGGTAAAATTAAGGATCAATTTTGACGCCTGCAGTTAATGCTGGGGGTAGCACGATAAGAAGGATAGTTTTAAGATTTTATTTTGTGTTTGAAGTATTGTAAAAATATGTTATTATCGTTAAGCAAGATGTTGTACAAAGTGTGTCTGAAGTTCTGATCATCAAATTTAATCCCATGTTCGATAGGATAACGATGAGCGATGAGCTTTAATTATAGTTAGAAAAAAAGTTTGCAAAAGAGCAAAACAGAAACACTTTTTCAGAAACCGAGTTCGTATGACGTGTAGCGTTTACGAATTCCTCCCAAACGAACAGTCACCCAAAATGCAAATTAATTTTTTCTATTCTGTGTGTGCTAAAATTGTGCTAAAACATGACTGAGAGTTGCTAATTTGTGGCGCGAGTAAATCGGAAGTATTATTAGCGGTTATGCAAACCGCTTCGGTTGGTCTGTTAACTAGGCTTTTGAAAATAGACCACCCGTGCACAACATGCCTAATTAATGATTAGGGTACAGTATGAGCTTTTGTTCAAATTGTGGTTGTTAATTTGAGTGGGAATAGTTGAGCCAGTATCGTTCGTAACGGCAGTGCAACTAAATCCACTCAACGAATCGGTAACGGATGGGATATTATTTACTTCATGTTTCCCTCCTCCGCCGACCCTGCTATGCTCTGAAGAGGATCCTTGTTTTATTGTTGATTTCGCATAACCTATTCAAACAAGGTAATATAATGCTCCCCGCATCAGCTGCATGTGTTGATGTAAAATTGAATCGGCCAATGCGTGCTTGGAATGGTGTGTGCACGGGCTTTGCTCCGTTCCACGTTTGATTAAAATACCTATTTCTCACCCATCGCCATTTGCACCGACCGAACTACGATTCCGATGTGTACGGGCTTGGAAGCGACCACACCACATGACCTGTGTGAAATTTCCGCATGAATTAATTCATTTGCATACATCAATATTGAATGTGGTCACTCTCTCCTAGCGATCTTTCCGATGCCGATCGATAAAACACGCGAATACCGAAACACCACCGGACGGGTGGTGCTCTATAAATGGATGGGAGCGAACACAGAGATGGCCACTGTTTGAGTGATTAGAAAATTACAGCTTGTCACTCGTTTTTTCGCCCCTCTCCGTAGCCTCTGCACTTGGTTGGGCATGCATGATGGCGCATATCGTAGTGTTGTTGTTCGCTGGTTCGGAAAATGTGTGAGCATGATTCACTTACGTCCCATAAGGGATGCCACATACCCACACGTACCCCGGTGTGTATGAAGCCCGGCCAAGCTATCATCCGTGTGTACTTAACCGTTTCCTCTCTCTCTGTCTCCCGCACTCCAGCCGAGATACAATCCTGCATATATTTGGCCTGTTTTCGGAGGTAGAACACTTTCAACGAACTGCCTGGTACGCCTGCAGATGTACATGGGGGGAAAGCTCGAGAGGCGCTAGAGGAATAAGGGGGGGGGGGGGGGAGAAGTGTTTAATTTGCCGTCCCGTGTTGTGTAACCCTGTTGCTTCCTGGTGGTGGTTGGTGCTGCAAGCGTTTCGATCTTTATCGGACCGTATGCAACCGTGCTCTCTCCCGTAAAGGGGTGTAACGTATTAGCCGAGGTGTTGAGCAAAAGGTTGAAATCGTCCCACACGGTTCAACCGGGCTGTGGCCGCGGGGTAGGAGAAGGTGGAGGAACCAGTGTGCCGTGGACGGTAGATTGACATAAGGGTGAAGCTGCGTCAGGATGGACGGGCTACAAATTGCTACACGAAGTAATTGGCCCCGAAAAAGGTGACACCTAACAAATGTTCTCTAACCGTTCGTTGGCGTGACCTTTACCATTCCTCCCTGGGGGTTGTTGTTTTCGCACGTCGGGCCAACTCGTACCAACCAACAACTTATAAAAAGCAGCAGACGGAGGAGGATGAGGAGGAGCTTCGGTGTGGAGTCTCCGGGCTGGAAGGTTATGTGCAAACGCTTGAACTCCATCCTGGTGTTTCATGTGGATAGATGGGACGTTAGACGTCCTTTGTAGTTGTTGGTGAATATAGGGGATGCGTTTTGGCCTGGTAAAAGTAGCTCTAATTAAGTGGCAGCCATCTAAAAGTGACTTTTGGACGGTGAATAGAATGTCCTCAGGATTCAATATTCAATAAAGCGTCAGTAAGGCGTGAAATATATCTCTGAGGTATCAGACTTCAATGAAGAGGTTAGTTTGGTATGCAGAGTGTAACATAAAGGTTCTCAAGGAAATATACTTATGTTCTCGCTATTCAGAAGATCTCTTCCTGGCCCTGGTGATTATTAGAGTATGTGCGGGCTTTAATGTTCAAAGACTCCATCAATCAAGGTTTCTGTACTAAGGCATCAATCGAAACAGAGGCGAAAAATGTTATTCTGGGGCCATATATATTATAGAAATGTAGTCGTTAGATGACAAACGTTGATACCAATTTCCACAAAAGCTTTTTACTCACCAAAGCTTTACTCATCAAACTCACGCAATAATTCCTGGTTCATTGGGTACCGACGATTGCGAAGCTTCTGTGGTAGGTTTGTTCCATTTCACATTTCCATGCATTCTAATTTTGGTAAACCATTGTCGCATCCTGGCCAACCAACCCGTAATGCCAATTTGACTGACGTGGCCGACAATCGTTAGGAAATCTAATTTAAATCCTTAATTACGTAGTGTGGTATGGTACCGAAGGGTTCCGCGGGAATACTCTGTAATGCGGGAAAGATGTACACGAGACAGGAGGGGCACACGTGTGTCAGTTTGCAGGGACATTGATTTGTGCCAGCGTGCAAATGGGTGTCGACCGTTGTGTGTGTGTGTTTGTGCATTTGTAATTCCGTTGACTCACGTCGGGCCGCATTAGAAGCGATGGTCGGCTCGGGTTAGTGTAGCGTTGTGCGCTTAGAGGGCGCCAGTAGAGCACTGGTGTCCCGCAGTGTACATTAAAATAGGATTCCCATGTGTCGCAGAGCAGTACAGTAATAGCTTGATTGTTTATACGCAATGCATGGGCATCGGGTTGATTCCTTGGCGCACTATTATTACCTAGCAAAGCTTAAGTTAATTGATTTTAAGGTAGTGATTTGCATGAGTTTCATTTGAAAGACTTATCTTATGTGACGCCGAGTACAAACATGAATGAAGTTGATGTAAGTCTTTCGACCTCGAACGATGTTGCTGTGGTTTCTCAGATGATGGAAACGCACTATGCTTCCACTATGTAGTTGACCATTCGCTTCAAAAAAGTAATCATTCACTGGGTCGTTTCGAAGTTTCATCATCATAACGGTGGTAAACGAGACAGTAAAAAAAGAAATGCTTCGACCGGTACTGTCTAGTGAAAATGTTGATGGGGTTTTTTTTTCCTATCACACCTGTCCTCTAGCCCAACACCTTCTTAAACAATGGGTGTTTCATTTTACGTGAGTGACGCTGATGCCTTCCCAGCGGCACGGATGTATAAGTGCTGGTGTTGATAGCAAAGGTGCTGCTGTATTAGCATCTGTAAGGACCGGAAATTACATCACACCTCTGTTAACAGGAGGCACACGGGGGAAGACTGTGTATGGAAAACGAAGGTGTCATGAATGAGTTTTCGCTTGTAGGAAAAAGTCAAAATGGAAGGAAAAAAGAAAAAAAATGGATTTCACATCACAAAGCTGTTTTCGATCTTTGGAGGTTGACAAATTTCCGGCTGAACGGTCACGTTGTCTCTGGAGAGAGCTTTGGAGGGCACCGTGATGATCAGCACGTAATTGGAAATGTCTGTGCTTCTGCCGGGAGAAAGCGGCCGAGTGTCGGTAAACCGTCACACACGAACCGATTGCCCTTTTGTATATTGTTGTGTTGGTGAAGAAAATGGGAAGCTTGGAATATTGCATTGTATCATGCAGACGAGATACGATATACTTTGGTAGTCAAAAAAAAAGTTATTTGAATTCTAGAAACTGAGAAATGATTAACTCAATTTCAGCTGTTTTAAAAAATGTTTTCCTTTTAAATTGGCACAGTTTTCCACTCCAACAAACGTGCCTGAACCTGAAATGCTAATGGAAAAGCATCTTTAAAGCATCTGTGTTCAGTGAAGGTCTTTCTACCCAGAAGAGAGCTTAAAAAGTTTTCTAGTGAAGGGTCTATTTGTTCCTTCGGGGAAATGTCGGTGCTGACATTTCCTGTTGCTTTTGTTGATATTTTTCCTTTTTTTGTAGTTTCCTTCCTTTGGTGCACATTTGGCATATTTTTTTCTCCAGTTTCCGTATTCCTAGTGTCCAAAATACTGAACACTAGGAGTATGTTTTGTTTTTTTTTTCACTCGGATTATGTCATTTATGAAGTTTGAGCTACTATTTACCTACATTAAGCTAATTATTATCATGCACTATGAGAAGGCGCAAAACATCGGAAATATGGGCTCCATTTACGAATGCGTGCACTTTCACGCTGAGGGATTTTCCATAATTAAATACTTTAATTTAATGCCAGCCAAAGGAAATGGTAGTTCCATTTATGGGACGTGCCTCGACGAAGGTCGACATCAGGAAGTAAAGTTTTCCAGCGAAAAGATCTTGTTTTTGAAGTACGTGCCCAGTCAGCTCAACTTGTGTACTTTGTTTTCCCTCTTTTTGCTCCACTTCTTAAATCCATCGGTCCTAGTGGAAGACATTTACGCTTGTTGGCAATATATTGTTGCTACAGTACTATGGTCTTTTTTCTGTTAACGCTCTGCTCACCCCCTGAAAGTCCATTTTACATAGAAAACACTTACTGCCTGAGCCTGAGCTCACACCTCCACCCCAGAGAGTGTATGGGAAGAAAAGTTGTTCGTGCTTTCTTTCGTTTGCCCCACGTTGAAGGGGGACCGGCTGCTCCTAGCGTAAAGTGTTGCTGCCCATTGGCTATGCCCAGTACACTGACACACACACACACACACACAATTGTCACAGAGTGAGCCAATAAGTCAAGCCCGGAACTTCCCCGACATTATCCACACGGTTTTCTGGGGCTAGTAAAGTTTTTGGTGCCGGCAAAGGGGCAGAATATGGAAATTGGGACCGGTAGTGCTTATTCAAAACTTTCGCTTTTTCTTTCCTGAGTTTTCTTTATTTTGCTGGGCTCGTGGGAATTTTGCTGAGGGAAGTGTGATGTCCTGTGCTGGTGGGGATAAAGTTGATTTTTCATATTAATTTCTGTCGGCAGGCATGACTGCTGAGCAGTGGGTAGCCTGCTGGGCGGAAGCGGCTAGGATGCTTACGGGTAGTTGTATTTAGATAAGAGTCTTAACAGGATGTCAACAAGAAGAGTATGCTTGTTGACGAAAGACAGGGTGAATGGGTGGGGCGTGTAGGCGTGGGAAGGGCAATGAATGGAAGTATGGAAAGGAGAATGATAAATGAATTAAACAGGATTAGGGCTTGCTTGCCGCTGTTATCAAGATGAGTTTGTGTGCGCATCGTCTGAACGATAAGAAGGGTAGAAAAGTAAGGGAATATTCTGATAGGAATTACCGGTCTTTTGAGACGCAGCGATGTAGCATTATCTGTTTTACTCATTACTTGGATTTACATGTTAAACAATGTTTCTATTAGTTGTCTCTTGGTAGTTGTTTTATTGGAAGTTTAGAACGGTTTATTGCGTCAATTTAAGACGAGTTGATTGTAGTTAACCGTGATGGTACAAAAAGCTTCCACCAAGGTCCAGTGCCCATCAACCTTCACGCAAGAGATAAAATGCAAAAGCGGAGCATCCTCTAGCGGAGTGTTATTTATTGGTTTGCGAAGCCTTCCAAATAGGCCCGCCACAGGGTCTCGATTGATTCGGGTCCATAAAGAGGCTTTCAAAAAGGCACACAGCCAAAACAACCCAAAAACGCGCGTCAATTAACCCATCAAACGGATCAACAAACACGACAGCTGCTCTCGCCGCAGCCCGTCAAACTCCCGGGTGTATGTGTGTGTTACTGTGCATTGTACTTCACACGCCCGGGTAATGCAATGGCACACCTTGTCCGGCGCTTGTCTCTGTCCTTCCATGTACGAACCAGTACACTTGACCATCGTGTCGACGGCGCGCACACTCCATTGATTCACTTTTTTCGGGCGAGTTACTCACGTTTTTACACACTCTCCCTTTGCGTTAGATTACGGCGGTGGCGATGTAGCAGAGAAAGAAGACAAAGCAGTTGCCAAAAGATGCACTTGGCCCTGGCCCGAGAGGAAAGTGGCTGTAGAGCGCAACTCGGCAATAAGAAGGCCGCCCCGGCAACGATGGGCAATAATTTCTTCGTTCGCAAACAAAAGTTCGCGTCCCGCTCAGCTGCTGGATGTGGTGTGGTGTGTTTGGATTAGGCGTTTTCGCTTCATTTCGCTCAAACACCGGCGTAACCTTGAAACTGTAATGTCTGGGCTCGAACTGACGAAGGTTCATGGTTTTGAAGCGAGCTTGCTTGGAGCGTGTGTGAGAGAGAGAGAGAGAGAGAAAGAAAACGGCTCACGGAAGCGCGCTCCGGTATGCACACGTGTTGGGGAGCATAAATTGGTTGCTTTAAATGGGTGGGCTAGTTCCAGCGGCGAGCCCTATCGAAAAACCAGTTCCTGCTCCGCATAAATACCAACCAGAAATCAGTGGATAGGAAGATCAACAACGTGAAAGAGACACTGTGGAAGTAAGGGTTTCGTCTCAAGAGTGTATCGAAAAAAATAAATAGATTAGACCACGTCAGACTCACTCTCCATTATCGTTAAAAGGCAGCATAGATTTATTGTACTGACGCATGGCGTTTGATCGACTTCAAGATGTTCGCGTAGACCGTTGCCTGCGCTTTCGGGTTCCGGTAGAAGTCGCGATGGTTGTAACCTTTGTACAGTATCGTCTGCAGCTCCGACACCTTCGGCAGCCGTCGGCCCAGCAGCTCGACACCCCGCCAGTCGACCGTTTTGTCTTTGTTGCCGTAGTGCAGCGCCACCCGGGCCGTCACATCCCACAGACAGTAGTCGGGCGGTGTCTTTTGCTTGTAGCGATGCAGGTTGGCCGCGTACCCGTAATCGAACTGCTGGAACCGTGCACTGGCAATGATTTGGCGGTAGTGTTCGAGCTGCTTGAGCGAAACGTCTTCCAGATCGAAGCAACCGGCACGACCGGCCGGAGACGACGAACCCGGCGAGCGTTCCGTGCGCGTACCATTGTCCGTCCCACGGTCACTCATCTGGCCGAACAGCAGGCAGCACTCGTTGCGGAACAGGGTACAGATCTGCGTGGGTAACGCATCTCGGGTGTAGTAAACGCTCCACGGGAACAGCGCCCGTATCGGCTGTACCATGCGCGCTATCCAGGCAAACTGACCGTACTGCATGAAGGCGGGCGGTGCCATCAGCTCCACGCTGGCCAGCTTCTCGTTGTACCCCGGCAGCTCGGAGAGTAGGGCAAGTACGGCCGACCCCGCCTCCGAATATCCGACAAAGTGTAGCGTCTTCCGGCCGGTCGCTGCCAGCACGTAGTCGATCACCGCCGCCAGATCCTCGGTGCCGATCTCGTGGAAGCTAAAGTCCCAGTAATGGTCACTGTCCCGATCGAGCCGTTCGTGGCCGTCGGATTCGGGGGAGGCACGCGAGTTGCTGAACCACACATCGTACCCGGCTTCGTACAGCTGGTAGGCTAGGGAGCGCTTGGGTCCCAGGTACATCCACATATCGCTCGACTGGCGTATGCCGTGATGCATCAGCACTACCCCTAGCCGGGATTTCTTGGGCAGCATACGGTACACCGTGAGCAGGTAACCGTCGTCGGTGCGCACCTGTAGCCGGTCCGCATCGTAGCCATCTCTTCGCAGCAGCACAGCCTACCAAGCAAGTTACAAATACACACGTCAGCAATGATTCCCACCGCGGTTTTGGGGTCCGTTGTCTCTGCGGATACTCACCGTTTGATTTCTGATCACCTCCTTGCTGTCACGTATCCAGTTGAAGCTGATTTCCTTTCGCACCTGATAGGCCTCCGTACGGGGAGCTCCCTCACCGCCCAGCAGGACAATCAGCAGTAACGCTGGCACCACGATCATGTTTCGGCACGTTTGCTGCTCCCACCCCGAATCGAATCGAACCGAAGACGTCCGCACCGGTACGCCGTACTAAAGCGACTGACAGGACCGATCGTGGCGCGGTGGAACAACGATCAACGATGGGTACTTCTTGTGCGTGAGCTGCTTTTTCTTCCTCTTCAGCGCCGATTCAGAATGACAACAGGTCTTGTGGCGGGGTACGGTGAATGGCGATGGATCGTGTGCCAGCCTAGCCGCATCACAGGGAATTGCTTGTCACAGGGTGGTACAGGTGACATAGTGGAATAGCAAAAAGCATTTCGTTGAGCAACAGGTTCGTGTTGTAGATAAAATGAATATTAATGATTTGTATGTTTCCTTTTTGAATTTGAACAATTTTTATTTATTGTTTAATTAAAAAGTAATGAACACCTTGTTCCAAATGATCGAGTGCAGACGGTTCACGATCAAAATACGAGCTGAAGATGACGCTCGCTTCAAATCAGTTGAATCGTTACGCTACACTTGTCAATCGCTGTACAACACACAACAGCGTGTGACGTCAGAAAACTGGTTATTGCCCATTTACCGTCGGCGGTCGGGGAGCCCCGAACCTACTTCAAATGAATGTTTCCGATCGATGAATGCGATGCAACGCAATGGAAGATGAATTGGTTTGCGTTCTGCACGCGGGACTTGTCTTCTTCTGGTTCTATCCCCGGGAACTAGCTCCAACACAAAGTGCAAGTAATTGTCCCGTCCCCCGTACTTGTTTCCGTGGTCCATACGACCTTGAAACAAAGTGGAGCGAAATTCCCAACCTGAACGATTTGCCGTGTCGCCCGGCGTGTTGAGCACCAAGGCCAATTACACCGCGATTGGTGCGCTAGAAGCGGGATGACTTTCCAGTTCGCAGATCGCCGGCTGGGATTCACCATGAAGCGTTTGTTCTTTAGTTGTTCTTTGGGTTCTATCATTCTTTCTGTGTTGTCGTACACGCTGGCTGGTTTGTTTTCTGTGGTACGATTGACGCCAATGTGGAATTAACGCCAGCTATTATGTGTTGATTCGTTGCATGCTGTTTATTATCGTAATGAATTCATCTTCGAACAGTTATGAATCGCAGTCGTTAGTGACATGTGGCATATCATTTTTCCATTCTAAAGATGTTGATTGTTGCGAAGGATCAAAGCTATGGATGTCTTAAATCTTCCTACTTTTGGCATTTCTTGAAGCTTTTGGGCAATTTAAATCTTTGCTGTTTTAGTTTTGATTCATGATGCTTTAGATTATATGACGCAAATATTAAAAATAAAACTATTTTACATATAATAGCTTATCGCGTATGCGTAAACTGTATCTGGAAGATTGATTTCTTCCGCTCTTTTCCTTTCGTCGAACTTTGAATGTTCTCCAAACTGCTCCCATTCCGCAATGTTCATAATCGTTTTGATAAGCAATACATCATTGTATTAAAGTACGCCTGCAGGGCACTCTCTCTCTCCCTCTGTTCCACTCTATTTTACCGCGCCAAATAGGCATCGTTAAGCGGTGGCTAAATGATGATTTATTCTTAAGCAAAATCCGTTCAGATGTGGTAGTAAGAATGAAGTTTACAAAGGACGCCGGTCCTAAGTGTTGCCATAAATTTGAGTTAAGGGTTGATTTAGCGAGAGTTGGGGAATGTAAAAAAAATCATCGAAAAATTGGAAAGAAGCAACAGTCCCTGAGCCTTTCTGGATGGTAGAGATGATGTAAACAGGCGACGGGCATATTTGTTACCAGGAATCTAATCTAAAGGGTTTTAAGTATTCTGCATGGATACTTACGGATATCGGATGGTTTTGGCGACCGGATTGCCGGTGTAATAAATATGGTAGTGGGAAAGTAGATGAACTTGATCATTATTTATGTACCCGGCTCATCGATATTAATCGTTCCAAGGAAAGCTTTCTTCGTTGCATAGTAACCTAAAAAACTTTTCCAGCTTTGAGGTGGTTTAAATGCCAACCAATTACTGTATACGTTCTTCATTGTTAATAAACATGCCTGCCAAACGCTCTGCAACATTCTAATGCAACTTGCAAAATCAATTGTTTCGCTCAGAACCGCCCACCATCCGTTGCACGGTTAGACGATAGTCGTTTTATCGCAGCTGAGCTATATTTCACGTTTATCAGCGGCGACGAATGTGTGCTGCAGAGATCCAACACACTTGCACAACACACACCAAAGGGGTGTACCGGCGATGAACCGATACAATACTTCGACACCTGTGCCGCACCCCGCACCCCACGCGCGTTCACTTTCATCCAATCTTGTGTGAGGTGCTGTAGATTGGGTAACCCGAGCGCGCTCCTCTTATCGGCCCCGGGTTCGTTTGCTTAGATCGGTGCAAAGCAGTGTCAACACGTCGCTGCAAGCCTCTTTTCGGGATTGTGGCCAGTTTGGTGATAACCAACTCACACGCACACATACTGTGGCTGCCCTGTAAGTGTATGTGCTTGTTTGGAACTCGGTCAGGGAGTGTTAGACGATGTTAGTGTCTCGCGAGCTGTAGGATAGGTTGCTTAGAAGAAGCGTGTGTGCCGTTCGATGTACTAATCCGGGCTAGTTTTTGTTGTTGTTTGTGTGCAATAATCGAAATTCTAACGAGTGAATATATTTTTCAAAGGTGCAGGATCATCTTTGAATAGCTGACTCGAAGGTCGCTGCAGTCGTTTTTTTAAGGTTAACTTTAATGTAGCACAGGTGCGCTGTTGTGATATCTGTACTCGTGTTTTGCTACAACTGCTGTCCGTTTATTGGCCAGCAATGTAGTTCTAGAAATGTGTGTGAGCGCAACATGAGTCACTCGTGAGAAATTGCAAGCTGCTAAGGGCGGGGGGAAAACAATAGCGATAAGTGTGTGCGAAGCCGATAAGTCTCGCGGCGTGTAACAGATTTTTGCTGTAAATTGCTGTTGCGGTTGCTGCCTCAAAGCAGTGGCGGAAGCATAACGATGTGGAACCTCATGGATGCCAGCCTGTACTACGGTTCGTCGTACTTTGTAGCTGCCGTGACACCGTCCCCCGTTGTTGCTGCTGGAGAATGTTAGTATATGACAGGTGGTTGTACTAAGCAGCAATTGTGCGTTCTAAATCGATCAAGCTAAGCGCAAATAAATTGAAAAACAATGTTATAGGCTTTATCGGTTTTAAGCTACTGCTAGTCCATAATTTGCAATGGTTTGACTAAATCTAAATCAATCATTATTTGCTCCATTAATGTCAACTACTACACTGATTTAGAGCGTTGATGTGTGTGCGTGTATGTAGCAGCAACGTTCAATAAACTAAATTGCTGAAATGCCATACACCGCATCACTAGGCGGATTAGTTTATAAAGCCACGGCAAGACACCGCTGCCAGTGATGACACCGCATGCTCGCTTAGTGTGGTTTCCCGGTAAAATGAAATTACCACCCGAAACGATTAGCCTGAAGTGATCCGATTAGAAGCGCAAGCGTTTCCAGCCATGGTGTAAGATCTCAATTATAGCTACCTTGGTTGTTACATCGCTTTAACCTGCCCTCTGTATCTCTCTCTCCCTACTGCCGCCTTCTTGGCCGTCTCATCTCGCAGCTGGGCAGGGTGCAAAAACTAACCACACGATCGTTCGATGTTCGAACCAAATTTTGGCTCTAATTATCCAACGGCCTCATGCGGGCGAGGTGGCAGCGCACAGTCAACCGCGTTTCGCGCTCTATTGACTTCAAATTGATGGTAATCAATCATCTTTCCGTGCTGCATAGGAGTGTCGTGTACGTGCTGCGTATGTGTGCAAGTAGTTCCGGGGCTACCGACACTATTCGAGGGCACCCAAGGGTGCGTAGTATTGGAATGGGTCTGTGTGTCTGTGTGTGTGTGTCTCGATTGAGAGCTAATAGGGCTAACAGTTGGACGGATTTGTTTACCGATCAAATTATCTGTTCTTATTAGCGATGACGTGTTAGGGGCAGGCGTTTAAAATATGGCGGAGCTTAATGTTTGTTTATTTTTGTGGACTAACATTTTTTTGTCAAAAGATGATAGATTCGGAGGCTATGCTTGATCGTTTTGGTTCGGATGTATTCTATAAAAATGTAATAAAATGGTTTCTTTCGTGCAAGAGTGCAAAACTAATGTTTTTTTTATTGTTTTTCTTTCTTTTTAGGTATGTGGAGGTGTATAGCGTTATATATTCTGCAGTGTGATTTAAAAATAAGTGACACACGGAGTGTCACACCGATCGATAAGTACACTACAACATTCATCTACTGGGTTTTGTTTATAAAGCATGGTGTTCGAGGGCCGGCTTGAGCTGGCTAGCATGAAAGTAAACGTGTATCAGTATCAGCTGTATTTGTATAAACCAGCAACTAATGCAATGTGGGCAGTGTGATGTAGTAGTACAGTGAGATTGGTCACCAATTACCTATAGGTTAGGTTCTGAAAATATTTGAAGAACGTACGAATCTCGAAGCGTGTGCTTTGCTTTGTGCACCAACGCTAGCAACGATTACTAACAGATGTGTTTGGATGTATAGTGCAGCATAGTGATTTGTTCTAGTTGTTGTGGTTGGATGCGTTCCCATGTTTGTAGCTTTTACTTGGCGAACTGTAGTAAAATCGTTAACAACGAGTAGCTTTTCTGCATGAGCTGAGCGAAGCGTTCCATAGAGATGCTGCCGAGACCTCCGTACGAACACTGGAATCCTTTCTGGGAGCGGCCAATAACGATCATTAACGTATGCCGCGCGGTTACGTACTGGCGGCGAAAGCGATGATCGTACTGAAGCATGTCGGGCCAGTCAAACCCGCTGTACAGGGCTTGTCCAATGGCTTCGTTCTGGAGTTGGTGAAGCAATAAGAAATAACTCTGGTTCGTTAAAAAAGCAATCATATCATTGCAGTTTCTTACCAGATCATTTAACTTCTCGATTCCGCGACAAAGGATGAACGATTGAAACACTAATACGGTAACGAACAGCAGATAGATCATACCGTTTGCCGACAGACCCTCTATGGAAAGGATGAATCCACAGTCGGCAATCAGCGCAAAGGTACCATAGTACTGTACGAAGGAAAATGGGCCCAAAATAGAGCTGAACTCTTTGAGGTTGCTTGAGGATGAAGAACAAATTAACGTAACAATGAGTTGAAAACAGCAGAAGCACAATTAAAGGATACTTACTCAAGTAGATCAACGTGCCGTGAGATGTGGCTGTTCAGCTCTGGCTGTAGAATGCTCCAGAAAACTTGCTGTTCTATAGTTGAGGAATGTCCGGATGCAGCTAGCGTTTCCATTCGTTGCTTCAACCGTCGCATAACCGTGAACTGTACATTTGTAATGCCGTCCAGCAGAATGCTCATTTCCAGATGCAGAGTGTTCATGATGATGTAGAATATGGCAAAGGAAAGCACATAGATTAGGCCCCACACGTTCGACAGCAGACCGTAAAGAATTTGAACCGCTATGCTGTCCACCACGTGTCCGTTCACTTGCAGCATAAAGGCA
The DNA here is from genome assembly GCF_017562075.2 of Anopheles merus. Lineage (NCBI taxonomy): Eukaryota > Metazoa > Arthropoda > Insecta > Diptera > Culicidae > Anopheles > Anopheles merus. Next base: position 34,236,241 of record NC_054085.1, on the reverse strand, counting down.
TCCCGGCTGAAGAGCTGCGTCGTCATGAACCAGATCGCTTCCATCAGCATCGTGGCGACAAGAATGAGCTGGATGCGGTTGTTCTCGCCGAACAGGGTGGCACGTTGCTGACGCACCAGCGAATCTTGCTGCCGGTACGATCGCTCGTTCAGGAAGGACATTATGCTAGCCAGCGTGCCATACCGCAGCTCTATGAGACAAATGCGTAGCGTTCCCTCGGTAAAGCCCCACACTGATGCGATAACGCTGGCGGCTGAGGTGTTGTCTTCGGGAAACAGCATGAGCCGATAGGCTTTGTAGAAGTAGGAGATGTTCACCAAAATTGGCAGCGATCGGTAGACGATCCAGATCGCTCGATCGAACCAGCAGGACGCATCGTAGTGAATGGCCGATATTGTGGCCAGCGTTTTGTACAGACCGAAGTAGTCTGAACTGTCGGTGAATGTGATGAATCGTCCAAGTAGAAACTGAAACCACAAATGCACCAGGTGATGCCACATAGTGTGCAGTAGTAAATGCGTGTTGATACGACTAGAATCGATGACAAACTGGAGACAAGAACCAGTATTTGCAGGTGACAAAATGTTGTTCTATACGTACGATAATTAACAGCAGATAATTGGCATAGTTGTTACGAATAATACATCAAACGCAAGGAACACGGTGTCCAACAGGGAAAAAACAAACAAACAGAGTCTTCAGTGAAACTAACATTGCCGACACACGATGTGTTTTCTTATAAGAATGAAGAACACTGCACACTTGGTAACTCCTACGTGACTAACGATAATGTCAAAAACTATTGTTCTAATTAAGCTGAGCTAGAAACATTATCAGTGAGTAAATTTGTTGCATGAATTCTCCGAATCTTTGCATCGAAAGGGAACCGGACACGCCGTAACCGAATCGGAGCGGTCGCAAAGTTTGCTGCAAAACGATCAATATACTGCGGCGCAAGGGTCGCAGTGTTTCGGTTGACAAGCCCTGGTCCGCATACTGTAGCGTCGCTGGCCAGTACTCGCTGTACATAATGTATCCCACCTCCGTGTGCTGTTCGGCAAAGGAAGGAGAGATGATTTTAGTTGATTGCTTATTAATCTCAGCGAAGAATTGTCAAACATTAAAATACACCTTACCAGATCATTAACACTATCGATGCTTTTGCAAAACAGTAGCGTATTGAATAGCATATAAACTGCAAATCCTGCATAGCAGACTGTGGTTGTAGAAACGTCATGCTTCATTACGTAAAAGCATGTGCATGTTATTGTAATGAGAGCTCCATAGTACAGCACCACACTGATAGGGCTAAACACTTTCGAAAACGAGGCAATGGATCTGTAATGACAAATCGCAAAGAAGCAGCTTTTAAAACACATCTCTTACCGACACCACATTTTCACTTGCTACTACTACATACTGCAATAGTTCCGTGTGGCGCCGAATGTTAGCGTAAAACTGCTTGCAAAACGAACGGTATGCGCAGCGGATGTTGACAGCATGTTGGTGGTGCTGTTGCTGCTGCTCTTCATTGGCCGCTTGCTTAAGGGTTGTGGTTAAAATGTGCATCTCCATTCGAAATAACTGCAGTGTTATGAGCGTTATACGTTATGAGGGCACAAAGTAGCCCAAGCTCAAGTAGCCAGTGAAAATTTCGACGATGATTTGAAAATAAAACGGTCCCACGACTTCACCCCGGGTTTGAAAATGAAACTGCCTGTTATGGGCGTTGGTAAGCGTGAAGATCGACACGTTTATGACGTTAAACAGATAGAACATGAGTATCATCCAGTTCCATCGACGATAATTACCAGCACGGATTCGGTGAGCCCAATCGCTTTGCTCCTGGTAGGTGGGTTTCTTAAAAAAGAGCCTTAGTTCACTCATTTCGTGCTCGTAATGGTTCAGCACCCAGATTAGAATCGCCCAAAGCATGTAAATCACGAATGATCCATACGTAAGGATGGAATTGTTAGTATCTAACGGATGGTTTAGCTGCCAGTAAGATTTTAACGCGAATGAAGCGTACGGTAGCAAAAACAGGAACCGACAGAGCTGTACGAACAGGCCACGAACCGTACCGAACTCCTGCAGGCAACGCACTGGATTGCCAAACAGTTGCAGCGATCGGCAGAGCGGTTGAACGAGAAAGAAATAGTCAGCATCTGCCGAAAACTTAAAGGTCGCTGCATACCACACGCGGCACTTTGCCATCCATCGGGATGGATGGAACATTTTCTTGCGAACCGATTGCGAACTCTAGCTGGTCGTGTACCGATCACCTGTAGGGTCGTTTAGAAACTATGGAATCTCGTTCGTGTGGACGCCGTATGATTACGTCGTTCAAAAGGAATGCTACGGTAGTTCTCTGTTTGCGTTGGTGCAACAATTTTCGCATCACTTGTCAGGATGCAGTCTGTTATTAGTGATAGAAAGGGAAACTCTGCGAGTCAAAACAAGATGTCTTCATAGATAGCAGGAGGCGCCCCGTATTGAAAGGCCTGTTGTTCAAAAGAATGTGGTTTGTGCAAGTTAGAAACGGCTTTATTTCATTGCGTTTGATATGCAACACGTGGAAGGATTTCCACGCACTACCGTACTACGAACCATTGATTTAGATGTCAAATATTGCGTCCATCAATCGACGACAGGTAACGGCGCGCTATCGTTTCAGGGGGTAGCATCACGCGCTTGTGTATGTAGCCTTAAAGGTAACAAATTATAACATTGTTTTAAAATCGTTCTACAAGAATGCATGTTCGGATTCTTTGTGAAAATTCGAAAGGGGTAATGCAGTCAACTTGTAATAAACATTACATTTCATCAGTGCGTTGTCCATACGAAGAACACTCTATTGCACAAAGATGAGCAAATAAAAAGCATATTATGGGTCAATGATTAATCTCGTGGCTGTTATTCTTCCTTTTTTTTCAAATCTAATAAACCCACCGGAGATTGCGGTGCTAGTCATGTAGATGTGATTTATGGGAGATATGAAACAATGATGGAACCTTTCCTTCCGTAATGGCATTTTAAACTCCCTGAGGACGTGTCAGTTTCACACCGAAGGCTGCGGGAAAAAGCGACGCTACCAATGGTTTGATTGTTTCGTAAAATGAGATCATCGTTTCGGGCCCTTGCAGAGTCATGTTCGGAACCGTGCTATCATAGATTACTCTGAACGTTGGTTCGCGTTTTTTGCAGTGGGTTTTTTTTCTTCTTCTTGAAAAGTGCTTGCATGGACACTATTTTCAGCACCGAGTGTATCGATGGCTTCATGACCTGGAAAAATGAAATAGAACAGGGAAGGGCAAAAAGTTATGTTTAGTGAAGTGTATGGCATTGAATGTGAGATGATTTTTTCGTGGTAAAGATTTTGGTGATCATATTTTAAAGGCTTCTAACTCTTATGGTTTTGCATCAACACTGGCAGGCTTGGAATATTGGAATCAGATACCCTTGTCGTGCGATTGAAACTCGCGACATTCTATGGCTATCGACAGTACCGAAACCCTCTCAAAGCCGTTCTTCTTCCATTACACTAAAGCAAGGCAAAATGTGGATCGAAAAGCTTTCAGTAGAAACGCAATGGAGCGATAAAAAAAGCGTTCGATTCGTTTACCTCGCAGGCATTGCCGTCGGTGGGTACCGGTGCAACGAATTGCTGGCAATTTGTTATCGAAGCTTTTAAGCTTAATTTATGCCCTCTTTATTGCTAGGGATTGAAAAATCGTTACACTTTGTGAAGAAGGAAAGGGTTCCAAGAGTGTTTGCGTGTGTGTGAACCTTCTTTTTGTCGTTTCAGAGATTTTGTGAAGTTTTGAAGAATTATCGAACGATATGTTTTTACAATTCTGATTGAGCAGTTCAATATCTGCCAAGACAATCACTATTTTCTAACGTTTCACTGCTTTGAACGCACTTTATATTTTCATATTTAGTTCCATTTACGGTAAAAGTCTGCCAAAACAACTTCATTACATGTTCCATCTCATAATATCAGAAGAGCGTCCACCGAGATGTTATCTCGATAAGAAGTTCCCCAGTGATACGGTTCCGGAATCTCTTGGGTAAAAAATGAGTCAAACAATCATGAAGAATGAAACGTCGTGGCACAAAAGTTTGCACTCAAACGAACCACCAACTGGAACGCGTACCATCCCCCAACCACCCGTCAAACCAACATCTGCGAGAAAATGGGCACTGAATCCGTTACGAAAAGTATTACTTACCGCAAGTACCTACTTACGGTGCTGCGCTTCAAAGTCCCTCGGTGAAGCTGGATGTACTGGGATATGCTGACGGGTAGACTGTAGGTAGTGAAGAAAATAATAATTTGTGTTGAGATATTTGAAGTGCGCAACAAAAACTTCCTGCAGTTGATTGTACGATCGAAAGAGACATTCATGTGTGCCAGGCGTTAGTAACCTTTGAAGGATGTATTTTTGTTGGTTTTGCTTGCAATGATATTAACTTAAACTTATGTTGCAAAAAGTGCACCTACTTTACTTGTAACTTAATGCATACTAACGTTTATTTCGTTTTGTTGTTTCATTTCAGTATTTCCAAATGTGCCGTCTGCTCCGGGATTGTCCTGCGTCGGTGAAGACCGTAAGTAGTGATTTGTTTTTTTTTTCGTACTGCACGGATTCGTTTAACAATAATCGTTTGTTGACATTGCTTGATGGGATAAAGCTCTGTACCTCAAGTTGGTCCGCCGATTTGCAGATAGTTTCATATATTTGCCCAATACCTTTCCCTTATCATCCAACGACTTCTTGGTGCGCACCAGGGCTTGGAGTATTGGTGAAGGAACTGGGAGTGTGCGGAAATTGAAATGGTTTCTTGGCCATCAGATGAAATAAGAAGGAAAAAGCGCACAAGAATCGACCCAGTGTAAGCATCTGTGTCATCTCGACCTAAAAATAATGGTCAACCTGCAATCCCGCCACACGCCACACAGACATCGAGGACCTGGGGTGGAACGTTTCTGGCAGTAATGCGCTCCAAATATTGCACTCCCAGATATCAACTGGCTGGCACTCGAAATATGAGCACCCACCTAGCTTCTTGTCTCCTGGCGGCTCGCCTGTACCGTCGTCTGTTCACTGACATCGACGCTTCTGGAGGCATCGCCGGTCATAATCATAAAATAGTCAACTGCAACTGTTACTATAGTCCGCGGGGACGATTCCCCTTTTCTCTCCCATTAGCTTTTGGTGGCGGATGTCGGCACGGAGGAGGGAGAGAGGGTAGAATAACGACCGACAAGAGCTCATAACTAGCTTCATGATCTTCATTTAGAGTGGAGAAAATAAGCTTTTTACTTAAGGTTCTATCACGACCTAGCTGGGTATATCCGTAGCCCAAGAGGACGTGGCCTTACTCGACTGAATAATCGTGGATTCCTAGTATTCCAGCATCCTCGACCGTATCTCTGTCTGCGTGTATGTGGTGTGTGTGTGTTTTATGCTTTCCGATAGGATATCGTGTGCCGCTGTGCCGAAACTACGCCAAATTCTGCGACAATTTCCCCGCGTGGCGTGTAGTTGTCGGACCGAGGGAGGTCCGTGTTCTGCACGGTTGGTGGCAGGGCTATAAATTTTAGTTCCGGAATAAATCATCCCAGCTACGTTACGTACGTCTGTACGAACGTTGCACGCTTGGAGCGCTTTTCGGTGCAGCTGCTGCTGCTGCTGGTGGTGGTAGCGCACATCATGCACAACAACCGTTCGGCTGGTTGAGGAACTAAGGGCTTGCAGCCAAGAAAACCAACTTGTGTGTGTGTGTGTGTGTGTGGCTTGACGCAATCGCGCGTTTATTTTCACCTTTGCCACAAACACCACCAACAAGGAGTGCAGTGGTGGTAGAGGATTTCTGCGCGCAAGCTTCACGCTAGGTGACGTGATGCATCGGTTATTTTCTGCTTTCGATTAACGCCCAACAGCTTGCAACGAGTGGCGGTGGCAACGCTTTGTTCTGGTTTTCGTTCTTTTTTTTGGAGATATAAATCTTTTCCACTCCTTTGGTGTGTAGCCGTTGTTTGTACGGAACAAAACGATGCACTATCGTGATTGAAATTACGACGAAATGTGTAGAAAGGCGCGCTCTGCAAGTTGTGCAGCTGTAGCTTTAGAAACGTTTTCAAATAATGTTCTTGATCAAGCAGAACGATTTGTTTAATATGCGCTAGATGATTGAACTCGTTATAGTATGACTATTCTATCCAAGAGAATACTTGTTTTTTTTCTTCTCCAAAACGTGCTAGATATAGGTACACCTAAAGCTGATAGCAATACTTAGGAACTATCTATAGACTGTCGTTTAGATATAGCATCGGAGACAAAGCTTCGAGAACCCATTGCTCTGTTCCTAGCACACACTGAATTAATCCAGTACTAGAATTGCATTCGTCTGAATTCCTTGTCCTATGCAATTATAGACACATCGCCATGGGACAGCCGAAGAGCTTCTGATAGAAGATATTGGATCATTTTTTATTCAGAGTTCAAGACTATTAGTTCAATACAAAGCGGTAAATGCATGCAATGGATTCAATTGAAGAGGGGAAATAATGTGTTTTGGGGATTGAATGCAAAGCTTCAGAGATTTTGCAGTGCGTTTCGTAGCTCCTGATAATTCGATTTGAGGAACCAACATGCTATTCGTGTCCAAGGTCTACATTTTCCATAGATTTCCAATTTTGTCGACTTTAATGATCCAGTTCCTAGAATCATGTGTTTGAAAGTCGCTCTAAAGATAATTATTTACTAAATGGAGAAGTAAGTTATAAACTGTTTGAAGAGTCCCTTCTCTTCTGTACGTCAATCGTCATGTACGAAAGCTTTGTACTCTTTGTACAATACTTAAAAATAGTTTCAAGTGATTTAAAACTGTTTAGGAAGTGTATTATGGATTTAGTCCATTGATATGTTTTGCGTTGAAATAATTGTCTTTCTTCAGAAAACGACCATTGATTGATCATGCAAACACCTGGTCCAATTACGCACACGGGTGGAAGGCATGGCAGGAGGACGCGTCTTAATTGTGCGGGTGCCAAAGGTAAACGTCAACTTACGCACACCCCAGTGTACCGCATTAAACGCGTGGCCTAGAAGCTAGATGCGAGAAAGGTGATAATCTCACGCGAATCGATAGCGCCAACCTGCTGGAAGAAAACGGTCCCGGCCCGGGTGGCATGATTGTACACGCTTCAATTACCCTCGTTCCGGTGGTGGTGGTGGTAGCATTCGTAGATTCCTTCACGCACGGTTCGCGCCCGGGAACATGACGACTCGTAGCACGCAATGCAAATGAAACTGGAAACGCACCGGAATCGGTATATCATCGGCAATTCTGCGCTAGTCTGCGGTTGCGATCTGATTAGGGTTGCGATTTATCAGCCGCGGTTGCGTGCGGTTGTGTGTGATGCTATCGAAACTGAAACATCAAGGGACGTTATCAAATGTGGGGTTCTTTGAAAATAAAAACGCTATCATTTCTATGTTTCCAACGTTTGCATGTACACGCTAAATGTTGAAATGAAGTACTCCATTATCTGTAATTTAAGGTCTTTAATGGTTGTATTAGGATCCTTAAGAATTCTTTTCCAGCATTTGCCTCCGTATACCCTAATGAATGTTGGAAATTGTTGAAAATTCAAATTCGGTCCAGTGAAACATCAAACGGCAGTATCCTTGCGGGCTATTGTGATCGTCCCTTTTAAGGGATGATAAAATGGGGCCTTGCTAGTTCTTCGGAAACGCGATTTTCGCATCGGCAAAGGCTGGTACGGTCTTATGCTGAAATCGATTGTTTGACCACTGTTTGTTCAAAAAGGTTAGCTCTGGTCAGTGTGCAGCAGCAGCAGCACTGCACAACGCTGCGACCACCGAGCACCGTACGGAGCACGTTTGGTCCTTTGAAGTTCGCTCGCTCGGACATCCATTGAAGCTCCGGGTTCGCTCATGCTAACGATGACTTCGGGGCATTGGCAATAGAACCTGCCCTGGCATTCCCTTCCAGGAACGCCCGTCCTTGCGATTCGAGCAGTAGATTGTGAAGCGATTGAATTCAAACGCTCATGCTCATGCCGTGTGTGTGGTTGGTTCCATCGCACGGATTAATCGACACTACTATACCCCAATCGGGGGCAACTAGTACGCGGCTACTGGAACGTGGCACAAATGTACGCACTACCGGCAATCCCTCCAAGTGCGTGTTCCACATCCCCATGTCCCCTCGCGCGTCCCCGGTCGGCAGGGGATTTTCCGGCTGATTAAACCGATTCCCTTCCAACGCGCTAACGAGGCCGAGTGTCTGTGGCGACACAATGGAAAATCAGTGGCGCAATCACGGCCCCGAAGCCACAGCTTGTTGTGTTTTCATCCCCCCGTTCGCTCCGTCCCGCCAGGGTGGTAGAGCATCTCGAATGATAGTTTATTCATTTCTTGGGACGATAGGCGAAGGCGAGAGAGTGGCTGGGGTTCGCATATGAATGCAGATCTAGGCGTACTCTTTCCGCTAGCCAGTGCTGGCTGCGGGAGTCGAGGCCTTGGCAAAGTGGAGATGAGATTACCCGTTTTGTATGCGTTGATTTACATTGACGTTGATTGGTATCGTGCTCGGCGATGTGCTCTCGTGCTCTATGTGCTTATTGCACGCCATGTCCTAGCAGCGACATATCCGCGGTATGGTTGCGTCTGTGCCTAGCAACACATGCCTACCGTACGTTCCGAAGCCTGTAAATGTATGTCCTGCGGTGTGGAAAGCTTTAACTTTGTACACCATTGCCCGCAACGATTGAAGCGGATGGAAGCTATCGTAAGGAAGTCATTTAAAGTGCTTCCAGCTGTCCTTGTCTTGGTGCTATTGTTCAGCGAAACAATGCACTTGGCGTGATGTTGTTATGCTTTCTCGTATAGGAGTCATCGGGTAGCGGTAGTGGGCGGATTGATTTGCCGCTCTGTGAGTTAGAAAATTACATCGGGGATTTCTGGACTGGTAATACACCCAGCTGATTGCAGCAGGTTTGCTGAATTAGTCAGGATAAGGCTTCCGGAAGACTCTGCGCAGGCAAGCAAGGGAGCTTGCTGCTATACTGAATTTTGAATTCTGACAGCATCTGGCAGACGTTTGAAGCTACCCTATCTCGAGCATAGGAATTGACCAATTAATTTTACAGCTTTATTGGATAAACTTTCTTCTCTATATCTGTCTTACACCTCTTACCGTGAGTGCGAGATGGTGTGTTTCTGCAAAGCACTACAATGTAGCCAGGTAGCCACACACACCCGGCTGTGTCTCGGGTATTGTTATGGGTTTGAAATTTGTAATTAAATCATCCCATGCTCTGGTTGTTGGAGGCTGCCAACCGGAGAAGCATCTCCTACACACCATACATTATGCTGACCGATTTGTCCGGTCTGCCAGAGGGGGGGGGGGGATAATGCGCAACGTCGTGGTGCAGATAAGCCGACGGAGAATGGCGTGAGCGCGGGCGCGTTCGTGTAGGATGAATGATGCTGGCTTGTTGTCGCCTTTGGTGGTGCATTTCCGCCCAAGAAGGCGAGCCAGATCCACACGAGATGTATGCGCTTATTTGTATCTAAACAAGAAGGCATGTCCGCGTGTTGCGGAAGGAAGTAATATGCGCATTGTCTAAGGTAGATTGACGAAGGGTTAGCTGTGGAGGGGCTGCTTTTGGAACGATGCCTTGAGTCAGTGTGTTGTGGACTGCTCGTGGCACATCATTGCGGTGTAAAATTACAGGAAATTTAGCCACCATTTGCTGCCGGGTGGTTGGTACATCGCATTGCTAAACAGACTGCTCGTTCATGTGATCGTAATTGCAGTGGGGTGATTATATGCTCATGCTGTATTATATTTATGCGCTCTGCTGGTAAGCGGAGAGTTGAGAGCTTTGGTTTTAGATTAAACTGAAACTTTAAAGCCTAAACGTTTTATGCTGGAGTGACTGTGTTGTAGCGAGAAATGGAAAAAAAACGCTGCCACCTTGCTCAACTGCTCGTTAGCATGGGCAAAGCGGCAGCGGAGATGGTGCATTGTTCAGTGTAATACAAGCCAATCAGAAAGCTCGCGAAAAATAGCAGCACATAAATAAATTAATCATCACCCCTTGCTCTGGTGGATCGTGTTCATCAAGGTGCAATGGCACCCGCTGTAAGTGCCTGAATGGGTGGATTCTCGTTCCCAGCGCTTCCGTTATCAGCATCCGTGCACGAACGGGCAAATTAAACATGTCGCACATATTGATTTTAATTCGTTTACCATGTTTGAACTCTGTGCTGGTGGTGGTTGTGCTCTCGGTGGAGCTCGATGAAACATAAAATTGCACTAGGAAATAAATAAAGCGAGTGGAAGGAGGATACATACCCGGCAAGGCATCGGCGACGAGAGGCCATTCGATGTATGGAATTTTATTTTTCAGTGTATGCCGCTGTCACTATTTGCAAGGACCTGAGCGTGTCCCAAAGGAATTTTCATTTTTTTTTCTTTCTCTTTCTCTCTCTCTCGTCCTCGAATTCGGAACGGAAACAATTGCAAAATTGAACATCAAGCGTTGTGTTTATTTTTGGTAGTGTGGCCTTTTTTCACCCTCCGTGGTACAAAATGTGTTGTTAACTCTTTTACCGAGCCTACGTGAAAACATGATTTAATATGCAAGTTTTTCATATGCAAGGCCCATTCACACCCTGGGAGTGTAGTTTCGTCCGAGCACACACACACACACACACACACACACACACACACACACACACACACACACACACACACACACACACACACACACACACACACACACACACACACACACACACACACACACACACACACACACACACACACACACACACACCACACACACACACACACACACACACACACACACACACACACACACACACACACACACACACACACACACACACACACACACACACACACACACACACACACACACACACACACACACACACACACACACACACACACACACACACACACACAGATACACACAGTTTTGTATGTTTCGGGCTCTTATAAAGTCAACTATTTTAAAAGCTGAAGCTTAGAGTTTCAGCACGCGCCCCCTTGGGAACGTGCCGAAAATGAGTCAAAGTGCTTCGGTTGTCGGTTTGTGTGCGAGATAAAAGTGTGGTGTATGCCCTGGTTATGCTCCTGGCAACGTTCCCCGCCCACTCGAATGCAAATTGTGCATGCCTGTGTTGGCGGGTGCAAAAAACTTTTCGCAGCTTGAACGAACGATGAAAGCTTATCTAGCCTAGGGAATGTTTTTTTTTTCGCTTGCTTTTGAACGCTTTTTAACTGTGCGAATTGTGTGAAAAATATCGAAACTGGTGTTTAGCAAAAAAAAAAATGGAAAGGAACGATGATGTGAGTGTGTTTTTAAATCCCTCTTCCATGGGTCGAAATGTATATGCTGGTAAAAATATTCGTTCGGAAAGCCACTCTCTCTCTTCCGAACGTTTTCTCGTCTGTCGAACGCCAGTTTGGCCTGGGGCCAGCGTCCCAGCACTGATTCGCTCGCCGCACCCTTCGCAAACGCGGCTAAATGTACCCAAACTGGGACAAAGTTTCGCAATAAAGTGGGTGTGGGGACACCTCGCACTGGCCAAATGAAAAAAAGCTCCGTAAAGTCGAAAAAAGTTAGTAGGTGACAAAAAAGTGTGTGTGTTTTTTTTGCGCCCAGCCAGTGCCAGTGCAGTGCTCCATGTTCCAATATGTTTATCATCCATTAGGGTAAAATGTGTGATGGGGATATGGGGATGAGTGTGTGTGATTCAGTGTGGGCAAATGCTCCCCCCCCCTTTTTTTGCTACTTTGGTGCGTTCCGGTTCACTACCTTTTCTACAGGAGCCCCCGTAGGCATAGAGAGCATATAAATTGCAGTGGAAATTTGTTTATGACACTTTATTTTCCCGTAGAAGGAGGCGGATTGCAGGATGTGGGTGCCGCCAGGCTGTGAAGATGGAAGATACGTGCAAGATAAATCAAATAAAGTGGTTTTCTACAATTGATGTGCGACGGTTTGTGTACGAGGCGGCTTTTGGGCGATGTCGTATTTTCGTAGGCAAAACTAATCGCTTTTAAAAGCAGCCGAGGGGCATTTTTTGTGTTGAATTTGTTGTGCGATGTGCGCCCTTGTAACGCTGTGTGTGGGTGTAGTGCTTTTCACTTCCGAATGGTGGATGATTTCTATTTTGCGAACTGCAGCAAAAACGTTAGCATAGAGTAACTCTTCTCCAAGAGCTGGGCGAAACTGTTCATCGAGATTTCGCCGATGCCGGCGAAGCTGAATTGTATCGTTTGGTCGGACTGGGCTGTAAGCAGGAGCAAGGTACGCCGTACTTGACGATACTGAGCCCGGTGCCCCGGGTTAGTGCAGCGCATTTGCAACATCCAGTCACAATCGTACACCGTTGAAGCAATGCGTGGTTTCTGCAGGATAAAGAGATTGGGCTTTACATTGCTTCACTTTGAACACCAACGGTCATCCTACCAAGTCTCTTAAATTTTCCACACCGCGGCAAAGCAGGAAGGATTCGGTGAGAAACACCAACATGGAGATGAAGTACACGATCGAGAAGCTGGACAGTCCATGCGACACCAGAATTAAGCAGCAGTCCGCAATGATGAGATATGTGCTGTAGTACTGCACGAACGCGATAGGTCCGATGACGGCTTTCAGGTGTTGGAGTTGGCTGTAGTGAAGTGGGTAGAAATTAGAGATCTGATGAGTCTTCGAAGACTACTGTCAAACGTTTAGTTTAACAGTTTCGATAGAGTAACTATGAGCCTCCAGGCTTAGGTCGTGAAGTTATCAACAATACTCACACAAACAATTCATCCAGTCGTTGCATATGAGGTCTCAACTGGTCGACAATATTATTCCAGAAGATATCTCCACTATTTCCAAAATCACTCTCCAAACGAACACTTCTTCCCACCTCCTCCAGCGAATGTATCAGTATGTCCACCTCAAGCTTAAAGATGCTCAGCAGCAGATAGCACATCATGAATCCCATGCAGTACATCCCGCCCCAGCCCATCGTCAGCACGCCGTACACAATCTGCACCGGCCAGCCACCAACGATCGCTCCCCGGAACTGGAGCATAAACTCATCCAGCTTCATCACGTTGGTGGCAGTGAAACAGACTGTCTCCGCCAAGTTGATACCCATTACGGTCAGTATCACACGATTCGTTCGACGGTAGAAGCGGGCCCGTCTGCCAACCGTCGACGGGTCGGTCCGCTGGTAGGAGGTGTGATCATTCAGAAAGGTCTGCATGCGTAGCATTAGCGGGTAGTACCACTCGAGGATGGCAACGCGCAGAATGACGACACTGAAGAACCACATCACGCCAAGGATGTTTGCTGTGCTGAAACTGTCCTGCGGATGGTGCAGTACCCAGTGGGTTTTGTGGATGTAGCTCAGATAGATCAGAGCGTACAGCGCACGGTACAGATACCAGAGGATACGATCGTGCCAGCCATGCGGTGTGTAGTGGATGGCGTAGATCTTCTCAATGTAGCGCTGCATGATGAAGAAATCCGAATGCTCGGTGTAGTGAGTGATACGGTGCAGGAACTGGGTCCGCTTGCTGGCGAATAGCTGCGTAAGGTGGTACATCTTGCACTGCTACTGGGGATTGCACTGGGTAACTAAGAGGGATTGGTCCAATTTGTAGCGATTATATTGAGAATTCATTTGTTTGTCTCTGAGTGCCATGGTAACTGTCACTACTGTCTTTTTATGGCACTTACTTAGCGAAGGTGTCAAGTGTCACCCTTGTTTTAGTATTGCTTGATATGATTTGCCATTAATATAATTATGGCTTTTTCCAATCGGTTTGCCATTTCACATAATGTCGCCTGTAATTAAAGCATCCTGGCCAGCTGCACTGCTGTTCCAATGTGCTTTGATCTTTAGATCGATTGATCTTGGTGTTAATTAATAGTGCTAACAGTAGTGCCTCTCTTCTCACCACGACCTGCTGATTGACCTTTGACATTGGTCCTGCAAAAAAAGTGTGTTTGAAATTGCTATTAATTAGTGTAAAGCACCTTTAGCAGAAGCGTTTATTGTAACAGGAGATTTAACAGGAAAATACGCTCAATAACATGAAAGTAACAGGTGAGATGGTGCTGGACAACTACAAACACACACACTCACACCCACACAAATGACATTAAATTGAATGTTCAATTAGGCAAAGTGGTTCGGTTTAAAGCTTGTCCGTTCGGGATAAATCGACCGTTCGTGAGAAAGCAAATCGCTTGTGCAAACAAAAACCAGCTTCGGATGAAGAATCGTGTTCGCTTTTATCCGGTCCATTTATTAGCGTGCGCACTGAGAAGCAAATCAGGCGCTAATGTTGAGCTTTCGGCACAAAACCTGCGGAGAGGGGTTGGCAGTTTAGTTTGAATCAAAAGGAGGAGTTGGCGGCTGAGTGGCTCTTCTTCCACAATCACGACCGTTCATCTCACTTGTTGCCAGCCGTAGGGATGGGGGAAGAACGGAAAATCAATTCCACAAAGCTGGCGCCTCCCGGAGAGCAAATTAATCAGCCCAGCACACAAACTTTCGGAATATTTCACAACCTTCCTGATCCGCCGGTAGCAGGGCTCTGTCCACCTACTAGCACCTTCGCTAAGCTAACCTTTCGGTGCGGCGAGTTCGTAAATCTCGGACCAAAGCAATGCTCTCTGGTACCGCCAAAGACAAACAACAAGCTTTGCCGAAATGTTCCATCCGTGGTTCCGTGGATAACTAAAAAGAACGCTCCTCCCCTTCAATAAACGTTCCGATTCTGGCTGGAGCTGATGATGAATCGCGGTGACGGTCGGAGAGAGAGTACAGGATATTTGGGCACTGTTGCGCCTTGCGGGAGTGTGGCTGCATCTGTTCCGATTGATTGTTCTATGTAAATTTGAGCGTTTCGCGATTTGCACAAGGCACCGTCTCGTTGCTGCTGCCCGGGGACCAACCGGGGAAGACGGCTGGGCGTAGATGGTTGTTGATGTTTGATTTGTTTCGGAATCGTTTCGAATCCAGCGAAAGGTGAGGTTCCGCTTCGAACAGTACGTCAATCCTTTCCGTCCTTCCAGCAAGGAGAGAAGCGCAAAGGTAAGGAGGGAGTGTGTTTGGCGTACTCAGAGGCGATTGTTTAGGAATTTGATTTGACGCTGGATGCTGGTGTTTGGACTATTCTGAACAGAAATAGAATTCCTCCTTTTTACTTTGGTATTCTATACTGTGTGAGTTTTTGCTAGTTTTTTTTATTGTTGTTTATATCAGAAGTCTCTCGCAACATACGTGATGGCGAAAGCTTTTTGCTTTCGTCGCTACAGATGCTCCTTTCAGCTTCCAACAGGTGAAGCAACAGCAACATCGCCTACGACGTGTGCTGAAGGTATTGATCGATGTTCTCTGCTGTAGGTGGCGGTTCTGTTTATCTGTTTACTTAGGCAGGTCTAGTTTCGGGGAGGTGTGTTTTGCATCATCAAACACCAATGGTTGGAAAGGGTTATCAAATTAAAGATTCGTTGATTTGATAGACCATTTACGAGCTTTTAACGCACAGAGTGATGAAGTCTGTGGATATGAAAGAATGATAAACTAGTTTTACCGAAATATGGAGTTTGCAAACCTAAGCTACACGTGATGTAAACGGAATTTCCTAGGTGATTCGACGTACTGCACATAGTGATTTAACGATCTAGTTTATTTGAACAATTAAAGCTTCCAGGAAATGATGTGGTAAATAGATCTGCATGTTTTCCAAAGTTTGTGTTGCAAAAAATATGCTTGAAATGCTCAACAAAGTTCATGCGTAATGCGTAATGTCTACATTCCAATATTCCTTTTCCTGCGAAAACGTTGAGTATTTTTCTCTCCTTCTCCGATTCTGATGTTCATTAGTAGTTAGCAGAACTCGTCAGAAATTGCTCATCGGCCTGTCTCTATTCATCTCCAGACATTCGGAGTACGAGTGAATAAATACTTTCGCATTTGTTTCGAGAGCTGTGGGCTGCCCGTTTAAGGTGCTGCTAACTTCAAAAAGACGCTTCCAATTTCGAGAATGAAATCAGAATAAAGTTAGCTGTGTGGGCATAAGAAATGTGGAGAGTTAGGTGAAATATTTTTCGTCTTATCAAGATCGTCTGGGCGAAGAAACGGATCTAAGAACTAAATCTTATTTCAACAATATTCTTTCAACAGTCAAACTTGAGAGTTGGTGCTTGTTCGGGCGAGAGTTAACCTTTGTGGCAATTTGCTCATCAACATTGTTCACAAATTGTTCAACCATGTTGCCGTATGCTGCATGAACCTTTATTCATACGAATATAATTAAAAATTCAGTGCAAACAAAGTTCCTCATCACAAGAATCCGTTTGAACAATTTCATGCACTGATTGTGATTTGTGAAGGTTGTATGTTACATACATTTTCATAATTTGGTCCACAAAATTCTTTTCACTACGTATGTGCATGCGTATTCCAATGCATGAAAGAAGTGCTTTTTAGCCTCTTTTTCCCACCACTAAAGGGCCGCCGGGCTTGCAAGTTTTTGCTCTTTTCATTTCTACAGTGGCTGAGAGATGCTTCTTTTCGTTGAAGCTCACATTAACCGTGGGTGGGTAGTAAAAGTTGGGTTAGTTGCAGATATGATGGTAAATGAATTCTTCTCTGTCTTTTCACAACCTCGCCCTACCCACTAGAAGCACTACCGGCGCTCGTTATGGCACTGCGCTGCGAGTTAATTGTAATCCGACTGACAGATGGAACCTCCAATCAACGCCAACGCTCGCAGGACGATTGAGCGAACACCGATGTGTTGACGGTGGCAAAGTGAGCACATATAATTTATGCAGATAATACTTTGTTCGGAGGGTATGGGGGACCGGAGCTTGTTGGTGTAGCGCCACGGTGGGTGGTGCGCGCAGAAACCACTGTCAAGAGCAAATGAGCAAAAAGCCCTCTGTGTGTGTGCCTTCTGTGTGTAGCGTTTTGATTGTGGCATTCACTGAAGAATCCATTAAAGAGATGAATTACCGTTGACGAGCGCCAGATGTGGTACCCGGCAGTGGGGCTACAAAGCAAACGCAAAGCTTTCCTGATCTCACGCTGCTCTCCTCTGCGCACTTGGCCCGCCCCTTCCTTTCGTTTGGGGAATCCTTATAACCCGTTCCATCCGTCTCGGTTGGTAGGTTAGTCGGTCGGTCGCTCGGTCGGACGTCCGACTTTTCCGGACGGCACCTCAGCTAGCAAGCTATAATGTTGGTGGATTTGTGACCGAACTGTTACACCCGCTTGAGCGCCCACGAACGCTGGGTTAAGAAGTCGAGTCTCGCACCCCGGCGTTTCGATAGAGCTGCCGGCCAGTCGGCGGGCAGCAAATTTAATCCCGCATCCCGCACGGAAACAGGATTATGAATTTAGTACCTGCCATCAAACGAAAAGAAACTTTCGACTAGTCTGCTGCTGACGGGAACCGGAAGCACTGGGAAACAAAGGAAGGAGTCTGGTCGGAGGGGCCCACCCGTGGTTAGGTTTTGAATTTTTAATGCATAATGTACTTAACACACAGAGAGAAAGAGGAAGCGCGCGCGCACGCGAGCGGCAGGAGCTTTGTGAGCGGACTCGAGGCCACAAAAGCTTTGGCAGACGATATCATGCAAATAATGTTTGTGTGATGCTTGTTCACGGCTCTGTTGTTGCTAGTGGAGAAAAGGTCGCTAAATCTTGTTATCAGTTTTGTGAGTGAGGCGATGCAAACTAAAACAGTTTCCGGTTGGCGATGAAAGTTGGACCAAAATAATGCAAACGACCCAGACACGGGTCTCCCCAGGCAGCATTGAACGATTAAATTTGAGTTTGGAGTTTTTGGATTTTTTGAGTTCTGTGTTTATGTGCACAGGAAATACTACCGGAGTGTGAGTTAAACGTGGCAAACGTGACAAAGAATTGCTAACGGCGGTTGGGGATGTGTGTAGTTAAACCCTTTTGCTGTTTAACTACAGTGCAAAACTTTATATCCGATAAAGCGTTGTTGTCCCCGTGGTGGGAGGTGGTAAAATGGTGCGGTTTTATGAGTGCTTTGTTTTTGTTTAGATTTAACAACCACTTGCGGCAGAATCGTGGCAGGAGTGTTCGGTAGATACACTTTGGGAAGGGCTGGAAGTTTGATTCATAATGTATCAGTTCATCAGAAGGAGAAGGTTAGATTATCAGTGTGCGGGCAGTTATTTAAACGGGGGTTCAAACACAGTGCTATATTTTAATGGTTTTATAAAGTATCCTGTTTAATCGCATGTAATCATAAAATACGTTTAGTATGCTGCAGAGTGCTTAACAGTGGAACCTCTGCTGAAGGAAATGGTCGAACCATATTGACTGACAACCGTGGAGTGCTGGAGTCGCCCAGTGGTTAAATGAATACGAGCGCGGGCGTTGAAAAAGCGGGACGTGTATCAATTCTCGGTATAACCTGGAATAATTTGTCCTTGTATGTACGTGTTTATGTGTTTATTTATGGATGTGTAAGAGTGGAAGATTTGGCATGTAGTAGAGCTATATTAGTTGGTAGTTGCTAATAAAAATAATGAAGATACTCGCTGTTGTTTAGTAACAAAATAGAGAATTATGTAAGGACAAAACTCATTAAAGTCATCTAAAATACTGTTTTCAAAAACTAAAGAAAAAGCTAATCCTGATAGGACTTCTTCTCAACGTCCGCTGCAAAAAAGCTTCTCCTTTAATGCCTTTAATGAGAGCCATACGTCGCCAAACGGTAATGGATGAAAGTTTCCGGCAGAGAGAGAGTGTTTTCTTCTTCTTTTTCTGTTTGCCTTTAATCATCCGATATGCTGGCGTGATTGTATCCTATTATTGCCAGCGGACGTAGTTTCCTTTGGATGGGTACACCATGATGGAACGCGTTTAGTATGCACAACTTTGCAGCGGACAGGCGGATGGACACAGTTCGCTATCAAGCTCACCCAACTTTATCCACCCCAAAAATTGCATACACGTTCAAACGAATCGTCCCCGTTAAGCGATACTTTGGTTACTCCTGCCAGCTTAAGCCCCTCCCAGCAGTCTGTTGAGCGGGCATTCGCAAGAGGAAGTACGGTCAAGTTCGGAGGAAGCGGAATAAAACCCAGCGCTGGGTCGAGTAACGAATGGATAACAGTAATGGAATATTAATTTTTAGCCCTTTAGCCCGCACAGCGCCTACCGGTGTTTGGTGTTTCCGCCCGTTTGCTCTGGGGCCGTTTGAGTGTGAGCAAAAAGCCCGCCGGATCGCTTGGCCAAAGGGGAAAAACAAAACGCATCCCGGAAGATGGGAATTGTAATCAGCGAAATTGTGTGTGTGTGCACACAGACACACACACACATGCAGGGCGAGCGCGTGCTGGGAAAGTAAAATGAGAATGTAAATTGTTAAATATCGGCTATCCACCGCTGGCGCACTGCCGTCCCATAGCTGCCCGCCACAACCCTATGGAATATACTGTTTGATGGTAGATAACGAAATTTGTGACCATTGCTGTGGGTTGGTTGGAATGGGAACGGGTTTGCTCGAGGCAGCACGAACGTGCCAACCGTGGGCAGATTTTTGAAAATTAATACTACAACTCTGCAGCTGAAGTGGGCCCCTTGGGAGGCGAGCTGAGTGGTACCGTTTCTGGTTTCTAAATTACACGAGCAAACATAGTTTTTCGGGGATGCTTCCCTTGAGTGAAAAGGTAGAGTTACTCTGTGCTATCGCAACCAATATGTTGCGTGTTTCAGTGAAAGGTATGCGAGTGTGTTTGACAATGTATCTACATATTTCAAAATGATTTCAGACATTTCATTAAAACTTGCTCGCGCATCATCTACTACGGGACGGGCGGAAGAATTCCCCTGTCTGTCTCTGACGCGCTCAATGTACTCGCAATACCACGAAGGTCAGAAATTATCAATCATTTAATTTGCCTTGCCCATACCTCTACAAAATTCTTCAATTGAGAAGCATCGTTCGCCATCGTTCGTGGTACCGAGTGTTTTTCCGCTGTATCTACGCTGTACGAACCGGACGACCGGACTCGAGCGCGGCCCAGTCCCTGGGCAAGTTAGCAGCTTAATTGACTTAATCCAATTATCCTTTTTCCCCGTTACGTTGGATGTTGTTGGTGGTGATAGCTCTGTGTGTGTATCTCTGTGTGTGTGTGCTATCCGTCCAAACGCGTGAGGGAAGGTTAGATTGGAGCCTGGGCTCGCCTTAAGCCGCCGGGTTTGGTATGTACCTTTTCCCAGACGGGAAAGGCTTTTTGCAATTATTGTTGCTGCATCCTTGGCTGTTGTACTCACCTCGACCGCTAAACAGCAGGGGGTTAGTGTTGATAGAGCGCACTGGACGTAAGTCTGACCGCGTCCTGGAAAAGTGTGAGTGGCGTGGAGTATCTCCAACTCCCCTTCTTCAAGAGCCTGGCGGATTGCGGAGCCCGACTAGTTTGCGTTTATTGGATTTACCAGATGTAAGTGAATGTAAGCGGTCGGTATGATGATGGAGGCGGTGTGGCGTTGGAATTCCAAGCATCATTCGGAAGAATCGTTTGGGTCCTAGCTCAAGCGAAATATGTTAAGTGAGATGAAGTGAAGAGATTTAATGTCTTGGATCTTTGCATTGCAGGTATATAGTGTTGCCTAGCTTGACTCAAATGGACAATAGTTTATTAGTGTTTCCTTCGGGGTAAGGTTATGAGCGGATGTTGTGATTTAATCTAGAGTAATGCAATATGGTTATGTCAGTTTTTTTTCATATCCCAATGCATACGCCTTCAGAAAGTTGTCGTGCCTATCGTAAAGCCATCTGGCAACAATGAGCAGGACGCCAAAAAGCTTTCCCATTTCAATTCACTTATCGGGTAGCTCCAACAACCAGCCACCCTTTAAGCATCCTTTCGAAGTCCACACTCTGTTGCCGGCCTGTTGCGCTTCTGTGGCTGGCTGCCTGGCGGTCGTTAAGTAACGTTGCCGTCGGAGTATCCGTCCCACCATCAACGGTAACGGATGCGTGGCCAAATCCAATTTTATTACGCACGTGTGTGTGTGTGTGTGTGCACATAATTCCAGCAAAATCTGCTCAAAAAGCAAATATTAGCTTCACTGTAGAGCGCTTCCGACGATGGATTGGGTACTCACGCAGACCGTTCGAGACCAGCGCTGTTTATGTTGTTGTACTTACCGGTTTCTGCGGATGCTGTAATATTCCAGCGGTGCACCAAAGCGGTTGTTACAACTTTTGGAAGCGCATACCCGGTTTTTGTGGAACCAGGCGGGGGAAAACTTTGTGGAACTCCCCGTCGCGAGTACGTGGCTACGATGGCTGTCTTCTACCTAACGTTGCGATGCACGAAACAGAGCATGCAGAGCTGACATCAATTCAGTGGAATTGAACCGTCACGAAGCACACATCAACGTGCTTGTGTGAGGTAAAAGGGAGCGTTATTCAACAAGAATTTTGCGGAACTCATCGTTCCAGAACTTTCTTTAAGGACCTTACAGCTAACCTACCACGTGTAGCAATATTGTTTTCTTATTTAATCACCACTCCCTTATGACGGTGCAAACCGACAGAAAGGCACATTAATGTGTAATTTTATGCACATTATTATGCACCAGCAGCAGCAGCAAATCGACTTTCTAACACCGCTCTCTCCTACCGTTTATTTTTCCCGTTTCTACAGGTAGCATCTACCGAAGAGGAGCCAGAAGATGGCGTAAGCTGTACCGGATAAATGGACACATCTTCCAAGCGAAGCGATTCAATCGAGTAAGTAGCAGTAGTAGTAGTTGTGTATGCACATCCTCACACTAGATCCTTTCCCCTTGCTGGTTTCCATCGAACACACACAGACTGCGCCGCGAGAAGGCAAATGCTGTTACCCGGTCACCTTAATTCTATCATCAGGAGGCTTCAGCTCGATACTACTGGCTGTGTCGCTTGCTGCCTTATATCTCGTTCGAAGAAAAACACGAAGCCAAAGAACCGAGCAAAGCGCTCCCCGTTGCAGACTATTGAATTTTCTTCATTAGACTTTGCACGGTTAATGTTGAGCGCGCGGTGTGTGTGAGTTTATGTGCACGCGTGCCGATAACGGCGCAGAAGATGAAATTTAACGAGCAGGAACAAAATGGGGAAGCAGAAAAAAAAACACATTTTCCCGACATGATTTTTCCTCCCTTGTCGGGGTCGGTACCACCGCGAAAATGGTGCATGGAGGCACGGGAAAGGTAGCAAGGAAACCTCATTAGTCCGTTAATTTAAAGCCGTCAAATTTAATTTTTATCCTTCGTGTGCCACAAAAGCGGCCAGCAGAGTTTTTCAACCTTTTTGCCGCCCGTTAGTCCACCTGTTCCTATCCTCTTCCTTTCCTCAGTGTGTGTACTGTACTATTTTGCATGTTCTCTTACCTGTAACGTGTGCTTTTTTTCTCTCTCTCTCGTCCACAGAAAGCCTTCTGCGCCTTTTGCCACGACCGTATCTGGGGTCTGGGCCGGCAGGGATTCAAGTGCATCCAGTGTAAGCTGCTGGTGCACAAAAAGTGCCACAAGCTTGGCAATAAACCGTGCAGCAACGAGCATGTCGAACCAGTCTTCAAGGAGCGCGATGTAAGTATGACCTGTTTTGTGAGTGGCGAGTGTGGGTGAGATCTACATATGGTGCCTGGGCATAAAAAAGGACCTCCAACCAGCGTTTTTTTACACACTCTGATACACTTCCCCTACTGTGCTGGTAAAAGTCGTTAAAGCTTTCCATTTTATGGTCGGAGTAGTGTGGGGATTTCTCCCCTCTTTCGGGCCATGTACGAGTTCTCTTTGAATTAAATCTGTACGGGCTTCTTCGTAGACGATGAGAGAACTGAAAATACAAAAAAGCGAAAAAAAAGCGATATAAATGCTCTACAGAACCATACTTACACGTTTGCGGTGAGCTGGAAATTAAATTAAATTCACCGGGCTCACCTGTTTGCATTAACACTTGACCGCCCGCCCCCTTCAATCGTCCACCATCGGGATGTTCGGTGCGCGATACTGTCCATCGTTTGCTGGAATGTTATTAAGATTTATTTCTGCGCTTTATTTCTTCTAGCACCATGATCCGAATGATGAATCGAGCACCGGTGACGTCATTCAGGCCCCGTTGGACTATCCGTCCGAGCTGCACTCGGGCGATGGCTGCGACCAGGTACCGGTCGAGGTAAATGACAACGTGGAGGAAACGCTGGAACCCGTCACCCAGCGGCAGTACTCGCTGAACGATTTCGAACTGATCCGGTAAGTAGACCGAGCGAAGATTCAATGCAGGTCTCTCTGCTTAATGCTTTACTACGTTCCCTTCTCTACAGAGTGATCGGCCGTGGCAGCTACGCAAAGGTATTGATGGTGGAGCTGAAGAAGACGCGCCGTATTTACGCGATGAAGGTAATCAAGAAGGCGCTCGTGACGGACGACGAGGACATTGACTGGGTGCAGACGGAGAAACACGTCTTCGAGACCGCTTCGAACCATCCGTTCCTGGTTGGTTTACATTCGTGCTTCCAGACGCCATCGCGGTAAGATGCAAACTGCCACAGTATCCCAACCCAAAAAAAAAAAGGAACTTTATTCTGACCTTTCTCCTTTTCTCTATTTTGCAGGCTGTTCTTCGTGATTGAGTTTGTCCGTGGTGGAGATCTGATGTTTCACATGCAGCGGCAGCGCCGCCTGCCCGAGGAGCACGCCCGCTTCTACGCGGCCGAGATCAGTCTCGCGCTCAACTTCCTGCACGAGAAGGGCATCATCTACCGCGATTTGAAGCTGGACAACGTGCTGCTCGACCACGAGGGCCACATCAAGCTGACCGATTACGGCATGTGCAAGGAGGGCATCAGACCGGGCGACACGACGTCCACGTTCTGCGGTACGCCCAACTACATCGCGCCGGAAATATTGCGCGGAGAGGACTACGGTACGCGGGGATGGCAAAGTTTGCGAAGAGAAAGTCATATACATAACTACGGTAATGTGTGTGCCCTTGTTTTGCAGGCTTTTCCGTCGATTGGTGGGCGCTGGGTGTGTTGCTGTACGAGATGCTGGCCGGGCGCAGTCCGTTCGACATTGCTGGTGCTTCCGAGAACCCGGATCAGGTACACTTTCAGGCGACACGAACGAAGATCACCGCTAAACTTTAACACGCCCTTTTCTTCCCCGCTCTACCGCAGAACACCGAAGACTATCTGTTCCAGGTGATTCTGGAGAAGACGATCCGTATACCGCGCTCGCTGAGCGTGAAGGCAGCATCCGTGCTGAAAGGTTTCCTGAACAAAAATCCGGCCGACCGTTTGGGCTGCAATCGTGACTCCGCCTTCCTGGACATTATGAATCATTCGTTCTTCAAGAGCATTGACTGGGAGATGGTATGTATAGGGGTGTTGCGTGCGGAAAGCTTTTCCGGTGCGCACGTGTGTGTGTATGTGAGTTTTTTTTACGACAGGGAGACAATTTTGGGACAGTACATACAGTTATTTATTAATTTTACGTACCAGACTTGCGAATTATTTGCACAAAATTAAAAAAAAAGAATGGACAAACAGCAGACAGACAAAACCGGGAACTTCCCAACAATTGGATTGACAGCGGAAACTAGTAGTACAATTCCTCCACCCATTTGACACATTCCATCGTTCCACCTCTGTTTCATTCCTTGTCTTTCCTGGGGAGTCGTGTGGTTCACTGTTGATCGTTTCTTTATGTTTAAATCATTTCAATTCATCCCGCGCTCTGGTTTATGGATTTTTTTGTTCACATTTATATATTTATTGATTTCAATTGAAAGTTAAGTGTAAAAAAAGCGAGGAACAAAAACAGGAACAAGCGAGAGAAGCTTTATTTGCCAATTTTCCATTACCTTCCACTCATTAATATTCACACCATTTTCGCCCATTAAGCAGTCAATTTCCGACATTTTCTTATTTATCGCCGGGACGCAGGTATCTTTCCATCCCCTCGCCCGGCAGCTATCTGCAGGCGGGCGGTAGAGCGAAAAGAAAAACGATAAAATCCAACCGATGGTGAATGCGAGGTGAATTTATTTTTCATCGACACACGAACTTAAAACAAATTCCTATCAGTAGTATCACGTCCGATGGGCCGAGAGTCACCATCTGGGGACCGTGATACAGATATACTCGTTTAATGATATTCCCATGATGTGGAAAAGGTGCAAAAGGAGGGCGAAAACGAAATGGGGTAGCAGGGTGAGTGGTGGGTAAATCTGGGCAATTTTAATCCCTCCCAAACCTCGAACCCCCTCCTCCTCCTCATACACGATACCCCGATGCGGTTTGTCGTGTGATGTAAAGGGATTTGCGGTTGTGATATTAAATATAACCTCTCATCCCGTGTGTTGTGTGTTGACTTACCGGTTATGGATGCGTTTTTAATTGAACATCCGACCAAATGACGCATGCATGGGTTTGTTTTGTGACTGCTGGTGGATTTGTCACCCATTTGTAGGAAGCAGCTTTGTACGGTGGATGCTTCTGGATGACGCTTTTCGCGTGTGTTTAAGCAGCAGAATCCATCCATCATACGAATGGGGTTGACTTTTTAGTAGAAATAATAGGCGATAGAACCAGAATGTGGTTTGTTAAATGACTAAAAGATTAAAAGATTACTTCACATGATTGCACTAGTTGAAACAAAGAGATTATTGCATTTTGAAATGATTGCAAACAACATAAATTGGACGTCACTCATGGGTTAATGTAAAACGTCGAAATATTTTACTCATGTTGCGTGAAATGAAAAGGGTTGATAGATCTTAAAATGGGAATGCAAAAAGCTTTTACAATTTTCTTGAAAATTCAAAATACATTAACCGTTCCGATAAAGGTGTCTGGTAGTAAAAGGCTGAGGTAGAAGAGATTAGCTTCAAAAAAATAATCTGTCCCCCAGTTTTGAAAAGGACAAACGCGCGACAGTTGTGGTTCAATTTTGTGCGAAAAAATATCCAAAGTGCCCACCATTAGTGTTGATTGTTGTCGCTAATGGAAGAGGGTATTTTGAAACGCACAGACACATAAACACACCGTAATACAGCATTAGTAGCAGCGGTGGTAGCGCACCACGCCATGCAATAGCTTATGGCGCCGCGCGCGCGTACGTTATTAATTTTGTTATTTTTGCGCGTACCGAGAAAATCAAGGACGGGTGCGTTCATCTACCGCCCACCGCTTCTTGTAGGGGCAACGGCTGAACCGTCAACTGAATCTTGCCCTGCGGTGGTGCTAGTGTATGCGTAGGATTTTGCACAGAAGGTTAGAAAGGAATAAAATAAGCGGAAACTCCCTTTTTTGCGCTAGACGGCCATAACGTCTAACCGCAAATGTCGAAAAGGAGCGCACATATAATTGGATTATGGCAGGCTATTTATATTGCTATGGGGTAGTGTGTGTGTGTGTTGCCTTTTTTTCTATTCTGTGAGCAGCTCTCTAGCATAACTAGCTTATCGTTGCCACC
Source organism: Anopheles merus (assembly GCF_017562075.2). Taxonomy (NCBI): domain Eukaryota; kingdom Metazoa; phylum Arthropoda; class Insecta; order Diptera; family Culicidae; genus Anopheles; species Anopheles merus. Next base: position 34,209,641 of record NC_054085.1, on the reverse strand, counting down.
AAAACCGCAACCGCACCGCTGTAGGGGGTGGTTTCGGAGGGAAAAGCATTTAATTGGATCTGGTGATACGAAAACAGGCAAGGATAACGCCGGTAGTGTAGTTTAGGATTTATCCTAGCGGAGAAATCTGGTTCACTTCGGAGGGTTTTATTTATTTATTTATACCTTTTAGTTTTGTTTCCGTTTTGTTTACAATCAATCGTCTCTATATATTAGCTAACACTGTATCACTCAATCATACATCATACAGTAGTATACACCATTAGTAGCTTACACTCAGTATTTGTTATCTTCCCTCAAGACGGAACTGCAATCTTTTTCTTAAAACATGAACATTATGAAAATAAATTGTACATTAAATCGTTACTACATAATGTAAAATACAGCTAATGACGCCATATGTTTATCGTAATATCTAACCCTAACTAACCAAAAACCTTAACTGTAATGCTTTTCGCTTACCTTCCGTGTGTACCGTGTTTGCTGCTGGTTTACTGCTCTCCCCGTACCTTTCGCTCACTCTCGCTCTAACATTCATCATCAATCGCGGGCGTGTTTCTTTGCGAACTGCAGCTGGCTCAAAAGGAAGTGACACCACCGTACATCCCCTCGTTCGATGGGTGCGATCAGGACATAACCTGTCACTTCGATCCGCAGTTTACGCGTGAACCGGCCGACCTGACACCCGACGATCCGTAAGTTTGTAACGCGGTTGCAGGACAGATTAACAAAGAATCAAGTAAAGGATCACGTTACCGGATCCTCCGGGCAGCAGCAAGCGTTCCTCCACAGCAGCAATACGTCGTGGAGCGTCGAGATAGGAATTTTGGAGGGATAAATAACGGATAGCTTTAACGTTTGCTTCATTCGACTGTCCTATAGACCTTCATACCCGATGGCACACTTCTATGAACCTTTGGGACATATGGTTTGGTGGAAACATCATGTCACTGTCTCACTGCCTGGAGATTGTGTCCTATTTGGGCTTTTTGATGCATGTTTATGTGAAATTCGTTTATGTAATTCCTTTAAAATAGAATTTTGATTTGACTTACCTTTAATTATTGTAAATAGCACGATATGGTTTATTTATACTTTTAGTTGAATTTTCACTACTGCATAATGCCACAAATAATACAATAATTCTAATACATCGATACAAAAGAATTATTTTAATATTTGTATAGCTTTTAGTACCGATAACAAATATCCTATGAGTATTTGCTTTGAGTGTTGTGTGTGTCTCATCATATCTGATTGTTGTGTCCGTCCTGTAATGTTCTAGTACTATTGCACACATTCTCTTGGGTAGTGCACAGTGCTTGCCATAATTATCCTCTCGCTCTGTCTTCAATCCATTGTTTGGAAGATCGATTTTTGACCTACGATAAAGATGTTTACGTTTTCCCGTCTGACGATGTATAAACCTCTCCCAATTTCCCCGGACTGAGTGTTTGTGTGTGTATGTGCGCGTGCTTATTTCATGATATTATGCTTTACTGATTTGTTTACTTACTTTCCTTTTCCTAATTTCGTTGGAATGTTTCCATTTCTTGTTTCGTTTCATTTTTTCTTTATTTATCATGCTCGTGTTTGCCATTCTTCTTCTACCCTCCCCCGCTCCCGTGTTCTTTAATGCATCTGTTTCTGTGCGGTGGATTTTTGGGCCGGAGGGTAGCTCGAGCAAAAGCAAATTACGCCACCGTTCCGCCCGCGGCTAGACTCCGATCGCGATTTGGCCAACTTCCCGCCCGAGTTCACCGACGAACCGGTCCACCTAACGCCGGACGATGAGTGAGTATTTTCGTTGTAGAGCGCACAAACCCCGGAGGATCCAGCAACGTGTCCTCTCTCGGCATGCTTTAGAGAAGAAAGGATCGCTATATAATGCCGTTCTGAGGTTAAGCTGACTGTAAAACGTTCACAATCTAATCGGTATCTTTTTATTCTCGTTTTAGTCGCGTCATCGACAAGATCGATCAATCCGAGTTCGAAGGATTCGAGTATGTGAACCCGTTGCTGATGTCGTTGGAAGACTGCGTTTGACATCACGCATCCTGCGAGCTGCATCCGTACAACATGCAGGTATGTGTTGCGCCCGGCTAGCTCGGCGCTCGTAACATGCCTGATGATCCACCACCACACAAAAACAATTGATCTGTTTTAGTTTACACCATCCGTGCACCAGAGAGACGCCAATCCGGTCACAATACGGTTCATACCGATAATTGCACAAACACATCCTTTTTCACCGTGAGGTCATTAATGAGATTGAATGAGAGAAGGAAAAAAGTCTTTTATTTTACAAACAAACACTCACTCACACTTTTTGTATAAAAATAGGTTTTTGTTTAAGTGTACAAAGCGTCCTCCGCAGCGTGCTACATACAAAAATGCTGCAATCAATCAACATGAAGTTTGTGGTGGCTTTCACTTGTGTTGTGTCACCATTCCCTGCTGTGTGTCGTTTACTTTTTCCGTGTTTGTCTCTTCTTCTTTTTTTCATTCTCTCTATTTCTCTTCACTTCTCTCCGGTGTGTTGTTTCATCTTACATCGTCACCAACCACCGTTCAACCACTATCATCATCACCTCACCACTTCCAAACCCTCCTTCCAACACCAACTTTATGTTCCGGTAGTTTTGAGTGCAGAGAAAATCAGAATCATTTCGGTACACTAGCTAGCGCAGAACGGAATCTGCTGAAGCGGAATCTCACCAGCCAACCAGCAACAATCGTAAAGCTGAAAAAAAAATTCAAAGCATCTATACAATTTTGCGTTAAATTGTGCTACACTAGTTACATTAGAAGAAGGTTCTAAGTCTTAGAAGAAAAAACAATGAATTTAAATTAGAAAACCAAACATCTCGAAGCTTTCCGTTTGACTGACTGATAAAGATAGCTACTACTACCACCACTAGTACTACTACTACTACTGCTACTACGAGTAAGTAGTGCTTACGTTTCAGCCATGGAATGCCCTGTAGCTTCAATACAAAACCGTTTAGCTTGCAGTTTTAAAGTTGTTTTAAAAATTGTGTTGACTTCACTAACTACTTTTTCGTGTCACCACCAGTGTGTTCAACCGCTTCGACTCTATCTCATAACCGATTCTATTTCTCTGTCTCTCTCTCTCTCTCTGTCTCTCTCTCTCTCTCTCACACTCTCTCTCTCTCTCTCTCTCTTCACTTATTACTCAAATTACTGTTTTAGTGTCACGTGTTGGTAGGACATCAGAGAGTTTTACTGTGTTTGTTGTACTACTAGATAGTTTTTCTCATCTTCGATCGTTCATTTTTGTTTAAGCGTGAATAGCATTACACATTATGATCATTGGTTCTATCGATGTGCCCCTCCGGGGTTAATATACTCGAAAGTGTTGAAAAGTTCGTTTTGTATAATAATATGTTTACGATTTTTCCTTTACGTTTTGTCGCCACACCGTCTCTCTCAACAACGAACAATCTAATCGAAACAGTTTGACCGAGAGATGGGATTAGTTTGCATAGTAAATGACGAGTAGTGATACATGCACACACACTCACACACGACACGTTCAAAGTAAGTGTTTCCACTACAGAAGCGAATGATGCTCATTTGTCATCGCCTAGGCCACACCATTCAGCTATGCCGGTCGCGCCACCAATGTCAGACATTTGCTCGTTTGTGGCTTATGACAATGGCTTCGTTTGTGAGGCGTAGCTTTCAGCTGATATTCTTTAAATTAAATTATGGACTTATTTAAATTGAAATGTATGAACTAAAATCTATGCTTTCGGCTATTGGTTTACACCATCAGTTAAAGCTACCCCTCATTGCTTGGCACTTTGTGAACGTGTTTTCCTACTTATTGTTACTGTTAATCGTTGCATGTCATCATCTTGCTCCTCTCACGCCTAAGCTGAGACATGATTAAAGTGGTTAATCGCAAAGTTTAATTGGCTTTCATTTAATTTTCTCATATGTATTTGCTCAGCCGTGTGAATGTGTTACTCTTTTGCACCTGAACGTTGATTTTATGTTGAACAAAAACAAACGCCTTCCTTTATTTATTGTGTTTTACTTAGGATGTACTGCAGCAAGCACCTGTTCACGTTCTAGCAAACTTTAACGTTACGTTTAATTATGTTCCGTGTCACAATGGAGAGCTTGTCTGCTGTTTTGATTTACGCGTTCTATTTCGTTGCTGTTATCACAGTTACTACCGCCCCAGATTACCTATCAATATATGCCCCCTTGGAAGTTACAGAACTTTAAATCCTCACCCAATATGCGTACACTATCTCTCTCGCTCCTCTATCTCTCGCGTTATCTCTCTGTTCCTTTTTATCGAAATCGTAACTTGCTTTAAAGCCCCCGGAATCTAATATGATTTTCCTTTTTATCCTGCTCCATTCTGCTTGCAGCTATACGGTGACGATTCTAGCGATTACGATTCCGTTGTGGATGAGCTAAGCATCCTTCAATTACCTCCGCCACCATCGAAGAGTTTGCTGCAGCACATGTTTTGCCTTCCATTGAACTAGCCACAAGTGTTGTAGCCCTCTCCGTGCAGCCAATCTGCAAACTCTTAGCCGAGTGAGAAGGACGGCACAGTGATGACAGCGACTACCGGGAGGAGAACGTCTCGATCCAGCAGCCCTCTGTGACACTGTACTGAACCGACAGAATCACTGCGCAACCTTAACCACGAGAACAGGAATTACTTCAGCGATGTGTTTGATTTTTAGGAGTTAGCTAAAATCGCGTTCTTATATTTTTGAGTACTTTGCGCGGGAGATGAAAAATAGATCCGGATTATTTGGTTTTGCGGTCAAAATGAGAGATAGAATTGGTTGTTTTTTTTTTCATAGCGTACAGTTTTTTGTGGTCAGAGAAGTGTCTATGTGTGCATGATGCGCAAGGGAAGCTAGAATACATTCCATTCATAAATTAGTAGTTGAAGAAATACAGCTAATGAATAAGATAATGAAACATAGTAGCAGTAAAACTGATTGCTGATCAAAAACACAAACGCAAGCGCGCTGGTTCGATGACGCTTATAGGAAGTGCGTATCATTTCCTTCCTTTTCTCACTCTCTCTTTCTCTCTATTTCTCTCTCTGTAATATCCATTTCTGCAACCATACCGATGTCGTTAACCTATACCACAGTCCCATTTTGTAACGTTTATTATCTATGCTTTGTATTTTGTATTTGTACTACATTGAAGTGTTTTCGCTGCAAAGAAAGATAGGAAGAAGTTTGAGTAACAAAAAAAAGTGAAACTACAACGGCAACGGAGCGCAAGCAGTGATGAAACGAACACGAATGCATGATCCGTGACAAAAAGAAAAAGAAAATCCTTGTTCTAGAATAACACAAGGCCAGAATGGAAGAGGAAAAGCAGAAACAAAACACTACAACCTCTAGCATACTATGGACACTAAACATATTTAACAAGAACTTATCATACAAACGTAAAAGAGAGTTTCAAATTCAAAACACGAACCCCCCCATACTAAATCAAACAGTCGCCCTGGTGCATCATTGTATTGCAAAAAAACAAAGAACAAACAAAAAGAAGATGTAACGAATAAAATCACAATTGCTATGTAGAATTATAGGCGGTTTTGCGATAAACGATGATGGAATGGAGAAAAACAAACAAACAAACAAACAATTTAATGATTCCGCTACTCCTTGCGCCAAGTTTGCGAATATTAGTAGCGCGTGTTGGCAACGCCTGCACGTGGAAGCGTTTTGTTTCCAATTCTTCCTCTCACTCTCTTTCTCCGATGCAAATGCGATTCGTGTTCGGTTTTGTTTTTCGCGGAGAAAGTGCATGACTACTGCGAACGAGCATTAACCACGTATTATAAACAAGAATAGTTAAAATAACAAATCAGAAGCATGTTACAAATGATAAAAAAAAAAAACAAAAAAACATAACAAAAGTTATACACAATTGCACAGTATCGTTAACAAAAGTAGTAGAATGGTAACCAAACACACAGACGAAATACAAACAAACAAACAAACAAACAAACAAACACACATACATATACACACACCACGGCTCCAGCAATTGATCGTTAATGTGCGGTTAATGTTGATTAAAGAGAAGAAGAAAACAAGAAAACAAAGGTGTGATAAAGGTGAACAGATGATGCTTATGAGGGCATAAAGAAAATGGGTTGAAAAATCAAAATTGATTCAAAGCACAGCTAACAAGCGCACTACTCAGCGAGAATGGTGTTATCCGTGAGGTGTAGAAGCTGAAGTGAAGCCACAAGCTAGAAACGGGGGTGTTTAGGTAACAAATTTACTATTAAGAATTACTATAACTAAAAGGGCGCTAAGAAGAATGAGAGAAAGAAGGACACACACACACACTGTGTAGAATGGAAAAAAAACATAACATCGGCTAACAGCGGCGTGCGTAGAGGTGCAGCTAACTACTAATTATCCTTCGAAAAGGTAAAATGCATTAAGGAAAGGAAAGAAGAAAATTTTAAAAATTTTAGACAAAAATTAAAAGAAAATGCGTTGAAAGCATGTAATAGTGCAGGCTGCAGACTAATGATCAGATTCACACGAACTGCTGAAGAAGAATGTAAAAGAGGGGAGGGAAACGAAACAGCCCGTTCCTATTCCGGTATGGTACTGGCGTGTTGGCGGGTGAAGCAGCCAGCAGCGTTCGTCGTATGTAGTAGTTGTGCCCGTTTTTTGTACATGAGTTCCCTGTATGATGGCAGTATATGATAGCAAAAATTACACAGATATAAAATGCAACAAACAAACAAAAATCCAAAATTCGTAGTAGAAAAAAGCGCACTGCAAACAAAACAGAAGAGAAAAAAAAATAGGGAAAGGCAAAAAAACATTTAAAAGAAAAAAATGCAAAACTCACTGATATAAGGATATATTATAGTATGTGGAGGAGATAGGCAGAAAGCAAAAGTAATTCTCTTGAAGAGCTGTTTGGCACTTTGCAGCAGCGTTTGTTCCACCCTTCCATCCGGATTGTTTTGAATGAGTGTTGTGAGTATATTTCCCCGTTTGTTATTTGTTTTGCATTTAAAAAAACAGCGAACTCGAATTAGATAAAAAAGCAGCAAATCGGTGTATCGGTTACGTCCTTCAAATCGAATTGTTATTAAAAATCCTATTGACTGTATTCCCTATTTCGTGTTCGTAACAAAGAGCTGACAGAGCCTGAATATTTATCGTGACTTGTTTTAAAAACGGCCCTCCTCCCCCCTCCAAAGGAGAGCAACGTTTTGCTGCAACGCAACCAAACTGAGACGAAGGTTTGCAGTATTTTGATATGATTGTTGTTGGTGATAATACGTACGATTTTTGAATCGACATTGTTTTTCTCAAAATCTGTGTAAAAGAATATGTTTTTTCTGCCTAATAGAAACGAAAACTAAAGGATAGCGCCAGATGAACCGATCACAAGCGAGAGCAGGGTAGAGAAAGCGAGACACCACACCTTTCTTGTGTAGAGTATAACGGAATCATCGAGCAGAGAGAGAGAGAGACCTATCGATGTGAAATGTGTAGTAAGAATGGGTTTTTGATTTGCATTCGTTACTTATTTGGTTCTATTTTTTAACTTTCCGTTCCAGAATAGGTACTTACGTTTGTACTTTTCTTACATATTTAACAAATGATTTCCTGTCGGGGTTAGCTCCGTTCTTTCAACGTGTACGTTACATTACCATTCTCATGCAGCAGCATTTTTTGTCTTGTTCTTCTTCAAAGTTTAGTTTATAATAAGTTACTTTTATTACTAGCAACGATATGCATACATATTATATTACATATAAAAAGCTACACAACCGATTCAGTATCCGACATACATGATGTATTTAATAGTATTTTTGCTTTTTGCGCACTTAGGGTAAATAGTTTACTGTGTGTTTCTTTTTTTTATAGCAGCAATTTTTGTGTTTTTTTCTGTATTTCTTTTTATCCAACCATCTTTGATCCAAACCATCTTCTTTTTTCCCGTTCTTATCTCAACTTCCCCTGAATGAGATTGTGTGTGTTTGTTTTTCTTTCATTAAAACATACCCTGTTTAGCCCAAAAAATACGATTAACTTATAACTGAAACACACACACTAATAACACAGGAGCGGAGAAACAGGCAGTATCGAGGGAATAAAAATTAAACTTAAAAGAACAAAAAAAAAACAAAACAAAACAAAAGAACAGCAACAAACACAAGGATCGCTGAAATTGAAACTATTTCAAATAAAAAATTATAAAATCAATCTTCTATGCCGGGGGCAGCGCGATCGATCGATGGTTGTGAAAACGTCCGAAAGCTCTCGCCTGCTTTGTTCGGCTACCGCTTACGGTACCGTAGTCGTCCCACCAGCATCGAACACTTCGGCACCGTTCACTGTCAGTCGGTGAACGATGCCTTCCCGCTTGTTGCCGCTGGTTCGCGCACTCAGCACGAACGTGTTGCCATCCTCCAGGAACGTTGTGTCAGTTCCGCCGTCAACGAATTCTCCCTGCGGAAGCAAACGGTTCAAACAAATGGTATAGAACATAGAAAGAACGCCCCGTAACAACAAAGTGGTGTACGTACGTTCTCTTCGATAAGCTTCCCGTTCACGTAGATGTTGAGTGTATTTTTTTCTACCAAAAAAAAAAAAAAGAAACAAAAAACAATCCCATCAATTCATGCATTTCTATTATTGTTTGCATTTCGTTGTAGGAGAACATTCAATGCCTCCAACCCACCAAGCACAATCCGGTAGAAGTTATCGCCCAGCTTCGCTTCCCACGTTTTGAGCGCTTTCGCTTGGCTCTCCGTGAACTGCTCGTACGATTTGCCGTCCACGAACAGGGAGTAGCTGTACCGGAATCCCGGCATCGGGTCGACCCGTATGATGCACCGCTTGTCCTCCAGCTTGAACATGTCCTCGCCGACCAGCTTGAACATCCAGTCGCGCCGGAACACTTCCTGCTTGTCGATCCACAGCACCCGCTTGCCGCTGGCCGTACCGTGCTCGAACTCGATCTCGTACACCTTGCCGTACATGGGGACGCGCCACCGGGCCACCACCTCGCGGTGCGGGCCGGCCGCCCCCTCCTTACCACCGAGCGGTGGAATGTTCGACAGGATGTCGGCATTGTTTAGCATCGTGGAGGGTAGCAGGGTGTAGAACGTTATTTTGAACGAATTGTTGTAAGGCGTAGGAGTAGAAGCAGACTATAGTGTTGCCATTTTACCCTGTTGTGGGAGAAGATAACAAACTATTCAGTTTAAAAATTATAAACCTCATTTCATAGGGTCTTTATAAAAGTCACGTAAACAAACGCACGTGGCCCTTTAAATCGATTTTACATGCTCGATTGCATAAGGTTACATGGTTTTCGAGGTTCGTTGTTTATCGTGCCGTGTTGGAGCAGTTTATAGCTGGTGTTAAAGTGGTGTACAATAAAGGTACGCCAAACGCAAAACGACCTTGCATGACAGGGATATAAATGTGCACACTCCACGTGTAACATGCTGTCGGTGGTCGATGATTGAATATCCTTCGCACGCTTCTGTGTAACGGAACGGCATCCAGCTCACAGGGACTAGTAGTGGGCAAAGGCGATGAGCGATTGCAACGAACCAACAACGAATGTTGAGGTTGTTTTATTCTTCCTCACTTGCGCCAAAGTAAAAGCACTGCTTTGAGTTCTGACGTCGTGTGTGCAAGCTTTCGCGCCCATGTCAGTTGCTGAAAGGGCAAAATTATTACAATTGCAAGGGCACACGCACGCATTCCAACAATATCATATGGTTGTCTAGAGTGACGAATAAATCAACACACAGGGTTGTTTGTGTTTTGTTTGTCGTGAAGGATGGATAGCATTGAGGCTCATGAATAGGAGTTTGTGTGTTTATTTAACGAATAACAATTTACAATAGAAAGATAGAGCCTTAAAGAGCTTGTATGGCAGTTTGAATAAACGAAACAAGTAACTCATGAACTGCAATATATTTTCCTATTGAGAAATGTTTCTCATTTTCTTATATAACACATTTCATCATTTGATTAAAATTCGAAAGTGATTAAAGTAGTATATGCGATGCGATGTACAAAATATCGAACAAAAGAAAGCACTAATTAGGATGAACGATCGCGATAATGAATCCGTTCCAGTGATTTTCTCGCGTTTGAGATGAACTAAAATGAATGATACCTGGATGACCTGGATGAGACCTTTTGGATAATCGGAGAGCATCTAACTCTGCAGGCCATAATATTCCTCTCCAAATCATGTCTGCCTCATCCCTTTATCTCGTACAGACGATGTATTTGCTGCTTTTATTAAGAGGAACAAGTGATCGTTGTTAATGCAACTTAAGCTCTACTAAAACTCGTTTCAGAAATATCTTCCAACAAAGCAAAATCTATCTTTTTTGTGTAGTCTCCAATTTAAATAAAATAGGGCCGAGTTATGGGTCAATATTTCGTTTTTTAAATCATTTTGTGCATGTTTCACAAATAAACAGCGCTTTGCTTTTGCACTGTGACACACTGTTGTTGGTATTAGAATAATTAAAATATTTATTTTCATAGCAACCATGCGGACTTAATTCAATTTATTGGCATGCCGACGGTACCAATATTCAATTTACACGCTCTGTCGTGAAAAATTAATCATTTTCACGCACACACCGGTCGCGCAATCACGGTCGGAACGTTTTAGTTGACGCACCACCGCTTGCTGGTGGTAATTGAGCAAACCTGCTTTTAGCGCCGCCTCCTTCACGAAGCAGTCGTGGCCGAGTGGTTAAGGCGTCTGACTCGAAATCAGATTCCCTCTGGGAGCGTAGGTTCGAATCCTACCGGCTGCGATGAAGAGATAGTTTTTTTCTTCTCACAAAATTTGATCGTTACTTGTTGGCCACTTCTCTTCTCTGCAATTACACTCGAACTGTTTTGTATTAATCCAATTTTTTTTTATTTGATTCAATTAAAACTGTAACTGCTTGCATAAGGTTGCCCTTTTTTCCACCAAAAACACAAAACATTCTGCTCGTTTTCAAGCTCAAGTTCAAAGCGCTTTGTTACTATTTACACCTCGATCTTGATTTATTAATTCCCTCCTCACGGCTTTTTTCCTCTTCAACTTCTTTCATCACTCGTATTTATTTCCGTACCTTCGAAGGGTCGCTCCGAAACTGTCGCGACTCAACTTTAATAACTCTTTAACAGCTAAACTGGTCGGAACTAATCCTTTCCGCGGGGCGAACGAATAAGCCACGAAGAGAAACACAGCACACACACGTTTGTTGTTCACGCGTTCCACCGACCAACTGACGTGGCGTGGTGGCCCAGTGTGGAGTTTTAAGAGGTCCTGTGTGTTCAGCCCTCGCGGGAGGGGTTGTAGTGTTTTGCTTTATCGAACCCCCTCCCGAACGCGCACCGGAAGCTATAGAGCCTTTTCGGGTTTGAAGGGAAACATAAAACGGTGGTGTGCTCGGGGGGGTTGGTTAAAGGATGTTGCCGATGGCATGGCGGTAGTGTCGGTAGCTATCGACACAGCAACGGTGTTTGCTTCGTGGGTGGGGGAGTATGGGTGGCAGTACCACAACTTGGCTGGCAGCATGAAAACACAAGGATCGATTCCACTATCAGCACGTTTAGGGTCACGGGGGCGCAGAGGACACGAAGCAATACTGGCGCTAGAAAAGTGTAGAAGTTTACAGTGAGTGACGTATAATTGCGACAGTTGATTGAATGTAAATAAAAAATTTATTGTTTAATAATTTTTAAATATTATATAAATTTTATTTCATGCTAAATAAAATATAACAAATAAGGTGCTAATCCATCTTTGTTTAATAAAATAAAGTCAAAGGTTTTTAAATTATTTCCCACACTGTTCCTCCATGCGCTCAGTGGTGGGCTCAAACCTCCCCATGTATTTCCTAACATTTATTAATACCCGTTTCGAAAGCTGCATAAAACCATGGTTCTATGACCCCTTCCCGTGCCTTCCTGATGGAACCCTCCATCCCCCTTCCCCCGGGGGAAGTGTAACGATGAATTTTTGGAAGCTTTATTTCGGAACGTTCCGGCGGCACTGCCCGAAGGTTTGAACGGTTTTGTATTGGTTGTTATGAAATCGAGTACATGTGCAAGAATGCGAGCCTTTCTAGGTCAACGGGTGGGCTGGGAAATGAGAAAGAAGACAAAAAAAGGAAGGAAAGAAAGTGAAATTTCGGCATGTGCAATGTTTTGCAACAGGATTGCAGTTTGATGCAGTCAATGGAAAGCGGATTTTTTGTTGATTCTTTTAGAGTTGCAATTGGGATTGTTGGAAACTCAAATCCATTTTCAAATTTGATATATTGTGCAGTTAATTTTTTATATTTTGTTTTGCTAATTTCAACGGTATCCTGGTGTATTGGTAAGGTGTGAATTTAATGTTGTGGTCACTGCGTCGTTGTCATGGTTATTGCAGTCGCTGTAAAAAGCTAAAGAGGGTGAAGGCCACAAGATGTGTGTCTGTGTGTGTGTCGATGGAATAGTCCTGTTGAAGACCCTGAACTTGACTGATATGAAGTGTGTGATCGGGAGAATATTTAATTTGTTGTATTGATTTTTGTAAAATGTGTTATGCTTCTTTATGGACAGTGTGGTTTTCTCTTTTCTTCGTTTGGTTCTAGTTAAGTTGTAGGTTTTTTTTTGTATCTAAGGTAATTTGAATTAATATTTACATATTTATCAGTATCAACTCGTATGTGTTGAATTCATTTATTTTTTAGTGTTCTTTTTTCTATATTTAATTAATCATTTGGGATATCTTTCATTAAAGTATTACTGGCTGGTGAAAATTTGTTACGTTTAGCATACCTTTAGGCGCTTAGCAAACGAGGACAATTAGTTTCTTGACTTTCACGTTGCTTTACTTTGTTTTACCTTTCTACGCCATTTTTGTTGTTGTAAATCGAGTTCAACTGCACAGACAAATTTATTAAGAAAAAAAAACATCTTTCTTAATTAGCTCATTCACGACAGAAGCGGGTAAATAATTAAAACATTTACCCTAGCAGTGTCCGTGATTAAAGCATAGGAGCTTCTCCTTTTTTTGCATAGGAAAACAATCCATGCTCCCAACATTAATGCCAGCAGCAAAAGGACCATCAACCGCCTTGCCGGTGGCCACCGTTTTGCGGTTGCACGCTACTACTATCCTTTCGCGCGGCACGCCCGGGGAATGTCATCGCGTGCCGTGCCCCAATCGTGAGCAATGTGTAGTAACAACAGCAAAAAAAAAAGAAACAAAACCAAGACATAACTCTTGCCAGACAGTATCGTAAGCCTTTTTTGCTGCTTGCCTGCTTGCCTTTTTTGCTGCTGGGAGGCGGTGGGCGTAAAGACAAAAAGTTAATTGTGAAATAGTTTCGATTCGGGAATAGTTTTATCTGTTGAGCTTTTTTTATTATTATTACGAGCGATTTATAGCTCGTGTAGCTATTCTTCTTACCACAGCACGGCTTGATAAATCTAATGTCGAACGGTGAGGCCATACTTGGGGCATAAAGAAGGACATATCGAAGGGACATCATGTCGAGCATGGTGATGGGAAGCTCGTTCGCAACACGGTTGCAAGTGGGCGAAGGTTTTGGATGGTGTCGCTGTCGTGAAGTTCGCAATGAATGGTACAAGGATAGCATTGATAGAAAAGAATGACACACAGCCTTGCGAACACAATTGCCTTTTCGGTATGACGAGTTCAATATTCATTCAAATTCAAAAGAAAGTACCTAAAAGCTTCTTTATTCTATGTCCATTCGCTCGACAGTGTGCCACTGTGTTCGATGAGAAAAGAGGGAGGAGCTACCAGTACATCGATTGCATACTTGTAGGCGTTTACGCTGCGGCATAAAATTAACGTTAATAAAAGACCTTTCAAAGTGTATTTTTTGCAACACATGTAGATAATAAACTTCAAACTAAAATATGATAAAAATATAATATAATAAAAAAGATAAAATTTATAAATAAAATTATGGAAATAAACTACTTTACTTTTGATTTACAATAAAATTATTATCGTTTGTTGTAGTAATTTTATTCCAAAACGTCTCACCTTGGCCGTGCATTATTTAGCTGCTTGATATTATTAAAAAAAATCCCAACCCAAACTATATATATTCGAAACAACTTTCCCATCGGAAAGACCGAACCGAAGGACGCGGGAACTCGGGAAAGGTGTGAAATGTCAATAAACAATAAATCAATAAAAACAGACCGATCAAAAAGGCGAACAACCGACGAGCATAGGCACAAACAAGAAACCTTAGCAAACTTTCCCCCGAGTCCAAATCCGTACGCTGGCGCAAACGGGGAAATTTTAAAGGCCGCTCGTTATGCGCTTTGTTCAACAAAAGCCCCTGGTGCCTGGCGCACAGTAATTATGGAAATCCACCCGCACCCCGCACTCGGTTTGTCCCGCACTCTGAGCTCAGGTACCCGGGAGGGAAGAAGGCCAGCCATAAAGCCAAGCCAGGGGGAAAAGCCGGCGCTTCCTGTGTGTCAATGGATAGATATGCGCATAAAATATGCAAAACTGTGCGTGCATTTGCTCTGTTCCGTTTTTAGTCCCTACGGGGGAAGGGAGGAAGCTAACGATCGTCAGAGACAAGCTGGCGATGGTGTGAGACACAAACGAGATGAGGCGAAAAAAATGGCATTTGCAAGGAGATGAGTTCGAGGAAAGTTTTCCTTGTTTGTTTGCTGGTTACTTCCTCTTCACTAGAATTGCAAGGTCGTTTGTTTCCCGCTGTGGGATAACCCGGATCTTTAAGCGTTTGCGGGTGGTAGCGTTTCCTTTTTGACCCAAAGGGCAGCGATTGTGAGCATATTTTTTACATTTATCGCTCGTTTTATCCAACTCTGCAACGTTGATAGGAGCCGCTGATGAAGGAATGAAGGCTCACGCTGTGCTGCCATGTGTTGATTATTGTTGCAGAGACTTCAATTGAATGTTAAGCAGGAGAGTCGTTAAACATAATGTGTTAAATCTGTTTTGTATTAAATTCAGTTTATTTGTAGCACATGTTTTGGGAATAGTGATATATTATGTCATTTTATTTAGCTTTAGAATGATTGTTAAATCTCAAAGCTTCTTTGGGGATACAGAAGATTTATAGTTTACTGTAACAGCCAATAAAATGATCAATATAGTGCATTATATGATAATTTGTTATATACACTTTTGCGCTAGTTAAAATGTTCTGAAATTTCAACGCATTTAATTTTAATTATTAAATTCCATATCCATCAGAAAGGCTAAGTTCTGAAGACATAAAACTAATCATCGTCACTTATCAAACTAAATGATCTGAACTAAACTAAGTCTGACCTAACAAAAAAAGATGAAAAGAATACAGGTAGAGCTCAAAAGAAACTATCATAAACTTTGAGAAAACACGAGAGTAAAAGAAAACTTAGAAGAAGAATTAGAAAAATTAGAAGAAACAAGAAAGTTACGAAAAGAGAGGAAGAGAGTAATCAATATCAAAGAGATGATAAAAATGGTTAAACAACCTGAAACAGGATAAAAGAAGATCATTGAAATGATTTTAAACTAGGACTAAAGGCTTTAGACAAAGTGTTAAGTCCAAATACGGTGGCAATTTTCAATGAAATAGTTTCCAATCAATTGTTTGGAGTTCATAAAATGTACAAAAATATTCACTAAAACATTAAAAGAAAAAACAAAACTAAATAAAACATCTTCGACCAAATCAAACGATCGTTCGGTTCAATTTTGCCGCACAAAAAAAAACCGTTAACAGTTTGAAACGCTTCATCGCATCACTGCTACACGTATCAAGATCGCCTCACTCTGTCATCATCAGCCTGATGGCAAAAGATCCGCAAAAAAAATCCTGCCATCTAGAACAACTTCCACAGACACAGAAGAAGAAGAAAAACGGAACGATCTTTACACGTTATACATCCGTAACGTAATTTCGCTTTGCTCTGCTAGTCGTGCTCGTGTCACTCTCTCTCTCTCTCTCTCTCTCTCTCTCTCTCTCTCTCTCTCTCTCTCTCTCTCATTGCTACTCACACTGCTTCTCGTTCGCACAAAAGTAGTAAGCGAGATGCTGTGATCCTTCTTTGCGATGATCGGTTTTCCCGCTTTTCCGTGTTGCAGTTGTCGTACCATCGTCGTTGCTCGTGCTTGCTCGTGTTCCTAGGTACCGATCGATCTTACACCAGCAAAACGCGTCAGTTGGAGGTTGATCACGAGCGTGAACGGATGTGACTGACGGTGACGATCGTGTTTGAGTTGAGTGTAGGATTGTCGCGATCGCGCGCGCGTATATGTGTGTGTATTACGAGAGCATAGCGCAGTTGGTGTTCCCTAAAATAGTTTATGTGAGACTTTGTGTGATTGAGTGACAGTTAATTGCTTAAATTGCTCCGCTTTGATGCTATTAGCTGGCGCAAAAGGTGAAGAGGGAGTCGTTTTTTATTTGTGTTGTGGGTGAATACTTTGTGCGTGAGTGTACAGTGACCCAGGACGAGGACTGTCTGTGTGTGTGTGTGTGTGTGTGTGTGTGTGTGTGTGTGTGTGTGTGTGTTTGTTAGTGGGCTGCCCGGCAAACTATGTCCGGTGAACGTTCGGCCAACTCTCCAATGCTTATACTGGACATTAGTGGAGCCGGTGCCGGTGCTGCGCCTTCCAACACTTCACCCTACACGATGAAGAAACCGTCCTCCAACAACGTTTCTCCAGCAAAGCTGAAAGAGGAACAGTACGACGAGGCAGACAAACAGCAGCAGCAGCAGCAGCAGCTGCAACAGAGCCCATTGGGTGTAAGATATCATGCCGCAGCTCATCAGCAACATCTTCAAGTTCGCAATCTGCCCGATCTGCATCCAATCCATCCGGCCACTGGTGGACAGCATCGAGAGCCTCATGACCAGGACGGCCATCAGAACCCAGATTTTGGTGTGCTAATGTCCCAACCGACCTCCACAAACGCTCCAGCGGGAGATGTCCCTACCTCGCACCCGGTTTACTTTTACCCAACCCCAGCGCCAACGGAGACAACGGTCAACTCGCGCGTTGCCTTCCCAATGCTCCAGAACTACGGCGTCCAGAACGTGCTGGAGCAACCGCAAACACAGCCAGCGCTCGACACGTTGCCCTCCATCCTGGCGACTTACTCTACCTCCTGCGAGAGCGCTAAGAAGCGCCGAATGCTCGATGCGGACTATGACTACGAGTTTGATCAGAGTTCACTCAGCCCGGATGGTTATCAGCCGGAAAAGCGGACGCGCTACGACACAAACTACGGTGGATGGGCGTACGCTCCTGGGACGCCTGTGCCGCAGGAGTACAGCCACTCGAACGGCCCACACGCTTACGGTGGTAGTGAGCTGCTAATGTCACGTGCTAATGGAACGCACGGCGGACACGCCATGAACGGGCTGGATGCGGATGAATCTTCCTCCAATGGGTCGTGCAATGTGACCGGATGCCACTGTGAGACGATCCAGATGAAACCGATGATGTACGTATCGGAAACGGCGGCTACTTATGAGTCATCGGGTGTGGTTTACTATCATCCAGCTGGTCATCACCATCAACATCAGGAGCAGATGCCAACGATCGTACCTGCTCATGCCGCGATCGATACGACACCAACCCACAGCCCGATCGGTGCCGACAGTTCCCTGTCCGTGTGTTCCGGCTCTCCCCTAAAGCTGGACGAATCGAGCTGTTCGGTGGGAAAGTATGGGCAGGATCGAGCACAACCAACGACCGTCGCCATGCTCGAGCCTACGGCTGGCGAGCAAGCGATCTCCCCTACCAGTACGAGCGGCGCCGACCCACAGACCGTCGGTGCCGTGGGTGGAACCAGCCGCAAACCACGTGCCGGGCGTATCCGGAAGCGAAGCGTGAAGGAATCGGTCAGCTATCAGGAGGTCCAGAGCCAGCGGGTGATTGCGAACGTGCGCGAACGGCAGCGCACGCAAAGCTTGAACGAAGCGTTTGCCTCGCTGCGCAAAATCATTCCAACGCTGCCGAGCGACAAGCTGAGCAAGATACAGACGCTCCGGCTAGCTTCCAGGTGAGTTTTGGGGGATTTGTGAAAGAATTGAAACAAATTAAAGGGAAATGATGAAATATGTATGCTGGGTGAAGTGAAGATATTAACGAAAGTTTCCAGCTGGCCATTCAGGCAATCTCTCGACCTATGAAGACAATTTTCAGGACTATTGGATGGGTGAAATCAAAGTCATAGGTTGAAGAATCTTAAGTAAACTTAAGGTTATAAAAAGCGATCATTGACTTTTCGGACCTTCTTTGCCGTTAAAAGCTTTTCTGGAATATTCTCCCATTCAGAATGATGGCTTCGCCTGACCCACAAAAACTTGAGGTTTAGTTTGTTATTTTTTAAAGTGCTTTTAGTCTCTCAAGCGCTACTAAATTGTACTTTGATTTAAGCAGTATTTCTCATGGTAGCCTCCTAAGGAAGTTTGAGCTCTTCTAGGGTTTGGACTCGTTCCACGATTTATAAGGCGTTTCCACACAACTGGTTGGCCCGTTCGAATTTAAGAAAATCCTGAAATGATGCTAATAACTGTGGGAACGTTTAAGAACTACTCACTTACCTACTTACTTATCCGGCGCTACAACCGCTTTGCGGTCTTGGCCTGCCTCAGGAGTGTCCGAAACCGCTCACGGTCTCGCGCCTTCGTCTTCGTCAGTCCGTTATCCCGGCCTTAATGGCGGACGCCTCCTGGCGAGCTTGATACGCTCCACGACAGCTGAGGTCGCCGTACATCTCGTATAGCTCAGCATTATAGCGGCTCCTCCATTGTTAAGAACTACACGAGAAATGATTAATATATCGTTTAATATCTCCAAAACAATTTGAGAAATGGTACAAACAGTCCCTAAAAAAACATTTTAAAGACTCTCTTTGCAAACCTGAAAAAGATCATTTTCCGTTTTCAGTAGATCATTTTTCATTAGTCAAGGGCATGTAGAAACACTCCACAACTAATTCAACGGGATGATTAAATGACATAATTTCAATTGATCTAAACAAAGTCTTAAAACACATTGATAAACATATTTAAATTGGGTATCCATTTACATTTTATACACAATTTTACCATCTCGCTACCATGTAAAGCAAAATTAGTATTCCCCTTTCACGATCATTTCCTTAACTCTTTCCCAAAGCTGCACGTGTGGTGCGAATCGATGAAAAATGGTCACTTTACGATCATTAATAATTCCCCATTCATATGATGCGACCGTCCCAGCACTCGTCTCGGCCGCTCATTTGTAACTATCGCAGTGTTCCTCGTGAGAATGTTAATGTTTCGGGTGGAAAATTAATGTGCCACTGCGCGCAGCGGGCACACACAACGCACAAAAGATAAAAGCAGCAACGATCGGGTCAAAAAAGAAAAGCGAAAGATAGATGGATGGAGATCAGCACACAGGGAAGGGCAGGGAAGGGGGGAACGAAAAAGAAAAAAAAGGCAAAGTATCCGGCTGCTGGGCGAGAAAAAAATAAATAGTCACCCCGGCACACCCGGCACGAAACGGCATTTTCCACGCGTCAGTACGGGAAAATGATCAATGGATTTTGATCGTGCGAATGACATGTGTACTGGCAGGCTGCTGATGATCATGGTGGTGGTGGTGGTGGTGGTGGTGGTGGTGTGTGAAACTTTTTTGCGACATTATTAAATTTCAATAAGAAACACCGGTATTGGAGCTGCTCGATCGATCGGCTACGAAGTCGACTCCACACCGGGTGCGATTGATTTATAGCGATCGTTAGGATGGGAAAATTGACGTACACACAAAAAAATGCATATTTAGAAATAAATTATGTCGCCTTTTCCTGCTGTCACTGTCTCTAAGCAGTGAAAATCGTATTATGATTTACAACACACGCGCAGCACCACGCACACCAAGACAACCAATGATTGGAACGATTTATGAAGATACATATGATCGCGCTTGGGGTAGGTAAAAAATAAATAAATAAAATAAAAACGTTTTTGCTTACGCCCAGAGGCTAGGCAAACGCCATTCGAAACCATATCAAAGCGGCGGCAACATTGCGCCTTGGGGTTACGCATTCGCGGCGCAAAGTCATCGATTTCACTTTCGATTAGTGTCACGAACGATCTAATGCTCATTGGGGGGATTTTGGAGGGGAGCGACCAGGCCGTTCGGTGGAGACGCCTGGTCGTGGAAGAGCTGTGGGCAAACAGTGTTACATTTGGCAGCAAATGCGAGACGTTTGTTTGCTCATTTATTTGGTAATAATTTTCAAATAAACAAACAAAAAATGGAATGGAAGAAGCCTCCATTTTTGACGATTTTTGCACACAAAATGATTACAAAATGTGTTTGAAATGATTACAAAAACACTCTTTTCCCCTTATCTGCTTCCCAAGCGCCACCAATGGTGTCATTCTTTTGCCCATTTTTGTGTTGCTCCTTTTCTCCTCCACTATCTGCCAAGTACTTGCACCGTACACAAAAGAAACTAATGCCGCCGGTACCGCCGTACAACTCCGGCCGCATCCGTATGGCGCATCGGCGTGTGACAAGTGCGACATAAATTAAAAACGAAGAGCCACACACACACACACACACACACACACACACACACACACACACACACACACACACAGTGACACGGTGAGTGGATGATGGAAGCACACACGATGCACGCAGTCTCGCGGGGGAAAGTGAGGCGAAGAAATTTGTTGAAATTTGAGACACCAAACAAAAACGGGACAACCGCAAACGTAAGAGCGTTTCTCAAAAGCCGCGACTGGTTGGAAAGTGCGTGTGTGTGTGTGTGTGCACACGCAGTGCTGGATAGGATCAAACGGCACTGGTTAGTGTTTGCTGGGGGGCTGAGCCCTTCTTGATGACTTGAGCGGCAAGAATGATCTATTGCTTTATCCTCTTTTTTTAAGTTTATTTCTTAGCGTCGGTTCGTTGCTTTACCTTTTTTTTGTTCGTTTTATGCCAACATTGGCAAGAGTTTTAATTGTACCGTACATCCTGTTTTGAAGTTGTATGTTGAACTATTCATATGAGAGATTAGACTACGTGTTTAACCGATATTATTCACATAAAAGAGAGGATAAAACATTAACTGAAGACTTCATTCTCTATTTCACCAAATCCAAAGCCTACCTTGGTGATCTTCGTTGACATTTTTCAGCATTTCAATCTTTAAACAATACTTACTGCAATTTATCGCCAGAATATACATTGTTTAAAGACAGTTAAAGTCGCTCTTCAGAATCCTCAATTCCCTCCTATTAATTACCAAAGTAAACAACTCCACGCCTCAAAGGCCTCAATAGCACAACCAGCAAATCAACGCCGGCAGCGCTTGCTAAGACCCACTTCACCACGAATTCAATCGCTAACGATCTAATGCTCACGATGGATGAGTGTGTGACATGATGATGAGTTTGATCGAGAGTGTTTATAGCGCCCACCCGCAACCCTTCAAGTGGTTCCTACGACAGGTCGAGTGTCGATCAGACGCGCTAGACAAAGGCAAACACACACACACACACACACACACACACACACACACACACACACACACACACACACACACACACACACACACACACACACACACATACACACACACACACACACACACACACACACACACACACACACACACACTTTTTATAGACGTTGTAGAGCATAGCACACACGGAGGCACATAAATTCTATCATTCTTTTGTGCGCATACATCACTCACACACACGATCGAATGGGGAGCCACCGTCGCCACAGGAGTGTTGTACACACTGTCGAACACATGTGTTGCGGAACTTTGGTGGGAAAATCGGTCGCGTTCCCGCGCTCGAAGGTAGCGCGATGATGTCATGGAAAGCAACTGTACAGAGGGGGAAGGTGGAGTGCAGGACCTCCATCGTAAGCCTGCTTCCAGCCCCGCCTTGCTCCAGGAAATTACGCAGAACAAAGAGCAAAAACAGTAACAGGGAGCAAGCAGAATGGTGGTAGAATGGTTTGCTGGGTGAGCGATCAGCGAGTCGGGATGGGGTGCTGGATCGCAGCCCGGTTACTGTGGGACCGGAGATTCCATGTCCCTTGGGGCAGGGGCACAACGAAAAAAGGGGAGTCGTGTTTTTTTGTTGTTTAAAATGAATGAGTTACGCCATCTTAATCCGGGGAGTTGTGTACGATGCGATACGCGAAACACATGTGCGTGCGGAGTTGTTGTGGTAGCAGAAATGGAGAAGAAATAGAGAGACACTTTAAGGGGGGGGGGGAAGAAAGATAGAAAAGTGACGCTCATCAAGCAGGTCAATTTGGGGCAATTATTGTTATAAAAATTTGGAAGAAGAAAAACACTCACATCTTTAATAGCCTCATAACAAAAAATGGCCCAAAATGGCCGAAAAGCCACAGTCCACGACACAGACCTGAAGAATCCGTTCACATGGTAAGCACTTTATACATAAAAAAGAGACAACTTTGCTTCACTTGTTTGGAGAAGTTATGCTGTTTATGGTTGCAAGTAGTTTGCAAGAATTTCACAACATGAATAATTCGCTCTCGCTTACACTCCGGCTTCGCTTTCCGCCCGTTTGAAAAGGCACGCTGACACGATGAGTGACGCGCTGGATGGTGGGGCGCAATGGTGCAGTGGTCTGGCAGTTAATTAACTTCACGTTTTTATGGTAAACCGCAACGAAACGCGTGTAACGAATGAAGGAAAAAGAACGGTGTAAGAACAGTAAAGTACTGTTATACATAGCAGCTTATGCAAACATTCGTAATATTTGTAAGGGTTTACTGGGATGCTTTTATGAGACAAACATTGCATCGATCGGAAAGCATTATTCGTTCTCTCTCTCTTTGTCTGAAGAATGTTTGTAACATTCCAATCGTTTTGGAAGAGCATTATGGAGGACCTGAAAACTTGTCTTTAAAGAGTAATGAACGGAATCAGATCTGCTCATAACACCCTTTGTATGATCACACCCTGGATAATGATCACACACCTCCAATAGACAGCTTAACTAAATATGCTTTGAAAAATAGTCTTTTTCTCTGCGCTTGGTAGTAATTTTTTGAATCAAATATGCAACAAAAGGAAGCAAAACACTGATTAATGTACTTCAGGTTGTGAAGACACAATTATGTCACCGAGAGAGATCAATTAGATCCTCAAATTTGCGTCTTGAATAAGACTTCATCAATAGACAATCAAGACAATCTTCAATAGCTACGTTTACTACAATAAATCAGATTACAGTAGCTTTACCTTGAAAGATAAAGCGATCGTTAGACACAAACGTTGACGGTCGCAATAAGAGCTTGGACGACCTAACTCTAATTCAGAGGTTCTTCAAGCTATTTTGGATGACAAATTGACCAAAGGTGATGATCCTTTCTTTAATATTGAGTCTGAAAGTTATACATTTTATTCCAATAATAACTCTACATATAGACAACAGCAAACAAAAACACTTGTTGAAACACTGCCCTTTACATCTTACAACGATTCCTTCCTTTTGTCTGTGTCTTGTGTCGAAAGTAATTAGACAACCATCGTGCACACAAATCGATTCCCCTTTGCTTTGTTTCATTTTCCCCGCACTACGTACTGTCATCACGTCGATCCCGTCTTGCACTAGGCTCACTAGGGGGAAGGTTAAACCATCGGTCTATAAATTCGTCCCCTGTCAATGTGTGTCAAGGGGACGCTAGGACGCACCCATTGCCTACAACATTGCCTTTTACGCCTGCCTCAGCGTTTAGCTATCAAAGTCTTAGCTGTCAGGGGCGAGAAGAAAAAGGGGGGAAAAAAACGACACGAATCATAACGAGCGATCGTGGTGTTACTCGGCCCGATCGCGCACTAAAGCGATCATATCCCGCCGGGGCCTGCGAAGTGGCTGACGAAGTGAAACGATGTGAAGAAAGCCAAGCATCGGACGAAATTTATCACCTTCCTCGTGAAAACTCCTTTCACACAGTGCGGTGCGTCACAGCAGTACCTGTGACACGACCGGCGATGTTTCCGTGTGCTGGCTTGTCTTAGGTAAGGAACCTACAACTTGTCTGTCACGCAAACGATCGAGGTCGATCCTTCTGATGGAACATAAAGATGATTATCCCCACAGGAGTTTGATTCGAGCCGGGGCATTCTCATACTGGCCGACTACCCCTCAAGAGACAAATGGTTGATGATTTCCGCGGGAAAATTCGAATCAAGCGTGGAATGAGTTTTTGTCGTCTTTTCTTCATCACGACTATACGGAGAGGGTTTCTTCTTGCGCTGAAAAACAAGTGTCAAAAACGCTCGAGTCTCGCTGCGAGGTACGAGCAAACGTCGCAAGGCGGAAGAAGGCGAGCAGCTGGCCTGAACCTTACACCATCACCGCAGAACGGGCACGGAACGATCAGCTCGATGATTGATCGCTTTACACACCACCGCCACCGCTGTTGTAGAGAACGGAGGGTTGTGCCTAGTGAACAAGATGAACGGTTTTTAATTGACTTTTTCGGGAAGTAGTTTGTCTCGCGTACGGACCATTTTTCACACCATTCTTCGGTCACGCCACTGCGCGCTGCCTGCTTCCTTTGTTCTGTGCAGGAGTTATGCGGTTTAATTAGCTTTTGATCGGTTTATTTGGATTTTTGGGAAATTTTGGAAGCCGATCGCTCACGGGAGTGGTGGATATTTATTATCTTAAGCAAGGTAGCATCAAGTTAATCGGTTTGCAGCGTTGTTTATTATTTCTTTAGAATATTTAATGTGCTCTCGCTGTACTCGCGCGCGAGAGTGTAAAAGACTCCCTTGCCTTTTATTAGTTTCTGGCCCACTTGGAAGCATAAAAAGCCGAGCCAAGCCGGGGAGGCGCAATTCAGACACCGCACTCTGTCTGAAGCTGGCCGACATTTATAGGTCGGTGTGCCGGTGGCAGTAGGCCTGCTTCATTTCCGGTCGCTGTTAAAAGTGTCGCTTTATGGGATGCAATAAATTTGGTGAGGATGCCGTCTCTGCCGTCTGGCGTCTACTTTGTCCAGCTTTGTTCGCCTGGCCCACGGACGGTAGCAGGCAGATGGTAGATGGGTTTGGATAGTTTGGCTGGCAAAAATGACTGCAAAGACTGGGAAGATCGGTAGGTTTATGAGTCAATGTCCGCAAAGCGGCAAACACTGGAGGTGCTTGGTAAAATGGGTTTTCATTTAAAATGGGACGCTTTAAGTATGGTGGATGTTCAAAGATGTTTAGTGTTAGGGATTTAAAGCCTCAACAAAACATACTTATCCAAGCAAAATGTTAAGTATGAGTTCATTGCAGAAGTTATATACAAAGCCACTTTAGTGCTAGGAACCAATCTAAAACAAATAATACAACATTTAAAGCAGCGTTGGAATCGAAAACGAAGCCTTTACAACAATGTTATAGCATTGGTAAGAACAGAGACAGCAGTTCAAATATAGTCCATTACCAAACCTGATTTAAAGTCGATGCCATCATAAGCTTCAGTACAAGCAATATGATCTAGTTATTCGTCAATCCATGAACGACACTTAATATAAACAAACTGAATAGATCTAGGATTGGAACTAAATCGAGATCAGGTGCTAGAATCAGATATAAGATTAGTTTTGAGACTGCCCGTAATAGCTGGATAGGAACAAAGACAATACGCACGATTACAATAATAGGGTGTTGAGTGACTTCATCCAAGTTGAAATGATCCAGAATTAGTATGATCAGGAGAAACGATCACGACAAAGATATTCACCAAACAGGGACATACAATCAGGATCAACGATCATGATCTTGCTAATATCATAGTAACTACTTTGATGATCATACCTCATCCTGAATCTCTGTAGAACCCAACGGAACCAACGTCATGACACGTCGTGCAAAACGTAACCTTCCGTAAACTCCCAAACAAATGTAAACACCATTCCAAACTTCCCCCAAACTGCCATTTTTCCCGCACAAAAAAAAAACCCACCATACAGGAAATCCACACCAAAATTCCGAAACCTTTTGCTTGGGCAAGAGAGAGCATGCAAAAAAAACCCAATCTTTATCGCTCCATCCGTTTTATGTGAAAAGGTTTAATCCAATCAGCCGGGTTCCAGCCGGGTTATACCCAAGGGTCGCAACGATTCCGAAAACCCGAGTTCATTGCCCGTTCCTTTTCAAAAATGGCGATCAGCTGGCCGTAAGACAGGGGGGAGTGACCGAGTAACAGGATTCTGGTGGGAAATCCTGTTATTCTGCCTGTTGCTACCTGTGTGACTTCAAACGAATTCGAAATGGCCTTGCGGCGGCGGCGACGACGTACCCGCAGCAATGGACAAAAATGGCGTTCTGGAAAAGGGGATGGGCGTTTGTTTGTTTGTTTGTGTTGTGTTCATTAGCCACCTGAAACGTAAATGGGTCTCGCAGGCTTCTAATGCTTCCCCTTTTTTTCCTTCTCTCTCTCTCTCTCCTTCGTTTGCAGGTATATTGACTTCCTGTACCGGGTACTGTCCAACAACGAGATGCCGGCGATGCGCGAGGAGCACAAGAATATGGCCGTTTCCGGTGGCAATCTGCAGTTCAGTGGCAGCGGCATACTGGCCCACGAGAAGCTTAGCTATCTGTTCAGCGTCTGGCGAATGGAGGGCGATTGGAGCAACGGATCGGCCGGTGGCGATGGTGTGGAGATGGGCGAGAGTGGCGATGGTGGTGGTGGCAAGGAATGACTAGACGGGCGGTTCCGGTTTCGATGAAACCGGAACTACAAAGACAGGAGGTAAATGGGATGGGCGGATGAGTGCCTTATTATAATAGTTGGTAAGGTATTATAACGTTTAACGTTACGATTTCGGTTTCGGACAGGATCGATTCTGTGTTCCATTACCTCGGATCTTCGCGATCACGTGCGATGCGGAGTGGAAACGAGGGTAAAGTAAAGTATTATATGTTCGTAAGAGAGAGAGAGAGAGGATGTTGACGCTCTTTTGATTTGCTTACAATCATTTGCTACACTTTCCAATAGTTGTACAAGGCTTATGAAAAGTCAAAGTGCGAGAAAGAGAGAGTGAGAGAGGTTATCACTGTGCAAAACAAGTAACGGCTAGTTTCCAAAGAGCATATTAAGATTAAATAGAGATACAAGTAAAAACAAGCTAAATCCTCTCCATGACATAAACGAACAAACTGAAATGTGAAGTAAAGATCACAGAAAAAAGGATGTAAAAGGTTTGTTAAAACAAACAAGGAAGAAAGAAGAACAAGAGCTGCAACACACAGGAAAACAAAACACATTTCCATAAGATTAAGAGAAGAGTAGAATAAGTTAAATGGAAACCTAAGTATAACATATGAACATAACATAAGCCAAACGAAAAAGGTTTGCGGCATATGTAAATGAAGTCGTATAACAGTTGTCGTATAACTACTCTACTTGAGTTGTTCTATTAATTTGTTTAGTGTAGAAAAGCACAATTTTATATTCCAACTGGCTATTCCTATCTTTATGCATTTACTTATCTCGTTTGCTGCATCTCAATCGACCCAGTTCGGCCTCGACATTCGAACGGTGGACATGATTGAGCTTGGAAGTAGAACAGACACACCCAAACTGAGGAATTCGGCTCGTAACGTGCTGATATACCACGAGTATATGTAGTGCATGGTTACGTTAAGACCGATTCAATGTTCTGTTTGTGTTCGGTTTTCAGTTCTTTTAGTGTACAGTTAAGCTTAATGGTTTCAATTCCTACATTTTCAATGTTTTGTTTAGAGCTTAAGTTTTTGTTTTTTAATGTTATTTGTTAGGGGTTAATAAGCTTAGAAACTAATTACTATTAAATGCGTTTGAATCATAAGAATCTTCTATTATACAAGCAACTTTAGAAAGAGTGCCACGTATGTATCTAGAATCGTAAGCAGAGAGAAAGAGAGAGAGAGAGCAAACGTTTCAACAGTAAGCCCAGCTCAGCCAAATTCCAATCGAAGCTAAATTAGTGTCTTAAGTCAGCAATAGGTCAGCACAGCACCGCGGTGCCGTAGTGTGAGTTGCGATTGCATCATCTCCGCCCCGACCCCCTTATGGCTACATACACACTTGCCACTATTCCGAACACAGTGCGAGAATAAACTACCTAAATGGGATTTTAAAAATAACACATTTGTGTTTTCATAACTCATCGACATCGGTACTGCATCGGGGGCAGCGGGGGCGACGAGTTCCGAAAGAATAATTGAAAATATCCGAAATTTAACTTACCGTGTCGGGCGGTTTCTTCGCGTCCTTGCTTCGTTTTTACTGCCAGGGGGGGACCCCTCTCACGCCCAGCGAAACAATCGACGTGAAAAATCGACGCTTGACGCTCGCGTATCCGGTCGCTCCGTGTGGTTATTATTGGGGAATAATATGTTTTTGGCAGCAAAAGATGAAAGTACTCCCACCCACCTCTTTGTTTCTCATGCTCACTGTGTTGCTTACAAATGAGGTTGGAAATGGCACGGGTAAATGACGGCGTCCATCAGTAGTGAAAACATTCGGTCCGTTCGGTTTAATGGATTTGAATGGTTTTGGGATTGTGTGTTTTCTGTACAAAAAGAGGGGTTGATCATATAAAAATTAATTATATTTGTTGAAAAGGATAAGTATTAAGCAGCCATATTTGATTCCTTAAAGGGTTTTGATAACTGCCATTTTATAAAGGAATAATCAAGCACACAAACATGGCCACGTATGAAAGCGACAAAACATTGCTGAAACAGAATGAAAGAAACAAGTGCAAAAGGTAAGCTAAAGCGGAATGACAATATGAGAGAAGATACAAGAAAAAAAAAGATAAAATTAATAAAAGAAAAGAGATGGAAACAAACATAAAAATCGTTTCACAAAGCAACACAAACGAAAGAAGAAAGGTAAGATTAAAAGGGAACGCGAAAAGCAAAAAGAAAAAAAAGGAAGAAATATCCGCTCCTTTTTCCTGTCTGCTGGATGTGTTTCGCTTGACAGAGGTCAATTTTAGTGGGTTTTGTTTTTTTCTATGTGTATGTGTGTGTGTTAGTTATTGCTTTTGTTTCTCTCCATTTGCATTCTCGGAAGGCTGAGGATGGACGGTCGGTATACGCGCCCCTTTTAAAAGGGCAGAAGGGATTCCTTTAATGTTTGAGCGTTTTCCTTTGAGGCGTTTGTTCGTTAACAGTGAGTGCTGCCTGTATGATATCTGTTTATTTTTTTAACATAATAAAATGTTATATTTTCTTAAAAATTACAGAGTTATTTTAATTAGAAGAGTTGTCATAAAAAAGAATCAATAAAATCATACATGAATAAAATCAAAAAGCGTTATTATTTTTAGACACAATTCCAATCGTCGACACAATTGTGTTCACCACTGTACTTCGGTGCGTAAAGTTCGGGTGACCTTAGAGTTTGTACCAGTTTCACAAATAAATCATGTTTGTCCCTTTGTTAGGCACGGGATGATTATGCTACCGTGGCACCACAGTAACGTCGACGGTTTGGACCTACGTCTACTACGCGATCATGTTTCGTTCGCTTCCCGTACGGCTGCCTTGGTACGGCGACGCCATTCCCCTGGTCCCCCCGGTGTTGGGAATTGAGGAACAGAAATAGAGCAGGAAAGGGGAAGGGGAAAAAAACTTTAATTAACTTCTAACATTTCTTCACCACAGCACTGGCAGCGAATTGGTGGATGAGTCGCGGGAAAACTAGAAAATTCCAAACCAGCACTGACAGAGGGCGGTGGTTGTCGCTGTGGTAATCTGAAGGCGATCAGTCGTACAGCGGGACCTCGATAGGGAAATCGATTGCGCATTGATATCTGTTTTTTTTTAAATAAAAAATGAGGTCGATTACTAGTGCGTTGAATAATCTTTTAAATAAAAAAATGCTAGTTAGTTTATCACATTTGTCTATTTATTGCCATAATTAATCATTATTGAAGTTATGATTTACAGCCCACCTGGTGATGGATAAATCTTCTCGCAAAAAAAAATGTCTGATTTACATCACATTTAATGCTGACATGTTCTACAGCCCCCAAAAAAAGCGATAGATATTTATGATCATACCGTGTGCTTTATGATCATGATCTATGCTTCCCGCGCAAACCATGAATCGTACCCGGTGACAACGGCATCAAATAAACAACTATGGCAGCATGTGATTGTGTACTGGGAAAAATTCAATTTTCACGCCCTATCGTGTGTAGAAATAAAAAGAGACTCGATTTTTCGAGCCTTTGTTTACATTCAAGCTGGCTTTAAACTGTGCGCCGCTAGCCCGGAGACATAGAGCCAATTGCGTCCGCCCGGTATGGATGCGAACGCCACCACCGTACACCACCATCAACCATCGGTGGTAGGGAATCGGAATTGTGGGAAATTTTCCCGCTTCGCTTAACCCCATCCTTGGGCCCCGGGTGGCAAAAGGGTTTGAGCAGTAAATATTTATGAAAATGAAGAAACCTGGTGTTTAATTAGGAGCGTTTTTTTTATTATGGTATGGTCTGAATGACAAGCGGTGGTGCGGAGGCGCTTGTTGATCCGTTGTCGTTTACATTGTTGATTTTTTTTTTCATTTTGTCGTTCTGTCTAGGCTTTACACGGCATTTGAGTTTTGTGTTTGTGGCGTCTTTGCACTGGAAAAGGAAGGAGAGTTGTGTTTCAATTACGATGCATAAAGGCGCTTTAGCATGCAATCGCAAAGAGAGAAAAGGATCGATCGAGGACGAACGTTGATGGAAATAGACGGTGGTGAAGGAGTTATAGCAAAAATAGTGCCATTACTGATGATTTGAAGGGTGGTTTACCTTATTACCAATCAACACGAACCTTACTGCGGTCATAATTACACGGAAAGAGCAACCAGTAATCATGATTGAGGGAAGAATAGCTTTTCTGGGAGCTAACAGGAGGGACTTCATTACACATTTCAGCCTCATTTTAAATGATGGATTCAATAGAAAATAACTAAAACGTTGAATAAATGCTATAGATTGAGGATAAATATAGCAATCTCTTTGGATTGATGATTTGGTCCTTCGAACCGGAATGTATCGCAACCATGTGATGAAGATCGAATGCATGATGCAGGTAAGCAAGCACTTAGTTTCATTTCTGAATATAATTTATCTGCCATTTGTATGCTTTAGATTTAAGTTCATGTTAGGTATGTCGGATCTTGTAGATCTTTTTAGGTAGGATCGTTATTAAATTTGATCCTAAGATAGTTTAAGATCAAGCTAAGTTAAGCTAAACGTAAGCATATTATCAAAACAGCGGAAATGCAATCTTTTGATCGACTATTCTTGGCAGTCTGCAACTCCAAATATTGATTTTCATCCTTCAAAGACGCATTATGTGGATATCTTTGAACGATTTAATACTGTCTAGACGCTGAAAAAACATGTTGTCTCAAACTGCTTCATTCAGATCAACAAAAACAGAAGAAAGGTATTTAACTGATTTCTTTAGAACAATGATCCTCAATGTATGATCCTCAATAGTTCAAAGAATGGCTGCACATTGTCTAAAACCAACATCCATCAAACCGGAACATACCGGAACCCCGGTTCCAAAACATTAAACCAAAGGCATTCTCTTTGACAATGTGCAACATGCACTTTGCAACAAGCATGCACTGAAACAATAAAAACATACGTCTGCCACAGACGGGTTACGTTACTCCACGCACCTCGCCGGAGAGTGTGTCTCTCGCGCAAGATAAGCCACGGCATGGGCATGGTTTCTGTTTACCCGCCCACATCTGGTGCGTGTAGCGTGCGGTCGGCACCTGCATTGACTTTCTAAACTGTGTGACTTTGGTATTGATGTGTTCGGACGGATGATGCGCACGCGAGCATGATTTTTTTGCACCATCCTGACGCAAGCCATTCTAGACCGTTGGAGTGTGTCGTAAAGCGTTTCCGGTCGCAGATGGTAGAACTATGACTGCTGTTGCTGTCTGTGCTGTACAGACATAATGCAAAAGGCAGCATAAGCAGTGAGCTGTTGTTGTGTTGATAAATATTAAACTTTCTCTTAGAAGTTATGTGTGTTTTAGGGCTATTTTTATTCAGAATAGCATTGTCGGCGGATCAGTTTTGATTTTAAATGTACTTTGATGTCCCACTTTTATATGCTTCTTTAGGTATACCTTCATGATGGCGTAGTATTAGAAAGATCAAGTCTAAGCTAAACTGACCTCTCTGACACAATACTACCTTGATATTAATCTATTTTTGTAAGTGATTTCGTTAAGATCCTATACAATGGCCCTAAGCATTTTACCAAAGCAAGTAATCATAGCAAAAGACTATAGATTACAGCAGATAAGGATCACCTTGTAGGTTATCGTGTTGTGGTCTCTCTAGAATATAGGAGTTAAACGAACATGTGCAATATCGTTGTAAAAGGGATTTTTTTAATCTATTAAACATGATTTGTATTCAAATGCAATCAACAGTTCAAAACGAGGTAGTTCATTACTCTAAATTGTCTCTGGATCTTGCGATTAAGTGAAGATATTCAACCTAACCGGTCAACTGATTCTGTCATCACACTGCTATATCAATTTAATGATCATAATTCCACGGCCCACTCACCTAGCAACACTTTTTCGATGCAATTTTCCAATTCCCCAATGTGACACTACCGCGCAAACGGTTGCCAACTCTAACGGGTAACTAGTTTCCTAGAAACTACCTCACTACAAGTCAGCCTGACATTCATGGGCGTAAATATATCTCCATTAGTGTCCGGTCCGAAAGTGTTTTGCACCGAGCACGTTTCATCGATGCATGGGAAGAGTCGTACGGGACGTGGAAGTGTACAATGCTCCCGTTTCGCCGATCACTGTTGCCGGAACAAACCCGGCTGTGTAATATATAATCCCGCTTACACAGTGCAGTGCGTCCACGTCTTTATAATGGGTCTTCTTCAGGGGGTCGCTTAATGAAGA
This sequence comes from Anopheles merus, assembly GCF_017562075.2. NCBI lineage: Eukaryota > Metazoa > Arthropoda > Insecta > Diptera > Culicidae > Anopheles > Anopheles merus. Next base: position 34,176,609 of record NC_054085.1, on the reverse strand, counting down.
TCGTCTTTGGTTGGTCCCTTAGTTTCCCGATCGGCCCGTACCGTTTTGCCATTTTTATTGCAAACATGTGGTGTCCAGCTGAATGTGGAAGCAGTGAGAGACTGTGGACTGTGCAGTAGTGGCTGGCTGGCGGTAGACTCTCGGTAGATAGATGTATCGGGCTGTAGACCAAGCCCAAGATGCGATGCGGAGGTAAGCGTGAGGTTTAATTTTTTTCGCATACTCTCTTCACTTCATCCCACTGTCTGTGTGTGTTTTATTGTTTTTCGCTTGCCTTCAAAAGGACATGGGATGAGTTTATGATGGACAGCGAAACGAAAGAAGGTTTCAAAATTATGCAAAACACAATGTTGAGCGCTCGCTGTGCGAGCTGCAATGATCGTCGTTGACGGTGCCTAAACTTCCCTTTTGTATTCCAAGAAACCCTAGAATTCCATACTCGAGCAAGTATCATTGAAAAAGGGTTTCGAGTCAATTAGATGAAACATAAGACATTTTTCCTAGACAGCTCCGAAGGAAGATCACCGATCACCGACACTACGGGGGCGCCTAGATTATGGTCTCAGGAAACAGACAGAAAGGAAACAATCTCTGCGGGCTCTTGGCGTACCCGGCAAACCGGAACCGAGCGGTACGGGACAGTGAAGCTGGATGGTGCATATAAACCGTAAGAATAATATACTTTTGACATTGAAAGGCCATCCGGTTGAAGTTGATTTGCATTCTGCTTTCCACTGTTTATCTTGTCCGATCTCCCACGTTGTTGGATAGAATGTCCTCGAAAGCTGTCTGTCTTACAAAGGGAAAAATGCGGATCGAAAGCGGTTGATAGCAGTAAAATGTGCTGAAAAGCATTTCAACGATGTAATTTTTGCTCAAATTGCTAACACGCCAGAGCTTGATAAGGATAACACATTTTTTAATTAAAGCGACTGCAAATGGTGGTTGACAAAGATGCAGATGCAGGATGGAATTTCGCGGTCGTCGTCGAGATCGTTTTGCCAACGGAGGAGATAAAAGCTGGTGAGAAAGAAATACGATGCAAAAATCTTGTAGCCTGTGAAGTTTTGAAGAGAAATATCATTTTTTGTTAGTTTTCCTTCTCCATTTTTTGTTTGTTATTAAGAAAAAATGTTTCAAAAAGGTCTTCACAGTTGCCGAATGCGTCGTTGCGCTGCTGTAAGTGTTGCAAGCTGAAAGGGTAAGGATTTTAATTGTGGCATTTTTAGTTTTGTTTTGAGAGTGGTGTTTTATTCCACCACGAATATTTCCTCCCCGTGTCCCATCAATGCAACTGCGGCAAAAGAAAGGACGGAAAGAAAAAGACTGAAAACAACAAAAAATCACATTTTTTGTAATGAGCTACGGACGATAAATTTTCACGAAGCAAAACGGGGAAAAAAACCCCTCTACGAATGCGTAGAGAGACTGCGAGCTGTGGAGGACGGGAACATGAGAGAATTAACCAAAAAAGACATGCAAAGAAGGGGGAAAAACATCGTTCCCTCAGAACACACCACCTGCATTCGGGATGCATTTTGTAGCAGTTGTACGTGGAGGAAGATTCAATCGTACTGAGGAATTGTACTCCCCTCCGCTTTTTTTAGGAAATAATATTTATGAACGTTGTTGTCAATTACAAGGTGAAAAGTCGATGTTTTTGGGAAAGGTTTAGCTTCGTTTTTTCTTTCTTCAATGTGTTCTTTCTGTGAAGGGGGGCAAACCAGTATACAAAAACTGGAAAAGGGGAATTATCAAGAGCAGGAGCAGCTTAAAAACCAATTATCACTTGATAAATGCTAGGTAAACGTACATAATTTGCCTCTTTATTGCTTGGCACTTTACTAAGGCGGGTGTGTTTATGGTGTGAAAACACGGCAAGCTTTTGCGGCAAATTATTTCCATATTGTGTTGATGAGGGGTTAGGGTACCGAACCGGGTGATATTATTAGCTTTTTAAATCGGTTGTGTTGATGGGGGAGGATTTGTTGCTCATGCTTTACTTCGTGCGTTGATTACCTTGACATGTAAAAGACATTTAAAAGTCTCTTAGCATTGATGTTGAATTTGTGTAGGAAATTTAAATATTAGATCAAACATTTTGCAATTTAAACGAAAAAATGTGTAATTAGATCATTGAATTTGTATAAAACAACCTGTAACAGATCAGTTGGAAAACGGCTCTAAAAATAGCATGCTGCTTCGCAGTTTGAATTTACGCTTCCCTTGCTTGCCAATAGATGGCGCGCGGTTTGGTCACTGTGGGACAATTCCAATCGAGCAGTGGTCATACGCATTTTTGAAATATTATTGTTTAAAATCATGTTTCATTTAAAACCAACACAAAAATTTGCTAAAATTCCTATTAAATCTGTTACTTATTGCAATATTTATTTGTATTTTAAATTAAAGGCTTACATCAAATTATATACAAACAGTTCTAATTACTTATTACGAGTTGCTCTATGCCAAAGATACTAAACATCTAGCCCAAAGGTACATTAAACATCTACACATACGTATATTGACTTCTTCTAAAACCTAAAAAACATGATATTACCGATATCATAAGTCCATCTATATTCGGCATCTATATTTTCACAAATCACTCAAATAGGCACTACGATTAAAGAACTCACATCCTTCCTTTACAAGAACTTTGCCCCATAAACATCCCAGTTCTGCAGATGGACAAAGTTAACGTATCCCCAGTTCCACTTCTGAGACGCTTTGTCCTTATCACAGCTTCGCACGAACAGCTTGTTGGTGTCGAGATCCGCTTCCATACACCTGCCATGGTGGTCCTTCCCGTGGATGATCATTTTCGATTCCTGTTTTGCGAAGAAAGACAATTACATTAGCTATTCAGTAACAGCGCCAAAGCGCTCCAATGTCCACTCACATAGTCGTACCGCCACATCTGGTTCCCCTGCGACTCGTGGCAGCTAAACAGCACAATCTCGTCGGCCAGCTTCGCCGCATCCAGACACTTGTCGTTACTGCGCACGCGAATGTCCCGATGATACGACAGCGTAAAGAACTGATTGTTCTGTGGGTGCGTCTTGTTAAACGCACACGCGTACAGCCCGATCGGTTCCTTCGCCTGATGGTTCAGCGAATCAAGACAGAGCCTTGGATTGGCCACACTCTGCACCCGCCCTGAAGCAAACGGCTGTGGATCACGCGGCGGATAGCGTACGAGCAGATCTGGCGCCACCACCTCCAGGAACCACTTGAACGGCTTGCACTGCAACCGTTCGCGCAACTCCCGCTGTGCGCTCAGATCACCCGGATCCGTTTTGGCAAACTGTGGGTTCCGCTCGTACAGAAACTGGCTGTACTCGTCCATCCATACCTCGGCGACGCGCTTAAAGTTGCGCACCACAAAGTTAACGCCACGCGGATTGCCGAACGGTGCGTAACCGCGGTACACATGGCCGACGCGCGAACAGGGCGCATCAACGAGCCGTCCACCACACTGCCAGATCTTGAAGCTCAGCTCGTACTGCTCACCGCCCCAGATGTCAAGGCCTTCGTCGTAGCCGCCGAGCTCCCAGAAAAACTTGGCACTGATCGCAAACAGTCCGCCCGCCATGACGGGGCTGTTGAAGGGTTTCGTCGGATCGTCCAGATCTCCCGGGAGCAGTGGCAAGCGTTTGTAGTAGAACTTCCAGTCGAAGGCACCCCGTTTACCTTCGTCTTGTGAGCGGTACTGGAATGTGTCGTGTGCGATCACATCGATAAAGGGACAGACGCACGTCCTATAGTCCTCGGCAATTGGTTCTAAAAAGAAGAAGATATTTCATGTCAGAAGAAGACAACATATATGAGAATTGGATAGGACGCTTACCTAACAGTGGAGGCAGCCAGTTGGTGTTTACTTCTGTGTGTGAATCCAGCACGATCAGCACATCTCCCCGAGCTTCTCGGGCTCCAGCCATCCGGGCGACGATCAGCCCAGATCGCTCCGGAAGATCCACTAACCGGACTTTGGGTGCAAGCTCAGACTCCACAAACTCCCGCAGCGGTGTCCAGAGAAAGGGTTTCGTGCTGTGATCGTTCACCAGGATGATCTCCTTCAGCAGCGCAGGAGGCGATCGGTTCAGAACGCTATAGACCGTGCGAAGAAGAGCACTCCAGTGCTCGTTGTAGAAGATAATGATCACACTAACCGTAGGCAGTTCCTTGAGATATTCCTTCATACGACAACTGTCAAGAGATGTCAACAAACGTTATCAAACTCAAGCTCCAATATCTCGTGCGAACTACACTCACCTCGGGTGTCGTATGTCCGGTACCGATCGGTTCAGTGCGATCATATCGCTTACCACCGCCGAATAGCCATTCTCCTTGAACAGTTTAGCGTTGAGGGCAATATCCTGCTCGCTGGAAAGCTTGTACGGTCGACCCTGCTCACCGGGCCCTGTCCGCTTCGATTCCTCCTCGATCAGCTCGTAATTGTGCCAATCGATCTTTTCACCAGCCACATTGCGTGGCATCGCGTAAAACCCTTCGCCATCCTCCGCCAGTCGGTAGTAGAGCGTTCGCTTGAAGTTGTCCAAATTTTCGTACTTGTGTATGATCAGCAGTACCGTGATGAGACCGCAGCAAACGACAAACAGTAGCTTTACGATCAGCTCACCCAAGAGGGGCTAAATAGAGAGGAGGAGAGATAGGAGGAGGAATGGAACGGAAAGAAGGGCAAAATTAACGAAAGCGAAAACAAAGAAGTTAATTGCGAAGATCGTGGAAGCGGGCGGCAATAGCCTCGCCGTCTTCCGTTCTGCTGATGATGAGAATAAAATGACAATGAGCAAACATAAATTTGCATACGCAATGACCCAATGACGAGCATATTTAATCGCATTAAATTAAAAAAAAAGAATTTGCCTTTTTTTTCGTTAAGCTTTAAGGGAAAGGTGCGTTGAACGCATGCAATAACTCATCTCCAAAAAACATTCTGGTACGTAGAAATCCCACGATCAAGTACGATCTCCAGCCGTGACTGGTCATAATTTTTAAGCAATAACTTTTCTTTTGTTGGGGTCGAGAAAAAAAAGCTTAAATATTGATCGTTATGTTAACTCGTAAAGAACCGTACAGAATAGATCAATCGTTAGGGTGCTGGGGATGGGCTAGCTGAGAATGATTTGTCTTGCGCACACCGCGCTCCGCGCTGACACTAATTGACAGGAATCGGTCACTCAGGCAGGTGTTTATTGGGTGATGAAGTGGTGAGAGCGAGACCGATCGACTGAATTGTTGGAACGAATAAGTTGAGCCAACATCGAAAAAAATGGTACCAAACAGTGAAGCAGGGAGCTCGATAATGTGAAGAATAAGCCGGTGGATTGGCCTGAGATGACCTTGGGGCATCGTGCCGAAGAAGCGGTAGCGACGCATCTTCATTAAGATAGGTCTTAATAATCGTTTAAGTTCTGCTTTAGCTAAATGGTAAAAAATAGTGAAATAGTCATGTGACATTGTTAAATGAATGTAGGTTAACGTGCGCGTAAAACATACAAAATATGCTCTTTTTATCTCCAACTAAAACACAGCTTACGAAGTAAAGCCGCTTACTTCGGCGTACGATTTACGATACGATTTCAGCACAGTTTCTTTTTGTGTTATGCTTTAGCTCAACACAAAACTTAAATGCCCGCCAAGCCAGACATAATAAAGCGGATGGGGTAATGAGCAAAGGTGCAAAGGGCTTAGCGTGTGTGTGTGTTTGCGTGTTTTTTTACTTTGTTTTTTTGTAACATCAAAACTGATGGCCAGATGGCACCATAAAACTTGCCATCTAAACATGGCCTTCACCGTAATTGCATGACCGTTTGGACTAAGGTGGTTGGAGGTTTTATTCGGCGTTAAACACCGAGAGGGCAATGTTGATGCAACATCATGGTTCTTATTAAAGGTGTAGGAAGTTTTGTATATGCAATTAGTTGAGTTGATTTGGAACAAAAACAGAGCTATGGCATATGGTTATCCCTCTGATAAACATTTTAGATTTTGGTTTGAAATATTAAATTATTGTTTCCCGAATTTTCCTCCAACTGTTCACTCACATGAAGTCAGGGAAAGTCACTCACACCATTCCAAAAAGATTGCAATTTGTTTTGGCGCATTTATCGAAACGCACATGCTGCACATGTTGCTTATCATTTCACTCTTGCTCTCTCTCTCCCCTCTCTCTTTATTTGATAAACGTCTGTCCCCGTGGGGCGTGTTCGAGTACGATAGTTGTGGCTTTGTCGCTGGTCGCCAACACACTTGATAGTGACATCCGCTCCATACGTTGCCTGGACAACACTGCTTAATGGGTTAAAGCGTACCAGCACAACAACACCAACCACTGTTGTGTGTCCCATCACAGTATGCAGTGGCACTGCGAGGAAGGGCTTCGTAATAACCCGAAACCAAACATCGCACACACCGGGAGGGCGATAAAATCAGATTTTATTAATTACAACCACCCTACCTTATCGTGCGGCCCTTCACAAGCAACAATACGGACGCTCTCAGGCTTTTAGCGCGATTGATAGGGACAGGTTGAGGGGTTATTTGTAACCAGTCATGCATTTGTGAAGCCCTTTAGGACGTTTGTCTTTCTTGCGTGTTTCATGAGCATTGTAATTTAATTTTTATGACAATCGTCCAAAGCTACGTCCGAATCCCTCAGGCCGTGGTGGGGGGGGGCAACCATTAATCATTCAGCCTCATCGCACAATCCACGCGACAGCACGATGGTGACGCGACGATGGAATTTGTCATCAAAACTGCACAGGAATTAGCATTCTGTGCAAATATCACAAGTAGGCCTGGACTGGACTGACGTACGACACCGGCGTGCTGGGTGTGTTTGGTTAATTGAACAAACAAAACGATCGAACGATGATCGAGATCCAAAAACAACTTCAACACGTAGAATCAACTTCTCTAACGCGTTTCCCGTTCAGTTTCGTTTTGAGCCTCTTTTTTTGTTATTCGTGAATGAATTAATTAGCGTCCAGCGCCAGGTATGGTGGCGTCGTCCACCGAGAAGATAATCTTCGAGCTCAACGTGCACACACACACGGACACCGCCACAAAGATACACACGAAGAAGATAAACATTATAAAAAATCACACTCGATGGGAAATTCGCGCGGACAAGGCCGCCAAAGATGGGCTAAGAAGATGTGTTGTGAATTTCCTGCCGCTTACGGGCATCTTCAGTTCTGCGAAAGGGGGCGACACAACGGTTTGATTTATAAGCACCACACCGAGGGGGGGTTCTGGATTAGCGAGGTCGATGGAACGAGTTTTTATTTGTCTTAAATTTCGTTTCGTTTTCCCGTATGGATGGCAAGCGATTCGCGAGCGACGGATATTCTTGAAGATTCGCTTTGCATTCGGTATCATCTTCTCGCGTTTTATTGGGTCACCTTGGCAAGAAGAATACCCCGAAAGTCGGAAGAGTGCACCAGTATGCCGTGTTTAAAGGTTAAAGCAACCTGATCAGAGCTCAAGAGTGAAGATCTTGCAGTAAGTACCTTTCGGTGCGAGGAATGCTTCAATTGTCGTAACACTCTTGGAACGCGCATGGTGATCTAATGCTTTCCACGTGCTTATTCTTCGTCACGCGTGTTAATTTTCACATTTTCACAAACACGCACCAATCGCTAAAAGCTTCTTCACATTTCACAGTCGCACTGTTAAGCTTTCGCGCAACAATTCCCACCAAAACACGTCCGCGCTTCCAAAGGCACCGATAAACACTGACTGCCCCGGTTCGGCAGCCCTCGCGATGTTTGCCGGCAAACAGCAAGGGCCGTCTGTGTCGCGATACCGCGCTTAACCACCGACCAAACGGCACATACACACATAGACACGGCCACTACGAAACCGGCAAAACAGAACACAATCACCTTTCGGTCGGGACGCACGAGAAGGCTTCGCTGGCCGGTCCTTCATTAGCCGCCAACCGGCAAAGGTTGACAAGAGCATTCGGAGGAGGGTTGTGGAGTTCTCTTTTTGTCGTTCTTTCGACTCCCGAAAAATGCCACCCCTCTCTTGTGGTTGATTGTCGGTTGATTGTCGCTTTAGCTGGGCTGCTTTGTGGTCACCCCGGGACGGCATTTCGTAATCAGAACGAGTTCGATGCGGGAACGCAGTCGATTACGCGTACACGCGAAAGGGGTCCAAGTTTGGTCCGGTTTTGTCCGTCCGGGGGTCTATGGTCGATAGAATTCGGCAGTGAAAGTCCGAACCGTGTGCGTATTGTGGGAAGGGATAGGAGGATATGTTGGTGGGTCAAATGGTTGGCGTTTGCCTTTTGCGCTGATATTCTCGAATGAAGTGCTTGCACTGGAGAAGTGATGTAAAAAAGCTGCTTTTTGGGCGTATTTTTGGTAAATCAACATAAGGAGAAAGGTGTATGCTTGTGACTCCAACATTGCACATGCACTGGCGCTTGTCGTTTGGAACCTTTTCATGACTTTTTACCTTTAATAAACGGGCACCATTTCGAAGCGATTGTACCGAATAGTGTCCCTAAAGATAGAGTTGCTTCGATCGGTGTCCGACGGTTGACGCAGGACTGAAGGAATCGTAATTTCACATGTTTCCCTCCAAAATGAGAGCATGTTTGCATGGAGTGGGAGACGGCAGCAAGTCCCATTAGGGAGTGTGACACATGTAAATGAAGTCATTTGTGGGACACATACGCTTGTGGAATTGACCGGAATGGGGAATGATTTTGGTGAAGGTGCTACATGATACATGAATCGATTGTACAATTCCACGAATCGTCGATGGGCAAATAGGCAGTTTTTTCCATCAGTACTTCAACTCATTTTATTAATTGAAATACTCGACAGAAAGTAGTGATTGATACAAAGCTAAACACATTTCCGAATGAAATTTCAAACTGAGAATAAAATTCGTTCACACCAAAACTGATTGTTGTGGTTGAAAAATGTTTTGTAAAAATGAACATAATTTTCACGACAAACACATCGTTAATATATATTTTGGGTTTATTTTTTATATGGTTAAATTAGATTATGAAATTAAATTGAATATAAAATTAAATTATTCTTTTTATTCATGTTAAAACATCATCATGTGAATGAAATTGATGATTAATCGTTCCTCAGACGTAATATTTCAATTAAACGGAACATTTAAAATAGATTTCATTGCAAAAGGCGGAAATATTTCAAGCTATCGACAAAGAAAGGCCTATTGCTTGAAAGGTACAGACGAGCCCAAAAAGAAACACCCAAATTTGAATCCTATTTTATGTTGAAGTAGTGATTTTAGGTTAAATTGCCATCAACAATACCTTCGTTCGAGTTAAAATTTCTTAATTGTTATATATATAAATATACATCGATATTTCTGATCACTTTGCCCACAGGGCAAGGCGAGCTTTTTGGCGGCCACCGTCGCAAAACCGTCGCAAAACGTCAAATTCGACGTCGCATGTACTGCAAAGCGACGTCGCCAGCGAGCGAAACTCGCAACGATTTCGAGGCGCTGGCGACGGTCGTTTTTGACGTTTTGCGACGGTTATTGACCTTTCGAGCGAGCTTTTGCCCTGCGGACCAGTGTGGCCAGATTATATTGGCAGATTTCGGCAGGAGCAGCATTGAGAACGCAACCATTTAAATTTAATCAATTATTTTAACGATCAATTTCTTTTTATCCTACTAGCAAAGAGAATGAAAAAGTATGCGTCTTATATAAATAATGTGTGAGGTTTGAAGTAAGATTGTGTGAAGCTATGAATTGAAATGTGCGTTTAATTTGCAATAAAAGTGATAAAATATTTATAAACCAAGTTTGATGTGTTAAAGTTTTTCTTTTGATTCGGGTGCACCAAGTCCGTGTAAAGGGAAGCGCACAGCGCGCTAAGAAAGAAACGAGCGGGAGGGGGTTTCAGTCCAGCGCAGCGCAACTCGCTGGAATCAAGTGGGGTACCAATTCAGCGCAAGCCGAAAGAAACGGAAAGGAAGGGGTATAAGGAAAATACAATGAAACAGCGCGAGCGAGCGTTCTTTTCAGTGAGAGCGCCTCGTGCATTGTAAAGGCATGCAATAGTGCGCATTCTTTCCGTGGTAGCGCTCCATCCGCCATTTTTAATTTTTAGCCCAAAACAACGGACTTCGGATCCGATCTTGGGCCGGACCCCCACCGTGTGTTTCTACTTACCCCTCGCCTGAAAATTTCATTCTCCTTGTCTGTCGGGTAAGCTTTAACCGAAGACAGCGAGATTCAAATTTAAATGATTTTCTGTGACGAGCTCTCGGAATCTCGGAATCCACGCAACTGACATTTTCTACTAATTATGAACATTACATTTTAACGGATAAAAATAAAAAGTGCCAGGCAAACAAACGTGCATCAGCGCGATAAGTAACAAATGAGGTTAACAATCCTTGAAACAGCATCCCATGCGCCACAGATTAAGCTTAAACGACTGAAAAATCAAATATCTGTGATTTTCGGTAGGTTAAATGAAAAATCCGTAGTTTTAGGAGGCTTATCTGTAAATCGGTAGGCATATAAAAAATCGGTAGGAATACAGATAAATCGGTATTTCTGGTCACTCTGGCTGCGATGAAACAAATCGTAAAAAACGTAAACACCATAACTCGGGTGGCGAAAATTACGACCCGCGCCGGAATGTCGTCGGAAAACAAGTCGCCGCTGCTGGAGCGGGCCCGCAACATAGTGCCTCACCTCGACACGGACCGCCACAAGGGCCAGGCCGGCCGGATCGGCATCGTGGGCGGCTCGCTCGAGTACACCGGGGCGCCGTACTTTGCCGCAATCAGTGCGCTGAAGGTGGGCGCGGATCTGGTGCATGTGTTCTGTCCGGATGCGGCCGCCCAGGTAATCAAATCGTACAGCCCGGAGCTGATTGTGCACCCGCTGCTCGACTCGATCAACGCCATCATCCAGATCGAGCCGTGGCTCGAGCGGCTGCACGTACTCGTGATCGGGCCGGGGCTCGGGCGGAACCGCCAGATAATGCAGACGGTGGCGGAGCTGATCAAAATCTGCCGCCAGCTGCAGAAACCGCTCATCATCGACGCGGACGGGCTGTTTCTCATCACGCAGGACATCAGCCTGGTGAAGGACTACTACGGCGTGATACTGACGCCGAATGCGATCGAGTTCTGCCGGCTGTTCGGGAAGGACCGGGACCAGATCATGCTGTCGCTCGGGCGGCTCGGGGCGGGCGTGACCGTAATCGAGAAGGGGCTGAACGATCGGATCTACGACTCGCTCACGCTGGAGAAGTACGAATGTCCGCAGGGCGGTTCCGGGCGGCGGTGCGGCGGACAGGGCGATTTGCTGGCCGGGTCGCTCGCCACCTTCTACTACTGGGCGCTGGAGTCGAAGCAGGAAATTAGCCCCGCGATGGTGGCCTGCTTTGCGGCCAGCACGCTCACCAAGACGTGCAATAAGTACGCGTTCAAGCTGAAGGGCCGCAGCATGACGTGCAGCGACATGATCGACCAGATTCATCCCGTGTTCGACGACCTGTTCGAGCACAAGAAGGATTAGGGCTGGTCGCACCGGAGCTGCCAGCGGTCGGCTCCCGGCCCGATGGTGGCGCTCGTTTACCGATACCTCAGATCTGCACGTTCTCTACTCGTCGTCGTCATCGTCATCGTTCTCGTCAGTGTGTTCATAGTTGTCTCTGTTCATCCAAGCTCCGGCAGCACGGTGGTCTGACGATTGCAAACGAAATTGCAACGAAACACACACACACATTGGAGTCAATTGGTTGCAACGAACTAGCTCTCGCCACAGGGACGGGATCATTTGGATTCTGTGTGAAACAGTCAGGGTGAAGGGTAGTTTAGTAGGAAGCTAATTTTAAGCATGATAGAAAGACTAGACAAAGGAAGGGATCAGGCGCTGGTGCGTCTGCAGTAGATTTTCTAGCTCGTCATCACGTGGCATCTCACATCTTACGCAGTACGGCTACCCAGCCCCGGTTTGATATCGGGCGCACTGGTGGTGGTGGTGGTAGTGGTGTAGCGGCGTACGAATTTTCATTCTTGCACGATTTTTTAAATACAATTCACGATTGGGTGGAAACATCATCGAACGGGGAAGAAGCGCTACTTGGGACTGTAAAGAGGCGGGCAAAAATTAATTGTGAAAAATGTTTTACCAAAGATACGAAAATTCCAATAAAGACTAAATGCAACTATCGAGATTAAAATGAACATAGTTAAAAGGTTTGATATGATACAGTAGTTTGGAATAAATATCCTTTAAATGTACTAGTCCTCCTTATCCATTCGTTAGAAAATTTCACTTTTCAAGCTTTCCAGCTAGCAGCGCAGAAAGCTTTCCCAAAAGCTCCTTCCCCACAGTGATGACGAATAATGTGCAACACATGGTTAATTTGGGCTATTGTTATCATTATACGGGTTTTATGTAGAATTGTTGTTCTTTTTATTTTTATGTGTGTCACATAAAGGAATTCAATTTAACAAACAATATTTAAGACAATTGTAATAAAAAATATTCACCCCTCAATGGTGGATTCCTCAACAACGTGCATAGGTTAATTAGTGTACTTTACATACCAATCAGGTGCCACCGAGTTCGGAACCATTGCATGCATCGTCGTCTACCAATCGTCGATCGAAGTCTTTCCACCATCGCAGACGTGCTTCCGCGACATGCTTGCGCTTGAACTTGGCAGAGCTCAGCGCGCACTTTTTGCTCTTTCTCTGGGGCGTTGTGAACAGCTGAAAGTACTTCACGCAGCAGACGAACAGGGGCGGATCTCTGATTGATACTGAACCCCATCGTTGTCTCTCTGCGCTCTACGCGTACAGCAACGCTCTCTCAGCACGCAAACGAGCCGGTCGCGCAAGTCTCGCCGTAGTTCCATTGATAAACAGCACAATACGCAACGCGGTCGTGCCAATTTGCTTTTGCGTGGACGCTCCCGCCTACTGTATCGATATTTGCACTCCCAGTGTTTTTGTTGCGCGGTTTTGACCCGTCTGATAATCAAGAGAGTGGATCAGAGTGCATTTATAAATAGACGGTGCGATCAGAAACACTTCAATTCGAATGAATAAAAAACAATACATTTGTATGGTATAGAAAAGTGAATTCGACCGTGGACGGCGCAGTCTGTGCCTGCGATTTGGGGTGTGCTCTAGTGGAGTGAAAACAGTGCCGGTGCCTGCAAAGACAAATCCATCTTACTTTTCCTTTGTGTTGTGAATATTATCATCCTCTTCTGATGGATAAATTTCCAGTTGACAGGAAAGTGTTCGTCGTGATGGGGGGGAGGGTGATTCTTTTGCCAAAAAAAGCATATGAACTTTGCTGGTGTTTGAGCATAGAACGCCGCAACGCGTATACGAAAGAGAGCTGAGCGAAAAAATACTCTCTTAGTGACAGGAAAGGATGACGAAATCGTACCGCACGCAGAAAATCATAACAAACCACGCGGAGTGTTCCGGCCGGCGCCGGTCGGTTCAAAGTCTACTTTGTTTTCATACAATTCCAAACAGTAATCGATGTAGTGCTTCCGATACAGGCGTTCTCTCTGGTGAATTTTACATCAAAGTGCTGTTAAAAACTTGCGTATACAAGAAAAAACGCTGTGCTATCGTTCCTTTGCGGCTGATAAAATTCGTCTTGACGGACGTGTACATTGTGATATTTTGGAGGGGTGAAGCACGCGAGTTTTGGAGGGGTGACGAAGCACGTGCGGTAAGCGCGCATCCGTGAGAGAGTGCGTTGAGAGCATGCATGCTCTCTCGGTGGGGTGATGAAGCGTGATGACTAATACAGCTTTTTAACAGACGACACGTTTCGAAGGCGAATAGTGTGAAAACTTGTAAAAACTTGTAAAATACGGTGTTGAGTGTTGGTAGCAGATAGTGCTTTGGAGATTGGAGGTATTTTCAAAGTGTGGTCCGAATAAAAATAATCAATCTCCACCATCAGTGAGTTCCGATTGTGAGTGTAACGACCGGTATGATCGCGTAGCCTAGAAGAAGAGGAAGAAGAAGAAGAAGAAGGAGAAGAAGAAGAAGAAGAAGAAGAAGAAGAAAAAAGAAGAAAAATAAGAAGAAGAACAAAAAAAGAACAAGAAGAAGAAGAAAAAGGAAAGAATAGAAATAAGAAAAAAAAAGTATAAGAAGAAGAAGAAGAAGAAGAAGAAGAAGAACAAAAAAAGAAGAAAAAGAAGAAGAACGAAGAAGAATGAAAGAAGAAAAATAAAGAAGAATGAAATAAGAATAAGAAGAAGAATAAAAGAAGAAGAAGAAGAAGAAGAATAAAAAGATTAAGAGAATAGAGGAAGTGCATGAGTGAAAACAAAGTGTAACCATGGCAAACGACGTTACTATAGCAAACATTCGCACCGACAATCGTTCGGTGCTTGAAGTTCGTGGAAAAGACTTCGGACTGCAACCTATTATTGATCTAGTTGAGAAGTTTATTAGCAAAAATACCAAAATTGAAGAGGTACGTTTCGTGAGTGGCAGGTTGTTTCGCATTGACGCCAATCTACCAAATCAAGTTTGGCACGGGAAAAATGTTGTGGTTCATGCGCGTGAGCTACTGGTTCCGTCGCCCATTTGTTGGGACCTTTCGGGCATAGACGATGACCATGAGTACGGCCAAAGTGCTGGGACTGGAGAGGACGGGACGGGTTTAAATGGCATGGATGGCTATCCTGGCGAGAGTGGTGGAAATGTGTTGATAATGGCGAAAGAAATAACACACCCCGAGCACATGACGATCATTGCGAATGGTGGAGCTGGCAGTGACGGTCAGGACGGTGGCAATGGTAAACATGGGACAGATGGAACAGGCAAACGTTGGTCCGAGTTTCGGGAGGAATTTCCACCGGTAGCATCGATGGACGGGGTACGGCATGCGGACTTGAATACAACCCTAAAGAACCTGAAAAAACCGGGCATTACAATAACAAAGGAAGAGGTGAACGATCGTCATACTTTAAAAATCCTTACAAATTCGCTCCGCGGATGGACATACCTGTTGTCTTTCACAAAAGTTGAATTTCAGGGCTTGCAAATAGGAGATTGCTATTTCGAGTGTAAAACGGACGATGGGCACACAATAACGTTTTCCTATCAGGATGGTGATTTGATGACCCAAAATTGTCAAGCTTTTCTACTGTACGAAGGATCACCGGGAACTCCGGGTATGTCTGGTGGAGAGTATGGCATGGGTGGTCAGGGCGGCAAGGCTGGGGAAGTAACGGTACAGTGCCTGACAAACTATCGAGATGTTGATGTACACATCATCAGCAAAGCGGGAGCGAATGGGAAGAATGGAAAGGGAGGTGTTAGTGGTCGCCACGGCAAGAGAGGTTGGGATGTAGGATACGCGGATCATTTTTGGGGCCGAAGGATTGGACCATTTCCCATCTACTATGGAAGTGATGAAAACAGCACGCTTAAATTAAGCTATCACTCATCAAATGCTAGCAACAGAGTGTATTGTCCTTATTTAAGTGATAACTCCTCAACGTATGTAGAAATAACGTCCTCCAGGCTTCGTCATCCAGATCAGCAAACGTTTGAGGAACGGAACAATAGTAGATCGAACAACGAAAGGCAGCATCATGCACGAGCCGTTGGTAAGAAAACAATCTCCAGACAAAGCGTACTGAATGCGTATTCTGAGTTTATGGGGGAAGTTGAGCGCGAGATAGAAGAAGAGGAAGCCAACCGGCGTCACGAAGAAGAGTGCGCACGGCAGCGTGCCCGTGAAGCAGAGCTTGCAGCGCGCCAAGCTGCTGAGAGAGAAGCTCAGGAGGAGAGGCAACGTGCATATGAAGCGGACCAAGCGCGACTGGCTGCTGAAACGCAAAGGCTAGAAGAATTTAGGCGTGCACACGAAGCAGAGATAGCGGCACGCCAAGCTACTGCGCAGAATGTTCAGCAAGGAACTACTGGAGGAAGGCGACTTCATGCTCAGCCAAATCCTGCATGTGAACCAAAGATGGCAGCACTGCAACCTGCCGAGAGTAGACTTCAGCATTCAAACCGTTGGTCTTATCAAGCAGAATGCCGCCAACATCCATACGAAGTAAGGCGGGCAGCTCGCCAAGCAGCGGAGAAGAAATTGCAGGAGAAAAAACAAGCTGCTGAAGCGGAGAAAAAGGCGAAAGAGGTAAAGCGTGCATCTGCTAAGCAGAAAGTGCTGGAAGAAAAGCAGCGCGCATATGCAGCAGAGTGTGAGCGTCAAGCTGCAGCAAACCGAAGGCAAGAAGAATTGCAACTTGCGCATCCAATGAGTCGTTGCGTTTCCCTAGAACAAGATATCAAACGCCAACATTGCAAAGTCACGGTGAATATATCTAAGGTAAAACAGGATAATGATCAGGAAGGGAATGAAACTATCCACGATTCCTTTACATTAGATGACTGGCTGTCGTACAGCACGAAAGCCGTGAATGAAACGGATCTTATCCTATTGCTAAGCAAATTTGCCACTGATCGTACAAGTTACCTTCAAGATACGGACACAGACGAAGGTAACAAGACAATTGATGAAATTGATGAAATGTTCTTTAGGAAATACAAATTTCAAGTAATGCAAAAACTGCCACAGCTACTACCACTGTACCTCAAAGGTGAAACACAACCTGATTACACTGCAGAAACAATTTTGCAATTCCTAAAAGAAACTAAAGAAAAGAACGATCAAGCCTCTCATGTGATTCTGGGTTCAATGAAGCAGTATCTGTACGAAAACACTCCAGAAACACGCAGCAAGATCGTGACTTTTATCAAACAAGAAATGAAAGATGATGATGAGGTATTACGGCGTGCAATTAAGTCTTTCGTTTTGGACACTGAATATGCAGACAAGATCGAGGAATGTATGGAAAAGTTCTACAGGGCGCTTTCCAAACCGCAACACAAAGAGCTTCTACCCTTTTGGAACGCTGACAGTGATGAAGAACCGGACAGCAAATTTCTACAAGCCATACAAAAAGATGAAGCATTAAAAGCGCTGTATGATAGCTTGGATGAAGCGAAGCGGGTAAAAGCGCAATATGAAGCGAGTGAAATAGTTGTCGATGAGCAGGTGAAGCAAAAGTTCATCGAATACATTCAAAGTAAAGGAGTTGCAACATCGGGGAGCTGCAGAGAGTTTTTGGCATATGTGTTTGATGTCAATCTTAGGGTGTATACTACTGATGAGGACTTTGAGTGTGTTCTTCTTGAAGATCACAATCCTTCTTCAACGAAGGTAAACCATATACTTATCCGAGATGATGAGTTAGTGCAGATGGAAATAAACGCCGAGTACTCACAAATGGCCCAAGAACGTCTGTACAAAGATACTCTTTACGGAAATATTCTGATGGAGATGGACTGCTTGCCTACTATTGGAGACATCGAACAGTTTATAACACTATTTGACATTGAAACAGTAGCTAGCATCCAGAGTTATGACGAAGAAAGTGATTCAAATGATAAAGTAACAGCTGAAACGTTGGCCAGCTACTTCCTGGAGGAGGAACGTGTAACCATGAAAAAAATGTTGGAGAAAGTTACATACTCCAATGAGAAACGGATGTTGCAATGTATGCTGCAACGATTTTCGTGCGAAGGACGGCATATATCTGCGGATGAAATGCGCATGTTCATCAACTCGCTGCTCGATAACATTGCCAACGGTGGAGAGGAAGCGTTCACTTACACATGGATTGTTGTAGCCTACCAGCAACAGAACTGGGTGGACGAGGCATTACTTCTGTATCTTGAAACACATTTCAAACAACAATTGCCGAACAAACAGCAATGGCGAGCGTACATGAGCAAAGTGATGAGCAAAGATGTTTTGGTGACATTGTTCAATGAGCTTCAAGTAAGCACTTGCACTATTGACTGCATGCACGATATTTTGCATTTGCTAAGCAGTGTCCCTATAGAGTCTATTGCTTTCGAAGGAATTAAGCTGTCGGAGTGGGGCTACTTTCTGAAGGAACATTACTGGACACACAAACTGAAGACTTTAGTGGAATGGAATGAGGAGGATCGGCTCAGCGATGCTTCTTACTACATGAGCTGCGTTGAGAATTCATTTGGATATAGTAAAGCAAATGATTTGATAGACTGTTTGCAAGGCAAAGTTCAACTGACCTCTAAAATTGGGCTGAAAATTCTATCAAACTTGCAAAAACAAAAATGGCTCTTAACCGATGAAGAAATCCACAATCTAAAGGCTTCCCAACTGCAAGATTGGATCGCTACAATGGAGCAAAAGTACAAACCACAGCTGGAGGATTTCAATATACAGCAACTTGCAGAAATACTTGATAGTGATCAGAATACATCAAAGAGGATTCTCAACAATCTTCCCACGATACGGACATCCATTGAACACATCAATGATGTAAACACGTCCTATAATCAGAAGTTGGTAGCAAAGTTCACGTATAATGACTTCAAAATTTGGCAAGAAACAATTGGTGCTAAATTACACGACGCAACAAACGATGACACTGTACACATTTACGCAGAAATGCTTGCAGTAATTGATCGAGCGATTGAGCTGAAGAGGGGATTTCGTCTTCGCGATACTCAACGACTTACTATTCTTGCGTTGCTAACGAACAAGCGAAGCACTCTGGCCCAAGTATCCACCGGTGAAGGGAAATCATTGATCGTCGTAGCAACCTCGATCGTAAAGGCTCTGTTCCACAGCAAGGTGGACATTGTAACCAGTTCTCCGGTGCTCGCTAAGCGTGATTCGGAGGTGAACAAAGATATCTATGAGCTGTTTGAGGTCAGTGTTCACCATAACTGTAGCGAAGACCTTGAACAGCGCAAAGAAACTTACTCGAATTATCAGGTTGTGTACGGTGATTTGGCAAGCTTTCAGCGCGACTACCTGCTGGATAGATTCTATGGCAAAAACATACTGGGTGATCGTGATTTTTCGTGCGTTATCGTCGACGAGGTGGACAGTATGTTGGTTGATAAGGGAAATAATATGCTTTATCTGTCGCACGATATACCGGGAATGGATAAGCTTGAGTCGGTGTATGTGTTTATTTGGCAGGCGATCAACTCTTCCCCGGGCGATCCGGAAGATATTGATACGGATGAAATTAAGGACACAATAATGAACAATCTATACGATCGGATCAGTTTCAACGATCTGAAGAAACTCGATCCAAGCTTAAGCACCAAAAAAGTAAAATCGATTTGGCAGTGTTTAGTAAAGGGAGGAGTTTTAGATGCGGAGTCAAGCATTGTGAACAATGCCATAGATTCTTCAAGATTGGAAAAAGTATTGCCTCCTGAGTTCGCTCAATATAAGCACAGGCTAAACTTTCTGCTTAGCGAATGTGTCAATCGCGAGAAGCATATAATTGTTCCTAACTATCTGAAAAAATTTGTCGAAAGACACTTAACGTCTTGGATCGACAGCGCTATCAATGCGTTACTGATGGAGCCTGATCACTCGTACGTGGTAAGCTTTATGGCGTCCTGTGTAAAAACCGAGCGTAGAATAGTGATCCTCGACAAAGATACCGGAACAGATCAGGGAAGTTCTCAGTGGGATGAAGCACTGCATCAGTTTTTGCAGCTAAAACATGGCTGTAAATTGTCAATGCAAAGCTTGAAAGCGGTTTTCCTATCGAATGTGTCCTATTTCAAGCTGTACAAGCTATTGTACGGGTTGACCGGTACACTCGGCTCACAGGGTGAAAGGCACTTGCTGAAAGAGGTACATCAGGTAGATTTTGTTACCATACCACCGACCAAGTCGAAGCAATTCGACGAGTACGATCCAATCATTTGTCTCGGGCACAACAAATGGCTGGAAAGCATTCGGGCGGATGTGGACACCCTAGTCAACGAGCAGCATCGTTCGGTTCTCATCATTTGCGATACGATCAATGACGTGCAAAGTGTGGAAAAGTGCTTAAAGGCAAAGGGTGAGCTACACGTTAGCACCTACACGCGGGACTTTGAAGAGTTTGATGTGGTGCAAGGTACTGCAAAGCTACAGCAAGGAGAGATCATCATTGCAACCAACCTGGCGGGCCGTGGAACCGATATACGCATCTCGGATAAAGTGAGGGAGGCAGGCGGGTTGCATGTGATTCTGACGTACCTTCCGGAAAACATTCGCATCGAGGAGCAAGCTTTTGGAAGGGCGGCAAGAAGCGGAGACAAAGGATCCGGACGGATGATACTGATGGTGCGGGGCCGCAAGCAGTTCCGAAGGTCCAAAATAATTGACCTGAAAAAGAAGCGAGACAAAAATGAGCTGTACCGAATATCGGAGGTCAAGTCGTACTACGAAAAACACATCGTGACGGAGGAAAATTGTTTTAAAAAATTCAAAAAGGTGTATGAAAAGCACAGGGAGGCTCTAGACAACGCCGATGTGCCGAGAGAAGTTAAAGCTATTTTGCTCGAAAGCTGTCTCGATCAGTGGGCGTTCTGGTTGGACGAGCACAGCGGCTTGATGGAAGAGTTCAGTCATGAATGTGATGAAAAGCGTACGCCACCGGTGCTGAAAACGTTTTTGAACAAGCTGCAAAGCTTCCAGTCGGGAGAATGCACTGGGTCTTATTTATTGAGCAGCTTGTGGGAAGGCTGGGTTGCGGGGAATCCGATGCGTATGATTAAACTGGGAAAACATCTCGCAGAACATCACGTGAAAACAGGGATTTTGAAGGACTTACAAAAGGCAGGCAAACAACTTACAAACATGGTTAAGAAAACATTTGACGACGCAAGGATAGTGATGTACGCTTATAAAACGGCCATGAGTTTGTTCGAAAAGGTTACACAGCTTGAGCCCCAGTTTTGTGAAGCTGCATACTATTATCGTGCCTACACGGTGATGAAATCGGCTGAAATCGAACAGACCAAAGATGGAACGAGTAATGAAACGATCGAGCAGTTCAAGAAAGATTTGCGTGCGGCGATGGAGCTTTTTGAAGCGCATCATACAGCCGCTGTACAGGCTGCTGGCATTGTGGGAAAATCGAAAAACATGCGCGTTTCGTACGACGACTACAAGAAGCAAAAGGAGCGCATTGCAAAGTTGTATCTATCGTTCACACGATCAATTGAAGATATACTAGGGTATGCGGTGACTCCTGACGCGTTTGTGTCGGATGATAATATTACAGCTGATCAAGCGGAACGTATCTGCAAGTATCTCACTGACCATAAGATAGCATCCAAACCACAAGTGCGGAAAAAGGTAAGCGACCAGCAGTTGCGCACTATCCATGAAGACTATGGCATACCGGTTGAAGATTTGAGGACCTTTTTTTCTGCTAGAGCTGGCAAAGAGATTGACGAGGGCAAGTTTTTAAAGGAATGTGAATCTACCTTCAAACTTCCTAGTAAAGAACAGTTTTGGGACCTGTTAGGCAAGCAGAAGGTTATAAGTGACATACAGGAGTACGTAAGGCTAGATAATACCAAGTTGAAGAAAGTGAATCCCTCTTTGATGGATTCTGTTGAGGAAATGGTAAAAATAGAGAAATTATTAAAGCAGTCAATTGAACTAACAAACGAACAGATTGTTTTATACCACGATTGGCTAACGTACGAGCAGACAGAAGATACAGATTCAAAGGCAAATGTAAGTACAGAAATATCTAAAAAGGAAGATCTTACACAAACCGTCGCTGAACAACAGAATGAATTGTTGGATAAAAAGGGTATAACCACCAGCAATCAGAAGGCAAATGATGATGCAAGCAAAATGTCATCATTTGTGCCCGAATTGTTCGATTCTGTGTCTGATCTGTCCAAGAAAGCAACTACAGATGACAATGAGGTAAAACTCAGCACGAAGACAGAAGATAAAGAGTCAAAAGCACGTGTCAGTATGGATATATTTAAAAAAGATGATTTTATAAAAGCTTTCGGATTGCCACAGTATGAAGTGCTTGTTAAAAAGGGTATAATCACCATCAATAAAAAGGCAAATATCGACAAAAGCCAGCTTTTATCATGTGTGCCCGAATGGTTCGATTCTGTGTCTGTTCAGGATTTGATCAAGAAAGCAAATATAGAACAAACTGAGGCAGAACTCATCATGAATGAGTTGATAAAACAAGGAACTTTAGGACCTAGTGTGGGTAATTCCTACAAACTAAAGGACAGTTTTAACGACAAAAAGGATGACTTGGTGCCATCGTATCCAGTGTATGAGCCTGCGGTAAGGGCGTTACTTGCAGGTTGCTTCGCATACAGATTGGAATTGAAGCACCTCAAAGACCAACTAGAGGAGCTTGTATCCGGCGATGAAAAAGTAATACGAATCAATCTAGCAAGTAATCCCTATGTGTCCTTCTTTGAAGACCTTTTAAAACAGAATATTATTCGACCATGCAAGATAGAAAACGACGATTTCAGTGAACAAATGGAACAAATATGTATGAAAAACCTAACCAAAACAGAGTGGAGAGATATTTTCATAGAAGTGCTTGCGATCCCCACCACTGATGCAGATCAGCTGGTTAGTGAATTAATCAAAAACAAATGTTTACATAAACGATCGATAGGTACAAAAATGTGGGACAATGCATCGAAGCTTACCCAACTACAGTTTCAGCAAATGAGTGTAACAAGTTACTATGACATAGGGGAGGAGAAAGATTTCAACAACAAATTCACATTCACCCTGAAATGCTCTGGTACCGTGTCTTACGACATCGGCAAAACGGTAGTACAATATTTAAACCAACAGCGCAAGATACGCGAAGCTTCCACACAGACGCATGTAATCAATTCGTTGAAATCGCTGAAATCTTCCATTGTAGGGCTAAAAGTTCCTGGAATATATTTAAATTCAATTCAAGAGGTAACTAAGAATACGGAGATTAATTTTGGTACGATAGACGAAGAGTATATTTTCAATCTGAACGGATTGGAGCGTCTGATACAACTGAAAGAGCAGAAGGGAATGCTTGGGAAGGCTACTGCGGTAGCGTTAATAGGGCTGGGCCAAATAGCTTTGGGTGGCTTAATAGAGTTCTGCTCGGTAGGTTGGTTGACGCACGTTGCAAGCAGTTTTATGAGCGAAGGCCTTAACGACATAAGCTATGCTGTGAATGCACTTCACACCGGCCATTTCAGTTGGAAGGAATATGCGGTGCAAAAAATGAAAAGCATATTATTTACCGGGATTACCGCCGGCGTGGCAGCGTTGTGCTCTCGTGCAGTCAAGCAATCGAAAATCATGAAGAAAATATTCAATTCTGGGCTCTGTACAGAAGGGGAATCAATATGCGCAACAACGGCACGTAGCCATCTAAGTACAAAACTCCACAACAAAGTATTAAGCGTGGCGTTAAAGAGAGTTGTGATGAAAACCGTTCAAGGTGCTGCGCAAGGTGTGGCGAACGTGATGGTCGATACAATCGTCGATGATTATTTGCAATCGATGGTCAATGGGCTGGCTGCGGAAGTGCTGCGCACGGTGTTGAGCAAAGTAGACGATCATAAAGCAACGCAGAGCCTGAAGCAAGTGTATGACCAGCTGGGAGAACAGAGGGCTAGGCAGCTTATACAGGAAATAAATTCATCATTTGGAACATACAGTTGGGAGAGTTATGTGTCCATTGTGGGACAAATGGTGGGCAGTTTATCGCACGGATTCGCAAGTGCGTTGCAGAAAACGGAGAGTAAAAGTACCACACTGAAGATTTTGAGTAAATTAGGCACGGTATGGGTTTGGGGCGAGAGGGCTTTACAGTTGGGTAGAATGGGTTACGAAGTCAGCCAATTTCTCAACACAATGGATGCGAAAATGTGTGAAAAGCTTAAATCAAGGGTAGCCAATGCGGACGGGAGTGAATGTTCCAAACCAAACGTGGATGGGTTTGATAAGTTTAAGAGCGAAACAGTCAGCCAATGGCGAGCGCTGTTGAGTGAGCATGTTGGAAAGCTCATCACAATGCATTTCATTAAACCATTGCTGCACAACGCATTAACACGCGTGGGAAGGCATATCAAACGAGTGCCACGCAACATTCGCGAAAGGAGATTGAGAAAGAAGGTGAAAAAAGAAAAAGCGGCAAACGATGCGCTACCGGAAGAGCAACGAAAGCTGCACGAACATCAGTATCACGAAAACTTGCAGAAAATCATGTGCAAAACAAAGAGTCCTTCGCTGTTTGCGGATATCATTCAGGAGGGTGTACCGATGGATCTAACCTGTGTAGATGCATGTACAAAAGTGATACAGAAGTTTTTGAAAGCCAAAAACATACCAACTGACGCACTTATAGTTGACGTGCAGGCGGAGGACGGCATAAGCCAAACGTTTGCTTCCGGAGAGCCCGGAGCGGCGAACGCTAAAAAGGTAACCTTACAGCTGACCGGCGGTCATTTCTCATTTTCTGAAAACCAACAAAACGTTGACGGCAATAATTGTATGTATGCGGCATTGTGCGAAGCAATACCTGAGCTAAAAGATATAAAGCCTGGCGATTTCAGAAAGATGATTTCAGATACTATTAGGAAAGATCCTTCCATACAACATCACATTAGGCAGGGTTGGCATCGGTATCCAATCAAGGCGTTCAATTGCATTGGGGGCCGGTGGCAAGAGCCGCCCGAAAGCGACGAGCTGGAGAAGAAATTTAAAAGCAACAAAAGATACTTGCACAGCATTGTAATTCCATTGTCTCGCAAATCCGAAACATTTTCTGGAGGGAAAAATTTAACCACCAAAAAATTTAGGAAAACCAAATGCATCGTAATAAGAAACACACTAGATCACATCTTCAATCGCGTTACGGTTTACACTATAGAGGCAGCAGCAACGATACAGGCAGCGATGGAAATCTCAGGCATGGCTTGGGATGAAATGTTTGAAAGCGGAGGCAGTAACTCATTTGATAAATTGCCTAATGCTTTGAGAGAAGGCAAATTTGATCGAGCGCATGGCGTTAAGTTGAGAGTAAAGAAAGAGAACTTTACAACGCCTGAACAGTTGCAAGCATTAGCAATGCTACAGAATTGTCTTGGAAGAAGGGAATATGTGTACAAAGAAGCGAACATGATTGGCAATATTGCAGGAGATATTGACAATATTCAACCGAAATTGTTGAAGGAGTTTGTGCACAGCTACAACTTTGCCCAACCTGGCAACAGTCGCCAGTACGTCAAAGACTTTTTCAGCAGAGCTGGTGAGGATGTTCGGAGTTGCACAATGAAGAGGGAGGCTAATAAAAGCAATAGAAAAAGAAGTAAACAAAATGCAAATTCGACAAGCGGTAGCAGTCGAACAAAACGAAGGCTTGATATATCGGGTGACATAGAACAAGCTCATAACAAAATTCAGAAGTATGATCCTACTGCTGATCTTAAAAAATGTAAATCTAACATATATGATAGATTAATAAGGGGCGAACCGGTGGTATATTCGATAGAAAAAGTTTTCACGTCGGAATCGTCGGGAATCGATTCCGACCGTCCATCCACGTCGTCCTCACGTTAGCAACGTCTAACTGTCGTAGAAGAAGAATAATATTTAAAATAAGATGAAGAATAGGAAGATAAATATGAGCAGGCGAAGAAGAAGGGGAATAATATTAAGAAACATAAGAAGATGATAAGGGAGAATATTAGGGAAATTAAGAAGATGAGTAAGAATTATACACAGGAAGGTATTGCAGCTGACGACTATCAAGGATCAAACATTACAGCATGAAAATCGGAACAATACAGCTACTCTACATGCAGCTGCGCTACGCAATTAGATCCTGACGCGGAAGATTCTTAGAATACGCTCTCTAAAATGCACATTCTATATGATTGCATCCTGTATAAAGTTCATGGAAGGTACAGGTTGAAATAACAAACCGAAGAACACGAAATGCTCGAACAGATGGTTGGAATAAGTTGCTTCGGAAAAGAAGGTATGACCCATTCGTCGATCATTTAGATGTGTAATCAGTTTAGGCTATGAAAACATTTACATTATTAATCAGTTTTTCATTTCTCTTATTGCCCAGCACGTTGATCTTTGGAAATATGGAATGTAATGTATCGAAGGAATGACGAATCGTTAGAAAACACAACCCGATCATGATCAAGCAAGTGCATTGAATAGAGGTACATAGTTGCAAAAACGAATTTCGAGGTATAAATTTGTAACTTAAATTTCATTACTGTAACTACAGTTTTATTTTTCTGTTTACAGATTCACACAATGCTTTTAAAATGAAGGATGACGTGATCTTGACCTGGTGCAGAAGATCACGCGCCTTCGTCTGGCGTAACAAATTATGCTTGCTTTGATGGCGGATGCATCTACGGCGCATTGGCACCTTCGTTTGTGTTTATCACGCCTTCTCTGTCCTTGCACGTGATCTAAAAGCACTTTACGGGTAGCGTCAGTTAGTGCCATACGTATGTCATGGACAGCTCGTAGAAGTCAATTGAGCATTACAGAGAGATCGCCAAACAAACCTTCTACTGATTTGTAACTGAAGTGTCTTCCCAACTGTCATTCCCCGAGTACAGTGGTACAGAATCTGCGGAGCATCTGTCTTTCGAATGTCGCTAAGAGTGCATAATTGTTCAAATTAAATCTCTGTTAGAGTCCCTGAACTACAGAAGCAAAATCGTTCACATGCAACAGTCAGGACCAACGTTTGTGCTTCCAGTGTTATACGCGAAACCTTATGTCGAGGTGTATCGAGATGGATTATCAACTGTTATAGCTGCTGTCACCAAGCTTTAGTCATTATTGGGTTTGACAGCACAATGCTGATTTGTTCACTCATAGACATTCGTCGTTCTGGAGATGCCATCCTTGTTAGTCTTGATTGGTTAGGACAAACTGAGTTATCAGGTTATTGTATAATAAACATGTATTTTTGTTACCGTATTTTATCGAGCATAGTGCGCCAGTTTTGTAATTCAAAATAATGATCGAAAACTAGTTGTACACTATATTTCAAAACTAGTATAGATTTATAAAGTTTAGGTATGCATTTTACTCGCATGCGCTCTGTATTTGATAAACGCTTTATGTATCATTTGAACGTAAATAAATTTTAAATTTATTAATTCATAATTACTTATTTGTGAAATGAATAAAAATCGTATCACATACATTTGCAAATAATTGAAAGGATATTATACATCAATATAGTGGTAAGTGTCAACCTCGTGGCAAAGCGATACATAGCAACTGGAACGATCGAATACATTGAAACGAATAAAAATCGATAATTAACTAATGCAATAAAATCTATGCATCGGCAAAAAAATCGACAATAAGCAAACGTTCGTACAAATTTCTTGCAAATAAACACGAAAGCACCCTTCTTGTTGTCTTGTTGAGCGCACACTGGCATTTATCTGCATCGTAATAAGTAAAAGACCGTTCGCGAGCACATGAGAACAAGAGAATCTCGTAACAGGAGCGGCGGATCTAACGGTAGGCGGACTAGGCGGTCGCCTGGGGCCTCGTCGATTTAGGGGCCCCGTAGATCGCTGGCGAATCAATTGCCACCCCCTCCCCTTCCCCCGCTGGCAAAAAAAAAATTAGAACCAGTGATTGATTATTATGGCCCCCGACTGCATTTCAAGTTTAGTGTTCCATCTCCCTACAACAAGTTCAGTTCCAGTTCTAATCCCCCCCCCCCTCTAAAACACCATTTATCATTTACAGGGGGCCTCAACGCGTCTTACCTCGCCTAGGGCCTCCGATACCCTTAATCCGCCTCTGCGCAACAGGCTACCACAAAGACACCATGCATTGACCATTTACTTACTTGTAGAATCTAGATAGCCTTCTTCTCAGAAGTCGCGAACAAGCTACGCAGAATCCATAAAATGCCCATCATGATTAGCGCCATATCAGTAATGGATATTGAAAGCCTTACACACCTGGTTGGCTTATGAGCAAATGTAAGTAATGCACGTTCTCTCATACTCGCGTATTCTCTCACTCTCTCAAACTCTCTCAGTTTTAATCAATGCAGTGTGTATGAATCATCTGCAATACAGGTAAAAACATATAAATAGTCAGGAAGCGTTGAAAGCAATACCATACGCTCAAGTAAATTGAATGCGGCTAGAAGCTCGCAATTAGAAGAGAGTCGAAGCTGTATTGATAGTAGATCACGCAACCACGCAGGTGAGCTTGTTTGCTAAAAACGTTTAGGAAAGTGTGCGAACGATTACTGTGTAAGTGATTTGAGAATTTGGTTGTGATATAATTTCGAAGACCCTTCAGGAGTGGTGTGACGAAAATGTTGACATTAGTCTGCTAGCGGCATATCGAGAGGGAGTGAAAAACAGAGACAAAAATGAGAGGAAGTATTCGGTTACGGTGTTCGACGGTAGATTCGCCACTTGTTATACCTCAACACAATTTGTTTTCTTTGTGCGTTTTGCAATGGCATGTATTGTTAGTGTTGTAGTTAAAAAAAATTCAGATTTTTTTTGTCAATAACAATCAGTTGCAGTCCAATAACAAGAATTTGGAGTTTAAGGTTGTTAGCTTTATCCGCTAGTATGTACCGATTGTGCATCGATAGACCGGACGGGTATTTATATCTTATCTGTGGCTGTTTCCGGGACCAATTCGAAGAAATTTGCGCTTACGCCTAGTAGAACGTTACGGCAAGGGAAAGGGAAGCAGTGACTGCAGTGATGTCAATCAACTGATAAACGTGATATGCCCTCTTCACTCGCACTCACTAGCTAGCTGATGTCAGAGAGGTCAGATGTATAACATTGTCACATTTCATGCAACCGGGTCAGGTCTGCAGCAACTTTATAATGATAAGAATGAATATGATAGTACTGTTTTATTCTTTATTTTTGAGCTGTTGTATCGTTCCCATGACGGTCTCTTATTTGTTACTTGTTCTATATACTCACTATACCAATGTTTGTTTACTTTTAGTTACCCAAAGCGGTCTTTTACCTCGTCGTCACAACTGTTGCCATTGTGCAATAAAGAATTGCAATGGCTACATTGGTTTTGACAGCGGTAGCGGCTTCCACTGTTCCAACTTTGGTGGAGACCGCAGTTGCTTCAGCCGTTTTTCTGGCGGCTGCGCCCGTTATTGAAAAAGCTGCTCCAGTAGTTAATGAGGCGTTTGCTGACTTAGTTGAAAAAGCTACAGAAGTAGCTGTTAAAACTGGCGAAATGGTGGTTAAAGCAGCAGAAGTAACTGCTGAAGTTGTGGAAAAAACAGCAGAAATAACTGCCGAAATTATTTTGAATAGATATACTATATCATTGCCCCCCATCATAGGCCAGCAACAGAAAGGAAATAATTCAAACACTAGATCTAACGAAACTAGTACAAACCATAAGGAAAACAATGGAAATAAACAGTCACAACAAAATACAAAAACCAACAAACAAACGGAATCAAAACAAACTGGAACTGCAAGAAACGCTGGCGATAATGGAGATGATCCCAGACGACGAAGAAACTTGAAAACTACGCGCAACTGTCAGGATGAAACATCGGATGAAACGGAACCACACACTGGAGCTTCTCACTTGCACTCACGAACAGCGGTACATACCGTACGATTTGCTGGAGAAATTAGGCGAGCTGCCAGAATGTCTGGCCACAACGTTAGAGATCTTATTGAAGACGGGGCCAGCACAATCAGGGATGGGTATATACGGCTATCGACCTCTGATAGCCAACTGCAAAGAGCTCACGTGCTACGGTTTAGGGATAATTTTGAGATGTTACGCGAACATTATCCCGAGTTGTATAGAATATTGTGCAGACATGCAGGGCACACGCAAAGAATTCCGAGGGTGTTCAACGTGTTCCACAGGATTGGTGGGAGAATTGATAAACTGCAGTATGGATGGATTTTGAAATTGTCTACAGTAGATTTTTTGGCAGGTCCCACAGCTGAAAATCTAGCAATTTTTGAAGCATATAGACAAGAAGTGTTAGATTTGTATGACAGTGAGATAAGATTAAGATACTATAGCGAAGAGGACATGGCAGAAATAAGAAGGGCAAGAGAGATGATGGAAAACACAACGAGTGAGGAATTGTTTGAAAATGCTCTGGAAGGATTCAATCTGGAACATGACTACAACAATCCCAGAATAAGATTGTAGTAGTGTATGTTATGTGGTGTTTGAAAACCAGCTTAAAATGATGGTAAATTTAAAACTGAAAAGTCATCACAAAGAGAAACAAACGTAAACAAATGATTTGAGTAAACAAAGTGTAATGAGCACTGATTTTACAACAATTAATTGACAGAATGCAGAAGACCGAAGACTGAAGAACTGAAGGCTGAAGACTTAAAGCGAAACGCTGAAGACGTTGCCAAAGCAACGATCCAAAGCAGAATGTTTCTTTATTGTGACACTTCATACGATCGCACAGTTGACATGATTATGGTCATAATCCGTTTGTGTAATTTGACACTGGTCGTGTCAGAGGTCAAATTTGCCGGATTTTACAAAAGCTTTGATTGAATGACAAAAATATTATAACGTGAGCATATACTTATTTCTATACATCTTATTTGCCTTTAAAAACTCCCTGATTTTGTTTACAATCACAAAATAAAATATTCCTCGTCGAGATTTTGAAATAATATTACACTTTTAGCTTTTACATTTCCTTATCAAATACTTCTCGTACAGCAATTGAAACTGTCGATTCAGTTGCAAGATGGAAAGAAACAGACCACACTCTAACCATCCTTGGTAAGTTTTTCTTAAACTGTTGGTACCATAAATTATTCATGATGACCATCGCATGTGTAGCCTACACTTGCTTCTCAATCCATTCTAAGCCGACAAAAACGGCAACGACCACACCAACCTACGAGCCGACAAGCCGACCCGAAATGCACCGACAACTCAAACACACGATATACGAAACCATTGGTATCTTGTACGATCGAATGTTCTGTTTACACCACGGTCTGCTAGTTTAACTTGAGCCGAACCTGTTCGACCTCTACTATTTCTACTCTGCATGCTGGATGCTCTGTCTGTGTGTTGGTATGCTCCCAGAGGAATGCCACTATGGACAATTCCTGTCTTCCTGTTTCAGGCTCTATCCGGTGACAGGTAATAGGTCTCGTGGCGCTATGGCAGGGATTTTTAAATCGTGATTTACAGTATGTGTTCACAAACACACCATGTGCACTCACCGGCTACATGTGTTTGAGTATTCTTATACACATCTTATCCCAACAAAAAAAAAATCGCTTTTCATTGGTGCAATATGTATAACTCAATTCCAAGTATGTAGGTATAAAATTTTAATACCAAAAAACTCCTTTCTGTATCATGAAGTGGAATGTATTTCGCGAATGACCTAGCAAAAGCTCTCCGCGCGAATATTAATTACACCCTGTTGACTATGAAGCATCGTACAGGAATGACAAAATGTGAAACGAAAGCACCCTACAGCGGGCAACTCTAATTCAATGACTTTTCAACCGGGCCGGTACAAGTGTTTGCTCGCGTCGGTGATAAAATGTGAGCGAATAAAAGTGCCAACGAGCACGAACCAAACAAACGGTGCCATGACTAAAATGCTCGCAAGGTACGTGAAGCGCGTACATAACGCGCTTGGATCATGATTACGTTGCAGCATGCAAAGCGCTAGATTAAATGCTCTTACAGCCCCACCAAAAACACGCCAGACACAGTATTTCCCGCGCTTGGGCTCTCATCCACAGGGACAGGGAAGCATCGATTAAAATGCCTCCGTCAACGGCAAGTCTGCCGTAGGCAGGCGTGCCTTCTTGATGGAGGTGAAGAGTGTGCTTTCCTTACCATTCGCCATTGCCAACCATCCTTTTTACCGAACGCGAAACTCTTCCAAACAGTTATCACTTTGGTTAGGATGTAAATGTCGCATGCAGCACAGCGAAGCCAGTGGGATGTAAATTTATGAGCGATGGAAACCACGGAAAGACTCCAGACTCGCGCGTTACTGGATTTCATCGAGCGGTTGAATTATTTTGAATAATGTAGGATCAGCTACCGTTGCAAACCGGTGTCACGTTTCGTAAGATTTGAATGAATTATTTTCGTTCAGTTTATTCATGGCCCTTAAGCTTTCCGTACGGCCAGGAAGTGCTGTGCCATTGTTTAGCGCTTTTGTATCCAAGCTGTGGCTGGTTTCACGTTCACCAAAATGAAACGAACCGTATTACAGAATAAAAAAAAAAACAGTTCAATTTGTTTGTCTTTAAGTTTCTGCATTGAACCAAAAGCACCACGGTCAATCAGTCACAAAAGTTCGGTTCCGTGTCAACACTACCAGCACCCTGGAATGGTACAAGGTTCGCCCAAACAACAGGGTTAAATGCTAGCATCATCTCGTTTGCTAAATCGAAAGAGCAACCCGAAACCCGATACCATGAATTCCCGGAGACGAGATTCGTTGTGGGGTTTGCACTTCAATTAAGCTAAACTTTTCACCCCCTTAACCTAACACACCACCTTTACCACCATCTACCACTTCCCGCATTCAATCGCAAGTCTCAAAAATTGAATGCCCTCCAGCCAGTGTGGCTGAAGATGAAGATGATTGTGAACTTTCTTCCTCCTCTCTTGCACACCTTTGACGGGTGCCGCGCCGTTGCGCCTTTGTGTGCGATCGGTTAAATCTTGATCAAAATTCATCCTCCTTTCGCTCGGTGGTTGAGTTTCCGCATTCCTGGAAGAAGTGGAGCTCGCTGGAAGAGAAAGAGCGAGAGAGAAATCATTTAAACGGCAGCTCGTTGCACGGAATTAATAATAAGGATTAAGAGGAACTACAGCACGGATGGTACATTAGTTGGAAGTGGAAGGGAGGGAAGGCTCACTTCATAATGAAGCAGTACAATTCAAGAGCTCTTTGGAAGCTTAGGAAGTTACATCACTGTTTTGTCTGTTTTTCGTACACCTTATTAAAGGTTTAATAAGGTTTCTGCAATGAGCTTTGTGTTATTTTCTACTTCACTTTGCTAGCTGGTTACACTCTGTTGAACACATTGCCCAAATACATGAAATTATTGGCAGCACTGGATGTAGATGACAGTAACGAAATGTTCTGAACGGTCATTCCTACCCACTGCTAAGCGCTTGCTTAACGTCACTCAACCGTGTAAGAACGCTCAAGATAAGTGCATCTCAATACACCGAGTGGTGTCAGCAGCAGCCACTCCGGGATCGATATTGTGATGCTCTGTGGGGTGGAAAACTATCATTTCCTTGCGATACAATTTCCTTCCTACACACACACACACACACACACACATACACATACAAACTAGCACAACCCAGAAAGAGGTTCTGAGTTCCAGGAAAAGCATGCAATTAGAATAGGCTTGTGAGGCTTCTTTGCCATTGATACGAGCTCGATTGGTAGCTTCTTTTATCGTGAAACATGTGAAACATAATTAATGAGATCAATTAAAACATTCCATTTCGTTCGAGGTGGATGAAGTAGATGCATAAGAGTCGTTGATGTAGAAAGAACCTCGAATGAAAGTGTAATGGGAAAAGAGCTTCTTTTGATGATTATTAAAGGCTTTGAATATGCGCATATTGTTATACGTGGAATAGACTTTTTCCTTCTAAGGTATAGACAGAAATCAGAATAACTGCAAATGTACCAAATAATCCATAGAAACAGCTAACGAAACGCAAACGCTCAACAGAAACAGGAAGCCTGTAACGAAGTTGTGCAAAAGTTTATAAATTGACACACCGTACCATTACCGCGCTTGTTTTATGTCTGTTCCTCCCAGTTGGTAAGGTCATTGTGCCGACACCAACCACTTCGTTGGCTCATTAATAGTGCGACAGAGTTGGCCGTCGGTGTCGGTGGCTGCTGTCGGCGGTGACATGGGTCTGACAGGTGTCCTTAAAAATCGGAAAAACCTGCGAACCGAAGCACTCTGATTGTCCGGAGCTGGAGAGTGAACTGGCACGAGGCCAATCAGCGAGAAGGGTTTGGATACAGTTGTTACGGATGGACGACCGAAACGCAACACAAATTAGCATGGCAAAGTGAAAGGATTTTGCGATGATTTTACTGTTTTAAATAATAAAACATGAAACACAGTTGCGTGTTACGAGTGTTGTAACGTTGATCTTCTTGGCTAACGTTGTTATGTCAGTACGCTAGACGATAATGGGATGCTTTAGCTCCCGTGCAAACCATTCCAAATTGATGCTTTAAATACTTGAATGGAACAACTTACCGTACCCTGCAGCATATGCTGCAAACATTAATTAATCAATCAATTTTACCCCATCCCAATCGTGCCCATCTCTTACCATCGGTTCTCGTTCGTTCGATCGCTTACATGAGCACACTTGACGGAAAACCACTATGATGTAAGCAAATTAATTGCCCTTTCCAGTCCACTGACGAGCAAGATGCAGCCGGTTTCTTGCTGCCAGGCAACCACGCTTACCACGCACCGCTCGTTAGCATACAAAGTGCAACCAGAGAGTGGGTGGTGCGAGTTGCAAATCAAGTATACAGCGATCAAAACTGCAAGCGAACTAATGACATTCGATTTCCAATATGCTAGGACCGCATTCTTCAGCTTTACTCGGGGTGGCAGGGCTGTTGGGGGGGGGGGGTCAATTGATGCTATCTTGCATCGCACTTCGTGGTGTATTGGTGAAGGAATACATTCATTAAAGAGCAACTAAACCAACAACCAATGCTGAGTGACATACAATAGCACCACAGCACTGTACATCATTACGAAGACTGTCAAATCACCGTCAAGCCTCTGACAAGCGACGGACGACCGATAAGACGACAAAACCTGTCATATTTTTGCGACCTAACAAGCGCTGACGGTTAAGCTTCATGCAACATTCATTGCTACCGTGCTAAAGTTTTGTTTTCTCTTGCAGAAAGTCATTAGTCAATGAGCTGGGGGAATTCTATAGAATAAATTGACCTCTGTATGGATAATTCATTACTTTGTTATTGCCTGTCAATCAACCAACAAACGTACTGGGCCTGTTTGTTTCGCTGAAGTTATGTATTCATTCCGAAATTCACGAGAGAGTACGTGTGGGTTATTGAGTTTTGCGGAAAATAAGATTCGTTGCTTGGTTGGTAACTTCTTGGAAAGGGGAAGCAGGCAGGTACAGTACAAAAAGACAATTCTCGAATATTCATCACAAGCTCTAGGACGTGCTGTAATGACAAAAGAGATTTTGAGACTACTGCATTGCCTGTACGTTTCACTGGAAGTATCTGTGTTAAGCAATCGTGCACCGTGGGAGGCTTCCACTACTTTGCACTGAAAAGCAGGCCGTGATGTACGCTTGCATTCGGTGGCCACTGTTCCAGTTGATTGGTTTCTCACGCGAAACCGGAACCCTTGCAACGGTTCAACGAGCAGGCGAACGCTTTGATCCGTTCGAGCATGGTTTCGTCCCAGCATCACCGTCGGCAGCTGGCAGGCTGCAGCAACATTTTCCACCACGTGCAAATGCTCATAATCGCATTAGTGCCAGCATTTTGAACCTACGCCAGCTGCTGCAGCTGCTGCTGCCGTGCTACTAGCACAGCTAACGATGCACGGGGAGGCTATAACAAAAGGGTAAGGATGCTGTTGTACCCTGCATATCATTTCTAAAAAGCGCCACTGAAAGTATTTGCCGGCTCTTCATCACCGATCAAACGCTTATTGGTTTTGTGGCATGCGTTGCTACGCAGCAGCGTATCCGGTTCACGTGTTTCAGTAGGGTTGTAAATGAGGAAAATTGCGGTATTGCGAAGCACCACAAATAGGGACGCATTGGTTTTCGGTGGGGCTGAATTCGAACGAAAATGTAGATCTCGTCTGTTATTTTGACTGTAGCAAACGTTTGATTTGAGCACCAAATAGTCGTTGGAATGGAATTCAACGAGTGATTTCATACATGATTCAATTCAAATAAGTTTTTTTTTTCAAAATGATAGAAAGGATTTGTTTTCTGGTACAAAGGGAATCTGTGTGCTATTGCGAGAGTTGTAGGAAAATAAACGCATTTGCAATGTGCCTAGTACATCAAATAATCGCATGCCAACCGACAGGGATGTAAATCGCCGACAACAAAGCTCCTCCCCGGCTAAACAATTCAGTTGATTTGAAATTCATAAAATCAACGAGATCAAAAGAATAACAAGAGTGTGCTGCCTTCACTGCATCGACAATCGTAAATAAAGTTTTTTTTTCTGGTTTTTGATTACATTTCCTACACTTTGATGTGTAAAATTTAAGAAACTGCAACACTTTAATTTTTTTATATTACAGCTGAGTTTAAATGTGATGCTTATATACTTTTGTGCTTAAATAATGTATTCCGAAAATTAAGTAGATGTTATTAAGAAACCCTCGATCTTGCAATCAGTGAGTTTCTGCAGAGAAGCATCACTTACACAACCGGTTACTCCGAGCACTGCGGCAGCTCAACTCGAACCCCAGAGAGACATTGTTAAAGTACAGCCAAGTGCAACACAAACAGGGATAATATGCATCATCGAAACGTTACATTTACCCCCCCCCCCCCCCCTGGTACCGCTGTCTAGTGGTTGTAGCGCCGTTTTGTGCATCCACAGCTTTTGGTGTGAGCTTTTGACAAAGTTTTGTACAAACAATTTCCCAACCCTTCCATGCCGGCTGTGTCAAGTGCAGCAGCAGCGGATGGCACGGTGGCACTCATGATTTACTACTTCGGTGTGGCATTTTTGCCACAAGTTATTACCATCCATCCAGCGACCGTACGGCAAAGTTGAAGAAGGTTAGCTTATGTGTGCGCCACGTGACGGTTGTGACATTCTTTTTGGGGTGTTTTTTTTTTTTTTTTTTTGGGGAACGAGAACGATGACGATACAACTGCTCCACTGCTCCACTGCAGATGCATTCAAATGACAATGGATGGGGAAAGTGAGCGAAATTTGTTACCGACAGCAGTATATATTCTACTGTGGTGAGTGAAGCTACATACAGGAAAGAGAGACTTAATTTCCGGCAAATTGACTCGATTCTTACACAATCAACTCATACTCCAAAAAGAAGTTTGACGATTTCACCATTTTTATAGATCATTCAACTGCTTGGCAAAGTTTATTATGAAGACTTCTAGCTTCTAGAGAAATGGTGCTTATTAAAACTTGCTTTACTTTAAACAAGAGAGTCTTGAAACAACCAACTCAATGCCGTCCTCTTCAACAAGCTCTTCAATGTTCGTTTTGTTAATTGGCACCCGATAATAATAGTAACACTAATGAAGTGTTGTTTGATTCTTCATCTACCACGACAACCACTCACACACTACAAAACAGCTCACCAACAGCTTCACCAGAGTGCCATCCAAAAACCGACAAACAAAGCCACAGCCAAAGAAGACGCGTCGACTTTGCTTTGGGCCGTGGGCAGAACTAATTGCGAATCACTTGAACTCATTTCCCGGTAAGTTAGCACTTCAACTGAAAGGGCCACTTCAAGCAAACATCACAGAGTGCCGTTAAAGGTTGTGATGTATGGTACAGATTTTAATTTTCTATGCGATTTGTTGGAATGTCTTAACCACGCGGGAGCTTGGTTTCCGGTTTCCAATTAGGTTTGCCGAATTTATGCTTCCCGAACCTCAAATACCGCTATCGAACGCTTGTTCCTGCGAACGCAGGGCGGATGGTACGCTGGGAGTGCAATTAAAAATTCCCTAATTAGATTCTGCCTGTTTGGAATGGAAATAAGCAACTTTCTTGACCTCGTCCTTCTTCTGCCGGTTTCTCTACAAAAAAAACTCTTTCCCAGTTTCCTTCGCCCTACTAAGCGACGAAACTCGATACTCTTCGGTGTCGGTGAAATTTTTTGTTCCTTTCCTTGAATCTGTTGACAAAGTTATCGTACTGGCGAGAGGTTTTTGTTTTGCTGTTTTTGCCGTTGTGGTGGAGACTACCCCAGAGATTAATTTATTTTCAATAAGTAATCTTTCATCGATAGCCCCTTGCAGAGGCCAAAGATGCGAAGGTGCTTATGAAGCTGTTTTCCCCCTCTTTGGTTTGTTTCACTGCTGCTGCTGCTGCTGCAACTTTCTAATTAATTATTGTGATGAATTCTAAGCATGACCCGCCATCAACTTGATATCCTGAAATATCCTTTCATTAGGAGCTTTTCGCACCCGACAACCTTTCGGGGTCTAAATAGCAAGGTTAATGATTAAAAAAGGAGTCATAGGGCAAAATGATTAGAAAATGTTGTCAACACTGTATTGATATTTTTGAGTGTACATTTTCCCAACCTAAAACAATATGATGTAATTGATTTCAGGACAGACAAAGGAAGAGTTACCTAAAACGTAAGTATTCGACCCATTTTTGTGAGGTGGTTTTTGAGTAAATCTCCTCCAAAACTAAAACGTAAGTACCCTTTCAAACGCGTGATAACATCACACACACACACACACACACACCTAACAATACACTAAAGAAGGCGAACCATCATAAATGCTTCAATAAAAATCCACTCTCCAACCATCCGTCGATGAAGCGAAAGATAATCAAATCTAACTCGCTTATAAAGCTCGCACCCCTTTAGCAACGTGTAGGTCCTGGTGCCTTAGGACCTAGACCGAGTAGAATGCATGGATACAAGATTCTATTCATCAGCTTGCTAGCCGGCAGGCACGGCACGGTCAGCTCGTTAGCTCCACTCGAAGCAAAGCGGAAACCTTAGCAGTTTGAGTTTGGCCCCGATAACCTGCAGGACTGTCTCGGAAGACGGAATTAGATTACTGACTTCTACAGCGTTGTTGTTATTATTGAACGCGTGCGGCAGAAGGCAAGACGATATCGCTTTTGCGAATCACCTCGTGCCATGGAAAGTTGTAAGCAACAGCTTTACACAATTTTCTGCTCCGGAAAGCAACAGGAACTGCCGCTCGGAACCAATCAGGCCTGCCGTGTGTATGTGTGTGTGTGAGTTTGTGTTGGAGATAAAGCGTGGCTTGTTGATTGCGTTGAGGTGAAACCCTAACCGTGCAAACCGTACTGGGAGGGGGTTACTCATTACGTTCGGGAAGCACCAGACCGGAAATAGAATTCCAGCCCGTGATTACTGCGGAACAGGGAGGGTTGCAATGCTTTAAACTATGAAAAATGAAGGATTCAAACATAGTTGAGGCTTCGTGAAAGCAGAAAAGCTTTCGTTTTGTTGAGGAACGGTTTGTAAAATTAAATCAAACTCGATGTTGTCAGCTTTCCTTGAACATCTTCTCTTTTCAAATTAGTGAAAACATTTTTGTAATTTTAATATTATAAAGCATCCGTTCCAGATATGAAGTTGTATATCCGTCTTCACTCTTGTAGTGTACGGTGAACGATGAAAACTTAGAAAGACAAAACTCACTCCTCTGTCCAACAGCTTGTTTGATGTTCTTGTGCTCGGCAAAGCGTTGCCATAAATCACAAAACTTACAAAAAAAAGCTTCACCTTTACCCAACAGGTCGTTTTAAAACAAAAAAAGAGTGTAAACAGAACAAAAAATCAAAGCTTCTGCTGTCGAGCCGGCGCATGCACGCTGTTTGTCACAGATTACAGCATGCCTTGCCGGGTCTGCAACCGCTTGCCATGGATACGGAGCGAAATCATAGCTTGCAGACTCCCGGGATGTCCTTCTGCTTTGCTGAAGTGTAAACTAAACTTCACCGTTTGCACTTTCCTGCGTTCGGGGTGACAATCCCGACCACGGTCCGTCGACTGGCCGGATACACCGGACTGTGTAAAGTATAACGGGGTTTACAAATACGAGAGCGCATCATGAATAATTTATACAGCACAAGTGCTCTGTGCACGCGTGTACAAGGGAGGCTTGTTTTGGCGTGTTACTCTTGCGTTGCATCGTTACACAGTGTGGGTTACTTTTCTTTGCGTATCGAGAATGTTATTCAATTTGCTTTTGCATTGAAATTGCTAGTTGCAGCAATACCCTTGAGCCAAAGGAGTGATTTTCGTTTGCAAATAGCCAAGCAGTGTATTGAATGAAAAGGGTTGTTGCTTGTTGAGAAGATTCAAAATTTTGGTATATTTCACAGTTTCGGAACGTGTAGATACCATTTTATTTGACCATTTATCACACACTTGAACTTTGCATACACAGATATCGCAAAAAGTGTCTATCACGCGGGTGAAAACATTGTGGTTGGTGGTTGACAATGTTGCCTCCTACCTGAACACCTACCAACTACCAGAAGGTGCAAACAAATACTGCTGAAGTGCTCACACTGTGATACACAACCAAATACATTGAATCTTTAATTGTCTCCGTTCGAAGTCAGCTTGGCAATAATTCTTTCTTTCAGCTGAAACATTACGGTCATCAACGAGTAGCTGCTGTTTAGCAGCTCGGCGAAGCGCGCCATCGAGATCGTCCCAGTGCCACTGATCCTAAACGATAGCGGCTTCTGCGATCGGATGATGATGATCAGAAAACTTGCCCGCACCTGCCGGTAGGCTGAAGCGAACCGGGGCGAAAAACGCAGCTTGTCGTACCATTCCAGCTCGCACATGACTGTACCAATACGAGCGTGCTGCAAGCAAAGTGAGCAGATCGATGAGTGTTGCTTAGAGCGAGGATTTCTTTAAAATTATTAGGATGAAGTTTCACTTACAAGATCATTAATTTCAGACAAGATCCGACAGAACAGAAACGATTCCGCCACAAGAAAAACGATGAACGCAATGTACACCACAGTAACCGTTGTGACGCCTTTGTACATTAAGATGAAGCAGTAGTACCCGATCAGCGTAAACGAACCGTAGTACTGGATGAATGAGAAGGGTCTCAGAATTGAACCAAAATCACTCAAATTCCTAAAACGGAGGTGCAATTATGAAGCAGCAACTCTTACGGCAACACTCTCCACGCAACTCACTCCAGCAGCTCCACGTGTCGCTGAACGTTCAGCTTGATGAGTGTCTGCAGCTCGCGCCAAAACTCTTCCTCCCGCTTCCCGGCGGACGCAGTGTTTAGCTCTGGGCGATACTTGTGAAAACATTCGTTAATGCGCTCAAACGACTCCACCAGCAATGACATCTCCCCGCGAAACACGTTCAGCAGCACGTAGATGAAGGCAAAGATCAGCACGTACAACGATCCCCAGAAGCAGGTGGCCCAACCGTACAGTAGCTGGGTGAAGAATCCACCGACAGCGTGACCCTGGTAAAGGAGCATAAACTCCGGCTGAAGCATCAGATTCGTGCCGGAAAAAATGGATGCCTCCAACACTAGGGAAAGGCAGACCGCGAACAGGTAGCGATTGTTCTGCACCTTCACATGCTGCCGAACCGCACGAACCAGCGGTTCATCTTCACGAAAGCTGCGATCGCTAAGGAACTGCTCCAGGCGTGTCAGCAGGCCACAGTCGAACACTAGCCTACGCACAAATGCACCGGCCATGATCCAGATAGTGCCCACGACGTTGAACAGTGCGAAGCTGTACTCGCTGTGCGACATGTACCAGTAGGCTTTGTAGCAGTAGGAGCTGAGCACAAAGACGGGCACAATCAGATGACAGCACCAGCGCATAGATTGGCCTACTCCTCTCGGTGTGCCTTTGCGAATGGCGAACAGAAATGTGAGGTGGTGCAGAAGCACAAATTCATCCGGATCGTTGGCTAACTTGCGCTCCAGGGCGAGCAACTTTCGGCGAATGAGAGTCCCAAGGTTATTCATGATGACTTCGTTTTCACAACTGCTATCTTTGCCGGTTTGTGATACACTGTGGTAGTAAGGTTTTTTAGAGATGTCTTGCGTAGCTGGTTTGCTAGCAGATTGGCCGCATGTAATTATAAAAAAAAAACTTTGGCCTGCTACATTTCCATCGGTTTCTGCTATTCTGTATCCTTGATATAGCAATATTCGTAGGTCCTGCCGTAAGGACGATCGATAGTTTAGAACTTCTGATTAATGTCACACAGTACGGTTCGTAGCAAGTGTTGCAAAATTGCTAGCTTGTACATATTGTTGTTGAATAAATCAAGATGTTTGTTAGCATAGCTACAAGCTGGTAGTGAAAACAACCATACAAAGCTAATTGTTGGGCCCTTCAGGGACGTATGACGTATAATGGGAAAGAATCGATCTTTTGCAAACTTTTACAAATTTGAACGTTTACTTTGACTGTACTACGTTTTCGATTTCTTGGATAACTCTACTAAAAAGAGCTTATATATTTAACCATGCAAGCCTTAACTTTAAAGTACTTTCTGACAACCGAATGAAAGTATGTTAACGACAACCTATTCACAATTGAATAAATATCACAAAGAAATAATATTTTCACTAAAAATGATAATTAAAAACATACCAACATACGATTATATCCAAGGATCACAATTCCTCCTACAAGACGCTTTGTTGTAGAGGAATAGTTCGTTTTGTCTTTGGGCTTTAAATACTTAAAATCCATTACTGAGCCACAAACCGTACCATGCGAGGACCAAGCACATTAACGTCTCAGTCAGGTACCATTAGGTGGACTGCATGGGGGCTTTTTGCCTTTTTAATGGTTGCGCGAAACGGGCCAGCGTTTCATTCCTTGCCGCATCGATCCCCTTTTTCTGAGGCTGCGAGTTTTATGTACCTTTGGCAGCTCGTTAAACCGTGCACGTGAATGAAGGGCGTGAGTGAAGAACTTAAAAGCGTCCACAAGTACTTTCACACAAATCCGGGCGGTTGCCTCGCAAAGGGGCATTATTTTTAAGCACCGAGCATAATGGATAGGAAAGCAAGCTGCAGCTTAACTGCCGGTACAGGCTACTTCGAGGTGGTATGGATACCGTTCAGTGTGCAATGAAAATAGTATTGAGCAATTTCGACTAAACTACGAACCGGTGAAACAATTATTCGAAAGACTACATGAATCCATCGCTCAGTGGTAGCCTTGTTGCAGACGATACTTTGAAATCCCTTTTTTATGGCTATCGTTCAGACCAGCAAGGTTTAATGTGATCCTCAATCGAGACTAAAGTTTGCAACAAAAAGAAAAAGCTCCCATGACACACTAAAAGTGCAGCTCGTGTCTATTCGTGAGCCACCCAACCCAACCAGTCTTGTGTATGGATAATGAGCAAAGCCTGAATTACAGATGAGCTGTACAGTATGATGCTTCAATTACACCCGGTTACTTCGGTCAGCAAAACGAACAAACGGCAGGCTAACTTCAATCTGGTGAACGAATCATTGCGATCGATGATTGCCTGAGGGATGAAAATGCACAGCAATAGAAGAACCTTGTACGGTTGGCAA
Source organism: Anopheles merus (assembly GCF_017562075.2). Taxonomy (NCBI): domain Eukaryota; kingdom Metazoa; phylum Arthropoda; class Insecta; order Diptera; family Culicidae; genus Anopheles; species Anopheles merus. The sequence continues at coordinate 34,133,313 of NC_054085.1, read as the reverse complement.
TCGCGTTGTTCGTTGTTTTTTACGACATGCACAACAGTCGGAGCAAGATGCACGTACGGTTTTGGTTAAGGGTCGAAAGGCACTTGAACATACCATTTGGATTTGCGTTCAGATTTACGTTAGTGAAGCAAAAAAGTAAGTTGTAAATAGTTGCCAAACCCCAGCCTAGAGTACTTCTCTCTCTGCTTGGCTTAAGCTTATTCCTTCATTGATTAAACGATTTTGCACGGTAATTTCGTGTTGGAAGTAAATGAGTAGCGCTCTATCATCGACATTGGTTTCCTAAAGGGTGAACTTAATTTATGTACTAAAATTACATTAAAGCATAAACCAATTATTACACAATATTAGTAAATATATATTTCATAAAATTCAACGGTAAATGTTTCCTTGCGACAAGTGCGACAGCAGGTGTGCTTCGTAAAAAAATAACAGCTTCTGATTCTGAACACATCAACAGACTTTTCCGCACTTGTCGCATCTTTGGTACATTCAAACTTTACCATAAAATCGTTGCCAAATCCATTTAACACTTGACCGTAAATGCTTTCCCGGGTCCTTGTGCATCGTTGCCGACCGAAAGCACATCATAATTGCATTCCAATTAAAACTCGCCCAAGAAGCTCCATCGCCATGGAAGGCAAATGTGGCGAGAAAAAGCAAATGAGAGAGAGAAAGAGAGAGAGAGAGGGAGCAACATATAGAGTGCTAGTGCACAAGCCACTCAAGCCAGAACACCATCCAAATGGCACTTGCATCCTGAGGGGAACCAGGTAAGCGGTAGTAAAGGCGGACTTGGCGGGGTGCATAAAAGTTTTACGAATTTCTCACCTGAACTATCAAACCGAGCAGCCGTGTAATTCTATTTGACTTTTTTGGCCGTCCGCAAGCGTTTGGTGGGTGCGGTGATCGTGGCTGCAAGCGTTCGTTCGCTTGCAAGTATTTAACTTTCTTTTTTTTTACTCGTTAGTTGCTCTCACCCGTGTGTTGTACGTCGTTTTGCCAGCTTCTACACGGGGCTGTTGGAAAGGCAAATTGAGCCACTTTTGATGTAGGCTACGGTTGTACGCACGCTCGAGTGTCTGGTGGAAGTGTAACAACTAATTCAACTAACACAAATCATTACAGCATACAAACACTCAGCCGTAGGAAGGTTTGGTTTGTTAGCTTTTGAAAGTTGGGCTTGATGGAAGTGAGCTTACTATTTGTACTATACCATCAGCCTCACCTTTTAGAGCGGAACGTCATAAGGAACATTTGCCGTAAACCTTCAACTCCACGTCCAATGTACGCCATTGTTTCGCTAGCACATCGATCGATAACTGCCCTCAGTGACCCACATCCTACCAAAGCGTTGCCCAGCGTCTCTCAGCACTGCCATGATGTAAGCAAATTAATTGCACTTTCCCGTGCCACTCGAGATGGTAGCCTTAGCTCGTTAGCATGTAAAGTGTGACGGTTCTGTATTTCATTTGCGAGTGAATAGGTGTAGGCTCGCAGGGGATTTGAAATGAGATAAAGTACACTATCTGCAACCTGTTTTGCTTAAGAAAATGTTCAACGCTCAGCGTTAAAGTTAAAATAACGCATGATAAGCCTGTCAGTGCTGACAGTATCGCGCGTAAAAACTGTCCCATCACTATGAAAACTGTCTAATTGGTCACGTTCCATTGTGGTTGGGAATGGATTAATGAAGAATTGGACAGAAGACGAAAACGGGCCAACATCGACGAAACGGAGCGAAACAATAAACGTAGCTTGTAGCGAAAGCAATCGTGACCAGTCATGCTATCATGCCCCTGCCTGCAGGAGTGCGGAAATATGATTGGTCATTTTAGTGTCGGTGCGGCAGCATCGCCAGGAGCATCGTCATTAGTCATCCGGGCGATGGTAACATCTTCATTTGACAGCTCGCTGGAAAGTTCACTTCATCAACAGCACCTGGCGCGCCTTCGTCTGTCTCACACGACCCTGCTACGTGTAGAGTGTTCTGCCGGAAATGAGTGATGTCATTCGTCATGTTTTACACAGCACAAGCTGCCGCGCGTATCATTTAGTTAAAGACAGTTCACTCAAGAAGCAAAGTGGAAGACAAGGATAGAAAGATGCCAACTACACTGTTTGTCATCCTTTTCAAGAAATTATAATAACATTGTGGATAGATCAGAAACTTTCAGATCGTTTTGTAAAGGAATGTTTGTAGTGGTCCATTCAAAAACATCATTACTCCTTCACTGTGGAAATTCCTCAAATCCTTTTTACGGTGTACATCAACTTCTACCCTTAGCGTGCAATGAGCTTCCGTGGTTCGAAGGTGTTTCTCAATGCAACATACAATAGGTATTGCGAGGCATACATGAAGCAAACGGATTACATGTTCCCGGAGCTAGTTAACGACCGTTGCAGCGAAAGTGCACCGCTACATGATGCACCGGTTCAGCCCGTTCTGGTTTGTTAGCGTTTCCCGGAACGGAGTCTCTACAACGAAGCGTTCGGTGGTTGATCAGTATGTTAATTTATACATTTGCCTGAGTTTGCTTTACCCTTCTACCTTTCACTCTAGATTTCTCACGAACATACTACACGGGAAGAAACCCATGTAGGGAGCGGTGATCACTTGCAGGAATCAATTTACACGATAACAGTAACCGATTCGTGAAGTGGTGCTGAGCTCCATGAGATTGCAAAGGTAAATTGAAAGCGTGTCTATTGATAGTGAAGGGAGTGAAGATTTCATTGATTTTGTATGAGAATTTAGAATATATAAGTAGTAAAAATTGCGATAATGTAAAATTTCCATATGACGCAGAAGCAAAAGTTAAAAGTATGAAACGGTTAACAATATTCTTAATTTACTCAAAAGAAGCCTTTTACTAAACTTCCACCTATCCTTTATAAAAGGCAGGCTTTCATTTAGCGTTCCCTTTCTCACATTCAGCTACTGAACAATGCAGCAACACCCATCCCCCGTGGGTATGTTTAGCCGTGAAAGCACGTATTGCATTCGCAAACAATAATTATTCAAGGCAACCGGTCGGCATAAACTCGCCTCATAACGAGGCTCCCTGCGCCGCGGCCGAAGGATACCTGCAAATGAGCTCGTTCCGGTAAGATTCCACTCCGGTACGATTCCCCCTTCGCCAGCGGGTATGTTGATTTTATCCTCCATCCTCTTCCCGCCACAGATCACAGGTTTAGCTTCCGATAAAGTCGTACCGAGAGGTTAATTGCGAGTAATTAACGCGTACGCTGTCGTTTTTTACACGCTCTCTTTCCCTGTCGGATCCACTTTTCCCGCCCGTTCCGGCTGCGTTGGGAAAACAATACACTGGGCCCTTTTCGCCGGCTGCAGAGCGGTTAAGTGTGGTAGCACCGTTCTCGTTAGCCACGGTGTAAATGATTGATATGTTTATCATTTGTGTTTGTAATTAGTGAGTGGCGGTGTTTTATCGGTAAGGCTGGCGTTAGGCAGAACGAAGGGGCATTTAGGATGGGAAGGTGTGTGTTTTAGAGGAGATTAAAAAAATACAGTACAGTTGAGCATTTAACAAATGTTTTGAAGCTTTTCGGGTTTATTTTAAGTTGATTATTCGATAACGAAATTGTTTTAATGGGGATCCTAAGCAGTAACTGCACAGTGCTGAATAAAGTTATTATGAACAGAGTTGCATTTTTGAATGATGTTATGGCTTGTTTAAAATTCATTTGAAAATCATTTACATTAGTTTGCCATGCTTCGGTATTTGGATCAATTCTGGAGAGTAAACGGAGTCGTGGAATTACTCAGAATTAACCAATCGGATGTTCATTAATTCCAACCTGCTTCGCTGCGATTGCAAAACATGCTCTAAACTATATCTGAGCTTTCAGGTTTGATGAACACAGTGCACAGGCTTGGGGAACGATGTACTTTAATGCACCTTTAAAAGCTTTTTGTTGTTGCCAATCATCCTCCAACTTGGCTAGCGCTAGCCCTAGAACAGTAATCATAAATCACGAGCCGTGCATTGATTTTTTCCATCCGCACTTCTAGGATAAATGGTTAAAAATTCTATAAAGGCCGAGTAGTACATTGTCCGTACTTGCTAGTGTAATTTTGATTTTCACTAGCACATCTGGCGGCGGTTGGTGGAAGCGTTTGGTCATCGAGTAAATGGTCGTGCCGGATCTCAACATAAAGTATTATTTTCATCTTTTTTCGATGCGAAAATGGATGCAATGCGTGCAGAATATGTGTATCTACCTTTTACAAAACTTTTCTTGTCCGATTTAATTAAAAAACATAGAAAAATAACATATTTTGTGAAGCGGCTCTAAATTGTTTGGTAAAATGCCTCGGTCATCCGCCGCCAAATGCGCGAGTGAAAATCAAAATTACACTAGCAAGTATGGACAATGACCCCGGCCTTTGATAGTTGAGAAGGGAATTTGTTTTATTTGATGTATATTTTTGACCTGAACGTCACGCAACATCCGCATGATTGACGAAACGCGCAATTAACCTTTTCCAAACTGTTACTGAAGCTTGCCTGTTTTTTTTCCTTTGCTAAAACCATTTCAATAAACTCATCTTACTTGCCCGCAAGGGATGAGAAAAAAGCTTGCAAAGTTCTCTAGTCACTCGCCACTCGTCTCGCCACAATAAGGTACTCCCATCGTACCATCACGGAACACTTCTACCATCTTATTTCAGCTCCGCAGCGGAGGCAACTACTGCCAGCAAGCAGGAAAGGTCGCTACGGTTTCACGTACACGAAACCTGAATGCTGCCAAAGACGCTGCCGTACATCCAAATATTATTGCAAAAGTTTTGATTGAAGTTTTTCTGCACGCGACTGTGTGCTGTGCCGGTTGTGTAGAATTAACTGCAATACGAACCAACCTCCCCCCGGCGTGTGGTGTGGTGGCATGCTTTTCACGCCAGAAAGCACACCAGTGCGCCACGGTGCAAGAGTTTGTCGAGAAAAGTTTCAGGCAAACAATGGTTCATCCCTGACACGATGTCACCTGCGATGCGAGCAGTGCTGTGGTGGCAGTAAAACTACCACGCAGTGCACTGAGGCCATGTTTGTGAATGTATTCCGTTCTGGCTTGCCTTTTGAATATGCTATGGCGTTGCATCTTTCGCGCAGTTGTTACAGCAGCACACTCAATTAATACGACCAGAGTAAACGTTAGTGCACCAGACCAGCCTGGCAGCGATGCATCACGTCGAGCAGAGGATCGTCGGCGTGCATGGACAGGCAAATGAAAAAAGTAATTACAACTAGAATTTATGATGGTTTGGGGGGAGGTAGCATTCTTTGAAGTTACACTTTTGTGAATGAATATTGAAAAAGTTATTGACGCCAAGGACATCGATATGTATGCAAGGAACAACAAGATACGCATCGGAGTGTATTGTTTTCATAGCCAACATAGATAGCAGTTGAAAAGGATTTCACTGTCAAACAATCCTCGTTGTGGGTGATTGTTTCCGGGATAGTTTATTATGTAGATACTGTCATTTATTTAGTACGGCTGAACAGTTGACCACATGGGCAACAGCTCGCTCTTTGAAACTATTATTATTTTTTACACTATTCTACTTAACACCAGCCTCACGCTTTTTCAATTTGTATGCAAAGAACTTCCTCACAGACCAAGCAAAAATGTAAATTTAACTAGCATCCCTATCCCTATCGTTCAGCATCGGTCACGGGTCAGTAATTTCTTATTTTCTTCCCAATAGGAAAGGACACCCAGCGGTCCTTTCCGCGGGGCCGTTCGATTGAATCGAACACTGATTTCTTCCTTCCGGAATTTAATTCCATCTCCATCATTCCGGCGGCATTGCTGTCGCTATCGCTACTGCTGCCAGCTGGTGCTCCCGGTCGGCAGGCATTTATGATTCCACGCTGGTCCTTGCGCTAGGTCCCGAGCCCGTTTCAAAAGGAACGGTAAGTTCGTTTAGCGAAATTTCCGGTCGTCAATTTGTGTGCATCGCTCGCCTGGAGCATATTCTCAAACATTCACCATTTTATCGCTTCGCTTTACCGCCCGACAACTCTTCGGTTGATCGATTTGATTGTTCCACACTTCCGTCGCATTTTTTTGTTGGATGGATCGATGATTGAATTTGCTCCTCGGTTAAGTATGAAGCGGCAGATTAATAGTGCGCTATCGCTTACAATCCTTGCATACTTCTTCGTTTGCGCAAAGTTCCACGAGAGAAGGTGTAAAACAAAACTTTGAGAAAGGAAGGAGCTTGCACGTTTGCTTTTCACAATTTCTGGTTCATTTTTTTTTTTTTTCTTAGGTGAAGGTTCGAAGTCCCACACTCGTCGGCACAGTATGCAATTAAAAATGCCCAACTTTTACGAACCGACCCGGGACTGGAATGGGAATTAAATTATGCTTTTCATTCTGTTCCTCATCGCCGCTGCTGTCATTAAGCTGGGCCTTAAGTTTCGGAATAACTGGTCCATCCCCAGCCGACCTACATTTAGTTTCCTTTTCCTCGCTACCGTTATCTTGGAGCGTATCATTTGCCTTCCTCGGAAAACTTACACAATCTTCTAATCGAATTTCACCGTGCTTTCTTCACTGTGCTGTTGGTGTATGCCCAAAGCCGCCCAAAGCATTGATCCTCTTCTGCTCCGTATGTTGTGGTTACCTCCGCTTGCTCTCTGCACCTTTGTATCATCCAATCACCCGGGCTGGGTTATCTTTGCCACTGCGAGTACATCAGCAACTGTGCACCGAGTACGGGTCAAAAGGGTGTAAAACCAAATTTAATTGAAGCTCCCGTTTACCGTCCGCCACTAGCTCGAATCGTTCGGAATGAATTGGCATCACCTTTCTCACCCTTTGGAACGTTCTGCGAAAGGTGAGCAAACTGTTTGCCTGTAGAAGAGACCAGCAGTAGCAGCAGCATTAAGGGAAAGTTTTACATATTTGCCTACGGGCACATTCGGGACGAAATCGGATTGAGCAAGATCAAATTTGATTTGAGAGCGGGATTTGAAATTCAAATAAAATCATTATGGCGAATCATCGATCGGTGCGGCATTCAATGCAATAAAATGGGAATTTGTTACTTTTGCTTCATTAAATAAATTCAAGCTTATGTAAAGCATTGCTGCAAATATATATAAAACGAAAGTACTGAAGAGAAAAGAGGATGGAAAAGGCTCTTTTTCGTTCATATTAGCTTATTGCCACTTCAAATCGACCCTTAGGATGATTGCTATTTAGCAACGCAGTATTTCAATATCAATTTCATCTAGTGCGGTCAGCGCGAATACTTCCGAGTGTTGGCGATTGAGTTTATTCAAAACAATGTATCTTTCAAACTTGTATCTATTTATTGTTATGAAACAGTTAAGCTTGCAGCTTCAATCCAAAATTTAAGTACTTAAATTGAACTTCAACACATTTGTAACGTGCTTTGAAAAACATCCTGTAATGTTTGAGATTAAATGAGTTTAATCGTTTCACCATTTAAAGTGAATCTTGTTCCTTTTTTGAGTGACACGCAATTGATTAAACGTTTTCAAAAGCTCAATAAAGCTACATTTAATGACCAAAACGTTTAAGGCACCCATTACGATCGTTACTGCAAACTGATGGTGCGGAAAAGAGAGAGAAAAAAAAATATAAAAATCCGCATCATTTCGCAACTTTTACTGTTATGCTTTGGCCGTAACGATAGCAGTGAGACGGGTAGTAAAATTGCAATTCAATCAAAACATAAACTGTTTGCGCTAGGCATAATGAGAGCTTTTATCGACACAAAATTGAAACATCCCCGACAGAAAGGCTCGCTCGGAATTTGGTTCAATTTAGAGCGTTAATGGCACGTCACTACAACATAATAGTTTAACCCTTGGATTAAAACCCATTTTTCGGAACGCTCAGCATCACACACACGTACACACACACACTTATATGGTGGAACATTAATTACTTTCTGTACCGACATGCATACGCTACCCCTTTTTAAGCTTTAAAATTATCGGTTTGGCTTTGTGAATGCCCTCCCCATGCGCCGGTTGTACAAACATGTTCACTCTCTCTCATATCTCTCTCTCATATCTCTCCCTCTTGCCTAGAGCGACATCGATTGCTTAAACATTCAGCCAAACATGGGTTAATTGACGTGAAATCCTAATGGGTTTTGTTAGCCAATAAATTTCCGTTAGCTTAGAGAGATTATTTTTAGCTCATAAAGCAAATTATTTATCTTTTTTCTACCACAGTTTTGTACTATGAGCAGATGCTGATATTAGTATATGGATAACGGTGCAAAATTGGTGTGCATCAAATTATTTTCACAATTTAATTGAAACATATTTCCTGCGATGCCTCAAATCAATGCCAAACCCCCCTACTTGCAAAAGCTTTTACAAACAAGCGTTGAAATAGCTCCAGTAGAAAGGCAATATAAACCAGATCGGCGTGTAAGAGATTTTCACACCACCCGACCAGCACACACACACACGCGCGCGTACACTCCACATCATGAAGCTATAATACATTGCAAAGCCATTTTTATTACTCCATAAACCGTGACGTGTAGCTCACCAAAAACACTCACTCCGTCCGCCCGGTTTTATGCTTTGCAAGTAAATAAAAGCTCCACCATAGCGCTCTAGCGCAATCTGTTCTAAGCTTTGATTGCATATGAATAAATAAAAAATATCATATTTATCCCCGTGGCGGTCCCCGCCCCCGTCGGTTTAACAACAGCTTACCCGCCGTGACAAACGACCTCCCAGGCGGAAGTGTTTATTGTACAAGGTGAGCACGTGTAGCACCATTAGGCTTACACTGGTTACACTGGTGTGCGAATGTTGTCACCATGTCAATTGCCAGTTGACAGCAACACTTTTATGACCTATTTTGGGGAAGAGAGTCTTTTATACCCAAATATGGAAAGAAAATTCAATAACAGACGCTTGTGAGCTTCTTTCGACCTTTCGCAAACACATTATTCTAAATTAAAACAACGCCAAACAGCATGAGAAAATTGATAGTAAATTAAAAATATCTCCTCATTTTCACCAGCTCACACACACCCACACAGAACAGTCATTTCGAGGGAACATAAACGCCTAAAAACCCCCCTTACGCTATGTCTCCGGTGGGTATCGTTTGAGGGCGGTAGCAGCATGGTCGAATAAAGCGATTTATCTTATCAAATTTAACCATGGTTTATGGTGCACATACCCCCATGTGCCTGTGGATGGCGGAAGGGTGGTGACAACATCGAAAGCCCGGCCATGTGTTGCCCATCACATCCGCTGGGATGAATAAATTAACATCGTAGCGTTTTTACCGCTCGCTGGCCCCGGTTGGGTCGGTGTAAAGGTTGGGTTATTTGTCGAAAAGATTAAAGCCACACACACACACACACACACCCACCCACCCACAAACACATGGTTGGTTTAACATTTTCGACCAAAGTTGAAAGCAATTGAAGGTAATGCCTATACCAATACGGGTCATTTATGGTACCAAGTAGAGTGATTGGCCACTAATCGATCGAAGTTTTATACAGTTTTGTTTTTCAACACAGTACGAAGACAGGCCAGTTATCACGGATGAAATGGTTTTTTATTTAATAGTTATTTATTGTAGTTTTGTATAGATATTTCTTCTTGGTAAACAGTTTGAATTGAACGATCATTCCACAAATGATTGCTTTACACAGCCCTCTGTAACGGGCACTCGTAAAACCCCGAACTGCATTTGGCAGCGTTTCTATTTTTTCCTCCTTCTCCCCGCACTTTCTACAGGGAATTCCGCAAGCGCGAACGTACACTTCACTCAAATTTCCCCATGGAAATCATCCATATCTATTCATCGATTGCAACATCGATTCGTCCACCGTTCGCTTATTTGCTGCGACGAACAAGCAGGCAATAGCAATATTCCAACGCAAGCTGGCTGGGCGGACATCTTGCAAATAGCAGTCAATAGCGTCAACTGTGAAGTGAGAAATTTGCCGTTCCACACATGAATTTATGTGACCAATATCGTTTTGGTGGCCACCGTTGGGAAAAGTAAAACCCAAACATGGAAAGTATTAGAATAAATGCAGTTTTAAATGTATGGTGAATTCCTCCTTAACCGAAAACATTATTGTTTTTCGGGGGAAATAATGCATTATAATTTCCCAAAATTGACTCTCCCGAACCTAAAACCGTTAAACGGGTAGACACGGGGTAGAATAATTGAATATGTTTGGCCCTGCAAACGATGCATGCACTGATTATCATTAATTTGTTTCCATTTCATTTCGTCGTCGTCGTCGAGAAGGAATGTATGCATGTAAATCTGTTCCCCCGAAAACCCCCAAATGCCATTCGGGGGACGCTTTGGATCAATTTTGCAAATGCGTGTTTTATTCACTTCGCCTCGTCACGCCCGGTGGAATGATTAATGTGACTTACGAATTATGTTTGCACTGTGAATGTTCCATTACAATGCTTCTTCATTTCTCTCTCTCTCTCTTTCTCTCTCTCTCTCTCTCTCTCTTTCTCTCTTTCTCACACACACTGTTGCTCTCCTTCTCTCTCATTCTGTTCTTTCTCTCTATGTTCCTGCATCGTTTGCAATGAAATGTTTGGAACGTTACTCGTCCAGGAAGTGATTGACTAATGCTTGAATGCTTCGGTTGAATGACAAACGTAACATTTACACTCACTTTGCTAGATTTGTAAACCACCACCACCACCACCACTGCTATTCGGTTACAGTCATTTAAAGGGAAGTACTTTTGTCGTCTTCTATTGGCTTCGATTCGTCGTATTTCTGACCGCTTTCCCCAGCGCCGAATGCAAATGTTTGTTTGCGGTGTTCGATCGGCCCGATTCACAACGAGTTCGGATCGAACAGAACCTGTAAGATATGGCTGGACCGATGAATTATTCATCGGAAAGGACATTATTTATTTGGGGAAATTCTCACGTGACTGGACGCTGATGGAGATTCTGGTATAAATTTTAACACCGATCGATACTCGGAACCGGCTGCCATCCACTGGGGAGCAACGCCGAGCCGAAGGTTTAATCAAGAAAATTAGATAACATCGAAAACATTGCTACCATTGTGAAGGTTACAAATAAGCTCGACTGCTTACACATTTACACTTTATGACAATTGTCTGTGAGCGTTGGCTGGTGGAGCATAAATAATTCCCACACACCCTTCCACCTTCTGATACCATCAATCTTTTCTCCACAGTTTAGAAAGAAAAAAAAAACAGCACCAGAAGAAAGGGATAGTAAAGTTTAGCAAAAGTCACTCATCGGTCATACCTAGATCGGACCTTTCTTGCACCAGCGGCTGGGCGGGCTGTTGTGCATATAACCTCGCCTTTAATGGAACAAAAGGGGCTAAGGTCAAAACACTGCCGCTGACATAGGTCTGACAGGCGTGCTCAGGAAAGGGAGAGAGGGAGCATGAGAGCAAAAAACGTGGCAGAATAAAATAAATGACCCGAGATCCAGCAGCAGCAGCAGCAGCAGCAGCCAATTGTGCCAATCAACGGGGGGCGAGTGAAAAATCAACACATGATCTTTCGATTGCATACTTTTGATTGGGAGCTTTAACTGTGAGCTTGGTTAAGCGTGAGCTTAAAGAAGATTTTAATAAGTTTGTTTTGCTTCTCACGTTGCCTAAAAGATGTATCAGAAAATCTGTAAAAACTTAAAATCTAAGCAAAAATAAGGAAAAAAAAACTAGTACTTCTGAAATGGGAGAAAATGATTTCACCTCAGTGTTTACCATAATTTCCTTTCATGATGACCACAAACAAACACCGGCCTTTGATGACCGGTAGCATAAGCTTGCTTCTTCTTGTTGGTTCAGTGTGTTGGAAAAGTGATCAACACACAACACGCTTGATAGTGCATTCGGGTTCATTCCTCCTTCCGTACGCTGTTCGTTGCACCTTTTCCTATGTGAGGTCAGGCAATTAAAAAAACTGACACGAAGCAGCAAAGTCCATCAACGGGACTTTTCACATCCCGTCGAGTAGCATTACATATGCATCCATCTCGGTGCTGTGACTTCACAGCAAGGGGCAAAACTAATCTTGACAGCACACCGGGCTACGGAATGGAAGCGATTCTAAACAGCTTTTCAATTATTAATCAAACAATCTTCGCTAGATCCTGGGCGATGGACAGTTTGGCTGTGAAGAGCGAAGAAATATTTCATCACCACCATATTAGTATCATAGAGAAGCATCCTGGCGATCCTTGGCAAAGGAATCATTCGTGCGACAAAGATTAAACGATCACAATAATGCTCAACACAGGCACACTATTGCCCTCACAACAACCGCATCCCATAGTGTAAAGAGGGGACTCGGTCGGTTTTTGCTGGGCCAACCAAAATTTATGGACCAACACTCAAAACCGCACACCCGAAAAACCACTCGACCCGACCGCCTCGAGCCAATTGACCAGGCATTTGCTGTATGTGTGTGTTTGTGTGTGTGTGTGTGTGGATTGAGGGATAATGATTTTCTTGAGCCAGGATCATACTTTGTCAACCCAACCCATCCAGAACGAAAGCAGAATGAATAAGCAGAATCCTTGCTTCCGAGCCAAACCCTTCGGGCGAATGTGTGTGTGTGTGTGTGTGTGTGTGTGTGTGTGTGTACCATGGCGTTAGTTGCCCTTGAAGCAACAGCAAAAAATACAATTTGTCTCTAGACTAACATCGAGTGGGATAGTTTTGACCTTTTCCCCCTTGTTTTGCATCCCCATTTTCAGTGCCGGTCCGTGTGTTGGTCATTTGTCGCAAAGAACGATAAGCACAACGATTGGCAATGTTCGTGGCGATTGGGCGTGGGGTTGGTTCGGGGATGGTTTCCTTCTCCTCCTCCTCCTCATCATCGTTCAGAGAATGTCTTTATTTCGAGCAAGCCTCTCAAGCATAAACTTTACGAGCCGCTGCAGAGACATCGGAGACCGATGCTGCGCTAGAACAAAGCCCCGGGACGGTGGAAATATCTTACGGTTAACCGTCGCCATAGTGTGGCTCGCTGTGAAGCTTGCTCTGCAAGCGAGCTGGATTGGTATCAACAGCTCAAGTTTATGTAAAGTCATCATCGTTCTGGAAAGTCTCCGTCGCAAGCGCTTCAACCGTTTCTTGCTCGAGCGAGCCCGCTGGGGCGGCGCATACATGCGATCGTGTCGGGTTTGCCGGGCCCTTTAAACGAAGCATGCATGAATTGTAAGCAAAATTTGCAAGCAACACACACACACACACACACATCACAGACTAAGCATTCCCACATGCGATGAGCACTGTGATGGGAAGTAGCTCCCAGTGTGGCAGTTGAGCTCACGGGCCCGGTTGGGAGATTTGCTTGCGCAAAACTTTCAAACCACTACGCCCCGAAGCAGCCCGCAGGGATGAGAAGCTAGATTGCAAAATGATGACCACATGGGCCATTTGTTGAAGGGCCGCTTGTGACAGGGTTGTTAGTAGTAGCTTGTCACCGCTGTCGGCGTTTAAATGTGATTTTAAGCTGGTAAACCGAGCCGACAAAATAGGTGGGTTTTCTGGAAGTTTATAGCTCCGTCGAGTGACATATTTTTTCAGATAAAAAAACAGTGTTTAATACTACAAATGGGACCACCAAAACCTGCTGCTTTTAGTTTTTGATTCTAGCAACTATAGTCCGTTGCTTAACACAATACACTTTATACTTTCTTAAACACAAAACTACGACTATGTCACTAACTAAAATACCCTTTTTCATAATTTACTGAAGCACGATTCCTAAAGCAGGATCAACAAAAGCCTTACACCCCGAGCGGAATGTTCCATTCAATTAGCGATCGCTAATCAAATCGATCACAACTGTATTGTTTGTGATTGGTTGTACATTTATTTTCGCTTCGTCCGAAAGGTTTGGTGAACTCTTTTATGCTTGCTAGCGATGTTCCGCTATCAGCTATTCGGCATCACGAAACCCGTTTTACAGTACAGTTGAATGGAATCGATTCGCATTCGTCTAACAAAGGCCAATTAACTCGATTGAGGCTATTAATCAAACCTAATGAACGTTTGCCGATTATTTACGACCGCTCGGGCTCTACGCCAGAGCCGTGAAACCGCTGTTTGATGGTTGAAATGATAATGGGCCGCTTTGGTGGCGTAGCTGAATTTTTACAGTGGTTTTCGGTTCGGTTGGAGCATATAAAAAATCAGAAAAATGGAAGAAACATGACGAACATTCAGAGCAAAAATTTGCTCAAATACGTAGTTAAAGCAAATGGCAGTAATCGGTTCACTTGTTGCAATGTTAAACACGACAAGACACTGCTCAAAAAGAGAAACAAATAGATGAAACACACACCATTCAATCAAACCACCAACTTGTTGTTACGTTTGTTATTTTCGATGCATGCTATTCGATTTTGACGCCCGTGGGAAAGAAAGGTAAGAAAAGAAAGAAAGTAAACAACATAACATACCTGTATGAGAAACCAAAAACTACGTGCAGCGAAACAAAATGAAACTAATTGCACAAACAAAAAAACATAAGAGGGTACTCAGCACGGATGAAGAAGGAAGGGCACTCATCATCAGTTGGCGTAGCGTGAACTGGAAGCAGCACAACAGTGTTTACTAAAACTGCTTTGCGTCGACTCGTGCGTTGGTGAGTGTTCGTGCAACAACACATGCGACCGTTCTCCGGCGCTATTTGCTCACGTGCTTGCCTGGTGGATGAAAATGAATGGCGAAATGGTGCTCGGACTGGTAAGAGATTGAAAAAAGCTTGGTAGTAGCTTGAGCAACATCCATGGCAACAGGCGCGGGATAACAAGTAGGCACTGCAATACTTCCCAGCATTATCAGTGAACTATGAAATTCGATTGTTTACAGAAGGTTGTGTGTATCATCAAATGCATCTATAAAACAGCGAACTCGAACATCGTTATAAGAAATTATGTACTGTATTGATTTATTATTTTCTGTTTCTAATTTGTTATAAATGATACACTAAGCATTTTATACACGATGGACCAATGTGAGTGCTAAAATGCCATCAATTTTGCTATTTTCATTTCATTGCAAATGTGCACAAAAACGTGAACAATAAATGCCTGCTCCCTCCGCCATGCGGTGCCAGTTTTATCAATTCAATTAAACGGGGTTTCCAGTTGATAAATTCAATTATCGAAAAATGTCACCCACTGACAGCTTAATTCTTTGTGTCCATAAATAGATGGACGTGTGCTGGACGTGAGCCATGCAAAAAATGACATAGCTACACGATCAATTGTATTTTATCCGAACGATATTTACAATTTAATTACCTTCGCTCTGGCACGCTAATGCACGTTTGGTTAACACTATATATTTCTCTAAAAAAAGCATGCTTCCCCAAATGGAGACGCCTGGTGTTTCACGCCCCATTGCCACGTGTGCACAAAAGCTTTTAATCATCTTACGTTGCTTACTTTCGGACCTTTACAATTGCATTCAATGCACAGATGATGAATGGTAGGGTGGAGAAGAGAAGGCAAAAAACCCATGCTCCCGCCGCAATGCGAGTGTGGAACCGTAAATGTTCCGAGAATTTGGTTTTATTCATTTTGAGTATAGAGTGTAGCGCGCTCCTCCATGCACTCACCCGTGCAGTATAACGAGTTTTTCTCTTTGCAGACGGCTTTACCGTACGGTTCGCTAGCTCGCTGTGCTAGAAACTCGATCAAGGATCCAATTTGGATTTAACATTTAACTCTCTACCCCATGAATAGGCCTGCATTGTACAGTCGTTTTCTACAGCAATACAAATGGATTCTCCGAATCAATCAATGATCAAATCAAGTTTGAAATTCGTTTTCTTTTGTCATATTCCAAATCATAATTCATTTTTCACCAGAAGGTCATTCACATTTCATTCGGCAGGCAAGCCAAAAACGTTGCTCAAGGCACAACGTTATCGATCATATACGGAGTGTTGCTAGCACAAAAGAATCATTTAATCGTCCCTAGTTTTGCTTCGTGCATCGTAAGATTGATGGGCTCGCCAAATGCCTCAAGCTGCTTGATATCTGATTTTAGGTGTCTTTTTTATAAATTGAAAGTTATCTAACATGCTGTCTACTAGCAAGAAAACATGTTGTCCACACAACATGCAACGAAACTGAACAAACACTTTCAAACTTTCATACATTTTTAAATAATAAAATAGAGAGAGAGAGAGAGAGAGAGAGAGAGAGATAGAGATAGAGAGACATGGTAAACCACGAAATGTCCCACATAAAATGCAGTTTTTGTGCAACTCTCGCATATGTTATGGGGAGCTTATGCAAAACCGTACAACCACCAGCTGTCGTTGAGAAACACAAGAGCTTAAAATTACTTTTGCGGTCGGAAACATATGCCATGTACCGGGCTCGTTTGCATGTGATGAAGTTTAATAATTCATTTTAAGCATTTTTTCCCACTGTACCAACATCACTCACAACCTTCATACCTGTGCAAATCATCAACATGGATTTCCCTATGTCCACGATCATGCAAATTCAGTTCGCCTGCAGTTACTTCCAATAATATTACTCGCATTCTTTCTCTCTCACTCACTCTCACAAACACACACACACACACACACACACACACACAAACACACTCTTTCTCTCTCTCTCTCCCTCTTTTCACCGCAGAAAACTATCCGGCAGCTGTTTGAGGTTTTTTCGAATAACGACTATGCTTCACTTTATCACATTACGATTGATGTGAGAAATGGGCCGAACTTTTTCGTCAAGGCATCGAGGTGCAAACCCCGGCACGAAGTGGCTTTGGAACTGTTACCGGTTCCGAGCAGCAACAAATCGAATTTCCATGAAATTCTATTCCTACCGTACGGGACGGATGTTACGAAGGTGTGTTTATTGAATCAGCATACTCTCGCATACCAGCCCTGAAGCTTTCAGAGAACTCAACACAGACCGCGATCAGGTGCCTCTGCATTCGGTTTGCTTCGGAGTGCAAGGGGAGGGGGGGGGGGGGGGTGGGTGAATATTGGAAGCGAAAAGCAATCGTTTAGCCCCATCACGGTTTCACCAAATTCTGTGGTTTATTTTTTGAAAACACACTTTAGCTCGCCTTCACTCACCTCCGCCATCTCTGCTTCCAGACACCGTGCAGAAGTAAGCTGCACCAAGCTCGAAACGTCAAAAGAAAGCACCCTTCCACCGCTTCAAAGCAAAGTGACAATGACAGGCAGACACGGCAACGGCAACGGCAAGCAACGCACGAACCAAAACTTACGGCTGGCACACGCCAATTCACGCCAAATTTGACATGAGCAGATGAAGTCAATTGAGCTGCCGAACCGTTTCCACGCCACGGGATTCCACGAATCCACCGAACAGTGTGAGAAGCGTTCCCTGCCGCATGATTGTCAGGAAAGTTTCACTCCGATTTGGAGGCAAAATTTTCAGTCAGCCGAGCTGTTTGTGCTGCGTCTTGTGAACCGTTTCATACCGTTAAGAAGGTTGTCAGATTTGTACAATCACTTACCGAATCCGATTTGACAGCCTAGCAGGCAGACATTTTTGTTCGAGTTTGACACACACACACACACACACACACACGGTTGGCGGTGTGTATTTGTCATATTTTTAAATTGCTTTCACCAGTACGGACAGGATCTATTTTCCTGAGAATAGTATTTTTCGTTTCTCAATTCCTGATAATCAAAAAGCGAGATATCGAATTTAGCTCTTACATTGACTTGATTGTTGCATTGTCATGTAAATGATCACACTTTTACAGACCTCAAATATATCCTACAGAATGATCAATACAATAAAAAGGAACTGTTCAAACGGCCGAAAGTAATTGTAGATAAAATTTCAATTTCCATTCCTTTCTACGGCGTGGCGTAACTGTATGGCTAACATAATATGATTCTCGTATAGTAAAACATGTACAAATGGTATCAAAAGACATAAAGCAAGGTTTGGCTATGACTCGTCCATGAATCATTTGTTCTAGAAAAACTCTCAAAATTCCAGCCTGCCAGTCTGCCACCGGCTTTCAAACTTTTTTTTTGTCAGCCAAACCATAAAGGACGTTATTGCAAAAGTTTCATACCAACCATGTGCGTTCGTGCGCGTTTTTATTCGCCTTAAGGGAAAAACGTTACATGCACATCACATTTACAGGTTTTTATGACATTCCTGTTCACTTTGTTCATCCTAAAACACACGGAGCCGTCCACTCGATAGCCATTTTTTTGCCATCCATCAAATCAAGCCACCGCCGAGACTTGCACGGTGAAAAGCGCCGATTTTCTGGTGACCATTTCGAACCCCGGTCGGTGAAATGCCATCAATCCAAAACGCACCATCGGCAACATGGTACCGGCTTGGTTCATCGTACGAGGCTCAGACTGGCAGATTTTGCTTGTTACACGCTACTGTTGCAAGTCTGCACCCTTGTCCGTGTGTTCACCGGCGGATCGATCGATGCATCGGTCGTTCGCAACATCAATCGCACGGCATATTGCGTTGCAGCGCAACACGAACGTGCGAGGGCGCTCGTCAGCTACGGTGCATCATTCGAGCCCTGTGCGTAGACCGGTCAATCATATCACCAGACGGGGTAACACATGCAGTAAAAACTTTTCTTTTTGCATACCCACCCAGTGCAGTGTAGAGAGGGTTTTATGAAAAGGATAATGAAAACATATTGGTTACATTGGTTGATTTTGCAATTGATACCGGCAACAGGAACTGAACTCTAGAAAGTATAGAACGAGAGCAAAATGTGATTTGAAACGCCGCAAGGTTGATGGCACAGCTCTGCCCCGAGTAGCCATGGTAACGTGCCATCGACAAACATCGCCATCAGTCAAGAGCAATCCACTGCACTTTCCTGCACGCTGCTCTAAGCGGACTAATTACAGATTGATGTTACTTTGATCTCGGTGCTTTGATCGTTCGGTTAGGAGGAAAAAGCTGTCACAAACAACTGCTGCTGCTGCTGCTGCTGCTGTCGTTGGTCGTTTCTCTTTCGCCCCTACGCTTAAGGCAATACGTTTACTCTTGCATTTTCCCTATATAAATCAAAGTACATCTCACCTCGGCCTTAGTCACACCAACACGCCTCATTATGGTGCGCAGTCAACCGTTCCGTCTGTCCCTGGCACGCAAGTACTGGGACAAATACTTCACCTCCACCGACACCGTGGACTATTTCAACCTGCTCAACACCTTCGGCACCCTGTTCGCGCTTCACTATCACACCCGCCAGCCACGCTGGACGGTGAAGAAGCTTCTCTGGACAGTTTATCGCACCCTCTACCTGCTGTCGTACCTGTCCTACTGCTACAAAGTGTACTGGCTGTTCAGCCACTGGCAGTACAGTACGGCGGCGGCCAATCTGCTCGGTGCGCTTGGCCTGTGCAGCGGGGCCTTGCTGCGGCTGCTGCTGATCGAGCGAAGCTATCCCACCGTACACCGGCTGCAGCAGTTTCTGAACGATCGAACCTACCTGCGCGAGGATCCGTGGGCACGAACCGAGCGTTCCAAGCTTTACCGCCACAACAATCGCTTTCTGGTGGTGCTCGTCAGCGCCATCAGCGTGGAGTCGCTGTGCTTTCTGACCCGGCTGCTGCTGACGCGGCCCGAGTTTATGCTACAGTACGGTGGAACCGTTCTGGGTGGCCCGTTAGTGCAGCTCGCCTACGGCATGGTAACTGCCTGCTGGGGCATCATTTACGTGCTCTCGTTTATCGTGTTCTACACGCTGCTGGCCGGGTTTCGGCTTGAGATGCAGCTGCTGGCGCGTTCCTTTCGCCAGCTCGAGGAAACGCTCGTACCCGCCGGCGTAGGGATGGACGACCAGGACGAATGGGAGTACTGGGACAACCTGCAACAGACACTGACCCATCGGATCAAGCGCCATGTGGAGTTGCTCGAGTATGAGCATTCAAACAGGGAAGGTTTTCCCTGGCATTAAAATGTATGTTTTCTCTTGGTGCTCTTTTCCAGACATCTTCGCATCTTTCGCTCGATCGTCGCTCCGTTCGCCTTTCTGCAGTACTACAGCACCTTCGGCCTGATAGCGGACTCGTTCTTCGTGGTGTCTTTTGAAGGTTTTACCGGCTACAGCATGGCGTACGTACTGTTTGCTTCATTTCTGATTCTGGAATCCTTGCTGCTGTGTCGTGGAGTGGAAGATTTGAACGATTTGGTAAGGTTCGACATTGGTACTGATGCCTTGCAATGATTTCCCTATCCATCAATCGATGCATTCATTTCATCAGAATCGACAAATCGGAACCATTCTGTACAACTTCGATTGGCCCCGGTTGCTGCGCTTTTCCATCCACTACCGAAGCCAGTACTTCGGCGTACGGCGAACGATACTGCTCGTGATTCTGCAGTCCCAACAATCGCTCCGGTTCAGCTACGGTGCACATGGGGAAATTTCAATGCACAGCTTCGCGGAGCTGATGCAGAAAAGCTACTCAATGCTGACGTTCATGCTGCAGTTCCAAAACTAGTAGCAAAACTAGTAGCTCGCTACTAGTACAATGTATACACTTTGCCGGCGTTGAGCTTTAATTGTTGCCTCGTTTCACGACAGAAAACACACTGGAAAACAAATGGAGAGAAAGTAGGTGGTGTGCCTTACAAATGGCTAAGAACTTTTACGGTGAATACGGTACAGTGCAACAAGAGCACAACTTTTGCCAAAGACAAAGTTGCATTCACTTCGTATGTAAACAATTATCTCGCACTAAACTGATTAAAATAGTATCTACAGATGCAGCGAAGCTTTCCCGCCAGCACACGAGAAACAGAACTTTC
Source organism: Anopheles merus (assembly GCF_017562075.2). Taxonomy (NCBI): domain Eukaryota; kingdom Metazoa; phylum Arthropoda; class Insecta; order Diptera; family Culicidae; genus Anopheles; species Anopheles merus. The sequence goes on along the minus strand of NC_054085.1, from coordinate 34,112,476 downwards.
CTTAAAACAATTTAATGCAATTAACAGTACACCAAATGTACTCCACACTGTAGTGGTAGCTTTTATTTCGAGTGTAGTAGTGCCGAGTATCATCCAACCGGAAACGTCTGCACGGCTGCATAGCTTTAATAGATGCATTCCAGTTGCTGGGAAAGTTTCTCTCATTGCAGCGAACAATAAAACACTCACCCTTGTCTGACACTTTAACGAAGAAAATACCCCCGAAAAATGCTGTAGTATCGAATTTGCCACACTCAGTACGACGATTTATGGCGCTGGGCCACTTCGGACAGCAGCCAGAATGGACAGACGAATATTTTTCATCGCATTCCATCACCCCGCCCGGGGTGGAGTGAACGTATTTTCTGACCGTCCAATCTCTCACTGCGTCGTGGCCATCACAAGCAAAAACACGCACACGCAGTAGCGCAAACAATTTACAGCCTACGATGCTAGTAATTGAATTCAAATATTTACCCAGGAATTTATAATTTTCTGCCTCGTTTGTACTTGCGTAGCGCGAGCTAGCACAACCCCCAAGACGGTGGACCGTGTACCCTTGGAAGCCGGTGACCGGTTGGTTGCCGGCAATTGCGAAATTGTTGTGATTTTTCTGCTCTCTTTTTTTTTTTGCTGGCCAGAAACAGATGAAATCTACGCAGAGCACTGGTGCAAAGACGTGCGGGAAATTGATATTGCTACGAGAAACGGTGCCGCCAAGAAACGACAACTCCGGCGACAACGGCTACCCCGAAATTGTTTGATGATGGGTGCCAAAAGTGACCCAACGACCTGTTGAAAGTGATGCAAGATAAGCTTCTTGGCACCCGTTTTTTGCTTATCGTGACGAGCAAGGATGACGAAAGAGTTGGGAAATTTCATGGCTCGTTTCTCTTCTTCTTTGGCACAACACACCCGTTGTCGGTCAAGGCCTGCCTGTACACCACTAGTGAGCTTGGCTTTCAGTGACTTATTGTTACCATAACAGGATAGTCAGTCCTACGTATGGGGGCACAGTCTATTCGGGGCTTGAACCCTTGACGGGCATGTTGTTAAGTCGTAAGAGTTGACGACTGTACCACCAGACCGGCCCTCGTTGACTCGTGTGATTCTGTTTTAAGAATTATCCAATAGCGTCTAATTTTAGTTGTACTCTTTTATGATTTTCTTACATGATCTCCACATTCATCGTCAATTCATCGTTACTGAGGTAGCGGATGAATGCTCGCCCAGCAGACCAAATGCCATCTGAAACAAGCCAGAAGTCAAATTCCGCATAGTAAAAATCAAATATTCGTCGTGTCCTATCGATGCAGGTTTTTTGAATTCACAATAATTCACCACACATTTGTATTCACTGAACCATATCTTGATCACCTTTCACTCCGGACAGTGCTGTACACAGTTCCTGCTAGTCTGTTTCAAGCTATTCACTTGAAAATTCAGAAAAAAACCCCAAAAAATACAACGTTTCAAAACGTAATGTGCCTCTTCTCATGAATCAACTTGTCCCAGCACTGAATGCTCACCCCCCCCCCCCCCCCCCACCAGCTGAAGCTGGAAACTATAAGGGGCAAAGAAGAAAGGAAATGTTCAACATTTTAAAGCACACAAACGGGCGCAAACGGAATGGCATAATAGCACAATTTTATCCTGCTCGTGATGGCAACGCATACTTCATGCGCAATTCTTGTACCGCACTTCAAACGACATAAGCAGCTTAAATCAATCGATACCTTCCACTGCTCTCCAATTTCGTGGGGAGTCTACGGGGGAAGAATGCGAACTTGCCGAGAAGCATTAACGAGTGCTTGTGTACATAATGTGCACTGAGCGCAATTATCTGTGCAACGGAGGTGATGTATTTTCCAGCCCTGAAATCGTGCAAACGAGGCACTACCCATGCAGCATGCTAGGTGCAGGAAATCGAACGCAAATAACGCGTTTAGTTGTGTCGACAGAGGTAGTGCATATTCAATGGTTGGCATCTTTTGGCTCGTTAGTACGCTTGTTTGCAGATTGCTCCGCTAGCAAACAAAATTGCTTGTACGGGCGGCGGTGTTGAACGGTTCCAAGTTGTTTGCATGTGGCCAAAGTGCAGGAAGAACATTGTACATGCTAACTACTGCAATCAATTACTGCAAGAGCGAGCTGACCGGGTGTCACATCGATTTGTTATCAGCTACGTGCTTGTGTTGCTTTTCTTCTTTCCAAAGAACATAACAACGACTTTTACAAACGGCCATTATTTGTCAAGTGTTTGAAGTGTGCGTGAAAACTGTCAGTTAATGGGACCCTTTCCGTTTTAAGTTCGTAGGCTGAAATTTCAGCCTGTCAGCTGTTTGCATCGTATTTTGAGCAGCAGCTAGCAGTGTATCAGCTATCTAAGTCGGTATAATATACAGGTGGGCTTATCCCAAGGTGTATGAATTAAGAAGGCTGTTTTTTATCGCTTCTGTTTCTGAAGGAAGATTTTAAGAGTGTTTTGTGTATTCGTCAAGCCTCCAGAAAGCTTGTTTGAACAAAAGTTTTCACCCATCCTATCAAAAGGTGATATTCAAATTTGTTCACAAAAAGCATGCCATGAGACCACCCGGACTACATACACTTTGAATCTTTAATGCACCTTGGGATAAATGTAAACATTGCCTTGTTTTGCCATTTGTTCGAGCAGCTACTCGAATCTAATTCTTGCTTTGAGGCTAGAATAATCTAGACTGAAAACAGCAGGCTAGTTTTATGTGTGGTTTTGTAAGAAGTGTTTACATGATTTCAGCCTCCAACTGTCAAACTCCATACAAAAAGCTGACTACAATCGTGAAGGGCCCCAATGTTAGTAATTTGATGGGACAAATTGAAGGGCCTAAAACAAAGGCACGCAACAAAATTAATGAGTATCACGCAAAAAGCATCACAAAAGGGAAAAGTCCGCGAGTTTCCAATTGGATGCTTTTACAGCTTGCTAGCGCTGGAGGAGAGTCTTTTTTCAATCATATTTAAAATTATATATTTTTCATTCTAAAAGAAAACTGAATTAACTATAGGCACAAAAAGTAAGCTTCTGGAAGTTCCAAAAAAATGTAAAATGTTGAGAAATGAACAAATAAATTCCACGTAACACGTACCTGTTTGTCAATTTTATACCTTGGTTACAAGGGAGAAGCTCTCTTCAAAACACTATAACACACCATCCTGTCATCGCAGAAAACACTTCAAAGGCAGAGGCCAAGGCAGGGCCCTTCAGAACGCTTTTTTCAAAAAGTCATGGCGCTTGTGCGTTTATCAACACTCACCTAGATGAAACGGCCTGTGAGAGTATGATGAAACGAATGTTAATATTTCACAAATTAATTTATCAATAATAAATAAATTAATCTACTCAACTCGTATGCTTTAATGCTTTAGTTCTATATTGCCCTTAAATACTACATAGCTGTTTGCGAAAAAAAAATCACTCAGATCGAAACATCCCACATTACAATACAATCACGTACATAGTGAAAATAAAAATTGCAATCCAAAGTGGTTCAATTTCACCAGAATCACGTTTTACGTCCGCGTTGAGCATTCTTGAGTATCGGCTGAGTGCGTATGGGTATGGGCGAATGCGAATAGGAGCAAGCCTGTTGGATTGCGACGTTGCACAGCGACAAACTCTCGACGAGCATCGAGCGCCGAGTGGTACGCGTCGTTCCGCTCTGGCGGTGGGTTAAACATTTAATTGCTTTCAACGTGCAGCTCGCCCGTGAGCACTTTAAGCGCCGGTTTGTGTGGCAGCCTCATTAAGAAGAAATCAAAAGGCATGATGTGTGTGTGTGTGTGTGTGTGTGTGTGTGTGTGTGTGTGTGTGTGTGTGTGTAGTTGTGTGTATCACACTCACCCTTTGAACTGCCTGGTGGATGTTTATGAAATGTTCATTCACGCCATCCCGGTTGTTAACGTGCTGCGGAGCAATGGTGACACACGAGCACGTCACTTGAAACTGGAATGTTTTGCCAATTAAACACCCCCCCCCCCCTCCCTGCAGCCATCTTGATATAAACAAAGCCACTTACAATCACCTACTCACACTTTAACTAAGCTTGTATGTTATAGCCTTGCTTTTAATTCGGTTTAATTTTTTTCTCCAAGAAAGTCCTCGTTGACTTTCGAGAATGGCGTCCCTACAAGCTTACTAGCTTACTTTCAACGCATGCGCCTCAAGTTATGCAGTTGGCTTTGAAATGTCTGGGATATCCTGAATCCTGTTAGAAGCGGAACAGATTGCACACGAGCAGGACATTTTAATTGAAATATCTTCAATCTCTTAGCGCTGAGGAAATAAAATGCATAAAATCCAAGCTCTATTTTATAAAGCTAAGTTGAGCTAGTGGAAGAACCTTCAGAGTGCCATTACAACAGACACAAAAAACATGACGCGTCTGCTTCATACGTGCACATTACCTGTGCGCTTCTTCAAGCGTCAAAAGCTTACCAGCAAAAGTAGCATCTTCGACACACATCAACAACTCCCGGCATTGTTCCCGTTCCACACCGAAGCATCATCCAACGGTCCATTCTGCATCTGCTTACGTTCGAAAAAGCGCACAAATCAGTTGCTCATCTTGTTGCCCCCTCCGTACGTTCACAAGATCTCTACACTCGGGTCGTGTGAAAGCATCCATCAACCGAACCGAACCGAACCGTACGTACCGTAGCAGTCGCACGCGTTTCATGATCCGATTATAAATATATTCCACCCGGCATGTCGGTTGCCCCCCACAAGTCCCCTTCCTTTTCTAGCGACGCTGTGTCAAAAGCGAATACATCTTCTTCGTCAGGTGAATTTCCATTACAGATGCGCTCGAAGGAATTCTACCGTCGGCTACGATAAGCACATTACGGCACAGATATTATGCGCTGGTTCGATGCGTCCGATCACAATCGCGGCAACCAGATCCGTGTCCGTCCGTCGCGTGGTGGCTGGTGGCGCCGTCGTACCCCGACCGCACATGATTGAGTATTCAATGCTCGTCAATGGTTTTGTTCGATGATGATGATGATGGATTTCTCGATGCGAAACACAATGCTTCACTACAATGGTTGTAGTATAAATGTATATTTTTTGCTACTGCTTTCAGAACAATGCCGAACCAATATGCTGGGCGGGAGGAGGTTGAGTTACGAACGATGATCCGAATATTTATTACTTACCTGGAAGCAGGTATCGCTAATGGGCAAATTCAAGGGAAAAAAGGAAGTTTCCACAATCGAACCCAGCGTAAGCTGCTTGATCCTTGGAGCTGCTGGGAAAGAGTGGCCACGCACACTGACCCACAAATGTTAAACACACCCAGCACAGGCTCCATTTCCTTGATATTCAAACACTCTTTTGCCTGTTCCAGTGCCTCCATTCTACGGCTCCATTACACCAGAACAGTATGCCGCTGTCGAAAGCTCCTCCGTTCGCACCGAGGGCACGGCCACACGGTTCTTATCGCCTTTTTGCACACATCTTCCGTGCCACTTTGCATTTGCTGAACGCGCCGAGCGGCAGCAGCAGCAGCAGGAACAGCAGGCAACCCGCCCCCGTTGTACACGTCAAATTATGGCACGGGTACGGAATAATAAGCGCGTTGGCGTGCGTCAGCTTCTTCAGCCGCTTATTGAAAATTTCATTTCCAATTATCGTTGACATTTATCTGACCTCTCGTCGGGACGCGCTGCCGCCGGCAGCAGTAATGCTGATGCGATTGAATTCCCGCTCAATTTAACGACGCGCATGGGTGAAGGGGGAGGGGGGTATGCCAGCAGGGGTGGTGCCTGGTGTTGATGGAGTTGCGATTTTTCAATGCACAAAACGGTTTCACACAAACGTGCCGAAAATGGGGGCGTTTTGTAATGTTGTTCTTTTTTATCAATCTCATCACCGCCGCCAGATGTTTTTGAGTGTATTGTCAGCAGGGTGGCGTTTTTTTTTTTTGGTTGGTTGGTTGGGGAATGTAATTATGGTCGTAAAAGCATTTATGCAGCTCAATATATCAATTTCATTTCGGGCGGTGATTGTTTGATCGTCCCTTCTGGCGATGGCCCTCAAATCAAAGCTGAAATGAATCATTTCAAGGCAATAAAAGGCATAATTTAATTTCATTGGAGATGGTACAACATATTGAAAATATTAAAATTCAATCACAACGATCGACAAAAGATGTAAGAGAGTGGAAAAACTGATGATTTTTGTATAGATAAATCTAAAATATAATATAACTCTCATTATCGTGATCGATGTATTCACTTCCCTGACTCGTTTGTTAAAGTATGAAGCCACTCACGCATCATTCTCCCTTTTTTCCATTCGATTGATCTATGTCTACCTTTCCACGGGAGTGCGGGATCATAAGAATAGCGTTCTTACAAACACACAAACCACCCTTCGCTACCTTCACCAACAACGTGCAACTTTCGCTGAAGGAAATGTAATTATCCCATCCCCCCAGCCGGGATACCAAGCGACCGAAACCCATCTACATCGCGCTCGGGATGCTGCTCCTCGACTACACGCTCTATTTTTATACCGCTATATTGCCGTCCAGTTTCCACACGGCCACATCTCAGACACACCACCGCCATTGGGGGAGGCGGAAGAAAGCTCTCCCATTAAAAATAGTACCAAAGCGGCGATCCCATCATTTTTCCCCAGTGAAATCAATAAAAGCAGTTCTGCAGGTTCGATTTAGTATGATGGATGATGTCACTACGGCTACACTCCGGCCACGGCCGCCACCTAACTTTACTGCGTTCCGTGCCACTTGAATCGCGTCGCCTTGGCTCGAGTGGCGGCTTACAGCTGCGATGCCGGAGAAGAATGCAAGTTTTCTTCCAACGCCGGCTCCACGTCGATCTCCCAGCGGAGTCAGCGGAACAACGTACTTATCAAACTGGAAGAGATACTTAGTTTTCCGATCGGAATCATATCGCTATCATGCCGGTTAGCAAAAACCAAATGGGAAATGATTTACTGCGAGCGTACTTGCACTCGAGTGCCGGGACAATTGGAAGATGGCGCTAAGGACAATTGGAAGATGGCGCTGAGGACAATTGGAAGATGGAAGCTTCTTCACATCAGCAAACAATCGCAGTTTAAGCTTCTTATGATGGAAGCTAAAATGTGTCTAACTCGATGCGCTAAAATGACATAAATGACATTAAATTATACAAATTCAATACTTTAATGTAAAATACGTAGCCCGTAAAACCAGTAAACTACCGCCCGGAGAAAAACGGGAAAAGAAAATCACCACCTCTCGTTTTAACAACACCGTGTAAATCCGTAGATACCATCCTTCAACGCCTCCACACAATGCAGACTGGTCCTGGAAAGGATGTATTTAAAAAAAAGCTGATTCTGATGCTGAACCCCACCGTTAAATCCGCATTTCCCAAGAAGTGGTAATGCTCCAAAGCGTGACAAAAAGGGTCAACCTCAACACAAACGCCTTCGCCCGTGCTGTACATAAAGGGACAGTAGATCCCGCATCCTTAATTCCCACACCTTTGGGGGCCTTTCGGTGTCGGTGTGTTCCGTAATTGTAGTTGCCCAATGAACCGTAAGGCACGGCCAACCCGGGACGACGAACCAACCGGGTGCTGCCATCGTCAAACGAGCTTTCGCACACAACTCTTTCGACGCCGGACCTGTGACGCAAAACCACATCCTGCACCTTTCCGAAACCGAAACGGGGCGAACCGTTGGGTAGATGTAGTGACCAGCTATAGCCATAGCAACCGCACCCTATCCACTTCGTGCAAAGCTGGATAAAGAATGGGTCACACAAGACACAGCTCTTGTCGATCGGGTTGAACGAAGCTGATTGACAAACTTGTCAAAGCAAATTAAAAAATAGTGATGTGCTGTCGTGCAGGTTTCGAGTAGCGGACGGACACTGTAAGCCATGTGCTCGACGGGATTGCTCTTCTTTATACAGGCACACAAAGCACTCGGCTGCTTAGCTGCAGTGGATGTGAATGGACAGCGCGCTGGCAAACGCGCTGTGATGAACTTTTCTACGTGAACTGGGTAGCTCACATGGGTTGTAAATAAATCTTGTGTCCCACGGGAGCCATCAAACGGAAACAAACTATCATTGAAGGTTGTGAAAGAGTTAAACTATGAAGTATGCCGTACGAACCAGATAAATCTATTGCCTAGAAATGTTAAAACGGGTTTAAATTGTATGAAAATTGATACGGTTTTCGAATTTGAGATACAGTTTGTTTGATTTAGTCGAAAGTTGCCAACATTCAATATGATGGAACACTGACACTATTTTCATAGCCAATTTCCAATCAGAACGGCCTTTTCCAATTGTGCTGATGAGAATCTTCTCGTGGTGAATTATTCCGATTACAAAGGAACATGCCCGAACAACTGAAACTGATATTTTAAGGCAGAAAATGTCATTATATTCTACATTAGACCATACTAGCTGATACATCATCCATACATAAAGCAACACAAAACTCTTTCCAGAGTGTTTTTCATCAACTTGAAATCAATGTGAAAGAGCAAAGTATTTCAAATTAATTTCACACCGAATCAAATTAAAATACGCATAAATCGGCAAGTAAGCCAAGTGTAGATGTGCTGACAGGAATGATGCTGCTTGCCTGTTACATCCGAAATAAAATAATCGATTTTATATTATCCTTACGAAGCAGGAAGAAAGCAAGGGGCCGTTAAAGGATGCTTTTGCTCTGATAGCAGATGTTCATTAATACGAGCGTCATTAAGAAATCATACTTTGAAAACAATATACCATCGTCTCTCACTCTATCTCTCTTTCTCTCTCTCTCGACCATCTTGAACATGGAACAAAAACACACATTCCAGACAATCTCATTAATTACAGATTTTCGGGCTAAATCCAATTTAACCGCACGGGCACTCCATCACCACTCCGTATCCGCACACCAGCGCACGACGGGTGTACACAACGGTAAAGGAAAGAAAATCCATTTGCTAAGCGTATAACAAGCGTTACCGATCGCATTAAGTACCGCTGGCTGTTTTTCGCTCTCGCTCTCTCCCTTTCTTTCTTTGCACCATGGAAAATGCAACGCAGCTCAATCAAGCGTGTAAACAGAAAACCTCTCCTCCCAACGACAATAGGTGTGGCAAGCAATCGGTAGAGCTTGCTGTGCCGGGCGCGTTCACCAACATCATGTACTGCCGCGGGTGCGGGTCGGCACGAATGAGGGGCACGGAGGCATCGCATTGACATCCTCGGGGTGTTGCGAGGAATTTTGTGGAAAAGTAAAACACCGATCCGGTTTTCCGTGCTTTCCCTCCCTACACAGCAAACTTCCCATCCCGATTGCCGCAAGCGAGAGGGCGATGGGTCGTCTAATCAGCTTCATTACAAGTTTCCAGCAGCGTCAGTTGCGGGAAGGAAAGGATTCCGCACTTTTCTGTCGTGCTTTTTTTTGGTTGTTGTTTCTTTTAAAGCATGTCTGGACCACGTTTCGGAGCGTAAAATTGTTCCCAATCGCACGCGTAGTTGCGTTAGAGAGGCAGTAATGTGGAAAAGATTGGGGCCCGTCACAGGTAAGCGGTTTTAAAACTCGTTAGAAGGATTTGTAGGCGCAGCGCTTTTTCAACCGCGTTGGAGCGAAATTGAGCGAACATTAATGCGCGCACGGAAAGAATCGAATTTGATTTCCATGTTTTTGAAGCAAGGGCTAGACAGCAATCACATTTTTTAAATTAAATATTTAAGTGTTCACAGTAAGCAGGGGTATTTAATTAATGGTACCATCATCACAAACTTAATCGGAAAGCTAGCGTAACACAAAAAAACGATTCAAATAAGAATGATCACGCGTGCGACAGAAAGAACGAATAAAAGACGTAAAATGAACAGATAAAATAAGGAATATAAAGTTGTTGAGCTTTTTAATCAAATCAAAAAATCAAAAAGCTTTTAGCCATTTTAAAAGAAAAAAAAACATGCAAGCTAATACCAATACGTGACTCTTTTTGCTGACATTTAGCAACAGTTTTCGCAACGCTGTCACGTGCGCCGAACCAGGTGCTAACGCATCATATGGTGTACCTGTTGACTACCGCCATCCAATCTTAACAATCTATTGTATCAACTCCATTCAATGGGAGCTCAAAAAGCGCGAACGCAAGGGAAGAAAGACAACATCTTTAACATTACATTGCACCGTAGGTAAACGCAAAGCAAGCATCTTCCCACGGTACGTTGAAAATTCAATTTGCATAAAAGGATTTTTTTGGCGGTCCCCGTGCGCCCTTACCATGATGGGAAAATGCGCGACACAGACGTGCGACAGTCCTTCACACACCCAGATACCCGGAGCATGATACCTTGCAACATGTTTGCCGCTGCTGCCCGAAACGCAGATCTTTTGGGTGTTTTGGTTCGGTTTGCCCTTGGTTTGCATTGGTTGTTAGCGGTTGAATGGAGCATCATCATTGGCGGTGATTTGATTTCCGTTCCCGATCGCTCCTCACAGGAACGGAACGGAGAAGGCAAAGGAAACGACCACCAGCCCCCCCCCCCCCCAAGTTCCTTCCTCGTTCTTGACGCTCACGCCATTCCCATCGCTTTCTGGGGGTGAAGACACACCCAGACAAAAACACATCCCTGTGGAAGTGGTTATGAAAATTTGATTCCAAAAGCTGTTCCACCGCACACCGGGCGTGCAATATGTATTGACGCACGCATTTGGCTGGCTGAGAGTTTGCTCACAGCACGTGCCGATCGTGCACACATTAGGCAAACCGCAATCACATTCATAATTTACATTTTCCGTTATCACGCCTTCAGCCAACAGGCAGCAGCAGGAGTGCTCGGAACCGGTAATCCGCTCGTTTCAACATTCGCACTTTAGAAATACATTCGAAAAACTAAACACCCAAAACTAAGTTCATTCCAAACTCGGTCGGAAAACACATTCGAGTGGTACACTTTACGAACTCAATTACGGCGCTTTTCCGAACACCACATTTACATGCTCCTGCAAACACACAGGCAAAAAAAAAACAAATTTGAATGTTTCAAATGCACCTAATTTACTCGCCCGAATACCCTCGGACAGCTAATTCGTTGAGTTTTCCATGAACTTTTACCGCATTTGTATTTTGGAGCGTTTTGGAACGATTTGCAGTGAATTACATGCTGTGTGCCAGTTTGAAAGCTTTTTTTGCTTATTTTCACTTGCTCTGCAACACGACATGTTTGAAGCAAATTATATTTCATATTTTCATTATAAAGCGGAATTATAAAAAATACGTTTTTTTGTTTTTCTCGCCTCACTATTAAGCACCAAACGGACAAGTACCACAGCAACAACCACTCAGCGCTTCAAGCAGCAGCAGCAGCAGCAGCAGGAAGAGCTTTCATTTCCGCGCAAATGTGGTTCCGGCACTGATATTGCCTTGCTATTCAGCTGGAAGTGCCATATTTCCTAGCTTAATGATATGAATTTAACGTTTGCATATTTTTGTTTTGTTTTGCTCTCACCATTTCCACTACATTCGCTAGCATTTGGTTTCGTCCGTCGACGGCACCGGCAGCGAAAGCGCAGCCCATTTAGGATGATGTAGTGTTCGCACGCTCTCGCTCTCTCTCTCTCTATCCTCTAAACTGTACAAATGCTCCAATTTAAAACCACATTCAGCTTAGCTTTTGAGTGCGGCGTTTTTTTTTTGTTATGCGGGCTAGCACAGGACAAGCAACAGGGCATGCAACAACGAAACGCAAACGAACGAACGGCGCCCGTCTGCGCGAATGAATCGGACAATAAATTGCTAGTGATATATTTTCATTTGCGCTTTGCGCTCGAGAAGGTAAACGAATTTGGTTGGCCGTGTTCTTTTCGGCAGCACGCGCCCCAAAATGGGAGAAAGTTAATGAGCATTTTATGTGCACAAATTTGTGAAAATGGATGACACTCTGGTGCATGAGTTTACTTCGGGAGCAAGTGATTAGTAGTGTCGAACTCACTACTGGAAGTGTTTTACGGTTTAAAAAATGTCCTTCATTTTCTATTCTAGTTGGATAAATATGTTGTTTTTTTTTCCTTTTCTAACATTTTAAACCTGAAGCAAAATTGAGCAAAGCGAATTATTGGCATACTAACGTAAAAATAAACCCTCACATCTCACACAGCCATTCAACCACCGCTCGCTAACGAAGCTGCTCCTTTACGGATAGCGCAAATGGCTTGCAGTAACGATCAAACCGTTCCGAACACAAAAGCTCAACTGCCCCTTTATGTCCACTTCATCTGAATGACATTCTACCTAACCGACTTTGGGGCTGCCCGTGTGTCGGCCGTGCCTTTTGCCGTGTAAAACTCATTTCATCCGTCCGCCCGAAATCGATTAACGGGGAGCCATTTTCACGATGATGACAATGGTGAGCGCCCTCCCCGGGAACTCGATATCACCATGGCAGGTTTCAATTACATCCGGTCCGACCGGGCGGTACTGGTTGGTAGCAGAACCGTTCCATCTCGTCCTTTACATACAGCCACAGCCGCACAGGTTCGGTTCGATCAACGTAATGGGATTAGTTCATCGTGATGGAATCGTCAAAGCAACCGGCCGACCGACCGATGGCTTTGGGCGATTAAAGGACATCTCCCCGCCTCAAAGGCATGTTGCTGGCATGCTTGGCAGGTGCAAAAAAAACCATTGTTGTGCTGGAAAATGTTGGCTATCCCTTCTGTGATGTGATGTTTTACTTTCACACAGCCGTTGGTAATGGTTATTACACAGAGAAAAGCTGTCCGCATCGTGCACAATTGCAGGCAAAAGTGTTGTAAAAAGTGGTGTTTCGAAATAGGTGGCTTGAGAGCTTTTGGGATTTACTTGTATGTACAAAATTGTGTTGAAATTCTATGATAATAATATTTACAATATTTAGTAAATCAAATTGTGATCCATTTTTTTTCAGTCTCATTATTCTCAACAACTCTGTCGTTATTATGATTTGCTTAAAAAAAGGCAACAAACTCACAAGCAACCGCAACGGACGCACCACACACACACACAGACACAAATCTCCGTATCAAAACGGAGCGGAAGCAAATTAACGCGCTCGCCACCACCACCATCATCATCATCATCATCAGTCCGGCCATCAACCTGACACGCCAAGGCTTTCACAGGTTCCCAGGCATGTCAATGTCCCACCGCCAAAGCACCTCGACTGTAGCCAAAAAGCCGGACAGCAAAAAAAAAAGGCGCGAACCCATTTCCTTTCGTGTTTATATCCCCCCTTTGACTCACACCGGACTGTGCACTGTTGATTCCCGTGCGCCTTGCATCGCAATAACGCTCACACTGTACGTGACCAGACCAGGAACCGCTGCGTGGTAACAGATCTTGGACGCCTCGGCACACTCACATGGGACCAATCATGGGCTCGTTATTGAACGTGACTCGTTCGTGTACATTATCTAGTAGGCTTTTGCTTTATAGCACCACCACGACCAGCTCGTTTCCGTCTTTGCCCCAACGTTGTGTGCGAAAGGAGGAATAATTCCCATCCCGACCGCCTCGTAAGCTCCCAACTCCCGGGGCAAAATGTGTTCGATTGTCTAGCTTGGGTTTTTCTTCTGCCTTTCCTGGTGAGCTTTTTCGCACGAAAATAGATTACCCACCGGTGCATTACCTCGATGCTTCGACGGGGGCTCACAATTAATCCGGCGTTGATGAAATTGGGTGCTAAAATTACCGCCAGCTGTTGCGCAGTTTTAGGTAAAGCCTATCGGAGCGAATCGGCTGCTCGTGTGCGGGTGGAAAATCCTTCGGTAACGACAGATTAAGTGAGCTTACGGAATTGATACGGTTTTGGTTGGTTGCGGCTGTTTGCCGGTACATGGAGCTTATAGAGTGATGCAAAGCCTTGTTAGGCGCCTCTAGTCTTCCCCTAACTGTGTGGTTTGCGATTAAGAATTGATTTGCAGGCTAAGATGAACAATTTGGCTCGAAATTGTTTGTGTAATTACATATAATAATTAAATACAGCTTGTCGTACTCTTGATTTATTTTCCAACACTCATATCAATTAATAGATTCAACCAATTCATGATCCAATGCAGCCAAAGGGCAATGAACAGGAGTTGATTACAATTTTGATTGATGATAACGCAATCAAGTAAAACCCTTGTAGGCGTTCACAGTCACGTTTACTGTTCGCGCTCGTTATCGTACAGAAAAAAATCCAAAGATATCATTTCAATTCACATTCATTCAGAATATCTGAGAAACACAACACAATTAATAATCTTACATCATTGCCGGCGGGGTTGCTCATAATGGAATGAAGGATGTGATACTTTTCTGACAGCCTGATCAGCTACACGCTTGTGGTGACTATGCTGTAATAAATTAGCCCGGGGAACAGTTGTTCCAAAAGATGCTTGTTCCGTATCTATTTCGCATAAGAACCACCTAAAGCTACACACAAGCATTCCTCGAAACTGGATGTCTCCGAATGGACGAATGATTAAGAAGGACGAGCTCGTTTATTGAAGCGTTCTTATACTAAGGAAAACAATGCGAAAACATCACCAGGGAAGCTTCGCCTTTACAGATCCTTAAAGCCACTTTAAAACCCTCTTTAAACCTTCGGGCGAGAGCAATACCCCCCGCAGGAGCTAATTACAGTTTGGACATTTATTTAAACGGTTTTAGCTCACCACTTTACATTCGCCACATTCCGCCACCCGGATGTCCCAGCGGGCAAATGGAAAGTGGATAATATTCATTTACAAACATGATTGATGATCCAACACCACAAGCGAATCCAACACAGAAATCACATTTCCTTTGCCAACGCACTCATCTCTCTCTCTCTCTCTCTCTCTCTTGCTTTGTTAGATTTGGTTCAATTCCACCAAAAACCGTTTCCACTGCCCCCGGGAAAGATGGGCGAAATGGGAGACGCTGTTCTTATCATTTGCACAACTTTTCCCGTTTCGTAAAGCATTGCCGACCGAAAGTGACAAAGCATACAGGGCGGACGGGCGGGCGGGAACGGCGAGGCGTCATTTGATCCTGGGTCACCCCCCCGGAGCTAAACAAATCTATCGCCATTGCCAACAAACAAAAATTGATCGCCCATCCGTTCGTCAATCGGGAGAGGAAAGAGGACGAGAAAGAGAGTAGCGTAACAAACGATGGCATCGATGGTGGCTGCAGGCGCTAGGCAAGACCTTCCAAAAAGGGCGACCAACAATTTATAGCAGCGCAGATACGACACCATCGCGATACGGAGCAAACCGGACGACAAACTGTTCAACATTCAATTGACGACACTGTTTTGTCGCGTTACACTTCCGCGTTACGCACGAGCCAGAACGCCACAGCAGAAGCAAAGCAAAACCCCAACCGCGGCCTGGTTGCCCATTTGTTTTGTTGGGGATGGGTCGGCTAGCCGCCGTTTGTTACGAGCGCACCAAATTATGGCTCTCCCTTTTTCCACAGCCCCGTTCAACCCGGCCGGCGATAAATGTGCCCCCAGATGCAAATAAAAAATAATCAAACATGTCCTTGGGCCAATTCGTCGCTTTTGCGTGCGAGTTGTTCTTGAAGCGGTCGGGCGTCTTTGTGTGAAAGCACGTGGAACCGAACCGAACCGAACCGAAACGACATTCTTCCGGATTGTGTAAAGAGCTTGTTTGTGCTCAAGGCATTGCGGGCGCAAAAAGTGCGCGCTGAGTAGGCATTTTTTTACGACTTTACTACTCCATAGCAACTTCAGCCTTCCACTTATACTCGAAACGAAGCAAGCAGGAAGTATTACAGTTAATAGATCCTTCTTCTTAAGGGGAAATAGTAACGCTGGTCTTTACTTTCCTTGTCAGTTTGTGTTCTTGCCCGGATGACAATTTCAGCACGGAAAATCGAGTTGACATATGATGCAAGTCGCTTTCCGTTCCGCTTTTCAGACGAAAGCGATCTCACTTTGAGCAGCGTGCTGTGAGAAAAAAGTAAGGGGAAAATCAGTGCAATCATCGTCATGGTAGTCATGGCGAAAAAAAGGTATTCCCCTCTTTCGCTTTTTCTACCGTTACATCCCTAGTACACTCTGACTCTTCCTTTCTATTCAGTTTATCTGTTGACTTGTTGTACTGCCATGGTTGGATTTGATCCGCAGTATATCAAGTCAGAACAGCTCTATTAAACATGTAAACCATTGAAGGCTTCGAAATCTAGGACGTTTAAAGGGCACCAGTAGACGCATCGAATCTTGAAGCAGAAATAGATCCACGTACAAGTGAAAATATTGACGATGATATCGTGTTGCCTTTGATGATTTCTAGGTGTTCAAGAAACAACAAGGGATGGTGAAGAGCAAACGATGGAGAGTGCAAGTAATGAATTTTGTTTTCGTTAATTGCGGAAACTAAATTTGATTCTTTTTTAATGGTAGCTGCTGATTTAGGATCCAGGCTAGACAAAGAAAAAGGATTTGGAGAAAATTTGTGAAAACGGAATGTATAAATCCTCCAAGTACAAATAATGACTGAAGCAATTCCAATGTGACTAGCAGTGGAAAAGGAGTGTACGCTCTCTAAGCAGGGATGAATTTGCAAATGACGCAGGATGTAAGAACACTGCAAAACAGCACATGTTATGTACATGTGGCCAGCCGGCTCTGTCACTCTATTTACACTACAAACCATAAAAAGCACGTGATTTTATTTAGCTTTTATAGGGTTCTTTGCCGGGTGTTTTTTTTTTCAAGTTTATTAGGCAGGCCTTTAGGTTTTAGGCCTTTCTGTGATTCATAGGAATGTTTTAGAATTGTGCATGCAGGTCAGAACTACAAAATATATTACGAATCAATACAATTATACTATTTTTGAAGTAATTGATTAGATGTGTATTTCCTTCAGTTTTAATGTGTTCCATCGAATTCAGTTGTTTAAGTGTCGAACATCAGTGTCGGCCAGGGGCCCCAAAAAAGGCACCTATGACCCGCTCACAAGTTAAATTGCTACTCAATCCTTCTCTGGTTAGGACATTTAATACAATCCCCTGCTAGACGCTTCAATCAAGCCTCTACTTTCGTGTGACCGCTTAGGGCCTCCATTCGTCTTAATCCGCCATTGCTAACAATCAAAAATATCCAAAACATGGCCTTTCATGTAATATTAGATGGCTTTTGTGGACCATTATTTTCCGTTTTAAATTCGACTCGATGCGTATCATCTCTAGGTATTTTCAATCCATGTAATATTTCTCTTGATTTTCAACGTTAATGGTCATCGCACAACTGGGTATCTTCTTCATCGTCAAACGCTACTTCATGTTTTGTTGATGCCTGTGATGGAGACGAATCATCCTCTGCAATTTTAAAACTTTTTTTATATTGACAACAGCACTTTGTTGGGTATTTTACACTTACCTATAGGCTGCGAATCAATTATTGGTACGGGAAGATGTTCATCATCTTCCCATGTTTGCCCTCACGTTTTCTTCAAAGCATCGTGTGTCTGATACAACATTTCACTATATTTTAACTGATTTGGGATATTTGATATGCTCTTTCAACAAAAGAATTGAGAAATGTAGACGGCGAGCAATTATTGCACGTTTTACAAATGTAAAAAATTCGTAGATGATCCAATGTTCTCCTAAAACCACAACACAATGGCGGCTCGATGTGGGGAAGATATTTTTACTCACTCCAAAATCCGACCTCATCATGATTTCATCATGTGAGCGGCTGTTGCTTGATCATCTCATTAGAGCAATCATCGGCGATAGATTTGCTCACCATACAAACAAAATCATCTCGCCTTAGCGAGGGGAAAAAACAAGCTTGCTCAGTACGCAGGAGGAAACGATGATAGCCTCTCAGTATGGGTTGAAGCAGCTGTCATTGAGCTCGCCATAGTGAGAGTAGGCTGGATTGTCATTTGGGTGGTCTATAAAGTATAAAGAATAAACACAAAAAAGTGTTTTTTTATATTATGAATAATAAAAAATAAGGTAAATGAGATGAAACATTAATACAACTTACAATTCTTGCCCCAATTCTGCGTATACATCATTAAGTTTGTCAAAAAGTCTTATTATTTACAAGCCAATTTCTATATAATATTGTTGCAACTTCCACACACTCCCTCGACAATATCAACCACACTGTACGAAACCCCCTCCAGGGTATTATTACAACTCCATCCGCTAAACCTAACCCAGTGCCCGGATCCAATCATCCGAGATTTGATAACGCGCTGTGATCTGATTAAACACATACCACCTACCCATTGCCCATATGCCACCGATTGGAGGTTTGATGCGCCATCGTGTCCATCGGCCATCGGCCGGCGCCTGTCGTTTGGATGAATAAATTAACAGCACTGCGTTCGGCATCGTTGTGAAGAACGCCCACAGCATGCGGTTGCACCGGCTCCTAGCATCTGCATCAAACCATACTGGCATAATTTGTCACCAGCCACGCTATCATGGCACCCCAGGGGGACTGGCAGGGTGCACATTCATAAAGGGGGCGTTTAAAATTAACATCACTTATGGGGCCGGATCGATACGCACGATGACTGGCTGCTGTATGATATGTTATGCTAAAGGATGTAGCATCTCGGTGGAGTGCAACCGAGTCAAAGCTGTGGAAGAAAATAATACTAATACATTGAAACGACCTTTCGCAGTGATTTTAAGCACATCCATCAATTTCAGTGTCAGATGCCAAGGATATGTAGAATCGTATTGAAGCACATCATTCACCACAAAGGTCTCATACTAATCGATGCTTATTGTTTCCATCTATCTTTATCACATCCGTTCCGGTTGGGCTCAAATGTTTCCTAACATCAAGTGTTGGGTTTTAAGCAAGAATATGAAGACGAAGATATTCCAGACGATCTGATGACGTCATAACGAAGCATACTCTACCAGTGAAAATAAGATGCTTCTTCGGGTATCAAAACCAACATATGAAAGTAAGTGACTTCCATTTGTCGTTTCATTTCATTCGGAATAAAGTCCGTCCCTGAGTCTTCTTCACGATTCTACACTGCAGTGAATCGTCATCTTGTTCGAGGACTTTCCATTAAAATTGCAAAATTAACAGAGTGCACAAAAGTTCCCCTTGTTCGCCTGAACGCATCGCACGATTCACTGCTGGCAGCACAACTGTCATTGTACGTTGAACAACTGCTACAAGCTAACTAGCTTTTGTATGTTCACTCACTCATCCGCCGCTCGTTGGCCGCTGTTACGGATGCACAAAAATGCACCGTGAGTGCAAACCCGGCATTTTACAGCCCCACAAGTCGCCCCACAATAGCTGCCAAGTCAAGGGAAACGCCAACGAACCGTAGTACCACCTGGGTTAGGCGTACGGCTGCAACAACTGCCATTGTGCCAAGCGACATTGTCAGCGGAGGGGTCCATCAACCGAGCGTGCATGTTTTGCAAGCACGATAACGAGTCAGCAACTATTTCTTACCCAGCCGGTGTTTGTATTGCTCCCATCTCCATGCTGTCATGTAAGTGGCGTAATAGATTGGCATCTTTTAAGCCCCCACACTGTACGGTGCATCCCGCTTTCCCGCCACTACACGGCCGCATCCGTGTGTGCGCAGTTCCCCGATTTGCAAGCGCTGTACCCCGGCTGGCCGGTGGTGCCGTGTCGGTTCCGTTCATTCTGCCCGGAATCGCCTTCCAGCGGATCCATCATCATTACGCCCGACAATGGTCGTTTCCGTGCCATTCTCAGGCGATGGAGAAGAAACCCCTTGGGCTGGCTGTCAAGAACGGCGTTTGGCGCTTTTGGCAGCTCGCTGCATTGCCGGCAGCCAGCGGAAAGGAATTATCATTAGCTAACAGCAGACTAACGGCGTGTCTTGCTGGCGAGGAAACAACAGGCGTGCCATTAGTTGCAAGCGATACAGTGCACTGCTTTTCCACGAATTGTGCCCATTTCCTGCAGTTCCCGATGGCTTGTTATTTTGTTGTATTTGTGCAGTTTTCGCAGCGACAAAACAATACGTGCTCACTAGGACGCACGACACACATTCTTGTGACAAGTTGGATGAAATTCATGTCAACAATTATTTGCTGCATTATTGGTTGAATGAGAATGCCGGAAACCATTAAACAACAGCTTTTAGTTGTAAGCACAAGCATGAACTGAGGATTGTTTAATTTATAACCAAGAAATAAGATAAACTAAAAAAAATCCAATTTTATGTATAGAGTTTGTCAACCCAATAACTTTTCATTTTAAATAAATCTAAATAACGAGCGAATTGCAATACCTCAATCGAATACGTTTATTATTCCAAACATTCATCGCTCAGCCACGTCCGTACGACCAATCCATGACCCGGCACGTACTGCAACTAACTCATCATTGCATCATTTTCCAATCGGAAACAATTGGCTTTCCAATTCAAATCCACACACACACACACACACCCCTGGGCACCGGATCCCATGACTTTACCGTACCCAACACTTGAGCACGGGTCCACACAAAACAGCCAATCAACGCCAGATTGACGTTGAGCAGTAGCTGCAAACACATCGTAACCACATCCAAACTTGCAAATGGCACACCACAACATAACGACACCCCCGGTCACGCAGACCGGAGCATCCTCAATAATCTCTATCATTCTCTCTCTTTCTTTGCATTTCGATACTTTCTGCAAAATGGATGGATGCGCGCAGTGTGTAAGCTCATTCATGCGATCGCATTCGCTTCCGCGTGTTGACCTGTCCATTAGCCAATTGCTTCACGCAGCTACGGGAGCTCGAGCGGACCGGGCTTCACACACAATGGCATCGCTCATCGATATTCATCGCACGTACACACATCTGTTTCGGCCACAAGCCACGGGGGGTTCTGATCTAATAAATCACACTATCACTGGGTGGGAAAGACCTACATGGCAACACGAGTTTGCTGAGCAGCGTGTGAGATTTTACATGCAGCTACACACGTGTTACATTGAGATTGGTTGGAAAGAAAGTTTTCGATACTTGGGAATGTATTGACGACAGACGAAGCGGCTGTGACTGCGCATAATAAATACATCAAATCTGTATACTTTTAGGACTTTTCTGCTGAAGTTTCGCTGTATTATTTGTATTTTAATTCAATCATCAAACATAAAGGCAAACTGAAATCCAAATCGGTAATCTTATTAAATACATCATTTCCCCAGTACAACATATCCTTGAGTTTGATAAAGTAATAACTCATCTTGTAGAAGCAAGGAACGACCCAAAGCTATCTAAAAGCCCTTCCAAAATTTGTACAGTGAGTGACCTTCGTTGTATTGCTTAATTTTCTTCCTCTTGGTCTTTCGTGTTTGTGCGTTCTATCTTTAAGTCTTAATTAAGCAAAGCAATCCCTTTACACAGATGAGTTGCTGACAACGGTTTGACCGGGGTTCTTGCCTTTTACACTCACAAGATATTTACAAGAAAAGTAGATAACGCCCGTAACGCTGCTTGCGTGTTACTTAGTCTACGAAAATGTCTACAAACACAATCATCCAATCACTTACGAGTACGAGGAACAAATGAACTACTGCACCGGTCGCAAAACTAATTACCAGATGAAGTAAAATGCAATTCCGGCTCGCTGTGGTGCTTATTTAAATACCTTTTCCATTGATTTATCTCGCCGTTCCGGGGCCGCGAACGGGAGTGGGGCAAAATTATAATGCCTTCCCCGACACCCAACACACTCTCCTTCCGTCTTCTAAGGGGGGAACATCTCTAGAGCTGTAGAGTCAGTCCGGTCCTTCGCGAAGGACAATTATCTAGATGGGAATAGTTTTAATTGCAATTTCTCATCATTAAGAGCCGCCGCCGCGTCGCGTTCACCTCCGACAGTCGCATGATCGGAGGGTCGTTCAAGCGGACGTAACAATTACTAAAGTAAATTTTTGAGATTGTTGGTGCCAAGTTGGTGTTCTACCAATGAATGTTGCCAGATCTCAACAAGAAGGCATGTTTTGAAACGGCGCTGCTACATTGGAAATTATTTATGAACTTCTTGTTTCTGTTTTTGTTTGTCCTTTTCCCCCTCATAAGAGAAACAAACCACTGTAGTAAGCCTCACCATACGTACAGCCAGCCATACACACACACACACTTATGATGATGGTCTTCACATGTCCATTTCCCACTCCCCCATTCTCCCTGGAATCGAAACAAATATCTTCAATGAAAATCCCTTTCACTTGCCCCGAGGCACGATGTTATCTTTCCGCTAGAAGAGGGCGGCTCCGTGCGCGCATACTTACGCCCCAGCCTCTTACCGATAGAAGCCCATAAAATGTCCCCAAGGGGAAGTGAAACGAAGCATAAAAATGGTCGTTCTCGTCGACCATGGTACGGTGACGAGCAAATGGACTTTTCCGTTGCCACGCTAGCCACGATTTCCTTTACGGTCGACGCTGTGGCCACTTCGTACCAGGAAAAGCCCCTTTCATTTGTTGCTGCATACGATGCGGAAGATATGGCGCACACATCACAGTGTTTAATGCCGAGTACGTGGAGATTTTCGTTGGCAGAAGTTTTCCCTCTTGCTTGGCGTAGGTGAAGATAGGTCAAGCAATTAAAACTGTGACACGTAGTCGCCAGGCTTGCTCAGTATGACGCAGCGCTTTCGCAACGCAGTTCATTACAGTGTTCGCCTTCCTTTTGCAAGCTTTCAATGGGAATTTGTTCAAACTTTGGTAAGTAATGACACTGCTACAAATCGTTACAAAACCATCCGAGCAAATATTAATTCAAGTTTCATCTACCATCTTCTACATATTTCACGAAGGCACCGAAAAGGACACCACAAGGGTACAGACGTCAGTACCTTCAGATTTTAAAATCACCGTCATTCTTCACCCCGATTCTTCCCGATCCCATTCATTTATTCATGTTCCCACATTCCACATCGTTTGTTTCAAAGCGTAAGCAAAATTTATGGACGTACAAAAACCAAACTCTTCCACCCCGTGATGTGTGCAGTAGTTTGTGGCTTTTGCGGATAATGATATGCTCAAGTATGTACCCGCACACGGGGTGGGGGGGGTTTATCATTACAGTTACCCCAAAAGGATACGGATTGAATGTGTAGACACCCAAAAAAAAACAGAAACTTTTCACATTCCACCACGACCGAGAGTGTGCCAAACCGCACCGCAGACACCAACTACAGTTACAGCTCACAGATGGAAAGTCATTCCTGGGGTTATTTTTAGTACATATTCTACGCAGTGTGGGTCATTCGGAGAAAGAGAAAACAATTTCAGGTCATACAGATACAGAACGATAGCAGCATTATGGTTGCATGCACCATTTAGGGATTGTTTTTGTATTATTTTTATGGATTTTAAGGCACTTAATTGCTTTATTATGGTACAATTAGGACTACCATAGATGCTTTAGTTTAGATGTTGATTATAAACTGGAGCACGGCGATGATTTTCAAATACAAAACTAAATTTTCGCTTAAACTCAACGCATCATTTTATCAATTTTGATACAAACTCATAATTAAATATATTTGAAAATAATCTTCACTAATTCAACCACTCCTTTTATGATTAGCTTCATTAAGCTGAAAAAGGTTCCTATTGGTTTTGTCACTCTACTAGCTTCTGACCTTCGCGGCAATCCAATTACGCTTTCGCTGCGTCCCATGAAGAAGGCAAACTAATAAACAGCAAATTTTCCAATGGAATTAATTCCATAATACTCTCCACCGTTTCCAGTGGGACGAAATTTGCAAACCCAACGCTCGTCTCCCGCGGTATGACAGCCAGTGCAAATGACAGCTACGCTGCCCGCCTTTTTTGCCATATCCAACGTTTGGTAATTATTTATATTTCTAAGAATAAACCATGAGTCCGCGATTGAGCTATGAAAGGAAATTGGCAGCGTTACACGTGTTATTATTGCATTAGTATTATTTAATGAGAAAAAGTGGTCTACTTACACTGTTGTATTCTGCTTCGCGTCCTTTCTCTCATATGCTGTGCAACACACTCACATAAACGCATACTTCTTTACAGTTCGCATAGGATTCCGTTAATAAACGCAACTGAAGTGAGTTCATTTCCCACCGCCTTTTACATTCAACTGCACCGGCAAAACCTCATCAGCCGGCTGCCTCGCCGGTCGCATCAGTGAATGCTCCCGGTTTTAATTACTGCTATAAAATTTATTTACGCTTTCATCACTCTTTCCGTTCTCCTGCCAACGACAAAAAAGCCACACACACCTGGGCGCAAACACACACACACACCTTCGTATCCTTCCGCTTTCCCAATCGTCTGCTATTTGAGCGCCGCCCTTGGCTACGTAATCATCATCGCTGTCGTTTCGTCCGTCTGATTAGTAACGATATCATGCTGTGTTTAAAGTATCGTGTTGCCTATCGTGCTCGTGAGCAGTTGCTCATTAGACGTTCGAGGCACCGCTGGCTTCGCAATAAGCTCAACTCGATGATTGGAGCTGACATGCGACGGCAAAAGGGTATGGTTAATTTCTTCAGCGTTTTACTGAAGTCGATTTTTCTCGTTTTTCTCGTGTTTTTGGTCCCTCTCTACTAGGGAATAGGGTGCAATAACTCAACTCAATAAATATTACCCTCCTATATTTCATTAAGACAAAATGAAACTACGCAAACATTTGCTCGATATTATTTCGTCTCAACAATGTTGCCTTCTTCCTGTCAATCAACAGTGTTTGAAAGGAAATCGAAAACTTTACTTCCTTTCGCGCACCAGCCTTCCACTCGCGCAACATCAGCGATTTCCTATCACACCGCCCCTTCAATTTGATAAGTGAATGGTGTGTTTCCGACGACGCATTGCAAACATCCGGGTGGCTTCCTCTGTTTTGTTTCAAACAATCTGCTCCTCTAACGAACCGCTGGCGTTGTGTGTCGCTACACGCCTACTGCAAAACCGATAAAGTTTTCGCATTTATTATTCAACGTCCATAAGTATGATGAATTATTGCCATTAAGGAGCGAAATATTGTTTTATTGCACGTTATTCACACATTTTTATCGCATCAGAGATGGATCAATTTAGGTGCAATATGTTATCAATATATATTTTAAAAAACAAATCATTCTCCAGAAAATACAACATATTGTTAGACATGATTGACACTATTATTGTTTGTATGAGGAAGGTGCATAATTTTGCGCTCATTAATTTCTACACATACTTTGGTAAAACATCTCTTACTATATTTTTTTAAATATTTTTTATTTATAAACTTATACAAACCACCAGGCGTCTCCATCATAGCCAGGTTTCTTCATTATGACCAGGCGTCTCCATTATGACCAGGCGCCTCCATGTGTACCAAGGGACTCCACTGAAATTGATTGCAAACCAAATAATAATGATAATTAATCGGGAATTGTAAAGACTGCCAAATTCTTTATAAACATGCTTTAGCAATATCATTAATGTTCGTGAAAAAAATATCTTTTTCCGATATCCTTCTTAAAACGATGGAAAGCATAGCAAACGAATCACAGTACAGCACATTTACCAACCACAACCATGTTGTGGAGTGCTGTCACTCAGTAACATCTTGACGCACACAATCTAATCGATAGCTTATATCACATTCATTGAGATGTTTTGCTTTCCGAGGTGCCAAGAGGATTGATACTATCTGTTTTCATTCCCTGGTGTTTTCCTTTATCTGTCAGACTTATCTCGGGAATGGTTTTTTTGCTATACACTCTTACCGACACAGCTTGTTTCGCATCATGGTGTGGTGTGTTTGCTTATGAGTCTGTTTTTTTGCCGAGTTAAAAGAAGATACGCAAAAGAACGGACCATTTCCATTCTCACGACATTATTCGTCTTCTACACCGTTTCGACAAACAAGCGATTTCCGACTATACTCAAGCGATTTCGAGTTGGCTTGCTATCGGTCTTATATCGATCGGTTGTAACTGCGAACACGGGAATAGCGCACCACGATGATGACACCATCATCCGTCGAGAGTGCCCACTTTCTCGCACAATAATGGCCCAGCTGTCAACGGGACGTATTCCAACCACCCTGTCCCCGGGGGAGGGAATTTCCGAGTTGTGTTTGCCGACGAAGCGGTACAATGCCATTGCAAACCCAAATCACGAAGCCCGAAAACTGATGACGCGCTGAAACCAATTAAGCATATCGATCGTGCCAAGGTAGCATTTAAGCCTTTAAATGTACTTTTTACTTGCTGATTGTGTGGTGAATTTTCCTGGAACATTTTTACACGTTGTTTTGCATCGGTACACATTCAACCATGACAATAGAGCTTGTAGCACTTATATCGCTTTTGTGAATACTCTCGCCTACTTGTTATTCCATGCATTAACGCTCATTATCACTTCATTATTATGGTCACGTAGTGTATTCGATGTGGGAAAAATGAACCATTTATGTGATTAATGCACGTAATGCATATCTCGTTTTATTCGCTTCGCATGCATGTTGATTGCAGGGAAAATCAATCTATAGTACAAAATGACTATGTATCATCGATAGTTTCCTCTAAAAAAACATAGCTAAAACAACACAATAAACTAAAGGAAACTAACCCAAAATAAGACACACAAATACTAAACACGCAGTCAAATGACCGTAACATTAATAAGTAAGCTGACGGCAATGGAGGGGTGAAGGAGAACAACCCAAAGTCAACTATTGAGCAAAAACCATTCCGAAAGAACCCTACTTTTGCCTGCTTCCCACAGTCTTCGATGCGCCTTAACGATAATGTGGCCTAATGATGATGCTTGGGACGATTACGGTCGCTTTTTTTTTGGTACAGTGTGGACCTATTTACATTCTGATTCTGTTCGAAAGTGTTACAGCTATCGTATAGCAAGAAAAGCTGTGGCAAATTAGCTCTTGGATTGATTGCACGCTCATATTATTTGATGGTAGCAAAAATGAAGTCACTCTATTTACGAGACTCCCTTCATGTCAATTACCTTCTAAACAAACTGAATCCCAACGCAACTGAATCGATATGCTCTTGCCACTGCTTTAAAATTACACCTAATAATGATGAACAACATTATCTATGCTCACTCAATCAAGCCATACCAAAACCACCGTACCGAACCAGGGAGCGTTTGTTACCCACTCCAGGGAATTCTGTATCTGTGGCTGAAAACTGTATAAATGAAAGCTCTCATCTGCCAGTGGCAGATCGAGATACTATTTTAGTTCAATTCGCCACCATCAACCTCACCCCGCCAATTTCGTTCGGTACGGCAACAGTAAATCTCTCAACAAAGGGCAATTAACTCAATTCAGACCATTAATCAAACCTAATGAACTTTTCCGACAATTTACGATCACCCGCGATGCCCACGTGCTGCAACGTTTAAGTTGATAATGATTTGATATTTCTATTGCTGCTGCTGTTTTTTTTATTTGTTTTTAGTAGCTTTTGAGTGTGGAAAATGTGGAGACAACAATTTGATATGACTGAGATTGACATATATCATACGCTTTCCACATTATAAGAGAAGGAATTTTTAAGGATTTTTTTCAATTTATGGAAGCAACGAAAAATATCATATTAAGTATTAGCAGTATTGTGATTTCAATTTTAGTAACTTAGTTCATCTTTGTAATTTTAGTAATTTTAGTAAGAAGTTTATCTTTAGTATTTTAGTAACAAACGTAGTACTTAAGTAACAAAATGTTTAAAAATTAATACATCATTTTAATAGCTCACACAAAATACCTTCAATCTTTCCCACCTACCAATCGAATAAATCAAATTTTCCTAATCTCAACCAACCACCACCAAGTTCATACCAAGTTCGCCCCATGCCCCCAACAAGCCAAAATGACACTTGTTGACACGTTGACGCTCGCCACCGCTCGCCAGCACGTGCACAGACTGCACAAAATCAAGCGCAACGCTTAGACGTTCCATTGTTATTGTTTGCTGGCCATTTGTTACCTTTTTTTTTGGTAGTTGTTGTTCCCTCCTGTCCGCTTACACGCGCTAAATCCAGCGCAGTACAAAACGGTTTGTACTCCCCCCAAAACGTATGCTAGCCCCACATACGTAAGCGAACGACCAAACAAAATGAAACTAATTAAAGCGAAGCAACAAACGACGCACAGCACGTCGGGACTACGAACAAGAGCGGAAAACACAACACACCAAAACGGTGCTGCGTCGACTCGGCTGAGCACCGTGTACTAAAAGCGGCCGCTCGTTGCTGAGTGACCGAACGCGTTCCTTCGGTCGTCATCATCATCCAAAAGCATCCGTCCGAGCAGGCGGCGGGCTCAGTGAACGTTGAGCCTGCAATCGGTACGGTACGAACCCGGGGCGGTACGAACGTTTGCGTGTGCGTTTGCGCGTGTGTTGTTCGGGAGGTTGCGGGAAAGAAACACCCAGCACCTACCGCCCTGCTCGGGGCAAAGGCAGGCCGGATGGTGGCTTACACTTCCGTGGGCAGTTTGGTTTATTTTTCGGTATGTTACACCGTGCGACAGTTCCCGGTAGTGTGGCAAACCTGGTTTTACGCATAAATTTATTTTAATTGCACATCGATTCCAGCGGTAGGTTCAAGTTCAATGGTGTCCCGAGTGATCCTTCGTGTTGTGTTGTAGTTTCACTTTCTGGTCGGCCCATTAATACGCTACCATTATTACCATTATTGCTGTTGTGAGTCCGATAATTAGTGCGAACAATTAAAGAGCAAAAATCGCAACCCCACTGGTACAGTTCAACCCTCCTGCGCAACAAAGAAGAATAGGTGTGTCTAACAAACGAACAAAAAACACACACCAAAACAACCCACCACGGTCGCCGGTGGGCAAATAGATCGCGCCCGATCGGGCATCGCGATAATATGGAGTGAAATATTACACCCAGCGGCTCACGCGAGTGATAAGATGATAAATTGGTGTGTGCGGCCGCCATTATCATATGTAATCCCCGGCGTGGGGAAAACTCGAATTGGCCGCACCCTTTCCGACGTCTCCGCCAAACGACAGACACACCAGCTGCAGCGTGTCTCAGCACCGCCCAGTCGATTGGCGATAATGGAAATGGAAATCGTTCGATCAGTGCTGCTCACCGTCGTGTATTAACCCTGTATGTGAGTGTGTGTGGAATGAAGCTCTTTCCGGGGAAGTATTAAGCCCAAAACGGGAAAATTATCCCTACAATCATGCAAACTGCTACCGGGAAACGCTTCGGCTTGGAGAGGAAATAAAGCGAAAGGGGAAAATTCGGTCGGCGCTAGTGAGAAAAAAGGTGATGAACCTTTACCCCACGGCTGACCACGACCTATACGCAATTAGCCCGCCCCAGAGCAGGGTGTAATTTATTGTTTTCCTAGAAGGTTATTATTACTATTTTTGAAGTGCACAGAGAGAGAGAGAGCGAGAGAAAGAGCGAAAGTGAAAAGGAAGGGAGTGTTTCCAAATAAAAAGCACGACCTAGCAGTGGTGACCGGCATAAACATCTTCTTTTCTCGTAATGCGTAATGTGTGAACGATTTCATCTGGATTACGCAGACAGGCTGCTCGAACACCCCGTGTCTGATCTCATCATTAACACTTCGCCCCTTTTTTCGTATCGGTACGTATCGTCACAACAAAAAAAGTCCGCTTCATATACACACAGCGTGGTTGTAACTGACATTATCGCCAACCTCAAATCTGTATCCGCGCGTATGCAAAACATTCACGCAAACGTCAACAACGCCGCTCGTGCGGGGCCACGTGAGCTTTCACCGTGAAAGATAAGCCTTGTCGGCATGTCGGCATTTTTTTTTTGGCAAGCATACACACTCTCTTTTTCTCTGACTGAGGCGCGGAAATTCTAACGAACCTCGATGATGATGTTTTCCCCCGGATCATACGGAACTCCCTCGGTCCTCTGGCTGATGGTTTATTGATGATATTCCGGCATTCAGCGGCATCCAGCTAGCTAGCGAGCTCACACAACCTGCATCGTAATTTGAACCTTTTTTTTCGTTGTGTTGTGCTTCACTCTTACCGTCTACGCTTGACTTCACAGTTTTTATTTGATAAATCCCATTTCCTACGTGATAAACAGGTTTTAACAAAATGCGGGCCACGAACTGGGAGCCATCCGGGAGGGGCTGGCAAAATCACGCGGCAAATGTGTTGTGTGCTGTAAATCGAATCAAATCGGTTTCTTGAAAATCGACGAGGAAAAAAAAGGAAGTCCCGTAAAAAAAGGAAGAAAGCAACAGGGAAAGAGACAGACATACAATCTAATCTTGCTCCGGGGGAATAAACCATCTACCGGGACTGGTTTGCGTGCCGATACACCTCAACGGTTGTTCAAACGCGTTTTTGTCGACCGTAAGGATCACAGGAACAGTAAAATGTTTTACTGTAAATAAAATTTCATTCGCAGCGTGTTAAAAAAGCTTGCGGAAACATCGGTGCAGCAAGCACTTCGTGATTGGTTGGCTTCTGTTTTTCTTTGTTCTTTTTTTTTACTTTTCGTCCGCCGGAAGCAAACAGGTGTCGTGCCTGGTATAGTGCACCACACAGGCTCGTGTATAGTGCGTGTAAATATTTGATTTATGTGCGAATAAGCTTGTCCATAAACGTAAATTGATTGGTTAATACAGGACAGGAAAAGCTTTTAATTGTTCATTTGCTTCAATCGTGCAATGCTTCCGGGAACGGATTGGGACGAACAAACAGGTTTTATTTCATCACATCATTCGCTCATGGAAAAAAAGTGTCATAATCAACAGAACAAAAGTAAACATTATTAATATGTTTTACTATCCCTGAATCATAATGCTGCATCTTCCATTTTGAAGGGATTTTTTTTTATAAATTTTAAGTCGTTTGGTCTTATTTTTAAAATGCTCAGCATCGCTACAGCAAACACCTACCAAATTACAAATTCAAAATAGCAGACAAAGTAATGGGACAGAACAGCAATCCCTTTCTTATTGATTTCTATTTACAAAACTACCCCCTGAAGTCATTTCCACCATCCACTCACCAATAATGAAAACAAGCGATCAAATATCCCACCCAAACGAAGTGAAGAAACAGTTTTATACTCGCACAATGCTGTGCATGGTTGAATGTGTGTGTGTGTGTGTGTGTGTGTGTGTGTGTGTGTTTTTGTTATTGCTTTTCACACAACCCACGCCTCAATTAGTCGCCACCGTCATTATGATGTGCCGCCAAGCGATAACCCTTCAATCGATCATTCGGTCGGTTTTGTTTTTATTTCCTGCCCACACCGTTTTTTTCATACCGGCGCGTTCCAGTAACGACTCCGAAAATGGAAACGCTGTTTTGCCCACTGCCCCAAACGTTCGTTATTTGCATTGTTTGCTTCCTTTAGGGGAGGGCTGTTTATTTTTTTTTTTGTGTGTGTGCTGTGGGTCGCCGTGACCAATAAACATTTTTCATTTGAAATTTTATCATTTCGTAATGTAAAACAGAAGCAACAACAAAAAAAAACCACACCAACCACGACAACAATCTCTTTTCTACACCTTCGACACGGGAGTTGTTGCTTTTTTGTTGTGGGGAAGGATCGCAATCGCTAAAAAAAAACCCCCCGCCAAAACGAACGCTTGCCCGCGGTGCTTCCCGTGCAGGTGGTCCTTTTTCATACCTTCCGCTTTAATGGGGCCTTCGCAAAAGCGCCCCCGGGGTAAAACGGACGCTGGATTTTTTGGTTAACGAAATACATTTTCTGTTGCGAGGGAAGAGGAAGAGAGAGAGAGCGAGTATACAAACACAAACCGCTTACAAAACACGCTGCTCCAACTATACGCGCAACGCCCAAGCTTCCGACCGGAAGATCTCTCCCGCCAAGCCAAAGCTTCTGCCATTCAGTTTCCCATCTTTATGTGTACGTGTTTTTTTGTTGCTGTCTCTTAGTTTTCGTCTGGTGGAAAATTGATCTTTACATTACTCTTTTTGTTAACGCGAACTTGACAACAAATCCATTTTACAGTGAAACCTCCTTCCTTATACACTCTCTTACAAACATGCTTTTGCACGCCTTTGTGCGACGGAAAACCGGTCAAGGGTTGTTTTTTTTTTTGGGACTCAAAGGTCAAGCACATTGGGTGGGAAAGGGGAGAAGTGCCTACTGGAAAGCAGCTGCTATTTGCCCGAGCGTAACTCTCCACTGTTGACCACAAAACCTCGGCAGGATGCGGCGGGCAAGACATTTTGTGGCAATTCGGTCGGTCAAAGTTTCGCGCGCCCAACTTTTGGAGGGAAATTTGTGTGTGCCTTCTATCGTTCTTTCCGATTGAACTGATTCCCTTTTCCAAATTGCTCCGGAAATAATTTATCCACCATTCGATTGTATTGTTTGCTCATTGGAGATGGTTTGACGATGACCTAGAAGTGATGGGCGATTTGTTTTTTGAATAATTGTTATGTTTAACTAGCGCGATGAGAACAATTAATTGGGCAAAGTTTGCAAAGAATTTAAGGTTTTTACAGATAATATTTCTAAATAAGACACAACTATGATTACAAATTCCATTTTTACGGAATTCAACAACTTCGCCTTTAACGCAAGCGCCTGCATTTGAATCTCTTCAACCACCAATGAGGCTCGAAGGACTAAAGATAAAACAAAACACGCAACATTGACAACAATTTCGGTGTAAAACACACCCTAATTATTTCAGACATGAACAAACGAATTAAAAACAACACCGCTGCCCGAGCAAATTATTTTGCTAAATAAATACAACCTTCGAGGCTTTATTATCTTTAACCATTCCAGGTGAAACCCCTGCTCCGTCAGCCGAAGCGTTTTCGGAAGGCAAGCGTACCTTTTCCTCCTGAAAAGACAACACCGGAAACGTGCTTAGAAAATCTAATCGCATCTAATTCAATGTGGTGAAGCTGTTGGCAAGCGGTAGGCTCGCTTGAAAGGGGCGCCACTAACGAACTGAATTGTAAGGCACATTCATCTGCCCAATTAGCTGCCCAAGGTGGCTGCCATTCATGCGCATAATGTTTCTTCAATTGAGGGGGGAAATGGTGCGGGCGGCGAAGATAAGATTTGGCGAAAAGATTATTGAACAAGTCGGCGTGTGTGCTGGGGAAGGGAAATTGGGAAAATTATCTTAAAGTGGATCATTCCAGTAATGCAACTGAATCGGCATGATAAGATATTGAATATATCCTCATAATGAGTTATATTTTTCAACCATTTTCCTTCCAGCAGAAAGCGGTCCATAATTTATCATCGAAAACCCTCGGAAGATTGCTGGCTATGCCGTTTAAGAATTCATGTCCACTTCAGCCCCTTCCTCAGCACCCCTGGCCCTAGCTCCCGATATTTCACGTTCAGCTCCGAAATCGAGCGACCGAAAAATTTGCTGACCCGATCATAAAAATCAATAACAACGACTAGTCACGATTCGGGACTCAAACCACCGCCGTCTCCCCACGAAAAAAAGGGGTAAAGATGAAAAATGTATTAAATTATCTATCCGAAGCAAAATTTTCCACAAATGAACATTTTGCGCTAACACAGCCAATCCGCTTTGCCGCCGTCACCGCCGCCGCTGCTTAAGCTTGCTTTCCAGCTTTCTTGTCGCAGCACGCCTTGATTACCTTAACCTCGGTTCGGTCGCTATGCTTCTTCACCGGGCTCTACGCTTTGCCCTTGCGTAGCAACACTCGATCGCTTTGATGCACTTGCCTTCGCTTTCGCCTAAATCGATACCGTAAACCGTCACTTTCTTTGCTTTCTTCAATGTCCACACACTGTCCCCCTCCTGCCAACACTGTACCACGTGGGTGCGTGTGAAACTTCAATGTCACCGGACCGAACTTTGTTATTGTAGCGCCTTTGGTGGGCCCGGCAAACTGTGGCGGAAATTGATTTCCTGTCCCGTTCTTTTGCTTTCCTGTTTGCAGTGGGGTTTTTTTTCTCTCCTTTTTAACCTTTCCCTTTTGCTTTTACACGGTCTGCATGCACACTGAGGGACAAATTTAACCGTAAACTCTCTACAATCCTGCCCTACCGCTTGCTCCCACTCTCGTTCTCTTGCTCCCATCCCAGTGTTTGCCTGGGTTTGAGGTTAGTTGCACGACGGATGGACAGTTTTTCTTTCCCCACAGCCGTACACAACACAAAGACAGGATCATCGCTGTCCTTGTTGCCGTGCGATGAAACACTCTTCAACTTTGACGCCCCGGCGTGGCGTGCTGTGTGACAGCTACACGAAAGGTCTCGCGCCCAACACCCGCCTCCCCCATACAACCAGGCCACCCGGGAGGAAGTAGCAAGCGTTGTAGCGCTGTGTGCTGGGTAGCGCCCGCAGCGTACCGTGCCGGTGGACGTACTCCACCGGGAGATGGATCGATGCCGCCGAAACCCAACGGGGGAGTAGCGTGCGAATGCTCCATTTCATCAAAACCGTCCAAATGTTGGTGGGGACGAATGACCCCACTTCTCCCGGTTGTCTAAGAGGTCGCGAGACTTAAAGTGTTTCGGTTTCGGGCAGGATCGACCTTTTGCCCCATGGACAGGACGGACAGACAGTCCGGACATAGCCGAAAGCCGAAATGGGATATCGCGTGTGCGGGCAGGATTATGGTCACAGGATCCTTGGAGAATGTTGGATGATGCCCGTTGTTTGTGGCGTTAAGTCCGAGAGGAAAGGAAGCTACACTGTCGCCAATGGCAAAGTCACTTCCTCTCGCGCGGCTAGAAGCAAACTGCACGGCCCGAATCCAATTTCCCGCTGCTGGACTTCATATCTCTCGACAGTTTTCTTCCCATTCTGGCCGACGACCCTTCGGTGCCCTCCAACACACTCGAACTCGTAATGACACTCTGTTGAAGTGCTTGGAAGTAGACGACGGGCGGGGGATTTATTTCGTGTTTTTTTTTTGCTGTTGTTGTTGCTTGGGAGAGCGAGATGCTCAAATAGCAACTAAAGCTCGGATAACAATTGTGCGGTTGACTTACCGTGTAATTCAATTTCTTGCCTCTGTGTCTCTGCGCTTCTCCTTCTCTGTGTGGATTTGTGTGTATTAATTTGATTTGCTTGATTGCATCAAACTTTGGGACTGCTCACTTTGGATGGACCGTTCTGTTCAGTTTTTAATATAAATTTTACATTTCCTACAACGCTGTACGCATTGGCTGTGTACTGCTTTTTTTTGCAATTTGCCTTTCAGTCCACAACCATCATTCGCCCCATTTCGCTTTCTGTTCATCCTTTACCAACTCCTCGCAGCCTTTTTCGAGATTATTTTTCCAAACCTTCAAGTCCTCGGCAAATATGCCGCTTGCCGCGCTTTCCCTCAATCGTGTTCGCCGGGAAAAACCATCGCGCCTCCCCCCCTGCGGGTATGTTTGTCTTCGCATCCGAAGACACACACACTGTTTGTTTTGACGCTCGTTACTTGCGGATGGCTTTCGTCATAATTCCCGTATTTCGCTCTCTCTCTTTTTTTAAGTGTCATTTCCTGTGAACGATTCAAAGCCGGTGAACTCACCGCTCTGCCAAGCATGGCGACAAGTGGACGAACGGACAAAAGGGTGGCGCGGCGAGGTTTTGAGTTGATGGATATGTTGTGAACTTTTCTGTTGGTGTTCTCTCCCTCTGCAACTCCTGCCAACGCAGTTTCTGGGTCACTGTAAACGTTTTCTCGCCCTGTTCCTTTCCGGCCGAGATGCACGGTTGACAGTTGTGCTGTAAGTTTCAGGGCCACGCTGAGTAGCTCTAAAACGCTGGATGCTCTCTCTACTAAAACCTTAAAGCAACACCACATTCGCTTGGTTTCGCTCGACGTGTATGTACAGCGTGCGCCTGGCTGCTTCATGATTTTATTTACTCTTCCCTTTTAACCCACAAAAGCGGAAGACTTGAACTTGTTCCGCTTGAGTCGGTACGGCCTGCGACCCGGGCTGTGCTCTTCAAGAGCTCCAAGAGAGCTGTCCACCGAACGGATCGTTCCGCCGCGCTTTCAAAGCCTTTGCCTTAAACCGGCCTCTCGCTCCGCAAAACCCTAATTGATATTGATTTTGTGATCAAGGCTCAAGCAGTGGGATGAAGTTTTTGGCGCTCGCCTCACTCGCCCAGCAACAGCTAGTGCGGTTGAAGATTATTGGCCACAAGATCCGGGGACAGGGGTACGCTTTGTTTGGTTTCGGCGCAAGTGGCTGCCCGATCTGCTGGGCTGAACATGAGCTACAACGTTGATGAATTTAATTAAATTTCTACTTTACGATACGGTTCGGTCGCGCAGCTTTCGCGAAGTGCACCAAGAGCGTGGCCAGAGGAAAGGGCCAATAGAGGTAGGTGATGATTGGTGG
This sequence comes from Anopheles merus, assembly GCF_017562075.2. NCBI lineage: Eukaryota > Metazoa > Arthropoda > Insecta > Diptera > Culicidae > Anopheles > Anopheles merus. The sequence goes on along the minus strand of NC_054085.1, from coordinate 34,076,105 downwards.
CAAAGCTTCAGCGTTGTCGACCAAGGCAAGGCGGCGCTTGAAGTTGCGAGAAAGCCAGGGGTTTTTGGTGTAACCCCATCCTTGACGTGCATCGGGAGCGTTTGATAAGCGTTCGTTGTCTTTGCATCGTACACAACCGCACACGGTTTCAGTTGACAGTTTTGCGTTCGCCTTTTGCGTTGTCTGTGTCAGTGTGCCAATCATCTGCGGTGCGGTGGTGGAGAACGCTGACGAAGGTTAACAATGTGTAAATAATTATAATGTTTCATGCAACTCTTTGTTTTGTGTGTGTGTGTGTGTGTGTGTGTGTGTGTGTGTGTGTGTGTGTGTGACAACCTCTGGGAAATGAGCTTGAAATCTACATAAAATAAGCTTAACGTCTTATTCATGATATGCGAAGCAGGTTATTCAAGAAACGCGTTTTTTTGGTCCTTCGAACCGGATGTAGTACTAATAACACTTGTACTAAAACCACAGAAAGTGTTTTATATGAATCGAAACTATCTCCATATAGGCAAAAGTGAAACAACTCGCTCATACTAAATTTTGGAATTAATGTTGGCATCATTCAACACTGAAGAGAGCTTTCGAATGAAACGGTACCATATTTCGCTTGAAGCATTGTTCAAAAATGCATGTACACATTCAAGTGTGGATCTGCACACTTCAACGCAAACGAATTATTACTATGCACCATCACTCAGTTTATATAATCAGTTCTCGGTTTTTAATCCCGACTCCCAGTACTGATGCTTTCCGCCAGCAATTAATAACAATCAACGCAGATCATATTTACAACATTGCGATCGCAACACACACACACACACACATCTCCATCTAGGTCGCACATCTCTGCCCCAAATGCTTGCAACAGACAATGAGACGAGAGAAAAAAGTCCACCAGCATATTTGAGCATGATTGTGTACAGCGTCGGTGTACTTCCGCGCTAGCGAATGGTGCAGTAAATTATCCGCATCCCGCGGGACACGGCCACGGCGCGGGTGATAAATTGTTCCCTCCCACGGCCATACACCTGTGCTGGAAACCTACCTACTTCCTCACCAAAACCTCACGCGGATAGTGTAGCGCTCGGTACCTCGGTGCTGACATATTTCACCGAAGCCCATTTATCAGTCCGCCAACCCAAGTGCACAGTGCCCGGGCTGCATATTGCATCCCTGCCCAGTACAGTGCAGAGAATGCAGCTGGCCGCTGGTCACTACGTCCACCTGTAGCCATGTACATGTAGAGGTCGGCTCACACAGGTCACGGAGCTCACGGCCTCGCAATTTATTGACTGTTAGCGAGACCGGACCCGACCCGACCCAACGATGCACAGACACCGTTGGAGATGTTCCTCGGGTTGACTTTCCAATGTCACACTCTCCTCCCACACACACACACACACACCGCAAAAGCAAATTAAATACCATGGATGGTGGCCATGGAGTGTGAGAGCCACCCAGATACAGACAGATCCGAAAATGCTGCTGCTCTATATCCAATTTCTGCACATTTGACAGCGACCCCGTGGAATGTTATTACAGTCGTACGACGGGTGGACTGACAGGGCGTACGATGGATACACACACACACACACACATACCGCTGGACACAGGATACTTAGTACGTGACTGGCAGGCTATATAGTGCCATTTTAAGCCCCGGCCGCTAAGCTATTAAGGCACGCTTGCAATAGCGCCCGGAGCTCTTTAATTTGACGTTCCAGCATGGCTGTATTTGCTGTCCATATCCGTTGCCCAAACGATTAAAACTGCTTCGATCTGAGAGCCGATTTCATTGACTTCAGCTCATCCGGTGGGTTTAGTGTTTGGAAAACATCAATAGCTCATGAAATGAAGCCTACCATCAGTCCGGTTTTCCTGAAATAGTATTACATCTTTTGCGATCAAATATGTATAACGCTCCACACGACAGAAGCTCAGTTTGCTCCACCTTAGACCATGCTTCACAGCACACCGATCTGCTTGTTTAGCTTGTTGTTCAATGCACTTATAACTTTTACCGCATCAAGAAGAATAAACCATTGCGCCGGAGGAAAGAATCACAAGTTGGAATCTCTTCCCCGGTATTGCCCCGAGAGCTATACATCGTTCTATATCGATACGCCGGCATATCGAGTGAGTGATGTTTTGCTACGACCTGGCACTTAATTTACTAGAAAAACATATCCACAACCCCGGCGGGTAGAGCATCGCACCACACATTAACCTTTTCGCTTCGTATCGAGCGGCCAGCTTCTTGCGAGCTTCGAAGCAAAATGCAGTGAGTGGTAGCCGTTTTTTATTATCTCCCAGTGTTTCGGTGCTACCCCTTGGGACCCTTGGGGAGGCTGATGCACACATACAAACACACACACACACGGTCACACACACACATACATACCACATCGTCCACTTAAGATATCGTAGAGTGCCAAGCAAACACGATAAAGTAATTGCTCACTTGAGCAAACTCTCTACTCGCAAAAGGCGCTGTCTCGCTCGGTCGATACCGCCCTCTGTATGAGGCGGTGCGCACTGTAGATGAGTTTGATAAAATCAGAAGCACTAGAAGTAAATAATCCGGGCACGGAATGGGTTGGATTGCTTCGCAAGTGCCTGAGCTGAGCTGCATGCCGGACCGGTGCACACACCATTTCCGACGGAGCTGTTTTCCACCATTTCCACGGCGTTGCAGTCAGCAAATCTGGCAACGAACATTCGCCAGCAATGCGTCTTTGTGCTGCGTTACTGGCCGATCTTATACGGACCAGTTGCTTGCTTTCCTCTTTCAGTGGCCAAGTGGGTTCGGTTCGGTTTCGATGTTTGCGATTTTGGCCGGAATTTGTTGCATACCTGGAAACCCGGCCTGGAATGGCAGCTGAAATGGATACTGAAGACGTTGATCGGCAATCCGTACCGGGAACTGTCACGCTGCCTCTCCCTCCATACTTACACTCACTGAGTCCTTTCCAAGGGCTCAAGCTTTAAAAAAGCATCTTCTTATTTCCTGGTATGCAAACAGGCACGGCCATACATACACAGTCACTCACACCACAGACGTGCGTGCGTCGCCCACTTGCAGTTTTAGATGGAATGGAAATTCTTTCCCACTGAACGGGGTGAAACATTCTTTGGCGAAGCAATTTTAACACCCCGCTCACGCTCGGCGCGGCTGTCCCCCATTTCCGGAACACGTGCTCTCTTGCCGGGGTCGCGATCGCGATGCGCCGGCCTTGAAATTTTCTCCCACTCGGGCTCGGCGTCGGTTTTTGTGGCTAACCCGCGCGGGTACGCGTGAGGAATACATTAGAGGTGCTGTAAAATTCATCGCACACAAACACTTTAAAATTCGCGCGAACGATACAACTTTCAAGAGATTGAACTGTTTCGTGCTCCAACTGGAAGCAACTTGGTGCTGCTGCAGCGGCAGCATAACTTGCTGGCACTGTACGTGCCGTACGTGGATTGGGAATGCGGAGCGAACAGAAAACGCCACACAGCAGCATCGGTTGCAAAACGCTTTTTGGCGCTGGGAAAAAATGAAAATGAAGCCGACTGAACGTGTAGTTGTTATGCAATGGGAAGAAACTTTCCCCGGTGCTATCGCAAAACGATGCAACGAAAGTATAAAGCAATTATTCTTAATGAAGATACATCCTTTAAATAAAGAGCGATGAAGTAATCTTGTACATCAAATTGAGATTGGGATTGTATTGCAGCAAGCATGATGACGTTCAATGCCGACTGCCACAGCGCAAGAGCTGTTTTTGAGCATTTTTTTTTCGATTTATGTCTTTTTTACATTTTCTGATAGTCTCTTCTATGGTCTTTTTCTCTAGTTTCGCACCTAATGGTCTTTATAGTATTACTTTTATTTTCTTTCTTATTCTTATATTTTTTTCTGTTTTTATTTTATATTCTCACTTTTGATTTTATAAGCCTTTCTTCTCGTCTTTATTAACTTTTTCTGTTTTTTCTTTTTTTCTCTTTTTTGTTCATTATTAATTATTTATAAATAACCATTATCGCTTCTTTTCAGTCCTTTTTTTCAACTTCTTCATTAGCGTCAACAACTAGGACTCAATAGACTTAATTACTACGCGTAGTAAGAGAACCACTTCTTAAAAGCTTTCCAACTTAAAAGCTTCCACAATGTGAAAGGGTTTTGCCACATTTAAATTGATCCTTACATTGCCATTCACTATTCGATTGTTATTGAATTGCACCCTTCATCCAGCAGCCCGGAACGTACCTCTTGGCGCAAACAATGGCAATGTACCAATGCTTCAACAAATTATCCCATTGAAAAACAACTTTCCCAAGCTAATTTATCAAACACTGTAAGCCCCTTTCCTTCAACGCATCTTACACAAAACTTTCGGACTCTATTCAATTTATGGTCCCCGTCCTCTCCCCCATCCTAGCATCACCATGCCAGTTCACAAAACAGTGTCCAACAAGGAAGGGAAACCATTACCTTGCCATCTAGGCTACCTTGCAAATCCAGCTTTGATCACTTGTTTTGCAGAACAAGCTCTTTATCCAACTGTTCCGACGTGGCCAAGGGGGGGGGGGTAGAAAACTTTCCCGAAAGGTTAAAAAATATGCAGCGCACCTCACCCCCGCCGGGGGGGGGGGAAACTTCTCACGCCAACTTCTCAACCGTGACTTATTTAAAAACCGGGAATGTGCAAAAAATCACCATCGACAGCAGTGAATAAAATAAACACACAGAAGAAAACACAAGCACACACACACACACACACCAGCTCACCAGCAAAACCGGTAAAATCAAAAATGCAACAGTTTTATCTGAGTTAATTAAAAACTTCTCCACCGAAAGGAAATGCGCGCTGGAGCGTTTTATGCAAAATCTTTGTTTCCTTTCCCGACTTTCCGTTGGTTTTTTTTCGGTTCTTCTCTGCTGCTATCCCCCCGCTCGTACTTATCTATTCTGTTCACTTCATCTTGACTTTTGTAGCGCGGAAGTCTCTAGTAAAAGGAACGTTTCGTTCCTAGCTCTTCCTTTCTCTCTCCTTGTTTGAAACTAGATGGAGGTTTGTTATGTTTTTCGTTTTATTTGTTTTACAGTTTTACTTTACGCTAATGCATTCCTTTTTTTTTGTTGCCACAATTTCTATTTTACCACGAGCCCTTTGCTTTTGGCTTTTGTTTGCAAACCGCACATGCCACATCGCTCCGTAAATGGAGATGGATATACCGGTTTTCCGTTCCACGTGAATCCGAAATGGATACACAGCAGTCCAAAGTTAGCAAAAGGGAGCAGCAAAAGCAATCCAAAATCAACTCCAACTGGAGAAAATTATCTTCCTCCTACCACACACACACACACTCACACACGCTCATATCAACACAAAAGAAAGCGTTGGTGGCGGGAAACAAAGGAGGGCGGGGAAAACAGATGGGTCTTTAAAAATAAAACAAAAGATAACGCTGCGATTACAATCAGCTGCCATTTTTCCCGCGAGGGTGGATGAGAAAGTTCCTTTGCTACTTTTTACCGATTTGGACTTTTGGTTTTTCAGCCTCTTCCTCTCCCACTGCCCCTCTCTCTCTCCGTACCGGATAAGTGAAGCCCCAGATTCTCGGGCCATTCGGGTAAGTCCCGCATGAAATATGGCTGGTACTTCATGCTGGCTGATAAAATGGGTTCCAGTCCATCCGGGAGAGGATCTCGGAAATAGAAATGGCAAAAAGCGATCCGGTTGCCATTTTTCCCACACACACACACCAAACGCATAGACACACATACACATAGAACCACGCACTGACAGTGGAACTGAAACCTAGCCATGCATATTTTAATGTTGAGTTGATGTTTAGATACGCTGGTACGCGATTTGGTGCACCGCATCGTCCTCCTTCTCCTCCTCCTCCCCCACCTCCCCCTTCTTCCGTTCTTGCGCTAGATAAAAATACACATCCGAAAAGGATGTCAGATAGTAGAGCGTGCTTCAACCGACACAAAAACCGAAAGCAACATGGCCCCCGAAATGGAACCGCCGAGTCATACTTTATTTGTTTCTCTGCCCAACAATGCTGCTCACACAGTGCCAGTTGCTTTTCCCACCTGCTTCCTCTCCCTCACAAACCCAAATCCAAACTCTCCCACACACACACACACACACACACACACACCCTCGCACAAACAGACACAAAAACCCACCACCAAGCAGCTTTCGAAGCAGCGCACTCAACCGGAACGCAACCGTCGTTCGATTCGTCGCCGGCCGTCGGTTTCATTCGCATCCGCGCATTTTCCCATGGCAGTGTGATGGTGAAATGGATATCTTGGCTCTTGTTTTTTTTTTCTTTTTTTATTGGTGGGGATATCATTTTTCCACCATTTCATTCATTTCAACATTCCACAAGAAGGAGGCAACAACAGACATAGTGAGAGGAGGAAGTGTGATGCTTTTGTTTTAGCTCGTTTTAAAATAGTTTGGTATGTTCGAGTTTTTCGAGCAAACTGCTCGTGCTTTTTTTCTTTCTAGTTCGTGTTCTAAAGTCTCTTAATGTTTCTTATATCGTTCCATTATATGCACAAGTCTATTCAACGTTTATTTGAAGCACATAACCTTCCTTTAGCGTACTATCAAGAATCGTTTTTCGTTTCTCTTATCGCTCTTATCCTCTTTTCCTTCGTTCAATGACACTGAAGCCCCTCTTACTCTTTCAAAAAACAGACAAAAAGATTATGTCAATGGTCTGCTCAGCCATCTCAATAGATTCTTGTCATATGAATGTACTGAATAGTAATTTCAGCAAAGTGCTCTTATCATTGTGACACCTGTTTTCAAGGTCGGAGGCTATGGCATTTTGGTGTTTTTTTTATTATTATTTTGCATTAAAAACACATATTTTTTGCTAAAATGGCGACTTTAAACAAATAAAAAAATAACTTTTACGGAAGTGAAATACCACCAATCTAATTATGACATTATTGCTCTCTGCAGCAACAAAAACAGCCGTAAGTGTCAACTGATGAATACCCTCAACATTCCCATTATACCCTCTAATTAATTACTACCGCATAGCAATCACTTGCCGCCCACCAAAAAGCCAACCCCCCCCCTCCACCCCCTTTTTCATGCACTGCAATGCGCCACTAACAACACACGCCGTATGGCTCTGTATGGCCGCTCACCGCACGTGCTTTGGGTGTGCGAAATGTGTGTACGCTGTGCCGGTTCTTTTTACCCCGTTTTTCCTTTCTATTCAACGTTTAAACCTTCGCCCTCACTTCCAGCTCTGCTCGTGCAATATTGAAATGATCAAATTAATAATAAAATGCCCCGCAGCGGTACCGTCATTCGTTGCCACCCGTTGCCACAAACACAGAAACACACAGGAGACAGCAAAAGGTGCACGGCGGCGTACAGTGCATTTCCGGCGCACTGCTGCAACTCGTTGAAAAATCGTACCGCTACGGGGATGGAGGAAAACAAGCAATCGTTCCTGCAGCACTCGGAGTAGACACACACACACACACATACAGAGCCGTACACACATCGCTCTTTCGCTCTTAAAATGTGCGTCACGTTCATGCTAAACACTAGACCGGTGCTTTAAGATTATCCCTTAAGAGAACAACGCGGCTCGCTTGAACGTGACCCCGTGTGAAGTGGCCCACGGCTTCCAACTTCAAGCTCAGATACAGGCGGCAGTTGTTGTACTGTACTTTCGCTCTGTGTGTGTATGTGTGTACTGTGTACGAAGAAAGCTTTAAAAAGGCTCACCTTTCTTCTGCCACACCTCCGCTGGTCCGTCAGTCGGGCGGGAAAAGTCGTTCCGTCGCGGTATCGTTGGTGCACGCGATGGGACGTCATTATTTTCATCGCCTGCTGAGACGACGGGCGCTGTCGGTGGCAAGCGGGCCGGCTGTTCGGATCTTTACTTCCACCTTTCGGCTAAAGAAGCAAGCAAAGCGTCGGAAGGCGTCGAACGAGAACGTACGCAAACAGCGATCCTTATCGCCCTTGCTTCCCCCGGCCCGGTCGGTATCGTGTTGTTGCGCTGTGAGCTTCCGCGCGCGGTGTATTTATGATCCGCGATCGGCGTCGCGGGCTTTTGCGAGGAGTTCGAGCTAATCTCGACGGGCTTCATACAATATTCAATCGTTTGTTCATGCTTTGCGACCCACCCTGCCCGCAGTAAACACTTGCTATCCTCACGAGAAGGAGCTGCAGCAGGGCTATTCAAATGTCGCTTCAATACAGATCCCACTGCAAACAAACGTACCATTTTCGTGCCTGGGGCAAGGGGTGGCAGTCTTGCCTTGAGACACGCGCCGCCATCCTAACTGCGGAAGCGGCGGAGAGCTGGTGCTGGCGCTGGAAAACATAAACACTGGCCCACCCACCCATCAGCCCATGAATGGGAGGGTGTAGAGAGCACGGGGTCGAATGCTATTCATGCTTCCGAGCCGACGGGTTTTTGAATAGCACCGGCACCGGGGTTTTTAGCCGAATGAAAAACGCGCTCCCCAAAAACGAACGTTTGCTCCCAGCTGAAAAACAATCTGTGTTTTGGGCACTTTTTGTCGCATAGAGGGTAAGATGATGGAGGAGGGGAGAGAAAAAATCCTAACAAACACTCCCTCACGACCCCACACCACCGCCGTGGCAAACGCGTATGCTTACACTTTCCGTACCACTTTGCCGTGGTTGCCAAGCGATTAAGCCAATGAGTTTGGTTGCCTGGTTGTGTGTCTGCTGTGGTTTATGCTGCCACGCAATATTCCGCTCTCCCTCTCTTCGCCCTGCGCTAGACCACTGTCGCTACCGTAGCGTCGGAGGTCAGTGGTTACGCGAGTCGGCAGGCGGTGAAGGAGTTATGAATTTCCATCCCGTCTCCAGACGGCGCGCCATTTTGTGCCGCGGGCGTTCCGTGGCGTACGGCTTTAAAGCGCGAAACATGATCCGCAACCGTTCGTCAGCTGTCGCCTACCACCACCAACACTTTTGCCGCGATGCGTACACGCCTCGCCTAGCCTACGGGAATCGAGGTACGAAGTAATGAATATTCAATCCACCGCCGCGGTCGTCGCGGCTGGATCGTTTCGGCAGTTCGGTGCTATTTGCTTAAATTAAAATTTATCACCGAATGCTAACAGCCGACAGTGCGCTTTTATTTTCGTTTCATATCGATCCGTTTTTTTTTCCTTTTAGTTTTGGTTGTGCTATACGCTACACACACACTCGCGCGCGCCTTTGGTGGTTGTGTTTGTAAACAGCCTTAAGCCGCATTTCACAACACGCTGCTGTCGGTGTTAAGATTGATGAGGTTTTATCGGAGTGATTTCACGCTCGTTTTCTGTTCCTTATCTTCTCCGTGAGCAAGCTGAATGTTATCAGACGATCGAGTTTCTTCTACTTAATCGCTTATTCATTTTATATTGAAAACAGTTCATAAACTGCTGCTTTTATGTGAAAGTTCTACTCTACTCATAGTAATTCATGTTGTGACTCGTAATATGTTATTCATGCCCTTGTATAAAAAGGTGCTCAGTAGACATATTTCTTATTTTATGTTATTATGTCGAAAACAACGTAATTTACTCAGCATTTTGTAGTTCCTAAAAAGATCAATTCGATCATCAAAAACAAGGAACTTAAACATAAATTTGTCTTGATTAGTGAGATTGGATTTAGTGCTCTCTGGAGCGCATCCACGACTCCAACCCGACTCCGACTATTGTTAGTACGATTCCAATTCCAGAAAAATGTCCTGATTCGAAGTCATCCGGAGTCGTAGTCGTCTGGGTCGAAGGATGATTTCGGCCGACTAAGGATGATTTCAACTCCGGCCGATTCCGGAAACCTGGGGAAGACCCAAAACAACTCCGACTCCGGACGGCTCCAGACGATTCCGAACGATTCCGGATAATACTGGGTAGACCTACCATCCGGAGTCGATTCATCACTAGATTGGATATCTCAGAACTCCAGCTCTCTGGCTCCTTTTACAGGGTTTTTCAGGAGTGTTCATAGTTGTGGGATACTTCCTTAACTCTTTCTTGTGGAATGTGAACATAATAAGATGAAAATTTGACTCTATGGCACCCTGTTTGGACCACTTCCTTGGAAATTCCCATTGGATTTGTCCAAAAAGGGTGCTATGGAGTCCAATTCCCATAACCTAAGGTACATTTCTCAGAACAAAGGGTCAATAAAGTGTTCCTCAGCTATGAGAACCCCTGAAAACCCCTATAATCTTACAGTTATTTACAATCTGAACCCTACAAACAATTAACCAATCATTACAGGATCGTATACTGAATATGATTTAGAAGATCGCTTCTGTGTGGAGTCGTCATGACTCGTCTAAAATGGTATAAATATCTCACGAATAAGTTAATTCGTCCAAACAATCTAGAAGTTACAAGTATGTTAACTGTTGTAATCTAGATAGTTTGACCATAGAAGACATGCAGTGAACTACTGACAATGCTGAGAATACTCAGAACATGCTAATGGAGGTACAATGTTTCCAATGTATCAAACTGCATTGGAGCATTCAGAAACCCTCACAACAAATAAAATCCGCCAGTAACATGCATACAACAAGCAAACACAAAGAGTTGAAGCGCCATAAAAGCGTCATAATTCATCGAACAATGTCATTAAAGCGATAGCCAAAAGCTACCCCCAGCTTTGTACCCTTGAAGTGTGTGTAGGACTGCGTCACATACAAACGTTGACACTGGTCATATGCCACTTGCCGGCAAAGCGTCTTTGTATGAATCAATAAAACCAGCACAAACTGGACACAAACCCCTCCCCCCCACTCCCCCGCTGTTCAGCAAGGAGCAAAAGTTTTTTTTTTGGCGGAACTTGTGCTCCCCACAAATGTGCCTCCCGTTTGCTTCACCATATTTATAGTCGCCCGTACAAATATGCGTCATATCTGTCACGCGCTAAAGAGAAGCAAACAAACAAACGGCACCACCATTGGGCGGCTAGTGGGGCAAACCAAACTTCCAACTCAATCAACCTTATAACCTTCTGACGCGTGGATGGAGCTGGATGAAAGGAAAGGAAAAAGGTAGCGAGCGACAAAACGGTTTCCGGCCAACTTTCTCCATTTAGCCGGCGTGCTCTGCGAGTGTGTGTGTACGTGTGGCTGTGAGAGGATCGTCACAACTTTGTCGTCCCTTTCCGCGTATCCCATCAATCTCTTTGCAGGCGGGGTACAACTTTCTGTATTGATTTGCCCACCGCCGTCGTCAGCACAATAAATCGTTTCACCGTTCGTGTTCACTTCAATCGAAACTACCATTCAGTATGGAGAGAGAGAGAGAAGGACCAAGAACTCTACGCTACGAAGGACGAATTCAATCAATTATTATAATTTCATTCCATTGAATGTTTTGCCTTTTCCGTACCCATTCCCTTGTCCCACCCTACCCGACGTTGGCCACAAACGGTAATTCACCTTCTGTTTGAATCTGTTTCCATTTCCCATTAATCAGTTTTTTGCGCTCCCTTTTTCTCCGTGTAATGTGTTCGGCTTCCTTCAAAAGCCCAAGCAATGTTGTTCATCATCAGTAATACATATTTTTTTCCTTTCTCCATTTTCTCTTCTCTCTTTTTGCAGAGCTTTTCTTTGTCGTTCGCCTCAGACACTCAGAATGAGTGGAAATGTACTAAGCGACTGCTCGAACTAAACGAAACGAAGGGAAATGCACTGTTTCGTGCTAAACTATCACGATTGTACCACGCTGTAAGCGGTTTCCACCAGGTTTCTCAACCAGTACCATAGCTATTTCCCTGCGACAGTTGCTGTTCCCCGGTCGGCAGCCGGAAATGCAAGCGTGTAAAGCGTGTCAACCACCCTTGCTGCCAGCGCCACCGTTGCATCCGCAGTGCAACACAAAGGAGAGTGGAGTGCATAAAACTCCCTCAGCATGCAGTGCAGGGCAATGTGCAAAAGGAATGATAAATGAAAATACCTTCCAGCGCTCTGGAGAGGAAAGTCAAAGGCCACACCAGAGCAGCGAACTTTACCATCAAACGGACGGAACTGTCACACGGCTCCAAAACGTAGCGCTGGCATGCCGAAGGACTAGAAATAGAATCGTGCACAAAAAGCTTAACTCTCCAGGGATCCCCCCCCCCCCTCTATGTGTCTCTCACTCCCTTTCGCTCTCTCTCTCTCCCTTTTTGCTGCATTTTTGTTGGAGCTTTTGTCACCATTTCAAGCACCAAGCGAAGTGACATAAAAATTCAAACTATCAAACGAAAAAAAGCAAAAAAAAAACAACAAAATCCATTCCCGCCCCACCGCTGGCCAGCCGGCGGGTGGTGAATTGTTACACTTCACCGTGCGGAAAGGAAATAACTCTTGCATAACTTTCCCACTGTCTGCCTCCAGTACGGGATGGCCCGCCAGAAGGTGGCTGGCACCGTCCAGTGCGCTCGGTTTGCCCCAAGCAGCAGCAAACCAAAGCCGCGCAAGGAACGCATTTTTTACAACATTCTTCCTGTTCCCAGCACCGGCGTCGGGCGTCGGGTTCAACTCTTGTAAAAACCCTCCTTCAGCCGGGCGCAGTGCAAGGGCCCGCAGACACGCGAACAGCACAAAAAGTGTCGGTGTTATACTAATATCCAATGGATGCTTCTCTCTATTTCCCAGTGCACCAGTGCAACCAGCGACGGAACTCACCCAGATAGTGGCCTGTGAACGTAGCGGTGGTGGTGGTGGTGGTGTACTCAACGCCTGTACAATGTTGTGTGAGCAAGTAGTGAAGTGAAAAGCAACAAGAACGGCAATATTTATCTACCCCCCCGAAGGGTAAGACTGCCCCCCGCCTGGGACTGCAATCCGGTGGGCCTGGTGTCTTTCCGCGGGAACTTCCGGCTGCTCGCTCGCACGATAGATTAAAAAGCACGGATTTTATTGCGCATTCTCTCGCTCGCTGCGCGTGAAGCTGTGTAGTGAAGGGAACAATAATTAAGTGAAATGATTTTTGCCTGGCAACGGCAACCGAACGGCAGCCCGAACCACCCGAACGGAGGGCAGCAGCAGCAGCAGCACAACCGGTACAATGTAACCGACCACCGTGGCGTCTGTTTTGCGGTCGTTCAACAGCAGCAGCAGCACCACTGTCGGTGGCACCGGAACGCGTAGAGCACGCCCGAGCGACGCCGACAGCCTCCGGCAAGCTTCCAGATTTTTTGCCAAAAACAAAGGGGTGTGTGTGTGTGAGTGTTTTTTGTTTGCTACAGAAGCGCACCGCTGTACCAGCTGTTTAAGCCCAATCCTAGCCAACACAACAACAAAAAAAGCACGGGGAGTCACTAAATTAGTGGCCACCGAAGCAAAGTAAGCAAACAAAAAAGGGCCCAGTCAAATAAAAATAAAGTAGTGTGCGGGGAGTTTGCACATTACAAGCATAAGCCGCACCACCGCAGGCAAACAAGAAATAGTTTATCCGTACCGGTGCCCATCCGCCACCTCCTCCTCCCGCCAGCCAGGAGCTGAAGCCAACCATGAAGTCTGCCATCCTGTATCCGTACGGTCCGCTGCGCGCTAATGGTTGCTGCCGGATGCTGCACGCCAAACATTTGGCACTAACGAGCGCCATCTACACCCTGGTAAGCGGGGCCGGAATTGTTATTCCTCTATTTTATATCCTCCTTCTCCTCTCCTCTCCTTCCTGCATGCTTCCAGTTCCTCCATTCGCCCCCTCCGCTGTGGTTGGAGTTTCGTTTGCCAGCTAATTAAACATCGCGGGGGCTATCGCGCGTTTTCCGGGACGCGGGGTCGAAACAAGCGAAATGAAGCGAAACGTGCGAAACTCCAACTCCACTCCAACCACCGGTCGCTGGTGGCAGTGCATGCAGGAGTGTAACGTGATATTAAGCGACAGCGTACAGTACGGTAGCTAATGTCTTGTTACACGGGCACCGCGTGGCACCTCCTATTAATGGACCGTACACGGGTTCTTCCTGCTCGGCTTCTTCACTGTCAGCTAATTACTGCTTCGTCGCTAATGATGGTTTTGGTGCCAGCACTTTGCGCGAAGTCATTCGTAACTTCCATTTAGTGTGACATGTTTTGAGCACCGCGAGACCGTCGCTCCCAGTGCTTGAAGTTTTGAAGTGGATCTTCAAGAGCCCTTCATTAAAGCTGGTTCCACAACAAATAAAAATAATTCCAACACAAAAACCCATCACGAATTCCAACGGATGGGGAAGATTCCGACGAAAAAATAGTACATCGTGTTCTTCCGAAAAACTCCCCACATACACACACACACATACACATTCTTCCGGAAACACGCTATCGCTCCACGTGCAAAATTCCACCAAAAGCTCGAGCGGGGGGGGGGGGGGCAAAAAGCTTCCGACGGGCGCAGTACTCCCCCACCGCGCTAGCAATTTATTTTCCGGCCTGCTGACTGGAGCATGATTGAGTGCGAATTAAAGCCCCTTAACGGTTGCCATTATGCGAGAGATTAGGTAAATTGCATCGGATAGCGATACCCCCTCTGAGAGAGAGCGAGTGTGTGGTAGAATGATTCCGAGCTGTGTATGTGTGTGTGAGTGAATGGAGGCGGAACAACCCGTTTTTGTGTGGGAACATATCCTCGGTTGGTCGGTTGGTTCTAGTAGGCATTGAAACGTGTGATACCTCTCCATCTCGCTCACTCTGGCTCTTTCGTCCCGTTTTTTTTCGCAGAACATTTCCATCCTGGTTGTGCTGCTGTACTCGTGGCGCATCAGCGTGAACGTGAAGAAGTACGGCGACCTGGAGGATGTGTACTACGGTAAGTGCGATTTTGGCACCGGGCATCCAATTATTCCGAGTCCCCGTTCCCAACAGTTCCCACTAAATCGGGTTTGTTTCTTCTGCTCTTAACAAACCCACACACACGCACACACAGGCGTGCAGATAGCGTACTTCGCCATCATCGGTACGCAGTGTTCGATGATACTGCTCAGCGTGGTGCTTATTTTCGGCATCTATCGGGTAAGTGGATCATTGTAGCGCCTTCTGCACACTACTACCAAAGCACAGGGAAGCTTACGGATTCGTTCACTGGTTTAACACACACACACACACATACACACGCAGGAGAACATCGGTCTGGTCGTGCCGTGGATAATCGGATTTATCACCTTCATGGCACTGGAAGCGGTCGCAATGGTCTACTCGAACGTACTGCGCGACCACGTGAACCGGCAGTTCGATTCGCTCTGCAAGGCGGAGGTGGCGTTCTTCATATCGCGCGCCATCATCAATGTAAGTAGCAAATGTGCAGTTCCAACCCCGTTTTGTTGCGTTTCATGTCTGCAAGGGCGCACTGCTTTACATCACTCACAGATAATGGCGATGTGGGCGGTGACGCGCTTCTACAACCTGCTGCGCGCCGGCGTTACCTGGAAGGGCCCGGAGCTGATCGAGCTATGACACAACTCGAACGAGACGGAAAAGACGCTCGCGTCCTTCCGCGAAGAAACGCGCCTGATCGTGCGCATACCGGCGTGCGACGGCGACGCTGCCGAGCTGGGCCGCGACGGTGACGACGGCGGGACGACCGACACGGACGACAATATGATCGGGGAGGGCCGGCGGCCGCCGGCCGCCCTGCCCCATCAGCGGACCGGTCTGTACCGATGGCCGGGCGAGGAGGAGGACGAACCGGAGGAGGGCAAGAGTGCGGGCAGTGGTAGCGAGGAGGACGACTCGCTGCTGGTTGCGTACGACAGCAACTCGGTCGCGTCCGTTTGACAATATCGCAAGCTCCTGCGGTACGCGGTGGCAGAGCTGCGGCGCCAGGCGGACAGTGCCGTGCTGCTGTTTATGATTATATTTTTTATCGAGGTGTACGCGCAGATATTTATATTTTTCTAGAGAATGTAGCAACGCTCGTACCGCAGGCGCTGGAGAGAAATAGAAAGAGGGTGATTTTGGTCAATGTGATCGAGCCGAGGGGGAGGTTCGGCCCTCGAGTCGACTTTGGCGAAGAAAATGCTTATTTACTGTGTCAAGTTGCCGAAAGCCGAAACAAATCCTAGCACAGGAGGAAGGAAGCAAAAACACGGGAAACGGATCAATGTTCGGAACTCCAACCATCCTAAACCCGAAAGAGTTCACTATTGAGAGGAGATAAAGAGACCTTGGGATTTGGGATTTGTTATAAGCTAGGTGTAAGATGTTGTGAAACTGTTAAGCAGCAAGGAGACAAAATGCAAAACAGATGTTAATGTAAACAGGTGTCACCGCACCCCTGCTCGCCACAAAACAAAGCTTGTAAATAGTGTAGCCAGCGGCAGGGGCTGCGCACAGTGTCACACTACCCTACCAATGTTAGAGAGAACTATGTTTAAAAAACCAAACGTTGAAACAGAGCAAAAAACCCACTTAAACATTTAAAACACTGAGAAATCAAATACTAAACCCCACACACATACCAACAATAAAACAGAGTATATAAATTCCTTGAAACGATGTAGCAGAGGCCGGGAAAGACCTCGGGCAAACCTACATGAACGCAAAACAATAAATGTGCTGCTGCGCAGCGTTGATAACGATTGACGAAATGGTGAGTTTGTGTGTTTTTTCTTATGCTTTTATGTGACAAATTTCGAATCAACATTGTAAATGATGAATATAAAAGGTTTATAGTTCGTTACGGTATGCTATGTGTTCGTTTGTTTGATTGGTTTCAAAATGTGTTCGTATAACCAAGTTGTATAAAAAGTGCTTTAGTTCATTGTTTCACCGGTTTACAGCACCTTAGTTATCGATAAGACGGGGTGCTTGGGACCAAAATATTGCAGTCCAAACCTTCAATACCGGTCCTGAATCTGGTCCATTGATCCTGGAACTGATCACATACCCATAACCAGTCCTGAAAATTATACTGAACCTAATCTCATAACTTGCGCTCATCTCGACTCTGGAACGAATTCTGAACCTGAAGCTTCCAGGTCTACAAGCTGAGCTCATCCACGTCTTGAAACATCTTGAACCCATACCGATCTTGAAACTGTCCCAGAACCTGAAACATCTTAAACCCATACAGATCTCGAAATTGGCCTATATCCTATCTCCGGGGACAGATCCAGTCCTGGAGCTAAAACTGAAACGCGAACCCATACCAGATCCGAAAATTATTTTGTTTCCATACCGAATCTAGGAACTGATTCCTTACCTCATCTCAATATTAAAACTAATACCTATATCAATACCTATATCAATTCTGGAACTAATTCCAGGCGCCAAACTGTTCTTGTTACTGATGCCAAGCATATACCGATTCAGGAACCGGCATTGAACCCATTCATGGAACTGATCCCAAACCCATGCCAGTCTTAGAACTGATACTGAACTTAGTCTAGATATCGGATCTATCTCATTCAAGGAGCAAATCGCGTTTCTGTCCCGTATCAGGAACCCATACATCACCTATTACTAACCAACAACTGACTCTGCTACTGATGAACGAATCATTTTCAAAGCAGCAGTGCTTTGGCGTATAACAGCATATAAATAAACACACATAGAGACAAGATATTTCACATTTTTACATTATTGATTGGATTAAACTAACTCGCAAGTAAATCTAAAATTGACTCTAAGCTTCGCTGCTTGTATTATCAAAACATTTTTCACTCAACTTCCAGCTTCATCGTCTGGGCCTACCGACCCAAGTGCCAAATTTAGCTGTGTGCATCGACCAAATTCAAAAGCTACAGCACATCACTCCACCGTCCCACCCAGCTAGCACAAATCCCCATTAGCACGTTGGCGGTAACTAACGCTGACCCGGACCGGACCAGCAGCTTTCACCAGCTAAGCCGATAAGGAGGTCGTAATTTAACAAATGTAGCTGCTGCATACTAATAACGACAAACGACGAGTAATGCCCGTGTTTTTGGGGCGGTACATGCCCTGGTACGAAAATGTTCGACGCCTTCCATGTTCAGCGTTTCAGCGCGTTTGCTACCGGCGTACAAGTAGTGCTCTGTTCTACCATGT
Organism: Anopheles merus; assembly: GCF_017562075.2. Lineage (NCBI taxonomy): Eukaryota > Metazoa > Arthropoda > Insecta > Diptera > Culicidae > Anopheles > Anopheles merus. Next base: position 34,058,087 of record NC_054085.1, on the reverse strand, counting down.
GGGTATGTTATTGCCTGTTGCAAACGATAAAACATCCCACCGCATGGAGAGCGGCCCAACGGGAGATGCAAACGGTGGTGTACTAGAAGATTTGGTACGGTACCGAGGGAGTATGTCTACCGGACCGCAAACCGAACCTGGCTAGTTTCCGAATTGAATTACGCAGCTACATTGGGTTTTTGGACGGTGATTGTTTGCCCGTACGCTGCCGACCCAGTGCTGCCGGTGTGCTGCTCTGCTTGCCCGGCGAACAAAGAAGCCACAACGCCACCCACCCACACCCACACCCGTCTGGCGGACCGAACGGAACCGACCGAAGGGCAAGCTGTGCTGAGCTGGTGTTATTTAAATATGTGCACACGGGTATAACGTGCACGCTGCAATCTGACGGTAGTAGTGTGCCGTCCGTTAGCCCAAGCGCATGGAATCATCCAATTTTGGGACGCCCTGCGAGTTGTCAAACTGATAGCTGACCAGTGTGCGCGGGCCGAGCGAGTTCTTCGTCCGTACCAGCACAGTGACGGGGAAAAGTATTCAAACCCTGCCCGGGTCGGCACAAGGCTGTGTCTTGCCCATCGTTGCCACGAGAATAATCGTGTCCTGCAGCCGAGCGATAGAATTGCACCCTCTGTCTCTGTCGCTGGTGCAATTCTATCAAAAGGATTAGGTCGTCCCGGGAGAGATCTTGCCACATTGTCCAGCCAGAGAGCGAAGAAAATGGACACAAGGCTTGGGATAGCGATAGCTGGAAATCCTTTTGCCGTTGTGCTCCTTTTAATAGAAGCAAAGCACACTCTGACACCCATCTGCTCCCTTCAGCTCCAAATGGCCAATGTTTGTGAATAATTTCATCTCCATTTACAAGCGGGTCATCCAGTACGGGGGAACCATTCAATGGTTGCGGTGAGACTGTGCACACCTTTTTATTGCACTCCAGCACGAGCATAAAGGCGAGCTTTTAGCTTTTCAAATATAATCTTGGGGATTTGCAGCGGGGCACACGCTGCCCGGTACTTGGGCAAACAGATGCCAACGGTAGTTACACACCGAACACAATCGCTTTGTTGCAGCTATGGGATCTACCAAGCAATGATCACACCAAAACAGGATGGATGAAAACGATTGCTGTAATTTTAAATCAACAATCCATCACATTCATTATGCAAAGGGCACAACACGCGCGTCAACAACAACGCACAACTGTTGGAAGATAACATTATCGTAACGTTCCATTCCAGCATTCCCTCCCATTAATCCTGTCGAATGTCCGCACTTCTTTACAGTCAACAGGCGATGCCAATTTATATTATAATTTCCACCGAAAGCATAACCATCATTGCGCTGATTTCAATCACGAACAGCGGAACGAGAAACCGGGGGGGAAATGTCAAAAGTCGAGATGGACTGAAACACTTGGAATTGCACAAATTGAATGCAGGTAGTCTGTTCCAAAACCACTTTTTGCATGCGCCACTTTTAAGTGGGAAAAATACACCCAACCCCAGTCTGATGTCGGTAATAAATGATTGCTGCAGCTGGCCACACTGGCCGCATTTTCATTTATCAACGATAATAAATGAATGCAGACGGTTTGCATACCAAACACACACACGCACTCCCCTGTGTGGCGCTTGAAGGTGGTTTGCTTTATGTTTGCCATTTTTAAGAGTGCTACGAAGTGTTGCGAATGAATAATTTTTGGTCGTTTTGTTTTGGTTTGGTGAAAAACTCATGCACCAACTCAAGTGGTCCAAAATTCATCGGCCCGAAAGCAATGGCAAGCACACACACACACCCTTTTCGATCGACGTCAAGCGTTGGTGACGAAACATCAAACAGAACTCATTTGTGTTGGCTTAACGCTTCAGCAATAACCCGAGCTCGTGCCGTACCTGTCTCAAACCCTGCAAGAAACCCGCCATGTATGTAATGCTCTTTAAAATGGGACCTTTTTGAACTTTGAACCACCAACGGCAAAAACAAAACAAACAACGACAAAAAAAGCCCCCGAGAAATAAAGCGACAGTTATACACCTGCCCGACCCAATGGACCACACTTTCCATTTCCCGCGACCAAAGCGCACTGCGATCAAGAGCACCAAACGCCTTTCCGTAACGCGCGAACACTTCACAGAGTTGTTTTTTTTTTCTTTTTTTTATAGAGTCTTTCGACTTCACAGAGTGGGTACCGAGTAACGGCACTAGGCCACCTTCGCCACTGCTCCAAGGCGACACACGGCGACGCACAGTGGCTCTTTTCATCATTAAGAAGCCGTCCGGAAGAAATACAGGAAAATCCACTCTTCCCTGAAGAACAGCGTGCTGGGGAGTTGTGCGCTCCGTCGAAAGAAAACCACAACGTGCAAGGAAAGATCTCACCGGGTGAAAGGGTGTTGCAGGGATGTTGTTTTAAAACAGAACAAACTTTGTCATCACACATTTGAGCCGTGGTCGGGAGGGTCAGGAGTCAGGGGTCAGAGTTGCTGCTGAGGCCATCAAATTGTTTGCTTACGGAAGACGAGTGGTTGAGCCTTTCTCGCTGAACACGGTACCACGGTTTGACGGCTACTCATGGCTCAAGATGGAAGAGGCCCAGAGTTGAAAGGTCACTCCCAGTTACATCGGCCTTTGCTTGCCCGAACACAACCGACCGAACTGAAGCGTGTGCACAATTTCCTCTAGCCGAGCTAATCTTTTTACCGGCCAACCCCGGTGAAGGGGCACGGGACCACGGGAAGCAGACAGGGCAACACGTATGCATCAAGTAAACCAACATAAACAATCTCCCATGGTTGGCATGGACGACAGTGCACCCGTTCTCCTTTAAATGGGGAAATTCCTGGCAAAAACCCCCGGCAAACAACCAGTGGTGGGTGCTCGTGTTGCTGGAGATTGGATTTCAATTTTCACCACAACGGCAACTTTATCATGATTCGGAAGCGAATGGTGCCCGCTGCGTCCTGTTGCAAGTTTTCGCCTTTCGCAACCACCGAGAAAAGTTCCGCTCTCGGTCGCATTTACCTCGGATGGTTGAGTGTTATAGGTTTTCTTGGACGAGTTGGCGAGGCAAATAAATTTCCCTCATTTCGCCTTTGTACCGTACACAGAGCACGCTGTACACTGTACGAGCCCCGCTGCAGTAATAGACTTCTGGAAGATGACGAGAAACATTACAATTCCCCCACCCAAGCTACACAGTTCGAAGGCTTCACGACGTCATGGCAGCTGCAGCTGTGTATTTATTCACTCGGAACGCCACCAATGACCGGACTCTGCAACTGATGCCCACAAAGTGGTCAACAAATCAATCTGCGTGTCCCCAGTCCCCCCCGTCCGTCCGTCCCCTTCGCTACAAAATACACAAACAATTGAAACCCACCAGCAGTGTTGCGAACAGTGATAGTCGTCGACATAAAATTTTACAAAATGATACTTTTTGAAGCATCGCTTTCTAGATCCAAGCATTCATTCGACAATCACGGAAAACAAAAATCATTTGACACGATGATATTTTTCTGCTACAATCATTTGACTTTTTGATTTTGCCGTACCTCAAGTGAACTAGATCTTCATCGAAAATGGATCCTTTTTCGTGTTTTCGCGTGAATTTCTATACTCCTGTAAGAGAACACCATTTTCCGGGTTGACTGAGTGAAAATATCAAGTGGTCTAATGGCTAAGTATCGATAAATGCAAGATAGAGCAGTTCTGGCGTCTCATGAAAAATGTCAAATGACATTCATTCTACAGTTTTTGCAATCATGTCATCGAAAAACCATTGATTGTTATTGCACAAATTATTGTCGCCTTTGGAAAGTCGTGTCATGGTAACCATGAATATCATGATCAAAAAATGATTTTGACACCCGCTTACTGCGAATATCATAAAAAATGTCGACAATTAACAACACTGCCCACCAGTAGTAGTAGTAGTAGTCCCACGATACATCATTGGCAGCAGGAGAGCACGTGACTGTTGACATAACCACGTTTTGCTTACATTCCGCAACCCAGCCGGAGTTGTAGGTATGGCTCTTTGCGTTAAAGTATGTTTAGCTGTTGTGAGTGCAATCATAACAAAAGCTCGCGCGAGTGAAGCCCACACCCTCTCGGTGCGGAGAACCGGCAGCATTTTGGCATGCCTCTGTGTGTGAGTGTATGCGTAGTAGTAGTAAATTTCATGTAATCAAGTGTTTGGCTGTGTTGTTGTTACATCGCGTTGTGTTTATACGCAGCAAATGAAGCTATCAGTGCTGAAGAAATGCCGACACGCTGCTAAACCGTTACGCTACCAACAGTTACGCTGCCCTGTTTAGTCTTCCGCCGAGGAACGACAAAAACAACAACAACTAAACCTATTGTTTATGGCTCCCTCTGCCCTCCACCATAAACAATTAAACAAACACCTAAGCTAAGCTACAGTGTGTGACGCAAATGTCTCCAACTGCGCGTTGTTTATTGCCCATACCCTTTTGCGGCTAAAAGGGAAATAATTCCCCCTTTTGCCTCCTGCAGCGCAATCTCGCGTGAATCCATTAGCCCCGGTAGTGGTGTGCTTGCAAACACTGCAAACCACCATTCACTAATCTTCAGGGTTGAAACAAAAAAGAACGACCAATTCGGGAAAACGTATTGACCACGGATTTTGTTACACCTTGCGTGGTTGAGAGGAGTTCCAACTACGCTGGTTGCGCTGTGGTTAAAAACTGAGAACCACCAATCTTCACCATCGTGCGAACGTTTCTGAATCACGACAAGGACGCCACTTCGCTACGATTTCAATCCGCACACCGCACACCGGTCACGCAGCACCAACCTTCAGGCCACCATCGGTCATATACACAGCGATCACTGCCGATAGATTGCAGCCAACTAGGACGACCATCAGCGGCGACCAGGACCGCCACCGTTCGAGTGGGCAAACCTTTGGGTCAAGCTTCCAGGCAGCCAGGGGGCTCGTGGCGGGGCGCGTTTTATCCACCAGGTAGCACAGCTCCAGCACAAACGTGCCCAGCCGAAGGCAGATGTAGGGCAGTAGCAGGTACGGCTGATGCTTTTCGGTGCGGGAATTGGAGGAAGAAATGTCGGTCACACGGGGCAGAGTATGCACTTAAATAGGTCGTCGAGTCAGCAGCATCCGTTAGCGTTAGCTAAGCATACACCTACCGGAACTCCATTTGTTCATCAAGAGAGAGACACACACACACAACCACACTCACCTTTAGCAAACCGACGATGGCGGCCAGATTCGAGTAGACGGTCAGCAGCGACACGACCAGCGCGATATTGATGCGCAAATACTTCGGAATGTACCGGAGCGGGCGCCACTGGAGCCGATGGTCCCAGCCGGCTTGCGTCAGCAGTGCATACATTGACAGCACCTGCAACCAACCCCAAAACCATGGGGAGAACGAGACCAGTAAAAAAACCAACATGGCAGCGTAGCAAAACGTGAATGATATTACAAACACCGCCAGTTGTTGAGGTTAAGGGGTTTGCTTTTTTTTTCTTTTCGTTACCCCCGATGGCTTTAACCACAACCCACGTCCCCGTGTCACACGTTGTCATCAATAACAGTGGAACGTACCGTTTCGATGGCGTTGATGAGGAGAGCGTACCGGGCCAGGTACGGTCCGTACCGCCGTACCCCCTGCAAACCGCCGACCAGCTGGTGCACTAGTTCGGCCGCAAACTCGGTCGCCACCACCGACGGCCGCTGGTGGTGATTGGGAAAAGTTTCAAATGGCACGTTCGGCTCGCCGGTATCGCCCGCTACCGGTGGCTGTGAGCAAAAACAGTCAAACATTGTTAAACCTGCCACACCGGTCGTTTTTGCCAAACACACACACACACAGACACACGCGAACGACAACTTTATGGTGTGACCGATATGGTGCTGCCGAGTACAACCGACCGGCCGGGTACGATGAGCGCTTTCCGAAACCGTTTTTGGACACTAACAGCAGGCAGATAATGATGGTTGTTACTACCGAGCACAACCACACGCTCACGGCACACTGTGTGCCGCGCAATGGTTGCTGAGGATACGACCTGAGTCATCGAGAAATTCGCCATTTCTTGTTTTTGTTTGCTTTCCGCCGTGTACTTAAAACAAGTGGAGCGCGGTTTTGTTCGTTCAACTCGATACACGTAGTACGTTGTGGTACAGTTTTATTGTTTATCACCGAAAGTATGGCAAACCGGCTGGAATGAGCAAACCCTCGAGTAGTGTACTACTTTCGGCAGCAGTTGTTGTCACTGTTTCCTCCATCAAGCTGCTCCCCTCGGCCGCGTAGTGGTCCTGTTCGGCTACCGATGCCACTGTCGATGGAATTACATAGCCCGCCTCGGTCTGTGTCCGTGGCTGGTGCGATTGTTCCAAATTCTCCAACCGTTCCACCATGCCTAGCGCGCGGTAAATGATGCCATCCAGGTACGTCAAGGCACTTTCGAGGCTTTGCATTACCGAACGTTGGATTGGGGTTGAGGGGTTTGGTGCAATCGTTTCCTGCACTACAGCACTCAACGTCGTCGTTGTCGTCGTCGTCGAGGAATCGGTGCTGGGAGGATAAACTGGTGTCGATGAATATTCGCTCAGTGGTGCTGCGTCACATTCCACATCTTTCGGCTCGGTACGAGCTACCTCTCGAGTGCTTACGCAAGCTTGTAGCTGCTCATTAAAATGAGTTCCTGCCGCGCAACGATGCTGCTGAAACCTGACACACAAACGTTAATTACTTCCATCTTTCTGTTCGACCAATCCTTCGCTTCGCCTTTACCTTCCATTGTAGAATGTGTAGTATACGAGGCGATCGGCAGCATCCCCGTACCGCTGCTTTCCATCACAAACAAGCACACTGCTCTCCGATGCTGTCCATTCCTTCACACCCTCCATTAGGCTCCGAAACAGTGGAAACGGACCCGCTCCGCACCTGTTTTCCGTGTCGTCATAGTTCGGCAGTATCAGCACGCCCCGTGCAGCGAGTCTGTGGGCCTGCTCCGTACGCAACCGTACCGTCGTCTCACTGTCGTACACGACGGCTGCTCTGCCCGCGAACAGTGAGCACGTGGGACGCGTGCTGCCATCGCCACACTTTGCCCGCCTTTCGCGCAACAGCTCACACACCTGCCCGTACGCTAGCACACCAACCTGTAGGCTGCGGTGTAGCGATCGCACCGCCCGATAGCTTCCCGGATTAAACACAACGCCCACGGTCAGCACGCTGAGTACGATCTTTTCCGGCCGCAGCCCACCGCTGACAAGCCGCTCGATGTACTCGGCTGCGTACTCACGCACCAGGAACTCTTCGGCGCTACGGTTTAGCAGCTCGTCCTCCAGCATGTTCACGCCGACCACGCTCACCAGATCGAGCTGGTCGTTGAACGCGGTTAGTAGCGCTTTCGAGCTGCCCAGCGTATGGCACCCGATCGTGGTGCTGATGCGATACTTGCCGCTCAGTGCCGTGCGCAGCTGGCGCAGAAACTGCCCGTACCGATGCTGCTCGTAGTGGTCGAGCAGTGCGATGTCGTAGTCTAGGTCCACGCCGTCCAGCACGTTGTCGCGCAGCACTATGCCGATGCGTTCGCTGATCTGCCGTTGCACCGACAGGACGGTAACGTTGAAGGGCAGCACTATCGTTAGTAGTACATCCGCCGAGGCGTTACTTCGCTTGATGGTGTCGATACGGGCGCGTTCTGGCGGGTAGATAATGTACTGTCTTAAGCAATAGCAATAGATTTACGCTATTCCACTTTGCTTACCTTCTTGGGACAAAATGGTTGATTGATCGATATCGAATGATACACTGTTTACTATGAACACGCTACACGAACGCAGCTCCTTTGCCAGTGCACTCTCGATAGGAAGCTGCAGCTGAATCTGACAGATCACATCCAAACATTCTACCGCTCCGTAAGTAACGAGCAGCAGCATCACCAAGTGTTCCGTTCGTAGTCGCATCGTCCCCAACAAACTTGTATATCTGATCACATTCGAGTAAGAATCCCATCAGCACTCTCCTTTTTATATGCACTGCAAAGTCTGCCCACTATCGCACTCAGTGATCCTAAACACGTTTCAGTTGAGACTCATACGTCGGTGATTGTGAATACATCGATACCATCCTCATATCACTCCTGCACGGCATGGCGGTTCACTGTCCGGTACACAGTACCATTGGCTTGCCATCTATCATTCGTAGCTGTGTAGCTTTGTACTCAACGACCACGTGCTAGTAGCAAAAAATCAACCGCTTATCAACGGGTAAAAGCGCAATCTCGCAACCCAAGAGACTGGAGACATATTGGACCAATCCCAACCCACAGTCTCAGAGAAAGAGAGAGAGACAGAGCTGTGATTGAGATTGTCAGACAGTTGTGATGTGATTTAGCAATCTAATAAGCATTCGTATCGCGTTATTCTTCCACCCAGCCGGTGGTCAAGGACCGTAGCGATTCTTGTAGCCGCAGCGGAACGGCTCCACATCGAGTGTCAAGTGTCAATTCTCAAACTCTCCAATGCTCCAACGCAAACCGTTAGTTCGGAACAAAGTCTCATAAATCTTTCCACCCGTACCGAGCGGGAGCAATGTTACTCTTTCTGCACATTCTTTCGCGCTTGGTCTTCCATCCCGTTGGATTCGGGTCGGATCTTTTCCACTGCTTCTGCACCGTCTTTGTCCTTCAACCGCTCCATAATCAATGCATTTATCCTGGTTTTGCTTTCTGTTTCCATGTGCTGCTTAATGAAATGAAAGCGTCTCATGAATATTTAAGCAAAAGGTTCTTATCCCCTGGTTTCGTTATTAAAGCACATGCCATCCATTACGAAACGCTGGACAACGCCATCCCATCGGAAGACTCATGCGGAGCCCATTACCAGCGGCCTATTCACCATTCGTACGCCTTGAAATGTGGCTTACAACCAATTAAAGGAATTAATTATGCGTGCATGTGCGTACGTGTTTGCTGAGGGTCATTACAAGTAGAATCACGATCGGAAAGCAATTCATTTCGCTGCTTCAGGAATGCGGCATTATGTGCTGGTTGTTGGAGAAAAAGCACCCGAACCGAAAAGAAGACTTTTTTTTTTCAAGTTTACTTGATAGATTCATTGACTGATCGATTCATAAGTTATTATTTTTATTTGAAAATAAAAATACATCTCTTATAATTACAGAGCCAACGGTATTAGAGTCACCGGTGGAAGCGTTACCGGTGGCAGCGTCACAGTTGGCACCGTGATAGGTGGCAGCGTCACAGTTGGCACCGTGATAGGTGGCAGCGTCACAGTTGGCACCGTGATAGGTGGCAGCGTCACAGTTGGCACCGTGATAGGTGGTAGCGTAACGGGGAGTGTGGGAATCGTTATTGGTGGTAGCGTCACCGGGACGCCTGGAAGTGATCCTACAAGAGAAAAGCAGAAAAAAATACCAGTCTTGTAAAAACTAATACATAGTGATAGAAATATGATGATGTAGAGCAGAGAATGGCTTTAAGAAGGAGTGTAAAGAGGATGAGTGAGGTGACATAAAAACAAAGCGACCGAAACAACCTACCGAGCAACGCTTGAACCAACCCTAGCACTGTCTGTAACACACTGTCCAGACCGCCCAAGCTTGCCTGAAGATCAACCATAACGTTAGCCACCTGGGGCAAAAGGGAGGGAAGCGTTACGGGAAGCGACGGAAGCCCTGCCGGCAGTGCACCGAGCACCGGTAGCAACGTTTGTACAAGGCTCAGTACCGTCGGCAGCACACCGCCTAGAACGCCCAGATTGGCCTGCAGGTCGCCCACAATGTTTACCAGATTGGCGGGCAAGCCGAGCAATGGCAGTGCCCCGAGGAGAGCCGGAAGCAATGCTAGATTGATCCGAGATTGCAAAAAAAAGACATAGAGAGAGAGAGAAAAAAGATCAACAAATTAGTATCGTTGGTCACGCTAGCGGTTTGCGGGCAAAAACACCTACGTAGCAACAGTGGTAGCAGTGTAAGCAGTGCGGGCAGTAGCCCGTTCAGCAGCTCCAGATTTGCTTGAAGCGAGACGGAGACTAACGAACCGCCCAGTCCCGGAAGCGTTACACCGGGCAGGGTTACTGCTGGCAGTGTTGGCACGGTTACCGGGGGCAATGTGATTGGCGGTAGCGTCACAGGTGGGAGCGTTACCGGCGGTAGTGTTACAGGTGGCAAGGTAACTGGTAACGTTACGGATGGTACAGTCCCGATGGGGATAACGCAGGACGGTAGGACTCCTTTGGTGGCACGTTTGGGGAAACAAATTTACAAAATTAGCTTTCATCTTTAACCTCCGCAGATCATGCAGTGTTTGTCGGGACACCTACCAAGCAAATTCTGCAGCACATTTCCAACGGACAAGAGGAGCTGATTGACCAGCCCCAAATTGGTTTGCACTGACAGGCAGATTTGATCCACTGCGGTCGGGCAACTCGTGGGTAGAATTGTGGGTAGGATGGTAGGAAGTGTTATGATCGGTGGAAGTGTTATGGGGGGCAAAGTCAGTATCGGTGGAAGCGTTATGGGAGGTAAGGTTAGTATCGGTGGAAGTGTTACCGGCGGTAGTGTTACCGGTGGTACCGTTACCGGACATACTACACCTAGTGAGCCTTTGGGATGTTCGCATGAGACAAAGAATGATCGATTAGGATGATGTTTTTGGTGTTGCTGTTTTTCTGATTCTATTGCGCATCAACATACCAAACACGGTTTGTAGTATATAAACCACCAAAACCAGCAACTGCTGCATCGCACCGCTATTCGGCTGAACTCCACATATTTGGCCTGTCCCTATGCCTAGCGCTGAGTTGGATCCTCCTTTTGGTGAGAGTGTAACAAGTATACCGATTCGTTAACAATCATTTCACAAATGCTGTGCTTCGGCAAGTTTACCTAACAAACCCTGGACGGCTTGACTGACAACCTGCAGCAGATCAGGCACAACACCCGTTACACTGCCCGCTAGATTCCCGAGTGGAAGCGGCAATCCTCCTGAACTCACGGTTCCTCCTCCTTGAAGACAATGTCGAATGTCGACACAAAATTCGATTAATGTTATGGTTTCATCCGTTCAGATTCTCAGCGCGAGAACCTACCCAACAAGCCTTGTGCCGCTTGGCTAACAACTTGCAGCAGTCCAGGCAGCACGCCACCATTCGTTTGTCCTAGCAGTGTGCTTATCCCCGGCAGTCCTTGCAGCAGTGTGGCGCCTCCTCCACCTCCTGCAAGATACGCGAAGTCAGTTTCAACCCGTTCGCTTCCACCGCCACGTGCATACAACTTACCAAGAAGGCTCTGAACCGCTTGGCTCACTACCTCCAGCAGCTGTGGTACAACGCCCGTGTTTTGCTGCAGCTGCCCTAACAAAGTGCCCGTTAGAGGCGGTAGCGTTACACCGATAGGTGATGTTTGACCACCTTTAAGGGCAGAGAGAGACAGAGAGAGAGAGAGAGAGAGAGAGAGAGAGAGAGCGAGCGATAGAAATGAAGATAAACGCCTATCCACGCGACAAACATAGTGGTTCGCACGTACCTAGCAGCCCTACCAACGCTTGGCTGATAACGCTAAGCAGCTCCGGCACTACGCCTGCATTTCTTAACTGTCCCAATAACACTTGGATGTTGGTGGATGTCAGCGGGTTTGTTAGTGTGCACAATGGCGATACAGTGGTTGCAGGTGTGGTGTTGCTACCTTCACCCGTGCACACGCGCGCATATGACATTAAAACAGGTAATGAGAAAATGACGATCGTAGCAGCAGTGGGAAAGAATCTTTTCAAACCTACCGATATTCTGCAGCAATATTTGACTGATCAGTTGCAGCAGCAGAGTCGTCGTACCGTCACTCTGTTGCGATTGGCAGTTACACGGACAGCAAGCGGTCGGCTGCGGTGCCTGCCCCGTTACGGGCGGTACCGTGATGGGAATGATCGGCGGTGTTACGACGCTCGGTACCGTGCATACCACTGGACAGGTTGCTCGATCGACCAGCAGCCCTTGTTTGATTTTGGAAGCAAAAATAAAGCGTTACAAGCTACAGTAAATACTTACAACACTGTCGGTCGAATAGAAAAGGATGCATTAGTTGAAGAGAGAGAGAGTGGTGGAAAATAGCAAAACAGAAGAAGAACGAAACGAAAGGATAGTTTAAGTAAGAGCTTTATTTAGCAGCTACAGAATAAAGTAGAGAATTAACAGGTATGATGAAGTTGTACAGGTTGAGAAAGAGGTAACAAGCGCCAACGGCCCCGCTCCGAATTATCTCCATCATACTCCTAGAACGCCACCTAGCAGCCCACCTCCACCACCACCACCACCACCAACACCGCCCGAAAGCAGCCCACTCAACAGACCGGTACCACCGGTACCCAAAAGGTCTACGCCCAAAAGGTTCAAAAGATTTTGCACTATTTCCAAAATCTTATCCAACAAACCCTGTATGATACCGGCTTGAACGCCTGCACCGTTCATGTCGGTCATCGTGCCGTTCATCGCTTGCTGACCGTTCAGCAATGCACCGAGCAGAAGGTTCAGCTGGTCAATGATATTCTTCACCAAGGGCAAAATGTCCTTCAGCGCCTTGCGCAACTCGCCGAACGTATCGTCCAGCCCGAGGTCTATGAGTAGCTGCACCAGCTCCGAGAACTGATCCGTACCGGTTAAAATCATCGTGATGTTTTTCAGCACATCGCAGCAGCAGTCGGACGATTGGTTGTTGCTACCACCGTTGTTGTTGCCGCCATTGTTGTTGCCACCCCCGTTGTCAAAGATCGAGCAGTTCAGGTTCGGGAACGGGAACGGAACCGGGTACGGTACGGGGAAGAATCCATTTGGCAGCCCTCCGCTCACCGAGCACGTCGTGCTGTTGCAGTCCACCTTCAGGAACGGTTCGCAGGTGCTCTTGCACAGATCGAACGAATGGCCGACCGGGCAGTGGTGTGACGTTGTACTGGAGGAGCGTAATGAGACACCAAGCGAGACAATATGAATAACAAATACATACAATTAAACCAGATTCACATACATTCCGTTGTCACACGAGTAGTACTGGCCACAGTTGCGCGTATCCCGCACGAATCCACTAAAGTTACACTCAGCATTGGAGCAGAGCCGATCCAGCACCTTGCGGAACAGCGGGAAAGGACCTTCGCCGCATTGATTGTTCACATCGTCCCGATCAAGCTCAACGACTGCTCCGAACAGATGATGCTGCTCGATCTGGCTCAGCACCTCGTTCAGCGAGTAGTCGCTGTTTAGCGGACAGCTGATCGAGGCTGGCGATGGTGTCGTCAGCAGCAGACGATGTCTGGCCAAACCGTACATCAGCGCACTGGATAGCATCGAGGACTGCAGAGGCAAAGAACACAAGAACACACGAGATCTTCAAACATCAAACCACTTCTCACTCGATCGTGTCCGCCTTACCTGTCCGACATGGTTGATCGTGACAAAGTCCGCCACTCGGTTCAGCGTCTCCACCAGCTTCGGCTCCAGCTGGCAGCTGTTCATCGTCACCATCACCACGTACGTGTTGCCCAGGAAGCTGCGCAGCTGCTCCATAAACTCCGCGTACGTCTGCTGGGTGACGCGAGCCTGCACCGGATCGCACTGCAGATCCAGCCCCTTGAAGCCACTCTTCTGCAGCTGGCGACGGATCGTCTCCACCAGCGTGTCACGCCCCTTGGCCGTCTGAATCATCGTACCGAAGTACTCGCACGAGCTCGGACCACCGTACAGCGAGAACAGACGATTGCGTCGTTCATCGCTCGCGTACAGAGTATGCCCACTGCCGTCCGTGCTCTGTGTGCTCTCGACCGGGTATATCTCGTACAGACACTGCTTCAACATTTGACTATTGCCGATCTTCATAGGATCTCGCACACGACACATGACACCACACTTTTTAGCCTCACATTGTGCCACAGCTATAATCACCACCGTCATCACCATCCAAGAGATGTGATTCCTAGCTAAACACCGCACCATCTTTCCCGCTCTTAAATCGTTATTCCACAATCAATGCAATGTCCAAGCCAATGCCAGCCTATCCCGACGACACCAGCGACCACTTGCTGCAGGTGCGTTTCAGTTTATGCGCACCACCTCAACACTCAACACACACTGTACCCATGTCAAACTTACCGCAACCATCTTATATAACCCTCACCCCCAAGGACCGACTGCCGCGATCACAACATCCGTGCCACGATAAGCCCTGTAAGCCGTAGCGTCTTGCGCTTATCGGTGACCATACGGCTGCACCGTACCGAAAAAGCTGCAAATTTTCACGCAACGCTTCCAACGCCGCTCGGCTACATACCTCAGATAAGACACCGTTACTGTGTTGTGTGCAGAGTACTGCCACAGCCTTCGGTCTTCGGTTGAAGCATTTCCACCAGCTGACGAGAACCATTGTGTACGGGTGTAGGGGAAACCCTCTATATGTGCGTGCAAACCAGGGTGCAGCGTAGTGATTGGGGCGTTGTTTACGTTACGATCTGCACTTTAACCTCAGCCACAACGTGGTCCAGACCGTTTCAGGTGCTCTTCGATCGTTCCTTTGTTCAACCGAGCATCATGATGCAGGCACTAAACAATGGACAGATTAATTGTAAACAACACTGCGAAACTATGCGGAAACTCGTTTTTGTAGCGTACGTGGTGTATTAAGATGAGCGTTGTTGAAGACCAGCTCCATGACCTCTTGGGTAGAGCAAACCGGAACCAAGACAGCCAGATTAAGCTGATCGGTGTCGGGTAGCAGTAGTGCTCTCCGTCGAGCTCTGCATACTCTGCTCAGTTGACCTCCCCTGGCGCCATCCGTAAACAGCTATTCCAGCACTATAAATGGCTGATCGCGCCAGCAAACACGTGGCTGTCAGCTGTGCCCTGTCAGGTGTGCCCGCGTTAACTCGTATTCGGGGCAACCTGTTATACATACACAAGCAGTTGACTTTTTGCATGATCGTCTGCCTGCTGTTGCTGGCATAATAAGGACTGATCGTCATAGGTAGAATTAGTAAGATCATAATCAGGATTAGGTACTCGGATGACCTAAAAGATTCATAATATACGGCGAAGGCGACCCTTTACAGCTGATATTTGGTTCATATCTCATGCACAAATCATCATTTTCCTAATCGATTGGATTATTGATCCGTACGAGAACAGGATTAAAGAACACTGCTTGTAGTAGCAATGCTACACTAAATCTATACTATATCTATACTATATCTATACTATATCTACAATTCACTACTATATTAAGACTCTGTACAAGTATGCTCACACTAGTGCCAAATCCTTTCTGCTAGCAAAACATCAGAGTGGTAGTGTCTAACTAAAGTTTTGTTTTTAAGATTTCTTCCATTCGGATCTCTTAATCGCTATGCCACTCGAAACCATTCTTGCCAACATGCTAACAACTAAGAATCTTGGACACAATTATGCTTTTTTTTATTGTTTGCAATCTAGTCATATCACTCGTTTATTTCAACACCATTTGCATCTCTGATGAAGATCGAAGCTTTTTCTTTACATTTTCCCATATATTCAAGAAATATTCGATATGTTTCATTAAATCATAAATTTCTTACGCCTACTTTTAAAACAATACATAAAAAGTTAATGGTGAGTGCCCGTATCTGTGGCTACACGTGATCTCCTAACATCCCAACAGAGCATTCTTCGTTTGTTTTACAAAATAATCAAGAAAATTATTTTACCAAAGTCTCATCAAGTTGCAACTAATGAATCTTAAGTAATATTCGACAACGCTGCAATCTGTATAATCAACAATTCGATGATCGGCATATGAACGGGTGTACATTTGAATTGAAGAGCAGGGCAGCTTACAAAATGCCAGACGATCAGAAAAGGCTCAGTAGCGATGACCGTTAGCGGTTGGCAGGTGAAACAATAAGCTGAAGGCTGTGTGCAAGAAGACCAGTAAATCCTTTATCGTTGAGCGGACCAATCGCCCACAGAGAGCCCCCTGATGGTCTGATGGCCCCAAGGGTTATAAGTACAGGAAATTCGCCACTCAGCTGGGTAGATGAGTTGATCGTAAGTATACACGTATTCGTGTTGGTATTTAAGGATATTTTATTGAAATACATCTCAATTGGATTTAATAAGAGTAACACAGGTAGTTTCATTTTTTTGTTTGTTCTTCTTTGATCGTTGATCGTCCTTCGGATCGTGCTGAGTGGCCTCTCAGCACTTTGCTGAGTGACCAGCCAGTGAGTGCCGAACTATTAGTGCAGGTTGGCTCAACTTTCCCATTTCGCCCTAATCCAATAACAAGAACTCAAAAACGTTAAATTGAATAATTAAATAAATTCATGAACAGGCCCAGTCAATCGCATGTATTTCCATAAAATCGTAAGGACATTCGCCACTAGCGATGACACGCTTTGAACTGAGCATGTCAGTACTACGAGAAGCTGAAGAGACAGTTATTTCTTGTAACATTTGCCTCCACTCGGCTACTAACCATCGTCGTTGTGCCCCTTTACCCGTCCATCCCTGTGGACCGATTGTCGTCATTGAAGGTCTTATGCAAATGTCCTAATGATCATAAATGTCAAATGGTAGATTTTTAGAATATTAATTTATTTAACTATGTATATTCAACACGCACTACAAACAATTGTATACCCTCGTGCAGGAACTTCAATGCCCTGCTGAGAGCTTCTTAGTGTAGTGTAGCTTACAGGAGTCCTAAACTACCCGCCAGATTTGCTGTACCGGCTGCTGGAACAAGGTTTGTAGGATCGCCACTAGCAACAGGCGCAACCGCACTAACGACCGGTACTCCAGTGCCTCCAGCCATAACATTACTAACGGCAGGTAGTCCACCAGTACCAGGCACAACATTACCAGCGAGAGGTAGTCCACTACCACTAGCTGGTGCTGCTCCACCACCACCACCACCTAACAAATTTTGGAGCAGTGTTTTCAACAGATTCAGTAACTGATCCAACAGACCGGTAGTAACGCCTATATTGTTCATGCCATTCATCGTGTTATTCAGTTGCTGCTGCCCATTCAGTAAACCTCCGAGGATGTTGTTCACCACCTGAACGATGTTATTCAGTGGACCGGTGATGCTCGACAGCGCGGTACGAACTTGGCCCGCCGTACCATCCACCCCGATTTCCTTCACAAACTCTATGAACTGCGAGAACTGGGCGGTGCCATTGATGAATGTTGTAAGATTGCGCAGCACATCGCAGCAGCAGTTCGACGTCTGGTTATTGCCTCCGCCGCCTCCGTTGTTACCGCCGCCTCCACCATTGTTACCGCCGCCTCCACCGTTGTTGCCACCGCCGCCTCCCATCGGGCAGTTGGCATTGGGGTTCGGGAACGGAATCGGGAACCGGATGGGCGTCAGACCGTTGGGCAAGCTGCCAGTGACGACGCACGTCGTGCTGTTGCAGTTTACCTGCAGGATTGGCTGGCAACTGCTTTGACACAGATCGAACGAATGACCAACCGGGCAGTGATGGGTTTGCTTGCTAAACATCACAATAAGAGATTAAGAAAAACAATGAGCATACATCTTACAAATGGTGGAGATGTCAGGTAACCAGCGGCGTACTTACTGTCCATTGACACACGAGTAGTACTGGCCACAGTTGCGCGTATCCCGCACGAATCCACTGAAGTTACACTCAGCATTCGAGCAGAGCCGATCCAGCACCTTGCGGAACAGCGGGAAAGGACCTTCGCCGCATTGATTGTTCACATCGTCCCGATCAAGCTCAACGACTGCTCCGAACAGATGATGCTGCTCGATCTGGCTCAGCACCTCGTTCAGCGAGTAGTCGCTGTTTAGCGGACAGCTGATCGAGGCTGGCGATGGTGTCGTCAGCAGCAGACGATGTCTGGCCAAACCGTACATCAGCGCACTGGATAGCATCGAGGACTGCAGAGGCAAAGAACACAAGAACACACGAGATCTTCAAACATCAAACCACTTCTCACTCGATCGTGTCCGCCTTACCTGTCCGACATGGTTGATCGTGACAAAGTCCGCCACTCGGTTCAGTGTCTCCACCAGCTTCGGCTCCAGCTGGCAGCTGTTCATTGTCACCATCACCACGTACGTGTTGCCCAGGAAGCTGCGCAGCTGCTCCATAAACTCCGCGTACGTCTGCTGGGTGACGCGAGCCTGCACCGGATCGCACTGCAGATCCAGCCCCTTGAAGCCACTCTTCTGCAGCTGGCGACGGATCGTCTCCACCAGCGTGTCGCGCCCCTTCGCCGTCTGAATCATCGTACCGAAGTACTCGCACGAGCTCGGACCACCGTACAGCGAGAACAGACGATTGCGTCGTTCATCGCTCGCGTACAGCATGTGTCCACCAGCATCCGTGTTCTGTGTGCTCTCGACCGGGTATATCTCGTACAGGCACTCCTTCAACATTTGACTACTGCCGATCGTTAACGGATCACGCACACGACACATGACACCGCACTTTTTGGCCTCACATTGTGCCACTACTGTTAGCACCACTGACACCGCTGCCAGCCAGGAAATTTGTCTCCTAACTAAACACCGCACCATCTTTGACGTTGTTCACTCACACTAGATCACTAGTTCCGGGGATAAATCTCCAACCAAACGACCGAGCAACACGTAGGTCACCAGCGACTACTTGCTGCAGGTGCCTGGATCCTTCGTGCCTGAACACTCAACACGCACTGTATCCATGTCGTTCACACCGGTGCCATCTTATATAACCCTCGCACCAAGGACGCTATCCCGCGATCGACACATCCGTGCCGTGATAACACCTGGGCCCTGCCCAAGGGCACCAGCTCCATTACAAAGCTCCGCGTTCGCGTTATCAAAACTGGACAACAAAATGCTACACCAAACCCCTGACCGGTTCAGCCTGGAGGTTCGCCACCGCAGGGCAGGCTACAAAAAGCTGCAAATTTTCACGCATTTTGCGATCACTCACTCGTCGGGGGTACACTGCGAGATAAGCTGGACGCCCGACGGCTCGCAACGGAAACGTCATGACCTCTGGCTAGGTGTTGAAGCATTTCAGCTCCGTGCAACACGCTGCGGGGTCGATAACGGGAACGTGACCTGGTGGAATGTTTTACGATGCTTGTCGTATTCCTTTGTCCGAGGGGGTCAGGTCAAGCTAAACGACACCACCGAGGGTAAAAACATATCCGGCTACGTTTCACCCCATAACGATCATATGAGAAAGAGCTGCTGTGGCTGTTGAGCCTACAGTACCTTCAACGGAGTCATCCAGAGTCTCTCGAAAGTTCAATAAACGATGCTACAACAGTTTACAAGTCCAACAGCTCCGGAACGCTACAACTACTTTAGGTGCAACTTTACATCAGTGCGTGCAATGGCGTTGCTTTACTGCTGATTGCGCAATAAGACGCCACACTGTGAGAGGGTAGTTGCGCAAGCATAAGCCACGTGCCATGCAGGGTGCTATTTTGTTTACACACTTGCGGAATGTGTTACAAGCAAACAGCAGAAAGTTTGTAAACCTTGAGAAGCTTTCCTTACATATCAGGCACTTCTAAAACGCTTCCAAACGCTTGGCCCACTGAACTGGCGTACCCAGAACGGTGGACGGTTCAGCGCAACCGTCAAGGCAACCGGCGTTCGCGCAATCAAGTCACCTTAGAGCCGCAGGACTTTGTACATCTTTTCGGTTCGTTTGAACAATCTCAAGGCTCTGTGCTTGTGCTTTGTTTTCCGTTGACATGTGACTGATATGACAGTCCCAATAACGCTTCTGCGCATCTATGCATCACCGGCAGGTTTAGGCTCTAGGAACAAGACTTCGTACAATTTTGGGAAAATTTAGGCAAGATCTAAGCTAATTCAAAAATAGCGATTAGAAACTTGTTAAATGTTACTGGGAAACACAATTCTGAGTAGTCCATATCTCGGGGACACTCTCAGTCAATGAAGAAGATATTTAAGTTAATGGAATGATGCTGGATCAATGTTTATCCTAAAATTGTTTTTGAATTCTATGATATCTCGAGCTGTGAATTGACACTCACTCTGTTCTGGGCGTTGAAACTTATGCCAAAACGTTGGAATGTCTGCGAATGTATATCTCGACTTTGGAACTGTTAGATTTCTTTCTCTCCAGTATTTACAGCACTGAATTTAAGTAATAGGGAATAAATTTGCAGATCAATTAATCGAAAAAAATCGAAAAATTTGAAATTTTGGAAGAATTTGTGTCATAATGCATAGTCTACCGCAACGTAACGATCTACACAGTCATGCTGTGACCTTTGCGGACTTCGTGGACTTCATTGAACCATATTCAATTGATTAAGTCACTCTTTTGCCCAAGATGCGAAACGATTCCTGTGCTCTCCACTATTTTGTAGAATCCGCGAACCACAGGTTGAAGATCACTGCAATAGAGCACCGGAGTTGCCCCAAATGTGGAGGTACGAATAAACGAACACAACAAAAAGATACCTTAGGACAGACTTGACAAGATAATATTTTAAAGTTGTAAACATTTAAAGTGCTTTATTATAATATAGTTTGCAGTCGACCGGCCAACGTTCTTAAAAACTGGCCAAACTCTCTCTCTCTCTCGCGTAAATCGTACACAGCACGAGAGCCCTACCCCAAATTTGAATACAAAAAAGTAAATTTAAATAGAGGGAGAACATGTTTTTAAGCAACAACAATTATACAGACGATAAAGACGTGAAACATGTGTGAAACGTACAGAAAAACGGTTTCCCGGCGCCCCATCATAAACACACCAAAAAAGCAAATCCCCGGTCCTGTCACTCCCCTCCCTTACAATCGCTTCGGACGTATCGGCATGCATAGGTTGTAATGGGCGACCTTGTCCCAAAAGTCGCCTCCCTTCCATGCGCACCACCCTTTCCCCAGTACCGGACCAAGCTCGTCCGGGCCGGTGTAGTGTGGGTCCAGTATCAGAAACTTGGTCTCGCCCAGCTCCGCGTTCATCGAGACGCCCAGTATGGTGTGGGCCAGCACGCCGCCCCCAATCATGATCGGGGTGCCTTCCTGCTGGAAATGCTGCAGCAGCTCCATGCCACGCGACGCCAGCTCACTGCCGTGCATCACGAACATGATGCGCGAATCGATCCCGAGCAGCCCGCTCAGACACATGGACACCTCGGTCGAACCGATCCACTGGCGGGACCCGATGAAGGGCCGCTGCTTATCGCCGAGCCGCACCAGACAGGACTGTATGTCGTTGTGGGTCGGAATCGGACCGGAACTGTACCCCTGCAGGTTGAACCAGGAGACGAGCGTTTGCAGCGACCGGTACGCGCAGCCCCAGCCGTTATCGTCGAAGTTGTCCTGCATGTAGTGATGGTAGGTGTACACACCGTCCACAACCGCGGTTCTGCCCTCTGGATCTGGATAGTAAAAGAAAAGAAACAAAGCGTTATTGGAATTGGAATGGAAACATTGGCCCTTCCCAAACTTACGTGGTACGGTGAGAGTTTCGTGCGGATTGATCAGCACCTTGCTCTGTCCAAACCGGTGCGCATTGCCCTTCCGGAAGTAGGGCCGGTTCAGCGGTAGCACAAACTGCTTATGCATGATAGCGCGCTGCCGCTCCAGGAACGATTCCATTTCGCTCACCGCTTCCCCGAGCGGATACACGCACGTCACAAAGTGTCCCAGCTCTCGCGGCAGCATGTGGTAGCACTTGGACACGTACAACCGGTTCTGGTGCCGCAGCTGCTCGAGCAGTGCGGCCTCGATCAATCCGAGCGAACAGTCCACACTCTCCACCATGTTGTCGAAACACTTGTCCAGCTTCTTCGTCCGGTGCACCATACTGAGACAGTCCACCTGAAACGGTACCTTCACCGTTTGCGCCTCGTTCCGTCGGTCAATCGTGACGTTGCACGCCTCCCGGCGCAACTTTTCGTCCACCTCGTCCTTCGACTTCTTGATCAGCAGCCCGAAATCGATCACCCGGTAGCCGCTCGGCGCCTTACTGCTCACCGGTACCTTTTTCGCCTTCACCCGCCCACTGGCCACCCCGAACCCATCGTCCTGCTCCGGCTTCGGTGCCGTGGCCATTGCGTGCAGCATTTCAACGCTCTCCTCCTTATCGATGCCCGTCACGGCGTAGTCGCTCAGCATCACGCCGGCAGCGGCCGGCACCGTAAACGCCACACTGCCCGACCCGAGCTGTCGCCGCAGCCGGAACGCATTCTCGCAGACCGATTTTTCCGTCTGCTCGCACACCAGCGTCAGCGTGCACTGGAGCCGCAGCAGGTAGTACTCCCGGTGCAGGAACTCGTCCGCGAACAGGACGCACTCGACCGGCTGCAGCTTGCGCTGCTCGAAAATGAACGTCTGCAGGTCGGCCCCCGGATCGCCGGTGTAGTGCAGGTAGACCGGATTGTCCGTCACGAACGCATCCGGGCCGGATTTGAGCAGAAAGTCGGTCGGATCGGCGTACGGGCCCGTCTTGACCCAGCCGATCAGATCCAACCCGCTCGGTAGGCTTTGCTGGATGGGAGCGGGCGTATCGGCGGGTGCGCACTGTTCGGCCGCGTCTGGGTCGACTGTCGCTGCTTCGGCTGGTTGTTTCAGGACCCGGGCAAACCCGATCACTGTCGGCACACCGTCACAGATGGTACCGTACAGCTCGCCCGTACCCGGCGACGAGGCAAACGTCGGATCGCAAATACGCTGCAAAGCGAAGAAGGGATAGGGTTAGTTGTGGGTTGGAAGGAAAACAAGGGCAGAGAGCCTATTTCACTATTAACCTTCTTAACGTGTTCGGATATTCGTAATTTTACAATCATTTTGCGATCCAAATGAAAAACAACAAACGCAATACACACACCGAGACCGAAATTACAACACAACACACTACCAAAAGATTGTTTTCGTGCAGCGAAAGTGACACGTACAACAGATGACACGTAGTTGACAGTGGGACTCCGTCATTGCTTTAGTGGACAAAATTATAAATTTGTTTTTTTTTGTAATTTATTATTTTCTACAATATTTTAGAATGCAATTAGAAATATTTTAAATAGTATCTCTTTGAAATGAAATCAACGGAAAAAATATTATTCTTTTGTTGTCCCTGTCACAAAATGAACGAGAGCAGCGTCTCTTCCCCACTGTAGAGACAGGGAACGCACACGTGCTCGCCTACTTTGGTTTGAATGTAAAGTCGTTTATTTTCAAAATATAAAGTGTACTTGCGCTCATCGCCATGCAGTATCAATTTACATCCAATAAATACTCATACTAACTCACACCAACTCACCCTAAAGAAAAATACAAAATTCTGCCTTAAAACATTTCACTTTCGTTTTTGTGTCCCGCACCCCGCGGAGTTCATCACTTTCCTACAATCGCATCTTTATCGCAGCATTTGCGCATCATAATTTCCTGTTATGCTTAGCAGCGAGCGGGTAGGAAGGAGGAGCAAACCAAGAGAACGGCATCATTTGCTTATCGGAATTCCCCGCGGTACGTGCCCGCCGGATGGTGACGCTGTCCACCACCGCTCTTATCAACACACTTACAGTAAGCTCGATGCCATATCCTCGTCGTGGTGTTTTACATACTTCTGGTACGCTTTTTTGTTCTGCTTCCCATGTGTCCTTTTCGCACCACCACCACCGCCCGCCCCATCGTCATCCGTCGACGCGTCGCTATCGGTGTTGCTTTCCACTTCCCCGCGCCCATGTGTGGCAAGGTTCTTCTTATCTTCCTGCTTTGCCATCCTTACGACGTCCGCTTTTGCGTCCTTCTTGCTTGGATTGGTTTCCTGTTTTGCTTTTGCCTCCCCTTTGCCTTCCTTTTCCAGCACCTCCTCTCCCTCCTCCACATCGCGCCCGTGCGAAATGTTAAAGTCTAAATCTTCATCGCCAGCCAGGAACCGGATGTCCTCGAAGCCACTCTTTTGCGATTTTTCCTTCAACCTTGCCAGCACGCTGGAACGCGACCGCCGTGCGTAATGGTACGCAGCGCTTAAAATGCACGCAAACAGCACTACGGTCGATATGGCGTACACGAAGAACTTCATCAGACTCGGAGCGGAGTGGAGCTTTTCTATCGGCTGCAGTGGGGCCATGGCCAGGCCGGGCATTATCACCTCCTCGGTTGTTGATGGCACGGACTGTTCAACCGCCACCAGGTCGGATTGAGTGCTGGTGGGGATGGTCGTTGTCACCGTTGTGGAGGTGGCTTTGGTCGTTGGCGTAGTTGTTTTACGAGTCGTTCCTGCTGGTGTGGTTGTTGGTGGCAGCTGTGGTCTATTGGTAAGCGGAACGAGACTAGGCCTTGGGCGTAAATTGTACTTCTTCGTGGTTGTCGTGGAGACAGTGGACGTCGTCGATGGCTTTGTAGTGGTACTCCTGGTCGTAGTAGCGCTTGACGTTGTTGGCTTTGCAGTGGTTGTGGTTGTGGTGGTGGTGGTGGTGGTAGTAGTAGTGCTACTGACCGTTGTGGAAGTCGTTGTCACCGGCCGCGTAGACGTAGTGGCAGCTTTTGTCGTAGTTATCCTAACCGTAGTAGACGTCGACGGTACCGGAACGGGTGTAGTCGTACTTACGTTACTCCCTCCAACTGCCACCTGAAAAACGCACCTTTCCCGGTAATCCGGACAGCAGGTCTCACTCGTCACACAGTCCTCGTGGCAATCGCAGTGCACAATCGTATCGTTCGCGCTCAGCACGGCGGCCATACTGCTTCCGCACCGGTTTTCGCACGAATCTATCTTCACCGGCACGTTCTCCACCTCGGCCGGTGGTGGCTCCTCGCCATCCTCGACCGCCACCCGGCAACTGTCGCCCTGCAGCAAGCTCACATCGTCGATCGCAATGTCGCTCTTGTAGCGCATGCCCAGGCTCGCCTCGATCACCACCTGAAAGCGCTCCGCTTGCTGGCCCACCTCAACGTGACCCTCGTGCCAAACGTTCTTCTGATTGCCCCGCTGCACAAACACCGGCTGCAGATCGTACAGGTCGGCGCTCATCGGCTTCACGAACACCTTCAGCGTGCCGACCGACTCCCCGTACATGTGGTAGTAAAACTGGAAGCACGCACCGACGCTCAGCTCCGGCTCGAACAGCGGCGATATGAAGCGGGCCGTATCGTTCGTTAGCTGCTCGCCGGAATCCACTATCATGAAGTGGCCCGCCTTCGGCTGCATCGTGGTGTGGTCGTACTTGGGCCCGGTTCGGAGTGCGCGCGGGTTCAGCGTACCGTCGCTGCGCTTCCAGTCGAAATCGTGCAGCGCATCGTTGGACCAGCCGCACAGCGACTCAGTCTCGAAGTCACAGGCCGTTGGTGTTGCCTGTCCCGTCCGCCGGCAGACACCGAGTGGTCGATCCCAGTGCGTCCCATTGCAATAGGCGTTTCTCGAGCCGGCCAGCTCGGTCCCCTCAAAGCAGGACAGAAAGGCGGACGCTTTGTTCATCTCGTACAGCACGTGGCCGGACTCTATCGGGGCGAGCAGGCTGCATCCGGACTCTGGTAAGTAAGGGGTTCAATATTACACAATGTCCACTTTTCGTCGAACATGTTTTGCCGGGGAGCAGGGTACACTTACTCACACAAACCGGTATCGATGTGTCCCAGCGACCGTTCTGGCAGTTGGAGTACCGATTGCCGACCAGCTTAAACCCGTACGCACAGTCGAAGCGCATCATACGGCCACGGTTTCGAATTTTCGCCTCTCCGTTCGGGAAGTATGGCGCAGGGCATTGCCCCACCAACTGTCTAGTGAGCGGACGACGCATGGAGGGCGCTTTCGGATGGAAAAAAACGCATCAATGGCGTTTAATGTATGCCGAACGATTGCTTCCTACTTACCTCTCGAGCCGTAAAGGGTTAATTGGCCAGCGATCAAATTGGCAAAGAAAACGATCCACAACAACCCCCCAAGCAGGGTCGCTCCCTTCGAGCTTCTTGATAACAGCATTGGTGGTATAATTCGGCTGCAATTTGCATACACAGTCCCAACGAACAGCGACAGTTGTGCACCCGAGGACGAGTTGAAATGAACTAACGCAACGGCTTTTGCTTATCAAAGCGGGCAGCGGTCGGTCAGCATGCGACAATGGAATGAAATTCCACTGCAAAAGACCACACTTTTCCTGCCGCCTTTTGAAACGGCGCACTACGATACAAAGCGCGATAAGCGAGCTGGTTGTGTGAGAGTGCCACCCGTCGACCAGTCAAAGCAACCATATCTATCTTAAGTTCTCCGAGAGGCAAGAAACATAAACGGCAAAGCGTGTTGGCAAAACCAGGGCTTGCTGCTAGCTTGCAAGAAGTCATTCTGCTAGCGATTTTGTTTGCTTCTTCTCACATGTTTAGTTTGTCTATTTTGCTGTTGAATCATATCTTAACGAAACCTATACGCAAACGGGGCCACTTTTTCGGGTGGTGTGCCCCTCACCAGCCCATCCGCTCCACTATCACCCGTGCGCTCAATCTAACCACTCGCTAATGTAAGTGCATAGCTTGGGCGTGATTTCACCACAGTCGGCACAGTTCTTAATCACCGGACAGATGCCGCACGGCATCTGCACCAACCCGGGCGCCGCGATCGGCGTCTCGATCGCCCGGTACAGGAAACCCCCACTGATCTGGGCCACCCGTTCGGCCTTGCCGTCGTACACCACCGTTTTGAGTATCGTTTCCAGATCGTCCTCGTCGAGGCTGATCTTGCTAATGCCCAGATCGGAGATGAACCGGTGCACGTCGGCCACGGAACATTCGGACAGCTTCTGCACGGCCAGCGGCCCCTCGCCGCTGCCCTTCGCCACCTCACGCTTTTGCCGCAGAAACCGCAAGCACTGCTGATTCAGCACGTCGACAAACTCGGCCTCGAAGTCCTGGTCCTGGTACCAGGCGCCCCCGGTTATGGACCGATCCGGCTCGAGGTTGTACAGCATGTAGACTTTCTTTTTGCTTGCCTGCGAATTGGAAGACGATCGTACTATCATCAGTACGGCAGCAAAGCGCGCGCACCAAACACCCCGACCACTACTCACATTCACCGATTTGACCGCCTTGATAAGCTTCTTGTTTTCCAGCTGCTTCAGCACCTTGTTGAGCTGCGTCATGACCAGATTCGACTTCACGCGAATGTCCCGTATCCAGATGCCCTTGTTGCCGCCCTCCTCCACGATGTTGTAGATGACGCGCTCCTCATTGTCGATGTCCTTCGGGGCGGACGACTTTTTGCCCGGATCCTTCAGCCGGTAGATCAACGTGTTGCCCTTCTTCAGTATCTCCAGCACCGCCTCCTGCAGCAGCTTGTTCAGCGCTTGCACGCGCTGCTCCGGCGGTACGGACTGGAGCGATTCCGCCAGATCATCGTTGTTGATGCCTTCCGGTTTGTCCTTGGCCAAGGCAATGATTTGAAACCCAATCTGTGCGATTTCGTCCATCGCGCTAGCCGGCACCTGGAAAACGGACGTGTGGTTTTGTTATTGTTTACAGTTGCGCGTGCGGGATCCCGCGGCTGACGTTTTGCGCCAAGCGCCAAGGTGTAGACAATTGTGGTGCGGCTGTCGGAGAAGGCTGCACGCATAGATACCTTGGGCGTTCATAGCGAGATATCCGACAAAAGCCGTTAATTTGAACCAACTGTTTGGGTGAAGCAAGTTTTAATTTTAACCAGACATTTTTCAAAACGCAGATCAATTTGACCCGGTTACAGGGTTTCCCAACAAAGTTCTGCAGGAATGAAAATACAGCAAGGTGCTGAAAAAGTTGTTTAAAAAACATTGAAATAGTACTAGCTACGACTACAGTTCCTATAATGATGCTGAAACTAAGCCGTAGTCCATGTCGGTCCTTATCTCATGATCCCATTTAATGATCTTAGGAGTGATCCTGCAGTCATACTGGCCCTGTAATAGTGCTGAATCCATACCATCAATAGATCCTATATCCATACCAGTCTTGGAAGTGACACTCTGAATCCGCATTGGTTCTGGGACTGGACCTGATTCCCAAACCGTTCGTAGACCTGCATTCGATCCGATCTTGGTGCCGAAACTGTTCGGTTTCTAATCCGGTTCAAAGATTGTACGTGGACCTGGCTCCGTCACAGCACTGATCACGGACCTTTTCTTGTTCAGGAACTCATATAGTACCTATTTCGATCCAGCAACTAATATCCATACCCCACTGATAAAAGCGACTATTTGTAAATTTGACCTGAATATTCAGCGTAGAAATATAGTCCTCCAGGTTGTCTAGTCTAATGTCCGTTACAATAGTGTGTATAGCAGGTAGTAGGACTAGAATTGTATAGCAAAGTTCAATAAAATTTATTTGCATTTAATGGTAATCTGTTTTAAACTCAACCAATCTCTCCATACAAATGTGATATTGCAAGTACTCATCATAGACAAACACAAACACCTTAGCCCAGTATTAATGTCCCCTTTCGTTTATGGTGTACGAGAAATCAGAACATTCGCCTTAGCGTGATACATGGTTGTATGATAACAGTACAGCTTACAGATTAATTAATTGTCTCAATATCCTAATATCCTTCCGGCTAACTTGCAACGCCTCGACCGCGGAACCAGTGGAAATAACCACTTTCACCACCCACCCCACCCGCATCACGATTGCTATCATTTTGATTACACCACAACAATGATTATCAGTCGTTCCCAGTTTGCACTATCCCTCGCTAATCGCCACCACATGTCACACTCTACCCCACAGTACATCCTAATTTGGTTTTGCCCGTAAATGCTACCACAACCGCTTCCTGCTAGCTTCCCGTACGGTAATACTTTTAACTGATACGCACCTCAACTTCTTACTACGGTATGTATGTACTACATTAAATTTGCCCGCAAGCTCACGACTCCCCGAACGCACGCGAACGGGCTGTGTGACTCGCTACACACCACAGTGACATAAGCGTGATTATTGTTCAGTAACTCTTGGTTAGTACTTTGTGTGTCCCCTCCAGCCCAGGTAGTATGTACAGCACGCTGGAGTGTATGATACGTTTGCAATTTCCTACTGCAGTTGATACTTTTCCATCTCGAGCAGCTGGTCGTACAGATTATCCTGGTTCGGTAGAAAGCCCACGATCAGCCAGCCGAAGATGGCACCGACACTTCGGGCGATCGACAGTGCATTCCACACACTTAGTACCTTGTTCGTTTCCTGTTCGTTGGGAAGCATGGAGAGATGATCATGTATATTAGTATTAAGCGAAACTTCCCATTTCGAGCATATTCCTCACTTACCAATTCCTCTTCCCATACGGTGACATTTAGCGACGCGGTAACATACAATCGTTCGTCCATCGTGCCAGCCGACAGACTCAGTATGATCGTCATCACGTAGATCATGATGATGAAGATCGAACGGAACGAGATGTTCGTATCGCCTCCGTACGCAATGTCCATTCTACAAAAGTAAAGCAAATGGGGAAGAGCCGAAGTAATCGGATTAGTACAACTGCCACAAGCGTTAGTCACAAAAGCACGTGCCGTGGTGCATCCCTTTCTACACCTACCGATCGAATATCGAAACCATACAAACGATGGCCAAACAGTAGAACGTGTTGGCGTACACCTCGGCAAAGGCCGAGTAGTGGTGTATCGAGGCATCGACCCAATCGTACGGCTTGGTCGTGCAGATCAGCAGCAGATGGGCAAAGGCCAAGCCTCCGAGCAGACCGTGACAGACGGTCGAGAGAAGATGCCAGACGCGCTGCACCGCACAGGACAGATGTACCGATGTGCTTATCGTATGGCTGCAGGAGAGCGCGTTCGAGATGAGCGTTACGTCTTTCCGCTGTTTTCCAATTGCTCCAATTACTTACCTATTGCTTTCCGGGTCTCCTCCGATTAGTGCCCTAGACTTATGGTAGGAGTAGGTATTGTCAACTGGTCGATAACCGCTAGCAGTCTGTATGTACATCTTGTCGATACGCGTGGCCGCCGCCTCGGTCGTCGGCGAGACGACCGGTGTGAAGGGATTGTAGATCTCGCCATGGTAGCTCATCAGATCGTCCGCTAAGAAAGGGTGGAAAGATGATTGCAGAACCATTACAGACATGATAGTCAACATATGAAAATAACTAGAAATATATATTGTGGTTGTGTGGTCCTGTCAGGCTTCTGAGACTTATTAGTACCACGGAACTACAAAATCAAGTCCTTGATTCTGGGAAGGACGGTTTGGATGAGAATTGATGCCCGTCTGGCATTGTAGAAGCCGACCCATCTATACAATAGACCACCGGGTCGTCCCAGTATTGTGGCATTTATTGCGAATCAAACTTTTGCCAGCATTCTGTTCTGTCATTCTACAAGAGAATACCGAAATGATTCTTTAATTAGAAACCATCTCTGATTTTCTACGTAAGACGGATCCTACCCACAGCTAGGTTCTTAGATTAGCCTTAATCCTTGCCATACGAAGTGCAAAGTAAACCACAACACACACACACACAGCCGTGCCATATTTAGAGGCGAACAACGACTCGCAGCGTCTTATACGAGTTTTCCGTGCTAATCTCATTTTCCTTGCGTAAGCTCGAGAGAATGAAAGGGGACATCACATCCCCTACACAAACGCACACACATCTTCAGCGGAATTAATTACCTCCATCAGCTAATGCTCACGTGCCACGACCTGGGGTTGAAGGGAGGGGGGAGGGGAGCAAAACCAGTCTCGCGCCAAGTCGTAATCATGGCGTGTGCCTTCTTTATCATGGTCCTGTGTCCTTTCGCTTATCATACCCCTTGTGCCGGTAGGACCGAAGATAGGTCAGATCATTATTTTTCTTGCCTCGAATCTGCTCCGAAGCTTACAGTTTCATCGCCTACCGTAAGCCCTAACCCGTCGGGCCCTCCAAGCTTCGATCGCGGCTAAATGTCAACGGTGCTGCTGTGCCAAGCTTGTAAAGGTCACCGTCTGTGAGGGCGGAGCGGGCTAAAGTTCAAGGAACACAGTTATCATTGCGTTGGGAGCGAGAGATATCGTGTGTACGAATCGGTTCGGTCTCGGGAAAGATAAGTTAGATGATAAAGGGGGAAAAAAGGCTGTATGTGACAGGGGGGGGGGGGGGGGGGGGGTGAATAAGGTGGGCCAATAAATTTCGCTCCTTGCTGCTCCACACACAGCGACAGGGGAGTAAAGCTCCTTGTCTAAAGAATTTCATGCCCTCATGTTTCGCTGGGAAAACCCGAAAAGGTCAACACACAAATCTCGTGTTCAGAGCTCTTCTCTGAAAAGTGGTTCTAAAATGCAAAAGGGTAAAACTTGAACAATTTACCAACAAAAGTCTCATCCCAGCTCATCGATGGGTAGAAAGATCGCCTCGCCGCTATTTCGCCAAGATCCCAAAGTCAACAGGCAACGGTGTGGCAAAGTAATGGCGACACGTTGAATCTTTCAAAAGCTCCCTTCAAACCGAAAATAGCCGTAATCTTCTTGAGAGAACGTCACGTTCTTTCTATTTATTGGCCCAATCTAAGGATAACACACTCAAGGAAAAGACATCAAATCGAAGAATCAACTCGCTCCCTACCGGCTGGGTGTTCGCTGTTGCCTATTTTAGTACCGAAACACACACACAAACACACACTCGCCGAGGTTGTTTGTCCCGCTCGCCATTGAAAAGGGAGCCTCCGGTGGTCCGAAAAAGGAACAGTCCAACCAAAGCACCAAAGCCCCATTCGATGGCAGATGCTAAATTTGGACGCTCTCGGACGGTCAGAGATTCTGCTGGAGGAAGGCGGAGGACCGACTCCACCCTGAGTTTTTATTTCTTCTTATTTGAATGGAAGAATAACAAACGGAGCGACACAATAATATTGATAAAACCTTAACCAAGCGTCAAAAAAAAGAGAGAGAGAGAGAGAGAGAGAGAGAGAGAGAGAACGAGCGAACGTAGGGCGTTGTGACGTCATTGCGCCAGCGGTGCCCAACGAAAGCAGCCGGCACCAAGGGTACGTGCGCACTCCACACCACGAAACACTCCAACGGGGGGCTCCCCGGCATCCCAGATTTTCACGGATACATCGCCCACGGCACACACACACACACACGAAAGGGAAGGCAACATCGCATTGGGACATTCGGGAAGGCAGGATAACCTGTAGAGACGATATGACGTACCCAAAGAAAGGGGGTAGAACATGGCATTTCGATTGAGCGTTTGCGTTCTGTCAGATAAAATGTGACAGAAGGATATAGTCCGAGCGCGAGCAAAGGACAGGGGAGCAGAGATGATTGATTCAGAGGATCCGCAGGATTAAGGGTCTCCTATCGATTTGCTAACGCATTTGCCAGACCACCATTGCCATTGGCTCTTTCATCCGGGTATAACCGGTTTTTTGTAGAATTCCATTTTTTCTGGATACTTTAGGATTCTTCAAAAAATGAAAGGTATTTGGTAGTACATGAAATTGTAATCAACTTGAGAGCGTTATCCAATATTCCACACACCAAAACGATGCAAAAAATCTTGCCTGAGGAAGTTGCTGCTGTAATTTGTATTACGTGACCAAAGGTCACCCACCAAAGCAGCCCAAAAGCAAGGCCTGCGTGTCTGCGATTTCCTAATGTGCCTAATCTAATAAAGACCGCAACACGGTTACGAGTAATCTAGTGCTCGTTGGGAAAATCAACATTGAAGAATCCGTACAAGACGACGCTTTGTTGTGTTTACTAATACGCAATAAATCAGGAATTCCGTGCTAGAGGAGCCTACGCCTCGCTCGACGAATCTTAGCAAAGTGGCGGCGTATTAATAGAATTCCAAGAAACTCAGATTCGCGCTCACCCACGCGCGTGCTGCAAAGCAAATCCCGAATTACCACTCAGCCCTTTTGCTGGGAGGCGTCTTTTTTGCCCGTACAAGCTAAGGGCTCTGTGTGGTTCTACCTTCACACACACACACACACACA
Source organism: Anopheles merus (assembly GCF_017562075.2). Lineage (NCBI taxonomy): Eukaryota > Metazoa > Arthropoda > Insecta > Diptera > Culicidae > Anopheles > Anopheles merus. Next base: position 34,025,137 of record NC_054085.1, on the reverse strand, counting down.
CACACACGCGCGCGCGTACATCACTGTTGGAAAATCGAAATCGAGGTGCCGCCAACACAAAACGCCCTGTTGGTTCGTTCGCTCTCTTTCGCTTACTCGTTTTCTCTCTCGCTCTCTTCGTCCAGTAGCCGCTTTTCCTTGGTAACCGGGTCCGGCTGACTTGCCTGTAAACATCCTAACAAACCCAACAAAAAAAACGGTCGAACGATTCTAATTATAGCCCAACGGTAACGCTCTCCTTCTTTCTCTTTCTCTCTCTCTCTCTCGCGCTCTGTTCCCTTACGCTGAACGAGACTTTTTCCGGGTTTTGGACAAGCGACGCAATGGTACCTACCGTGGGTCCTGCCACCCGACCGGTGGTCCGGCTGCTGCGGCTGGTGCTGCTTTCGCTCCCGCTGCGACTTCGTCTTCCGGTGGACGCGCCGATCCTCGAGCGGTTCCGGTATCTCCAGATCACCCGACAGGGACGCATCGTTAAAGTCCGAGCACTGCTTCAGGTAGCGCATCAGCGTTTCGTTCGCCTGCCGGACCTCCATCTCGCCCGCGGCCAGTATCTTGCGCTCCCGGCGCCGACGCGACTCCGACTTGCTGCGCTTTCGCCGCGGGCTCTTCTCCAGTTGGCTGCTCCGGGTGCTGCTGCGGGTGCTGCGCTGGGCCGGGCTCTTCTGCGGATCGGACAGCGACTGCACCTTCAGCTGGCGGTCCATGTAGCCGAGGATGCCCTTCTGCAGCTTGTCGGCCGGCGGGCCCGCTGCCGGCTCCTCACTAGCGACCGGTGGCGCTTGTTCCGCCACTAGCTCGGTCGTTACGATGGCAGGGGAGTTGCTGCGTGGCGTTTGGGACACCCGCGACAGTGCACCACTATCGGGCACGGTCATTCCCGTGACGCTGCCGCTCGCATTCGTTGTAGTGCTGCTCGCTCCACTGTGCTCCGGTGTGTCCGGTCGACGTACGGTGCGAGATGCAGCGGTGGTTCTATTTTTAGATGTTCCGTCAGCCATCGCCATCTCCTGGTCGGGCGACCGCTGGGAGGGCACATCGTCTATCCCGCGCGCCTCCGACTGCTCCAACTGCTCCAACCGTTGGGGAGTCGCACTGCGCCTTGCACGGGAACTCCGATGCCTCGAGCTCGAGCTGCCAGCCTTCGTCTGGTGAACGCGTGCCGTCGTCTCCATCGCTCACGGCCACGGTGGAAAAGGGCTATTGACCACAACAAACACCCAAACCAGCACTGTGGAAACACGGAACACCAGGACACACGGAGCAGAGGTCTTTCGGATTGGTATGAGGCCCACTCTCAACATCCAGCACAAGCTAGGCGTTTCGTGGTTGCATCACTGAACAGGGACGAGTGGGCAGACAAATCGGAAAACCAACACACAAACACACACACACACACACTCAAAAAAGGGAGCACAAGGGAAAGGAAACGAGGGGAACCTGTCGGGACCTGAGGCCACCCGCACTCTCTGTCTCTGAGTCGCGTCCTGTGTGCACTGCTGGTACACTGTCCGGAACCGACTGTCAGAACCTTCTGTTCGCTTGGCCAGGCGAAAATGGTCCTGCTTTGCGATTACAACAACTCGTGGTCGTCGTGTCGTCGGCAAGTGTGTGCAACTATTGCGTAGTGCTGACTTCGTCGGATGCCAGTTGCTTCGGCCATGCGCACTGCGCACCAATCCTTTGGTGCACTCACACAACAACCGAGGCGCTATCGATCCGCGTGCCTAGCAGGGCGAAACGAAAACAACGCCACCCTGTGCCCATGTCCATGTTCCTTTCCCACAACCCGTGTGTTTGGAAGCTATCAATGCGTTTGCCATCCTTCTCCTTCGATGTGTAGTAGCGGTAAAAGGATAATGGCGCTGACGTGGTGACGTTTGCTGAACGCAAATGCTGAAGAAGTCTCGGACGGCTTCCCCCTCCAGGTGGCGAAGATACCAAAAAGGCTTTTGTAGCGCGCGCTACCTAGCCGTTACTATGGAGAGTGACAGAGCGCATTTTACTATCGAGGCAGCAGTGCTACTATGATTTAATGAATAGCTTTGTTTGTTTGGTTTTTGATGTTGCCTTTATTTTCCAAGAACTTTGTAGTACACGAACGCGACGGACGTAACATTTGGACTTGTTTCTGTCCTGCCTCCTCTGCATGATAGGGTCGTTTTGCTATTCCAGCATAACTGCAGCGTCTTGCTGACTTCCTCCGAGTCCTTCCACTCCCGCTGGGCTGCTTCAAGTCCTGACTCAGCACTGGCGCTTCTTGCTGTAGTGCGCTATGTATAAAGACCCGGGCAGAATCGAATGAATGAACCGTAGTAAAAACCGGAGAGTGTTCTCACCCCAACCCGCCTGCCCTGCTCAACCCATTCAATCTGTGACTTTCGGTAGCTTTGTGTGTGTGTGTGTGTGTGTGTGAGAGAGAGGAAAAGGGACACTCGGCATGCAGCTGAAGCGAGTCCTTTCGTCCCGTATGACGTCAGCTTCGGCTGATGACGTCAATCGCGGCTCGGACGTGACCGAGACAAGCTCCGTCGTTAACAGCCACAGCAGTTGGCCATCCGGTAGATCCGGTGTGGCGAGAGGAGTGGGAGATAAGGTGGATGATTCGGCTAAAAGTGGGGATGGGGAAACCGCACTTACATCGTGGGAATCTTTTCTTTGTTGTTCTCGGTCTCGTGCACCATGTTTCGGAAATCGTGTGAACTTTTTCGCCCCAGGTCCCACCCACCCATCCAGCCCACGCGTCATGGTTAATCATTTTCACACTGCAGCAGAATGTGAGCGTGTTGTGTGTGTGTGTGTATGCATATCAGCTTTTTCCATCTTTGCCGGCAGTAAAATGCCGGTGGAGATAACCACGTTCACTGGGAAGAGCGTAGAGGGAGTTATTTCTAAAGGAAGAGCATTAAAAAATGGAGTAAAAGTTACATGATATCTTTCTTAGCAGTATTTGTTTCTATTTTAAAAAAAACCACTACAAAGAAAACCCCCCAAAACCCACCCACAATGAGCTACACAGAGCTTAGCTCTTGGACAGAAATTCTCGCATGACCTGGTTGACCAGCTCCGGGTTGTGCTGCTGCAGGAAGTGATCGACACCGGGCACGACGCGGAACTCCAGATTCTCAAACTCCTGCTGCATCAGCGGTCCCGACTCCTTCGAGATGTACAGATCCTTCTCGCCGATCAGGTACAGCCCGGGGGCGAACGTTTTCGGGCGCGGTGGCATCTGCCGCCTCGTGAAGAAGCGGAAATTCTGGCGATAGTAGTTGATCGGGTACGTCATGGCGTGCGGTTTGGAGAACGTGTACTTGAACGCCTCGATCACGTCCGGTCCGCCGTGGTGGCGGAACACCACCTCGAACAGGTGGAAGTCCATCAGGCGCACGAAGAACTCCGGCAGCCAGGGCATTTGGTAGAAGAAGATGTACCTTGAGAAGAGGAGATTAAGGAGGGTGGGATTAGGGCTTTAAGGATGACGATGGAGCTCCACAAGCGCTACTTACCAGGACATCTTGAACTGGGTTTTGCTGGTGGAGAACAGCTTCCGGGCAATCTTCTGCGAGGGTGCGTCCATCATGATGTAACGCTCGACCATCTCCATGTGCTTGGTGATGAAGTGCCATCCAATCACTGCGCCCCAGTCGTGCGCAACGAGGGTAAACTTTTGACGACCTTTGACAAGCAACAGTGGACGTGTTAGTTAGCTGCTTCGCAAGATCTTGCCAAGTAAGTCATGTCTGGAAGGTATGCTTCACCCATGGCACTATTTTTACGACTCTTGTGACCTACCCCATCGACTCCAATCACGCTCAGATGTGGCCTTCAGTCTTTAGCTAATATCTATTAAAATCTAAAAACCTATTCCATCGACCCATCACAGTAGTACACCAAAACCCCCCATACGCAGAGATCCCATACGCGGATAGTTGCGCATTCATGTAGCTTCGGCGGTGACTCACGGCCTTGGCAGCGAATGGTCACTGCGATAAAAGTGGGCAACTAGCCGGCGCTGCCAGTGGGTCAGGAGCAGGTAATCGATGCTGAATCGTGGACCTAAAACCCCTCCATCCATCAACCTTATCGCTCGCAAGGGCTTAGCGTCTATTCAATCTGTCCCCAGCTGGTTTGTATAGATTTGTTGGCATCCGCAACGGCCCAAGGTGAAGGTTAAACGATCAATTTAATGTTTTTTTGTCCTTCCGGCTATTGGAAACAGTTGTCCAAGAGCTATGTTTCAAGCAGAAACTCGATCAGAGGCGTATTTTGTTACGAAATTAATTGCTGCCCGCGGGATTCGGGAGTAACGGTAACGCCTGTTAACATGATGTTGTACAAACTCTCTTTCTTCTTTTTATCTATCTCTCTGTCCCCCTCTCTTTGGTTTAAAAAAGGTATCTCCATTCGCTGTGGCAAGCAAATAAGTCCTCCAAATAGTTTCCAATCACACCTTTAAAATCAACACCAACGAAACCAAATTACCATGCCCACACTAATGTCGGCTGTCCAAAAACTGTTGGAAGATCACAACAAACAACAACAACAACAACAGCAACCAAAACAATACATGAACATCATCACTATTGACTGTTGCATAATGTCCCATCTCGACGCCAAAACGACCCCGCTCGGTGCTCACACAACGTGTAAACAAAACCGCGACGGTCCCGTTCGACGCCCGACTCCAATCCAATCGGAAGCCGGTTCCGTCTGTCACCAATGGCAACGTCATCGTGTTGTATTTCACAATCACTAGGCGACGGACGCGAGCGCGCGCGCGCCAGAGAGAGTGGCGCGCGCAAATGATCAAGCACGAATCAGCTGCGCGGTACTGCGCCCCGGGTCTCTCTATTATCTATTGGAAGCGTGGCTTATCACGGACCTGTAAGTGTGTGTGTGTGTGTGTGGCATCATTCATAATATGCATGTCATGCACAACGGTGCCGAACTTTGGCCAGGTAACAGTATCGTCAATCACTTAGCGCCTGTTCGACTTACCTAACTGTCGCACCAGGCACCGGATGTCCTCGGTCATGTTGTCGATCCGGTAGGCGTATTGGTATTGGGGCTTCTCGGTGTCACCGTACCCGCGCATATCCAGCGCCACCACCCTGGGAACAAAGTCGCGATCGGTGAAATTAACTTCATTAAACCAAGATCAAGATCAGGAGCTTGTGGTGCCAGGGCCGCCGGAACCACCTACCAGTAATCTTTGGAGAACTCCTTCAGCTGATGGCGCCACGAGAACCAAAACTCGGGAAAGCCGTGCACGAGCACCATGAGCGGTTTGCTGCGATCTCCATTCTCCACGAAATGTATCCGTATGCCCTGCGGGGTCCGAAAGCAGCCATCGTAAGACTCATCGATCGTTCGAACTCACACGCTCAAGGTTACTTACGTTCGCATTCTGGTACTTATCGGTGCCGTACTCGTGATTGCGCAAACATTCCGGCGCCACCGGCCGCTCCTTTGTGGCCCAAAATTTGGTGTGCGGTTTGGTGACGAGCAGCACCAGCAGACCGAACAGCACCCGGCAGCTGTAGAACAGGCACAGCGCGTACGACACCACAAACTGGATCGACTCGCGGACGTAGTACTGGATCATCGTGCCACACGAACGCACCCGGCCGGGATTTGGGTTTGGGGACCTAACTTACTTGTTCACACAATCCGCACCAGCGGCAAACGACACTTTCTGCGCGATGTGTGTGTGATGTACGCGGACCGCGGCGACGCACTGCGCGAGCGCAAACGGCAAATCTGCTGCGAGTCTCACGGACACGGACGCCGCTCTCGTTTGCTCTCCTTCCGCCCGGTCCCGCACCAAGCCGCGTGCGATAAGGGCAGGGGCGCGATTGTGTAGTGGGACCGCGACACGCTGTCGAGGGAATGAACCCCTCCTACAGTGAGCGCTAACTGAAGCGAGCGCGTTGGCAGGCGAGCACGTGGAACTCGTTTTGCGTGCGTGTAAGGGTTTTTATGGATCAAAAGACGCTAGAATAAATTAGGCATCGCGCATGCTAATGAGGCGGCGGCCTTCCATTCTGAGCCGGGAAGGCGGATGCTGTTCGATTTTGATACTCTTTTTTGTTAATTATGTTTTAGCATCATTCGTATTAAATTACATATTTGGCTGATTTGTACGCATGTTCTTATTCTAATATTACGATTCATATTTTTTTATATATTTTTTAAAGTATAACCTATGCTATTTTCGCACCAGTTACTGTAGCGACAGTACAGCGATACAATTGAAGTTATTTTTGTATGGGTGAAGCCCAACGGCGGTTAAGAGAAGGCAAATTCACCTCGTCACTCATATCGCTACTCGCGCAAACTAAATTACGTCCGTCCCTTGGGTGGGATATAAACCGCCCTATCTCTCTCTCTCTCTCTCTCTCTCTCTCTCTCTCTCTCTCTCTCTCTCTCTCTCTCTCTCTCTCTCTCTCTCTCTCTCTCTCTCTCTCTCTCTGGCGATGCTTCACCACCATTGTAATTACAGTGCTCGCGGTTGGCAGTAGCCAGCCAGCATCATGCTGGCAATGGGAAGATGAGCATGATTGTCATATCGTGACCTCACGTCAGCGATGCTCGAACGGTATTGCTAACGGCCGGCCAAATCCTCCCGGCTGCCGATCGATCGATGATGATTGTATGCAGCTGATGCAGCTAACTGCGTTTACGATTTCCCGCCATAAGTGGCAGAAGAGTGAAAAAGTGAATTAGCAGTGGCTAGTGGCTACGGTTGGAGGGTGATTGTGCGGTTAAAAGTACGGACTGGGTGAAGAAAACGGTTTGGAGCATTAACATGAATCGATGGAACAGTCTTACTTGCTAGGAAATAGAGCTCAAGTGGCTGTTATATCGTAAACAAAAGGGGAAAAATATGATCTAAAACGAACAAATAAGGTAATTCATTACTTATGATAAGACAAAAAAAGTAGAAACTCTTACGCTTATGGTTAACTAGAGCATTTCGACAGGAAAAACTGATAATTGACCGCTTTTATTAATGTTTAAGATTTTAATTAATAATTTTTAATCTTTTGTTCTGGAAAGCAATGAAATAGATGAAAAATTTCCCGTAATTTAACGTAAATTTGAATATTAAATATCATTTGACATCTAACAAACTGTCCACATTGCATGAAAAAGCTAATAAAAGCGATTCATCGGTGTACCTTTCATCCCGTTAAAAAAAGTAACATAAAGAGAAACTAGTCAAAGATGTTGTTCAATTCTCAATCGGCTTTCCCACAGCGCGATCAGCAATTTACTGAACAAATGTTGATTTAATCGGCAATACCGAGCTAGCAGCAAAACGGCCAGCTTCTATTGAAATGCTCCACTCAAACAATGCGGCATATTTATTTGCTATTTATACAGCTGTGTGTCTGTTCACGTGCATGATGTAATCGCGACGCTTGGTACAGCTTTTTAGCTGGAAGAAATACTCCCTTAGTCTGCTTTTTATGTGATTTTTTTTTCTACATTTTATAAATGATTTTTTCACTAAAATCCAAATGCTTTTTGAAGGGTAATTTTCCTTACACCTTTACTGCTACGATTTGACCGTACCGTTCAGTATCATTCTCCCCCCGACGAGATTGCTTTCGTTCACCACCTTCAGCTTCTTCAGATACTGGATGAACGTATCAGAATCGAGCGGACCGATCTGCCGCTCCGATCGCTCCAACGCCCACCGGAATCCATCCTTACCGGTGGCAATGAACGACATCGTCACCACCCGATAGCTTGCGGTGCGATTCAACGGTTCGTAGCTTACACCATCGTTCAGGTTGCGCACATCGATCGACAGTACCCGACCGTACGGCGCACGATCGAGATCGGCCACCACGCGCATTCCCGCCACCTGGGCCACGTTCAGCCGCTTCACGCTGTCCCACACGAGCGAGTGCTCGACGAGCTGCCACAGTGCGTCACCGCGCAGCGTCAGCAGATCGACCGTGTTCGAGAACGGGCTCGCACCGATCGCTTCTTCATTCGTGATGTCTGTTGATGGTGATGGAAAAATATGCGCGAAAGAGTGAGTAAAAACAAATAGAAGTCTTACCTTACCCCCTTACGCACCGCCTTTCGGTATTGGAGATCGGAAGTTTCCCGCATTGATGATCGCTACGGGATGGAAGGTATGGTTGGTGTAGTAATCGGCAATGGCATCCGCCACCAAACATCCCAGACTACACTCGCCCAGCCGACAGGTTGCCTGCACCAGATCGACCGTAGTTTGGGCAATCTTGGTTGCACCGTAAGCTTCCACCTGTCTGCGGTACGGTGCAAGAATGCGCAGTGCCACCGGACTTTGCGGCACACTGTTGGACAGATAGACGGGGAACCCTTCCCAGTGTTGCACTTCGCCTTGCGCATCGAAGTACGTCGTCAACCGGCCTACATACTTACCGTAGGCATACGCTTGCACAATTAGAATCTTTTTTTGAAAACGGATAATTAGAATATGCATAAGACCTGCTGAATCCCACAGTTATCCCATCAATACCTTTCGCCCATTCGCATTGCTCACAACCACAGGATAGTCGCCCAGGATGGTGTCTTGCTGGTTGTGCGGTTTGCTGGACGCGTTCGGAAACAGAAACGAATGCGAATGGCCACCAATGATTACGTCCACATCGTCACCCGCTTCCAGCGCGATACGCTTGTCCACCTCCAGGCCACAGTGCGACAGTACGAGGATGATGTTCACGTCCCGCTTCTTCAGGGCGGCTGCTTCTTCGCGTACCGCTGCCACCGAGTCGGAGAACGTGATGCTTTCGGTGTTGGAAAGTTCCTACCAATGAGATGAAGATGGATAACTCTGGTGCATAGTTCTGAACGATTCTGAGATTAGAAGTCATCACTGAAGGACACTTACATGCGTTTTGTCCGCAATCACACCTATAATGCCAATCGATCGTCCCTTTCGCTCGATAGTAACGGATCGTGGCAAGGCTGGGAATGGATCCGTAGAGCGGATCAGGTTCGTCGCTACCGTTTGAATGTCTTTCTTTGCCAGTGCGCTCAGGTACGGCCTCAAACCCTTCAGTCCATCATCGAACTCATGATTGCCAAGTGTCTGTTGGAAGAAAGCTCCCAAAAGTTGCAATCAATGCTGTGTGAGTCTTTACAACAACCCGCCTACCATCGCATCTGGATGCAGCAGCTTGATGAATCGTGCCACCACCCGCCACCGGTGATAGTTGTACCAGATCGTACCCTGGAAGTTGTCGCCCACGTTGAAGAACAGTGCATTGCGGTGGCGCTTTCTCAGCTCCTGCACCGTGTGAAATACGCGCGCAATGCCCGCAATGCAGGTGTCGCCTTCCTCCGCCGCCTTGCACTTGGACGATCGTTCCGAGGTTTCTGCAAATCTGCCAAACCAAAATCACCGTTATTACAGCTCCAGCGCTTCTCCGCCATCCAATTACCTCGCGTGAAGATCGTTCATGTGTATGATCGTTAGTGGAAACAGCTCCTCTAGCTGGCGTTGATCGGGCGGCAGGTGATCCGTCGCACTGCACCGCTGCATCGAAGCAACGCAAGCCAGCGTACCGATTAGCAGCAGCACTTTCGCCATCACGCTTCGCAGAGATTACCCTCTCCCCGAGATGTTGGCTTATATATCGCCATCATCTTCACACTTTCCTCGCACCACACACACACACAGAGTGCAAACACGGAGAACAAATTGTGGAACAAACTGTATTTATTGCTGGTAAATAACCTTTCCCAGCACAACCATGGGCCGGTGGTGGCATAATCGCATAATCAATTAGATGCACCACGGTACAAACCCTTCCAAGTGCAGTTTGCGTGCGACAACCGATCAGTACATTTGGATGCATTAATTTTCCCACCCAATTGGCGCTCTCCCCCAACCACAGAACCACAGCCTCCCAATATAAACGAAACGCCAAACCGTGCACTACTCTTTATCGGTAATGGATCAATTAGCGTTCGGTTGTGTGCGGCGCGCGGTGCTCGTTTGTGCGGCGTTCTTTCTGCGACTAATCCGATGGCTGCAGGCGTCGTACTGGGTTCCCAATGCGAGACCACATCCACCCGACACGCTGAACCACAGCAAATGGGGCACTCATCGGTACATTACTGTGCAGGTAAGCAGTTTTCTCAACGATGATTGGCTTCCGCTGTAATCAGTGTACCATTCCGTTTGCCTCCAACAGAACATTAAGCTACACTACGTGGAGCAAGGGTCGAGCAGCAAACCGTTGATGCTGTTTCTGCACGGTTTGCCCGATTTCTGGTACAGCTGGCGCTACCAAATGCACGAGTTTTCGAAAGACTACTGGACGGTGGCGCTCGACCTGCCTGGCATGGGACGCTCGGAACCACCGGCACACAGCGTCACCTACAAGCTCAGCAATCTGGCCCGGCTCGTCTGCTCGCTCATCACCGCCCTTGGCAAGTCGGAATGCGTACTGGTGGGGAATGGAGCCGGCTCCATCCTTGGCTGGCACATCGTCAATCAATACCCGGATAGGGTATCACGCTACGTACTGCTCGGCGTGCCCTCGGAAGCGATCCTGCAGCAGCTGTACCAGCGTGGAGCCATTCCTATAGCAACACTGCTGAGGTCTGCCTTCCTGCTCTACGCCGGAGAGCTCCCTACACTTCTCGCACGCACCGATGACTACGCCATGTTTAACGACCTGCTCGGTCCGGGCGCAAAACCTCAAGATCTGGAAGCGTACAAGTACACGTTCGCACAACCGGCGGCACTGGGACACGCGTTGGCTGCATTTCGGGAGAATTTCGCCGACTTCTTCCTGGAGGAGTACGAGTACCGGGTACGCAAACCGGCCAACACACCGGGATTGTTCCTGTTCCGGGAGGAGGATTGCTTCGGACAAACGCCCGAAGAGTACATGAGTCTTCTCACGGATGCTTACGAGCCGTTGGAGACACGGTTTGTGGCACGGGTGGGTCGCTTCATGCATCAAGATGATCCTAAAACGGTGAACAAGTTGATTGGGGAGTTTCTTGGGATGAATGTGACACGACCTAAGCGTCCACTCGGTGACGGTCCAGAGAAGCAGGTGATTGTGAAGGAAGTTTGTGGGAATTGTCATGAAAATGCTCACAGGAAGCCAGCAGAAGCGCATCATGAAAAATGTGTCGAGAATTGTGATGGACAGGCGCATCGATATGTCTTCGATAAGGTAAGAATTCCCATTTGCTCTTAGATTAGGCCCCAAGAAAGAATATTCAGACTTATGAGAGAATACATCTGATCAACTCAACTTCCAACCTTCACAACACAACTCGCGTACTAAACCGGGGGTGCTTTATTTCAACCAAAGAACGAAAAACAAACAAACATTGCATCTACTGCTACCTCTACCGCTTAACCGCACGTAATGAAACTTTCTACAATCAAATTCAAACCCCTCCACACATGGCATTGCGAGGCGGTTCCGCTCTAGTCCTCATCGTGCAGCTGCCGCAAAATTAGCATTTGCTCTTGTTCGCGTATCGTTTCGCGCGTTTGCAACGATCGCTGGCGCCATAGGCGTGCGGCACGCAACAAGCTCTGCGGGTCGTTGTCATCGTCCGGTTCGGTGGCGGACACGGCCGTCCGATGCTGCTGCTGCTGCTGCTGCTGTTGGCCACGCGACGTCTCACCCTGACCGATTACGCCGAGCTCCAGATCGACCACCTTCTGGGGCAATCGGTCGGGGAAATCTTTCGCAAACGACGATGATGATTCGGAGCTGCTCACGCTGGAGCAGGAGGTGGATTCGCCCCATGCGGTACGCTGACGGCGGCGACGCCGGGCCTTTGTGATGACACTGCCCACTACCGGTTCGCCCGAGGTGAGCTGGGCTTTGATCTTCACTGGATCTGGAGAGAGGGGGAGTTAAATTTTGACTCGACTTTTTGTATGAAACCCGCTTGGGGAAGAAGTGCCTACCAGCCGTTGAAGGACGTTGCTGATCCAGTAGCTCCACCGTAACACGTCGCTCCACGGAAGCGGACGTTATGGGACGTCGCAGTACACTAGCCCCTGGAGGGTGTGGTACATCTTCCCTTGCACTCGCTGCCACAGGCCCTTCCCAGCGACCCCGCTGCACATCCTCACTGCTTCCCGAGCTGGACGATCGATAGTCGGAGCTGGATAGGTCCGTATCATCGTTCGCCAGCTCCCGACACTGCGTATCGTTCAGACACCGCAGCTGGGGAATGTTGGTACGCAGCACGTGCCAGAAGGAGGGATCATCTGCGACAAAGTTTTCCCTCAGATCCAACACTTCCAGCTTTTCGCAGAGCGCTAGAAAGGTGACACTGCCCACGTCGGTGATACGATTGCTGTGGAAAAAGAAGTTCCTAGTCTCTGAAAAAAGGTCCTGAAAAGTGTTACCAACGACTACCGCTGCTTACCCTTTGAGGCTAATTTTCTTAATGTTGATCAGATTCGTGCACGGTCCCACCTCTTGGATCAGATTGTAGTCGGCCACCAGCTCCTCGAGCGATTCTAGCCCCGTGGTCCCGTCCAGATGCTTCAGGCTGCACCGGGACACGTTCAGGTAGCGCAGAAACGTCATATCACAGCCGAGATCGCGCAAGGTCATCACGATGCTGCCCTCCAGGATGAGGGACCGTAGCTGCGGTATGAAGCACGGTATCCGCTGCAGGCTGGTCATGTGCGAGATGACCTTCAGCTTGATCTCGCTCACCGTCGCCAGCTCCTGGGTGCCAGCGGCCTGGCGCTGTAAAAAAGCGTATCTCCCATCAAAGAAGGCACTGGCACTGGGTTTCCCCCAGCACCACCTACCAGCAGCTCCTCAATCGTCGGTTCGGCGGGTATAACTATCGGGAAGTAGCGTTGGGGCGCGGGCACGAACGATGGTTCCAGCGGCGCAATACGGGCCACTGGGCGGTAACGCGTCGCGTTCAGCATGTTCCGTATCGCCACAAAGTGTCCCCCGCCGTGCTCGTGTGGTCCACTTTCCTGAAGCTCCCCGACCGACGGTTGCCGGGATCTGGGCGCTGACGAGGAGGAGGACCCAGGGCGCTGGTACTCATCCAGTGGGATCTGTTCTTCCGGCATTCCGGCCAACCACACAAACCACTGCACACTGCTTAAAGGTCCGAAACAAAGAACGCACCACACAACTGTGCGCCTGGAATATTCCACACGAAAATGGGAAGGACCTAAGCGCGAACTAAACAACCGTCCCCGGTTACCATGGGTACCATGGGAAATGGTTGGTTGGTCCGGGGAGGGTTTTTTTGCATTTGGTGGTGGTGGTGGTTAGGTGGTGTGAGTGTTTTGGAAAACAAAACAAGGAGGCAAAAAATTGATTTGTACTGAGTAGGCCGTTCCAATGTCCTTTCCTCGTTTGTGCGCTGGCTGCGCGAGGGTTCGTAATAACTCAAACAACGCGTAATATTGAGCACGTTTCGTCCTTGAACTAAAGGTGGGATGGGAGGGCGATTTGCGACGATGCCGTTGTGCATTGCATTCGATTGCTTTTATTTTTGCAACCACTGTAATGCAATTTTAGGGAGTCGCTGGTAAGGAGGAAAAAACGTGCTCCAGAAAATATATTAATTGTATTTTTTTCTTTTATTTCTCATTACATCAAAAAGAGTGCTCTCCTATCGCTTGATCTCTTTGTGTTTCCCTTTTAGCCGTTTATTATCTAATAAACGCTACAAAACAAAACTCATTTACATGATGTACAAATTGTGCAATAATTATTATGCATAACCAATTGTGGACCTGGCTCCACCGCCCTTGGGTGGGGTATCTTCCAATGCTTTTCAAAGTTGCACTCTGCACAACATATCGATGCATCCAGCCTGGTTCAATTATCCGCTCCTTACGGCTTCACCCTCTAAAACCGCCCCGACCCATCGGTAGTCGCATCATATCGCTGCCCGGATTGCATGCCGCTAATGGTTGGTTGATCCACGTGACACGTGACCACCACGGCTGTGATCACCTAATGGCAGTCAGGTAGAAAGCAGCAAAAAAAAACAAAACGGGCAACAAAAAAGCTCACCTTATGACACAGTAACACAGTCAAACTGGGACCCCCGTTTTGACCCCGCTGGTGCCACCGTCGCGTATCAATAGCTGTGATGCCATTTATATGGCAACAAATTATACATAATCCAAAACAAATCTAAATGCATTTCCTTTTTGTTTTTGTTTCGTAGTTGCTATCGTAAGAATGCATTCAAATTGCGTTGAGCGAGCTTCTGGAGTGATAAGATCTTGTCCCTTTTTGTAGTGTCCCCTTCCCTCTCCACAGGCCACATTGATTGCGACCTTGCAGGTTCTAGAACCAATCATGGGAAATTGCCTTGAACAGTTTGCAGCAAAGATTAAATTTTGATGGAAATGAGATTTCTACAGAACTCTGGTTTTAATAAATTATCATGAAGTAAAAGTATTGAAACCCCTCGGTAAACCCACGCGCTCGAATCGATATCGCCATTGCGCGTATATCATTGTGGTACGATCTCTCTCGTCCACAATCGACTTCCCATATCAGCCCCCCTCCATTTGTACGAAACAAATCAGGACATTGCGGTTGTGTGTACCAACGACTGCGCCCTTCTGCCCGACTGTGCCAGTGCACACAGGTGCGATCGAAATGGTTCAATAAATAAAATTATTATGAAATTATTCTTCCCAATCACGGTCCCTTCCTGCCGTGCAACACAGCACAGGAAACAACAACAACAAAGCTCACGGACACATGACACACACACCCTCCCGTACGCCATGAGTGAGTTTCGTGCTGTGTGGTCATATGGGTTTTTTTGTATTTGAAGTCAACTCGATCCGGCATGCGATACGAGTACGACGACAGGCCCGTGTCTGGGCCAGTCAATCGGTGACTTTCGACGGAAGCGAACACACACGCCAACGCCCTGCAAACGGGGGCTCAACACACACACACACATATTGAGGCTGTCCCCGACCCGAAAGCCACTAGTGGGACTTGCCGAGCGTTAAGCGTGCTCGGGCGAGGAATTCTTCTTCCCTTTTAGTTCTGTGCCACGTTGTGCTTTTGCGTTTGTGATTGATTTAAATTGGCTGTTTTTGTTGCGCAGCATCGTTTTGAGCTTTTCTACTTTGTTTGAAGATCTCGCATCGTAGCCCTGCATTTTCCCCGCTTCGATCCCTTTTCGCTATTCGTTGCACTGTTTTTCCCACTGCTTCTTCGCCTTAACTTTCGCTACCTACTTCATTTCACTGTGTTGCGTTTGTATCCTTGCGTGGTGGTTTGGCGCCGTTTAGTCTCTCTGTTCTTCGAGCACGTAATCGTAATCCTTCCCGTACGCGAGTGAACTAAACACGGACCGGCACACGTTGCGAAAATGTGTATCCTTCGCCCGGATGGTACGATTCCCTGTGATGATGATGATGATGGTGCGTTTTGTTAAGCCGTGCGCAAGAAGTTGCCGTGCGCTGTGTCGTGCCGAGCGATGGCCAAAGGATCGTGGCGATCCGCACCGACGGCGTTACGGAATGACGGCGACGGTTGCTGTGGCCCTGGCGATGGTGATAGTAGTGGCCACCGCTCAACCCGGCGTGGTGGATGCTCAGGGTATTGCACCGGTCGAGTGGGATGGTAATGAGACGACGGAGTACTACCAGCTGGAGATGAATGCGAGTGCGGAGGTGAAGGAGCGTGAAATACAGGAACTGCGACGCCGGTTGGCTGGCACAACGTTGCGTGTCACCACACTGCAGGTGAGTGTGTGTGTGTGTGTGTGTGAAAAGGTGTTTGAGTTCCGAGCAAAATGGAAACCAATAACAGCTGTTGTCTTTCGAGAAGAATGGGTAGAATGGGCATAGAACATGGTTGTCCAAGAAAGCTGTGATAAGGTTGTTTAGTGATTGTTAGGAATTAAAAGGGGTTGTACACTTCAGAGAATAGTTATAGCTAAGCTTTAAGGACATACATATTGAACATAATCTTATACCTCCTGCCTGAACAATAACGCCTGATGAGTTGCCTGAGAATAGCTTGAAGCAGTTTGCGCACAGAAAATTTTTGGATTTTAATTTATAGTAAGGAGAAACAGGATGTCTAGGTATTCTGTTTGCTAGATACGACGGCTACAACCCAAGACCGTCAACGAATCTCTTCACAACTAATAAGTCTCGGAAGCCGTTACAGGCCGTCATGTCAGTGTGTAGGTCGTTACGCCTAAAAAAGGGACATTTTGTCGTTCTCTTTTACAACAATCTTCAAGAAAATGGCAAGGTATCGATTACGTTAGGTCAAGTTTTCTAATCAGAAAAATTGAGAATAATCTGGCACAGCCACAGGGTCTGATCTTAGGACATTAAATCGAACAAACTAGTTCCGCATTGAAGACTGATACTGTCGGTGATGTAGATATCAAATGAATATCGTCTGAGTGGGCTGAGAATGATTAAAATGGCGATTTTTAGACATTCAACATAAGGTTTTTGGCCACAAGATACTTGACTATAAGTTAAAGGTAATGCACTGGGCATAGACTAGCTGAAAATGATCCTCTTCCATTGGGTTTTTGGTGCAATTCACCTATAACAGATCATATACAACTGTTCGTACAATTCATCCTCTTAGCTTTAGCTCTTGGATTACTCAAAAGACCCTGAAGTCTATGTTAAAAGCCTATTAAAACATCCTAAAATTACGTTTTCTCTCTCTCTTTCTCTCTATCTCTCTCTGTCTCTCCCTCCCCCCCCCCGTGTACCCAGGACTGGCCCCTTAGCTACACCGTCAAGATCAACGGTACGTACATCGGGGCGGGCGTTGCCTTCGAGCTGCTCGAGTTTCTGATGGAAAAGTTCAACTTCACCTACGAGCTGGTAATGCCGGAGCAGAACATTGTCGGCTCGACCAACGATATGGCCGGCAGTGTGCTGCAGCTGCTCACCAACGGTACCGCCGATATGGCCGTCTCCTTTCTGCCCATCCTGGCCGACGCTCGGCAGCACATCCGCTACTCGACCGGGCTGGACGAGGGCGAATGGATCATGATCATGGTGCGCCCGATGGAATCGGCCAGCGGGTCCGGTCTGCTCGCACCCTTCAATCGGGACGTGTGGATACTGATCCTGGTGTCCCTCCTGGCGGTCGGCCCGATCATCTACGGGCTGCTGATACTGCGCCACCGGCTCACGAGGGATAAGGAGCAGATCATCTACACCCTGCCGCACTGCGTGTGGTTCGTGTACGGTGCACTGATGAAGCAGGGCAGCACCTTGTCACCAACGGGAGGTAAGCGTGCAACAGGGCGACCCTGTTGACACGGACATACAGCATTAAAAAGTACTAGGTACCAAAAGGAAAGGTCATTGGGTGGGTGTGTGCGCGCCACCTGAATCAACAGTGCAATCGATGGAATGCACCATTCCGTTCCGTTCGATATGATTGCATCGATTATTGTTGTTTGTGCCGCGTTGCAATTGGCATTGGGGTCTCAATATCACGTACCTACACCATCA
Organism: Anopheles merus; assembly: GCF_017562075.2. Classification (NCBI taxonomy): domain Eukaryota; kingdom Metazoa; phylum Arthropoda; class Insecta; order Diptera; family Culicidae; genus Anopheles; species Anopheles merus. Next base: position 34,007,640 of record NC_054085.1, on the reverse strand, counting down.
ATATTACAGACTGTAAACATGGGTTACGGTGGGTTGTAAAGACGATTATGGGTCCCCCAACCATGACCAAGGAATCGGTTACACGTCCATCGGTCGGGCAGGCTGGCAAGCAAACGGCAATGAACAGTTGCAGAACGAAAACAATAATTTGTGCATGATTATTTTATCATTTACGAACGTTCTGATTCGACGGACGAATGGGAATTACAGCATTATGATGGACGATGCAAGCAATAGCTCACAATGTCAAGGAATGTAAACGCATGTTGCTTTCAATATTAAATAGGACGTAAAATTGCGATCATGATCTTTACATAGAGTGATCATTACCTTTGAAGAAATAGAGGATGGTTTTGCGCTAAGGATCGTTTGATCAAGTCTGCCGAGCAGTAGAAAACATGACACTTTCATCTAGGTGGCTGTGACATTTCTGAAAATGAGAACGTTTCCGTAGAAGATCGAGTTTGCAAGGATTGTTGAATGTTTGAATATCATCTGTGATCTTCTAGAGCCAAAGGCCCAACGATTATTCCAAGATTAATCCCATCACTTCAAGATTTTTAACTGATGTTAAACCAATGCTGGTTATGGAAACGTTCTCGAATTCATTCCGGTTCAGAAATTGATTCTCAATCTGAAACTATTCCTTACAGGAGTTGGCATTAGATCCTGAACTACTTCATGGTTGAGCTGAATCCTGACTTATTCCGGTTCACTATTACACTTGCACTATTACCGCAATATTTCCGGATTTGCAATAGATATTGAACCTGTCCTGGTACTGGCAATTACATCATCCCCAGGACTTCAGTTCTATTCCAGGAACTTTTGGAATATCTTGTTAGCAGATCGTGAACCTTTTGATCCTGGAACTGGTTCCTGACTTATCCTGGTTCACGCTTGACATCATTCTCCCAGAACTGATCACAGATTTATCCTAATGAAGGAATTTGACTACTATAGCTCGATCCTATTCCTGTTATTGTGTTAGAACCTATGCTGGTTCTGTAGTAGTTATCAATACTATGCCATTATATGAACTTAATACAGTGAAACCTCTCTTATTTGACACCTCTCCAATTTGACAAAGCCCTCTTATTTGAACATTTTTAAAAGTCCCTTCATTTTCAGTACATTTTTGTCCCTCTTATTTGGAAAACCTCTCAAATCTGTATCCCTCTTATTTGTGTATGGTGTTGCCATGGTTATTGCATGATGTATGCTCAAATTGGCGAATCTGTTCGCAGTTTCCTATAGGAACAGTTAAGGCTGGATACTAAATGTTCTGTCTTCTTCTTGTTTGTTCGGACCTTTCATTCACTTTCAACCTCTGTAATTTGAAAACCCCTCTTATTCGACAGTCCCATCGCCTCTCAAATAAGAGAGGGTTCACTGTACATCAGGAAAATTCAAAGATTGTTGATATCAAATTATTGTAAGTTTTAAGCTTCTCTTCCGTGTCTCTCTCTCTCTCTCTCCACTCTCCTAATTCCTCCCAAAAGACTCCACCCGTATACTGTTCGCCAGCTGGTGGATATTCATCACGATCCTGACCTCCTTCTACACCGCCAACTTGACCGCCTTCCTTACGCTTTCGAAGTTCACGCTCCCAATCAACAATGCGGAGGACGTGCGCCGCAAGGAGAAACAGTTCGTCACAATCCGGGGCGGTGCGATCGAGTACGCAATCAAAAACGTAAGTAATGCGTTCAATATTTCAAGTATAATAACCTCGTCTTCCCCGTTTTGGGAGCTTCAAACATCGTTTTTTTTTCTTTTGGTCACTTTGCTTTGTTGGTCATCGTCGTCGCCATACATAATTGGTCAGTTTGTAGGCTCGGGTTACTGTGAGGTGAGCACGCTCGTGTACTAAATTATGCATTGAACGTAGAAATACTTCCCCCTTTCCGTCACGGAAATCACGCTGACCACACAAACGACATCAGATTACATGCACGGTGGCATTCAAAATCTCATTATTTTTGGTTATCCTGCCCTGACTGAGCAAGTCCTGTTTCACCCCGTCCACACAGCAATCACTGTTTGATTAATGGTACCATGCACCATACATCAAATAATCGTGCTAGTACACACCCGGTCCCGGTGCGGACAGGTGTGAAAACAAATCATTCACATGTTTGCACACTAAGCGCTACCCCATATTATGGCTCCCTTTTCCACCCCTTGTTGGGTGGCTCATTAGGGCGTGTTACCCTCTGTAACTGTTTGATTGATACCTAATGGACCTTTTTCCTCTCTTTTCTAGCGCGATGAAGCACTGAACGCACTGAGCGTGCTGATCGACAAGCGGCTGGTCGACTTTACCACCAACGTAAACGACAGCGATACGCTCGCGGACAAGGTGGCCAAACAGAACTACGTATTTGTGCGGGACCGTCCCGCGATCGATCACATGATCTATGCGGACTATCTGGTGCGGCGTAAGATTAATCCCGAAAACGAGCGCGTCCACTGTCCGTACGCAACGGCGACGACACCGTTCCTGAAGCGCAACCGGGCCTTTGGCTACCCTCCGAACACCGAGTGGAATCGCATCTTCGATCCAGAGTATGTGGGGAAGACCTTTCAGCTAATAAATCACATTCTAACGCGCATCCTCTCATTGTCGGCAGGTTGCTCAAAATGGTGGAAGGTGGTATCGTCAAGTACAAGCTGCACGATCGCCTGCCGAAGGCCGAAATCTGTCCCCAGAATTTGGGTGGCACGGAGCGTCAGCTGAAGAACCGCGATCTCGTCATGACGTACTTCGTCATGGTGACCGGGTTCGTGACGTCGATCGTTGTGTTTGCCAGCGAGCTCGGATTCCGCTACCTGAACCAGCGCAAACTGAACGAACAGCTGGCACAGCAGCAGCAGCAGCAGCAGGACCAACAGCCAACGTCCAAGAAGCTTGCCACGGAGCGCATCTCCTATCTGGGGAAGCAGTTCACTACGGGCGATTCGCCACCGCCACCGTACGCGGAAGTGTTTAGCCGCCATCAGCAGCAGCAGCAGCAGCTCGGTGTGCTCGGGGACAGCGAGCGGACGGGTAAGCTGTTTGATGATGGGAGCGGGGGCCTGTATGGGGCCGGTGGTGCTGGCGGTGCTAACCGGCAGATGATCAACGGCCGGGACTATATGGTGGTACGGGAAAAGAATGGGCTCGGTTCGCGGCTCATACCGATGCGGGCACCATCGGCGGCCATCTTTCACTACACGTATGCCAACTGAGGTGTGGTTCAAATGCACGAAACGAATCATTTAATAGCCATCAATTATTTCACGGCACACGCACAGGGAAATTGATTATTTTCTTTGAAAAACCCTACATGAGTGAGTGTGTTTTGTGTGTTGCTGTGAGATGAGGAGTTTCATTTGCAATAGAAAATACAAAACCTACTTTCCGTTTAATAATGTTGTTATGCGCAAATATGCCGTATTCCATAGCTGACAGGTAAATTCCTCTTTAATTTCATTGATGAAACATTGAATTTTACAATTTACATGAAATAATAAACCATTTTACAATGCACTTTATGCACCAATATAGTGTGTGAGAATGCACCGGGCAAAACAGCTGACAAACGAAGGTATTTATGTATCACTAATTAAGCACCGTGTGTGTGAGGAGAGAGTTTGTGTGTGAATTATATGAAAAAAACCAAACCAAATGGTGCAAATTCTATAAACATTATAAAGCTTGAAATTGTTAGCCTTTGTATGATGGATCTCAGATCCGAGCATTCGCAAAAAGTAGTTTGCAACAAAACGGTAAAGAGTGTGTTACATCTATATCCCCATTAAATGTTCATATAACGGATTATTGGTTCAATTTTACGTGCAATGTATCAAAAAGTGATACCAAAAATGAAGAAAAAAAAGCGGTTTTGCAGGAGAATACGTTGAGGATAGCTGAGTTTCACGTGACTGGTGAACTAGAAGTCTAGAAGATTAGCGACAGCTTTAGAAGCTTTTTTTGAATACAAAACTATGCATCTGAGGGAAGTTACATTAAATTGACGACTTAACATTGAGTGAGTTTGTGGAGATGTTTACATTGGACGAGGAATGCGTCAGCATATGGAATGTGGCATATTGTTGCAGCAAATATAACACACAGTTTCAAATTTGAGCTAAACAAATGTTGCAAAAAATGGATTTTAATATTAAACTGTCAAGCTTCTTTTCCACCCTCCTTATAGCAACCACAAGCACAACATCATAAAGCCATTTAAAAAAAAACAGTATTATAGACCACTAAACAACAAAGAAACTGGGAAAATAAAGAGCAATATTGACTGCTTCTTTCTGTTGCCCTCCTCTCCCCCCACCTCCCTTTTTCTGTTTGTAAATGCAACCATCTGTCTAAAAAGAGAGTGTTTGTTTTATTTTATAAAAGAAAATCCTTACATCGCTAGTAAAATTATCCTCCATCGAGCTCGTTGTTCATCATTGCCCCCTCCTTCGATGCGTTCCGTTGGGTGGGGATTTGTACCATTTTAAAGTCGTTTTTTTTTAAGTTCACCGAGCATATTCTTCACCATCGACGACGACGGCAACCAGAGAGAGAGAGAGAGAATCCTGAATGCTGCACACACGCAATGCATATTATACAGCAGCAGCGCACCCACTACAATCGAAATATCACAGATCACGGGACTGTTGGTTGTGCGTGTGTCCATGATGATACGATTACAGCCCGAACAGCGATCTCAAATCGTCGATCGTGAGCTTGCTGCCCTTGTTGACCGTGCCGGTCAGAACGCCGTCCGCGATGCCTAGTTTGTGCTCCTGCAGTGCATGAATCTTCTGCTCCACCGTTTCAGCACACATGAATCTAATAATGCGGGATAGTGAAAACAGCGAAATTAGTATGATGATTTTGTTTTGTTTTTCTGTGGGCCAAAAACGGCATTACTTACTTCCAAATGTAGACTGGCTTGGTCTGACCGACGCGATACACCCGATCTTGGGCTTGCGCCTCGAGCTGTGGGTTCCAGTGCGGATCGAGCAGCAGCAAATGGTTCGCACCGACGAGATTCAGTCCAACGCCACCGGCCGTCAGTGAAAGAAGCATAATCTGTGAGATGAAACAGATGAAAGCATACATTTGATTAATTGCTTTAACTAGCTAGTTTACTTTAAAATCGAGTGGCGGTCCCGTGGTGCAGTCGTCAACTCGAGCAACTCAACAACATGCACGTCCATAGGTTCAAGCCTAAAAATGGATCGTGTCTCCCCTTAGCATGGATTGACTGACTACTATCCAGCTGCGTGGTAACGAATTAAATCTCGAAAGCTTTGTATAAGCCGGCATATATCCTCGTAGGGACGTTACGGCAAATAGAGAGGAAGACTTTTTAACTCATTCCTAATTTCGAAAACAAAACCCACACGGAGCTATAAAACACACACTTTATTTGCTGGCAAACACAAAATATCTCTCTAAACGTAAATAATTATTTCTTCTTTTTCGGAACATTTTCCATCTCCATCATCGCTTCGTGGTCCTTTTCCATCTGTTTCGAGCGGCGCCTTCCCAGCGGCGTCTTGCACCACCAGTACAGAAATGCTTCCTCTTCCTCCTTGTACACCGGCTCGAGAGCGCTGCCGAAGAGAAACCGAACATAAGAGAGAGAGTGATTCTGTATCGAAATTGGTCACTGATTATGCTCATACCTCAACGCATTGATAAGCTCCAGATGGGTCAGCGGATGAACCCGCAGCTGCAGCATCCGTTTGCACGTGATCACCTCCCGGATGCAACGCACCACCGAGCCGATCGTATACCCGTCCGATATTTTAGCCATCGCGCCCGTATCGAACTGCCGATGCACTCCGCTGTAGTGGCTGAGCAGCTCCTTCCAGGCGAACGATAGCGCCCCATAATCGGGCCGCGGTATGTAGATAAACCGCTGGTACGTTTGCACCATCAGCTTCATGTCGCCCTCCCAGGGACAGTCCGAAGTCCCGATCAGCATGATGCGATCCTCGGGCTGTATGTTCTTCACCAGCTTCGGCAGGTCCTTCTTCAGCCGCTTCGGATCGGTGCGGTCCGTTTTGGGGATCTTCTTCATGAACGGTTTCTCCGCATCGCCAAAGTAGATGACGGACGGTTGCAGCAACCGGGACACCTTCGAGATCAGATGCATCAGCATAATGAGCCCCGACTTGCCCGGATACTTGCCCACAATGTTGGGCGGGCTGATGTCGAACAGCACCGAGCCGGTTTCGGTGCAGATGGCGTGCACGAGCGACGTTTTACCCGAACCCTTCGGTCCAGCAATCAGCAGCGACTTAATGCACGGCCCAAAGTTGCGTATCGTTTCCGACCCGAGCGGCAAAATGCAGTACTGCTTGATCAGCTGCCGCACGTCGCCGGGCGATGGATTGAGGGCACTCCGTGCCGCATAGCTTAAATCTCCCACGTACGATTTGATCGGCGTTTCCGGGTACTTCTTAATGATCCCGTTCGTGACGAGCTCCTCGAACAGCGACTCCGTCGTCCGGTCGGGCGTCAGATCTTTGTCCTTCTTTTTCTTCCCCTTCTTGCCGCTGCGGCGTGCCTTTTTGCTGCTCTTCTTCAGCTTCTTGCCGCCCCGGTCGCGCTCCAGCGCTATCTGCAGCAGCTCCAGCTCCTGGCGCATGATTTCGTCCACGATGCGGCGCAGTTCCGCCTCCACGTCGGCGTACTTCTCCTCGTAAATCATGTCGTCGTAGTACGTCTGCCGCAGGTTCTGCGACTCATCCTTGCCCTTCCACACCTCCGTGTACTCCTCGATACCGCTCTTGATCTCGGGCAGGAAGGACGATTGCATCGGCTTGAACGCCTTGTCCAGCCCCTCCTCGAGCGACAGTTCGCCTGGCTTTTTCTGCGCCAGCTTCTCCTTCCCGCTGCCCTTCAGCTTCGATTCGCGCGAGGACAGCACGGACGAGCGGCTCATCTCGCTCTCCGTGCCCTGGCGGCTCAGCAGATGGCGCGAGCCGCCCGCCTCCTCCGACGGGAAGTCGGGCAGCCGACCGGTTCGCTTCTGGTACTCCTTGAACCACGTCCGTATCTCATCCGCAATGTCCTCCGTCATGGCGGCGCCCTGCTTCACGCTTATTTCCTCCTTCACGCGCACCAGCGACCGTTCGTAATCGTCCTGGAACGTTTTCTGCTGCTTGTAGCGGAACTGTTTCAAATCTTCCAGCTCATCGATGGCGGTGCGGGCGGAGGTAACCGGTGCCGGCACCATGCCGATCAGTATCATCTCTTCCATCTTTTTGCGGCGCGTTTGGCGCCGCGTTGCGTACCCGCGCCACGTTTTCTGGATCTTCATGGCCGCGTTCAGCCCGGTCGTCGACTTGTCCCGGCTGCTGTCCGGCTTGCCCTTTTCCTTCAGCAGCTTCAGCTCCTTCATGAACTGCGCGCGTAACCGTCCCTGGCGGGCCCGCTCGTGCGTCTGTATGATGCGTATCGCTTCCAGCTCGCTCAGCTCCTCCTCCACCACCTCCTCGTCCAGGGCGCCGATTTTCTTCAGTATGTCGTCCATAAACTTTTTTCGCTCGTTCAGCTGCTCCTCGCGCTCGCGGCGAAAGTAGCGCGGCACGGCCACCTCCATGCTGAGCGGCGTTAGGCCGAGCTTTTCCACTATTGCATCGTTGTAGCTGAACTCGGTCATGTCTATGATGACTAGATCGTGCTTCAGCTCCAGCATACGACCGAGACAGTTATCGAGCAGCTTGCGGATCAGGATGCGCTTCTGCGGCTGCACGATCTGGTCGTAGATCTCTTCCAGCCGGTTCGAAATCACGAGATAGCGCAGGTACAGTTCAAACACCTGGCCCTGGATTTCGGTACGGTCGTGCTGTGCTTCGATCGCTTGATACTCGAAATCGTTCACCGCTAGCTTTTCCAAATCTTTCTGCGCACCGGTCCACAGCAGGTTAAAGGTACGGTTCGACATTTTTTGGCTTTTAAACACGGACAAGGACACTTCCGAACTGATCGTTTGATAATGAAATGAACGGAAAGACAAACAAATGTCCTTCGGGGGTATTGACAGTAAATAAATAAGTTGTCTGCTCCCCGGCAACAGACGCGCGGAAACGTTGCCATGGGAGACGCACACACCCACGAGGTTGTATACAACGAGCGCACAATCAACAGGTGATGTAGGCTCTCAGTGTAACGACCTAGGAGGCCTTCGGGACACTTATTGTACTCATTTTACGTTTATCCTACATTTACGTTATTTAATCGTCTATCCCATCAGTTAAAATTAATAAAGAAAAGTGCCACTTACCTTCGATTTCCCGGACGGCTTGTTAAACTCCAACACAATGTCGTTACGGAACTTAACCTGCACTTTGCCCGTCAGCGACACGAACGGCACGTTACGCTCCGACAGATGGGTCGCCAGAATGTCCAGCATGCTGGTCCACTGCGACACGATGATTGCCTTATCGTTGGTGTGGAAGATTTTCTCCTCCAGCAGCTGCATCGTCTTCTCGATCTTCGAGCTAGGTCGCTCGATCCGGAAGATGGGGTTCGATTTGAGCATCACCTTCGAGGCCGCCTTTGCCATCGCTTCCGGCCGGTCGAACTGGTCGGACAGGTTCAGCGACAGCTCCTGCTTGCTTCCGTCCGCCCCACCGTTCGCCGCCACCTTTGCCTCGTGGTCCGCAAGCACGTCGCTCAGCTTCAGCTTGTTGAGCGCACCGAGCAGATCGACCTCCGCCCCGAAGCTGCCCTCGTCCTGCTCGCCTCCCGTCATGTCCAGATTGCTCTGATCGTCGTCCGACAGCATCTCGTAGATCAGCCCCGGATGGCAGCAGACCTGCCGCAGGCGCAGCAGCAGCACCAAAATCTGATGCTGCTTCACCTCGTTCCCGTCCTTCGCCGCGTGCATGCTCTTCAGCTTCTGGTGCACCTTGTCGAACGCCTGGTTAGCGCCCCCATGGGCCCGCTGACTAAAGGTGGGCCGGGCTCCTCCGAACCCATAGTTTATGGCATGCTCCTTCTCCGCCCGCTGATGCAGAAACTGAGCGAACAGGTGCTTCGAGTACATCAGCACCTTCTGGTAGACGTTCATCTCGTCCTTCTCCAGCTGCACCTCGATTATCTCGATCGTTTTGGACGGCAGGCTGGTTAGGGCGCCCCGCTCCTGCAGCTGCTTCTTCGTGCGCCGCAGCATGATCGACTTCATGATCGTGTTCAGCCGCATCGCCCCGCCCGCCGTCTTGTTGTCGATCCAGCGCTTCCAGTGCACGAGATCGTTGAACGGCGTGCAGCGCAGGAACTTCATCAGCGCGTACACGTCCATCTCCTTGTTCTGGATCGGCGTGCCGGTCAGCAGCCACCGGTACCGGCCCTTCAGCCCGCAGCACGCCTCCGACATGGCGCTCTTGTGGTTGCGGATCACGTGCGCCTCGTCCAGTATGATGCGCTCCCAGTTCACGCCGTACACGCCGCTGGCACCGCGCGCCGTCCCCGCCCTGCCTTCTCGCGACACCAGATTGTACGTCGTGATGACCACGTCGTACTTGGCGAGATGGCGCGGCTTCGACTCGCGCTGCGTGCCGTGATGGACGCAGACGGACAAACTGTTGCGCTTGACGCGATTCGTTATCTCGCCCTCCCACTGGCGCATGAGCGACGCCGGGCACACGATCAGCGTTCCGCCCGCATAATAATCCTTCCGGCCCTTGCTCTTCCACCCCCCGTTCGGGTTGTGGTTTTCCTCGTCCCCCTCGTCGTCCTCGCTTTCGCTCGCCCGCTCCAGCTGCTCCCCGTCCGGATCGAGCTCGGCCGACTTCAGCACCAGCGAGATCATGCTCAGCGTCTTGCCGAGCCCCATGTCGTCCGCCAGGATGCCACCGCGCGGCTTTTGCGTCTCGCGCCACAGCATCCACGCGAGCGCGTGCCGCTGATGGTCCATCAGGTCGATCTTGAGCAGCTTGGGCGGATCGGCCAGCGTGTCCTCGGACGGGCACGTCTCGATCGACTTGTGCAGCGTCTCCAGACGGTCCATCGTGAGCAGCTTCTGGTTCTCGAACGTCGCAATGCCCTGCTTGCCGGTGTGCCGCGGCTGTATATCGTCCGTCGCCCGCTTGATCGTGTCCCACGAGATGTGATCGGCCGGCCGGGGCTTCGTATCGCCACCGCTGATGTTTTCGTCAAAGTTTCGCTGTATCGTTTTCTTGATGCCCTTGCTCGGCGTCGCACGCGTCATCTCGATGTCCTTCGAGAGCTCGAATATTTGCGACTTTACCTCGGCCAGCCGGCGCACCAGCCCGGCCCCCTTGTCCGGCAGCTTGGCACTGTTGCGCATCACGTTGTCGATCATCACGACCTGGCTTTTAAGCTCCGCCATGCGCCGCACCTTGGCGTCGTACTCGCTTTGGGAGACGCGCTGTCGCTGCTGCGGCGGGTCCTGATTGCGCACGAACGACGTTATGGTCGGTTGGACAAGCGCTTGTGGACGAGTCTTAACGTCGATCGATGGCCTCGTTTCCTCCACGAACGTCACTTCCCCCTCATCGTCGCTGCTGCTGAGGCAGAGGATTTCTTCCGATTTTTCGATCAATCGTACGCTGCTCGAATCATCCTTTGCAGGGGAGTGCGCGTCCACCTTTTCAGAGCTGTCTGCGCCCTCCTTTACAGGGGATTGCGCGTTCTCAGCTGAAGCAAAAACCGTTTCAACATTGGCCATTGGACCGAGAGGATCCACCTCGCCAATGTGTGTCGAAGACAGCTTCTCGCCGATCGACGCACGCATGCTGATCGAATGGCGCCCCCCGATAAAGGACAATTCGCCCCGGGACTGTTCCCGTTCGTCGACCTGTTCGCTCGATCGCTCCATCTCGTCCGACTTCAGCGACGACGACAGCTTTGTGTTGACCGACTCCTGCTCTTCCTGCTCCAGCGGTGACGTGGTGGACAAATTCCGACGCTTGGGATACGGGCGAGGCGTACCGTCCGCATTGAACGACATGTTATTTCGACTGCGTTTGCGATCTTCTTCCTCTTCGTCGTCGGAAATGATCAAATTTTTGCGCTGCTTACGAGGGACAGCTATGATTTCTTCCTCATCATCACTACCACCGTCACTGCTTGCTGCGGTTGGTGTGTCCTCGTCCTCGGTTGTCTCAGCGGGCGCTATACCATGGATGCTCATACGCGTCGCTGGAGAATATGCTCGCCGTTCCACCTCTTCCTCGCCATCTTCTTCATCGCTGGTGAGGACGAGCTTTCCAGCAGCAGCAGACACATCGTTACTTTCATCCTGACCCTCCTCCTTCGCCTCATCCTCATCGCTGCTCTCACTTTCCGCGTGTATCGGATGCAGGGACATTCGCACACTTTGACGTTTCTTCATCTGCCGTACTACGCTTTCCTCCTCCTCCTCCTCCTCGCTGGAGGAGTTGCGACTGCTGGCAGCGGAAGAGTTCATCGCTTCCGAATCGGAGTCGGCTGTGGACGAGGAAAACACCGATTAGTTGATCTAACCTATAAAATTTCACCAGTGGCGTGACCGCAAACCAAAAGCACCTGCCACACTTACTTTCTTCGATCACGATCGATTCTGCCTCCCGATGCGTACTGAACGATTGGTGATCTGGTGGAATGCGGAAGAAATCAATCAATTAAGGATCACACACACACAGAGCATTGTCTGCACCGCTCTTACCTTGAAACGAATCCTCTTCGGCCGAATCCTCCACAAAGATGTTCTGAGCTGACATCTTGGTGCTATTTTGCTCGGCACAAGTCCTTTACCCCAATACAACCAAATCACCACACCTGAGTTCGAAAATGGCTGCAATTGCTGTATTGCTTGTTTTGACGCCCTTTTTCACGCAAGCACTTCAAGGGTGTTTGCACAATTTGTACGACACTGAACAAAGTAAAACAGGATTCGACGTGTTTCTTCTGGCGTACAACAACAATACACGAAGCTGCAGCATGAAGTGGGTACGCTATTGTTAGCAGAATGCAGAAAACATCCGTTGCTGAGGATGAAAAATTCGAATTCACAATTGACAGGAGCACGGTCGCACAGTACGGCGTTCGTCGCGAGCTGTTCGGCGCATTTGACGTCTGTCAAGCGTTTCTGGAAGCGTTGCTAGTTCGATGGGTAAGTTTGAATTTTATGCGCGAGGAAAACGTTGTAATTTATATTTTATTTTGTTTAAATTGGAGTTTTTGGCGAAAACTTGTCATAAGAATAGGTAAAAACAAAACCGGAGTACAAGAGACAGTGTTTTGTGACGACACGTTTTTAGTTTCACGTGACATCTGATAAATTAGAGCTACTACTAGAAATGAATCGTTCTCTTGAGTGTTTTAACGCTCTCGAGGGTTGTTTTAGTAAAGCGCAATTCACCCCCCCAGAGTTTATCATTTCCCATTTTACAGTTAAAAGTCTTGAAAATCTAAGTCACCCTTTCAATTACAATCTCAACGATATTGCATAGAACGATTGTGCTTGATTCTTCTTTCCTTTTTCTTTTTCTTCTCCCTCTTTCACCCCTTCTACTCCCATTTGTTTGTAAACAATAGTCAGCTGTTTGCTGTTGATGTCCCCCGGACCGAACGTCAAACTGTAGCGTCCTGTGCGCGTCGTGACGTCATCGCGCAAGTATCGATTTTTCCAACGCACACAAAGAAGGCGCAGCGACACAGTGCGTAGCTGTCAAAAGTTTTCCATCGTCAAATTTTCCACCCAGAAGTGTGTTTGCTGGAGGACGATTGGTTTGGTTCCAAGTGTTTTCAATCGCGCGTTAGAAAGCAACCACCGGGTTCCGTCCCGCAACCAGGTGGTTGAAAATGTCCTCCAACGTGTTTCATCGCCGGTGTGGCAAGCGGATCACACTCACGAACGGGAACCGCACGGCAATGCGAAATGTGAGCGAGTTTAACCACGGGCTGGTGCTGAGTGGCGAACCCTTGCAGGACGATGTGCTGTTCGAAGTTCGGATCGACGAGAAGGTAAACCTGGGGGTCAATTGGGTCACTCCAATGTTGAGGCCAATTCTAATAAAAACAAACACTCCCCCTCCTCGACAGATCCAAGCGTGGAGTGGTAGCATTGAGATTGGCATCACCACGGTCAACCCGGAATCGACCGAGCTGCCGCCGTGTGCGATGAAGCTGCGCAACACCACCTGGGTAATGTCGGGCATTTCCGTGCTGAAGGACGGGCTGCTGCTGATGGAATCGTACGGGCTCGATCTGGAGAAGCTGGGCGAGGGCGATCGGGTCGGCGTCCAGCGGACGGCACGCGGTGAGCTCGTGTTCTACGTGAACGGCGATCCGCAGGGTGTGGCCGCCCGGGACATTCCGCGGCAGGTGTACGCGCTGGTGAACTTGTACGGTAAGTGTGTGCAGGTTACGATCACATCCGGCCAGCCGGCCGATCTGCCCGGCGAGTACGGTCCCTGCACCTCGTCGGAAGACATCAGTGCGTCGCCCCAAATCTCGCAAAACATTGACCTGCCGATGTCGGTGGAGATGTCCGTTACGGGTGCAACGACAGCAACAACATCCACGGCCACCTCCACCATCGTGGCTGGGGCTTCCTCCAGCTCCACCATCACGGAGGGTGGTAGTGGTGGTGGTACTAGCGGCGTTGGCCCATCCGCGTCCGATCCGAGCGATAAGCTGCGGTTCCACACGCGCTGTGGCTCGCTGGTGAAGCTGAGTGCCAACTGCCGGACGGCGGAGCGGCGCCGCCCGCTGGACGAGTTCAACAATGGCGTCGTCATGACGCACCGGCCGCTGTGGGACAACGAGCTGTTCGAGATACGCATCGACCGGCTGGTGGACAAGTGGTCCGGCTCGATTGAGGTGGGCGTGACGACCCACTGCCCGTCGGCGCTGCAGTTTCCCGCCACGATGACCAATCTGCGCAGCGGCACGATCATGATGTCGGGCTGCGGCATACTCACCAACGGCAAGGGCACGCGCCGCGAGTACGGCGAGTTCAATCTGGACGAGCTGCGCGAAGGCGACCGCGTGGGCATGATGCGCAAAGCGAACGGCAACCTGCACTACTACATCAACGGGCGCGACCAGGGCGTGGCGGCGACGCGCGTCGCCCAAACGCTCTGGGGCGTGATCGACCTGTACGGCATGACGATCAAGGTGACGATCGTGGATCGGGACGAGCGCGAGCAGCGCAATTTGGTGACGCGCCGGAACCACCTGCTCAGCATGCCGGCCACAGTACAGGAGCTGCCGCTCGGTGTGGCCGGTATGGCGACACACGGAGGGATCGCCACGGTAGCAGGCACACCATCCGAGGCGGAGTACGTCGGTGCCGGTTCGACCGCCCTACTGCTCGATCGGCTCACGTTCCATCCGACGTGTGGGTCGCACGCAAGCGTAACGCACAGTGGCCGCACCGCCCTGCGCCCGAACGCGTCGGACGATTTCAACAACGGTGTGGTGCTGACGCGCCGCCCGCTACGCCCCAACGAGCTGTTCCAGGTGCGGCTCGAGCGCGTCGTCACCAAGTGGGCCGGCTCGATCGAGATGGGCGTGACGACGCACAGCCCGACCGAGCTGGACTTTCCCTTCACGATGACGAACGTTCGGACCGGCACGTGGATGATGACCGGCAATGGGGTGATGCACAACGGCATGACCGTGATCGAGCAGTACGGGCAGAATCTGGACCGGTTGCAGGTGGGCGATCGGGTCGGCGTGGTGCGCAAGGACGACGGGACGCTGCACTTCTGGGTGAACGGGATCGACCAAGGGCCGGCCGCGACGGGCGTCCCCGAGAAGGTGTACGGTGTGATCGATCTGTACGGGCAGGCGGCCCAGGCCAGCATCGTCGACACGTCGGAGTGCGGTACGCCCGACACGGGCAACTCGACCATCTCCAACACGACGCTCTTCCCGTCGGCCGAACCGCGCATGCGCTTCAACACGTGCGTGCACGGCCGCAACGCGCACATCATCAACGGGGGGCTGACCGCGTGCCGGCCGAAAGCGCTGGCCGAGTTTAACGACGCGATCGTGTTCAGCAGCCGGCCGCTCCGCCAGCGGGAACTGTTCGAGATCGCGCTCGACACGGTGGTCGACCGGTGGAACGGCAGCATCGAGATCGGCGTCACGGCCATGCGCCCCGACGAGCTGTCCCTGCCGAGCACGGCGACCGATCTCGAGCACGACACGATCATGGTTTCCGGCACGACGCTCCTGCTGAACGGGTGCACCGTCCGGAGCGACCTGCCGTTCGATCTCGACGCCCTCGGCCAGGGCTCGCGCGTCGGCGTCATGCGCAACGGGGACGCAATCCACTTCCTCGTGAACGGCATCGATCTGGGGGCGTTCTACGACTCGAAAGCACCGAACCTGTACGCGGTGGTCGATCTGTACGGGCAGTGCGCACAGGTAAGCATAACGGCGCCAACGCACGCGCAGGGAGCGGGCGCTTGCGCGGGCGTGGCCGGCAGTGTCGTCGGCCCGAACGGTGGCGATCTGCGGGCACCGTACGCGATCAGCGAAAACTCCCAGAGCCTGCAGGCGACGTCCGTCATACAGCCGATGGCGCTGGTCGAGTCGAAGCACCGGTGGTCGTGCATTTCCGCCAGCAACACGGTCACGCTCGGGCACAACTGGACGCTGGCGACGCGCGGCACCAATGCGGCCCTGTCGCACTGTCTCGTCTTCTCCGACCGGCCGCTCGTGCCGGGCGAAACGTTCGAGATCAAAATCGTCGACGTGAATCCACTGTACGCGGGCTGTCTGCGGGTCGGCGCGACCGACCTGAACCTGTGCGACGAGCACGTGCGCAAAAACATTCCCATCAGCATGCGGCGCATCCCGGCGAACGTGTGGTACGCGAGCGGGAACGAGGTGCGGCACAACTCTACCCTGCTGCAGCGGGCGCTCGCGTCGCTCGAGTGGCTGCGGGTGGGCGATCGCATCGGCATCGAGCTGACCGCGGCCCGCACGCTGCGCATTCTGCTCAACTCGGAGGACATGAACATAACCTTCACCAGTCTGCCTGACTCGGTCGATGTGTTTGCGGTGGTGGAGCTGATCGGGAGCACGATGGCGGTGCAGGTCATCTCCTCGCAGGGGCCGTCATCTCCGCTGCGCCCGTGCAGCCTGCGCCTGCAGGACTCACTGGAACTGGGACTGGATCCGCTCAACAAGCAGGACTCCATGCTGGAATCGATCGATTCCGACAGTCTTGCGATGGAGTTTTCCGAGCTGTATCTGGGCAAGAACGTAACCCTGCTTGAGGATCGCAAATCGGCCGCCCGGCATCAGTCCTACAACCAGGCTGTGGTGTGCCTGTCCCGCCCGCTCTGCAAAGGACACAGCGTCAGTGTGCGCGTGAACGCCATCAACCCACAGTGGAAGGGTACGATCGCGATCGGTGCGCTCGGTGCGGCACCGGGCGCTTCCCCCGCCCAGTTCCCGTTCCCCACATCGGCCATCCTGTTCCGCCGGCCGTGCTGGATCGTTACGCACGATTATGTGAACATCAACGGCACCAAGACACAGTCCCGGTACGGTGAGCTGCTCGATGCGATACAGCCCGGCACGATCATTACGCTTACGCTGACGCATGCGGGCAGTTTGGTCATTACCTGCGGGCAGACACAGCTGGAGGAGCTGGCCACCGGGCTGCCCCATCACGTGTATCCCGTGTTCGATCTTTACGGCAAGTGCGAGCGGGTTACGATCTACAGCGGGGATCCGAAGAATGGTAGCCCGATCGCGGAGGAGTTAGCGATGCTACCGAACGAACCGCAACGATCGGGTGGTCCGGTAGCGATGGCAGTTGGCCCGTGTGATGCTGTTGGAGCTGGACCGGGTACTGTTGTTCCCCCGGGGGGTTAGAAAACGGTGAGAACGTCCCTCAGTGCGAGAAGGCCGATCTGGAGGTGCACGAGAAGGAAACGGATCAGACGGCTGCCGCCTCCCAGCAGCAGGTAGCGGCCGGTTCTAGCTCTTCAAACGCAATGTAAGTGTTTGACAAATTGTCAAGTGTCACACAGAAGTTACAATTTCTTTTTCTTTTTAGGAGCCGCTCCGTGATGGACTGCGTGTCGGAGAATTTGCTGATGAATATTTCGATTAAAATCCGCACCGCCAACGAGGCGCGCAACCAGGAGCTGTCCAATTCCTGGTGAGTGGAGGCAGGATCGCTAGTGGTGGGAGCTCGGAATCGGAATTCCTATCCGATTCCGATTACCGTGTTCGGAATCAATGCTGGGAATTGCGGCTCCCCGAGACGACTTCGATTTGCTCCGGAATCGGAATCAGAATTGACTCCGGTATTGGAATTGGCTCCGGAATCAGAATCAGCCCTGGAATTGAAATCAGAAGCTTCGTAGGGCCTGAACGCCTATTCTCAAGGAGAAGTTGAAACCGAGCCGACTCTGATTTCAAAGCCCATTCTGATTACAATGCCAATTCCGGAACCTATTCCAATTCCGGAACTTATTCTAATTTCGGAGCCAATTCCGATTCCCGGTGTGATTTCCGGAGTCGATTCCGATTCTGGAGTCGAATCCGGAACCTATTCCGGTTCCGGAACATATTCTAATTCCGAAGCCAATTTCGGAACCGATTCTGATTCCGAAGCTGATTCCGGGTTTGATTCCAGAAATTGAATCCGGACCTACTATCCGGGTTCGATTCCAGACAACTCCGGGGCTATCGATTCCGGGGAAAACTTTATTTTTTCCCTTTATACCATTGAGAAGAAAAAATATTAATTAAAATGCACCCCACAGTTGCTTACGTGACTCGCTGCAGCTTCAGCACTCGACCAATCTGAACATCCAGCGCAGCCAGAGCACGCACCGGTTCAACGCGAACGCCATGCAGGGCAGCTACGACAGCAACCGGGGTGGTGGTGGTGGTGGTGGAGCCGGTGGCGATCAATCCATGAGCTCGGGCAACTACGACCAAGGATTTGAGGACTATCAGCATCGGCCCGGTGCTGTTTCAGCTCCCTCCGGCAGCACGTCCAACGGGGGCGTGTGCAGTACGGCTGCTGGCCCGGAACCGAGCACGGTCGATCGGGCGGAAAACACCGACACAAACTATCTGGACGATGTGGTCGAATCGGGCGCAGAGTTTAACAATCCGCTCGGTAGTACGGCAGCACCAACGTCCGCGGGCGGCGACGCGGAGTGTGATACGAACTTGACGGACGTTAATCAAAACCTAACGGCGGACGAATCGCTGGACGATGAGGAGGACGAGGATGAGGATGAGGATCGCGATCGTAACACGCTCGCAGCGAACAGTAGCCGACGGGCGAAGCTAGGCCTGCAGTTGCAATCGGTTGGTGGGAGCACTGGACCGGCGAACAACGGCTCATCCAGTGGGTCCGTTTCGTCCTCGTCCTTTGTGGGAATGCAGCAACGATTAGCACCGGAGGGAGCGGAAAATGAGGAAAATAATGATGGACAGCAGCGGTATAGGTTAACTGCACCGGCGGCACCACCAGTGCCGGTCCATCCGGTGGTGGAGAACCGGGACTGCGACTATCTGAAGCTGGTGATGAGCTTCAAGCGCACACTAATGCTTCCCGATGCATTCTTCGTCGATGAACCGTGCGCCTGCTACTGCGCCGGGTGCTGTCAGCTACCGGTGAGTGGTAATTCCGGTGGGACACTCAGGAACTGGGTACGCTTCCGGCTGAACCAGCAGACAGTGCTCGGCGGTGGTGGTGTTAACACGGCGGACGAGTTCGTCTGGACGACGGCGTACTACAACACGCGCGTGGACAAGATACGGTCCGTGCTGGATCACGGTCAACCGTTGCCGATTGGTAAGCGCATCCTTTCAAGAAAACAAAAATAACGTATATAACTGTTTCCCTTTTCTTTCTTTCCCTTAGAAACCGGTCAACTGCTCCCGGAATCATCCACGCTGAACGATAACTTCATCCCCGGTACGCACATCCTGCTGCGCTCCGTACCAGATGCGGCCGAACCAGCGTCCAATGCCACGAGCACATCGTCGCACGTCGCCGGCTCCATCCGTGGGCGCACCTTCCCCCTGCGCTACATGGTGAATGGACAGTTTTTCCACATTAAAACCGCCTTCGAGGTGCGCGTTCGTGCGCAATCGCTTTCCGCCGTCGATCATTCCGGCACTGGGGACGGATTGAATGCATCCACCGGCGGTGCGGGAGCTACCGGGACCGGTGGCTGTTCGAGCGGCGTATCGACGGTGCCGACTGCCGGGGGGGTCGCTACCGGCACAGATTTCACATTCCGCTC
This sequence comes from Anopheles merus, assembly GCF_017562075.2. Classification (NCBI taxonomy): domain Eukaryota; kingdom Metazoa; phylum Arthropoda; class Insecta; order Diptera; family Culicidae; genus Anopheles; species Anopheles merus. Next base: position 33,988,392 of record NC_054085.1, on the reverse strand, counting down.
CTGGACCACCAAGGAGGCCGATGCTTGCGTACTGACGGCTTTGTTGATCCATTTGGTGGCGAATTAATCGCTTCTCATTACATTCAAAGGTAGAGTTCAATGTAAAAGGCAGCTTCATAACAAAAAGGTAGATTTCATCGCGGGCAACTCTCACGACATCTCTCTCTCGCTAGAATTTACTCACTTTCGCCTTATTTAAATCGCTTTTCACTGGTTCCGAAAACGAAGCTACTCTTTGTGATTTTTAGTTAGCTATATTTATTTGATTTACTTTATTCTCGTTTAGCGTTACAGTAATAAATAGTTAACATAAAGGCGCACGTTCGAAAAGGAAAAGCACACACTGTTCCGTTTTGTCAAATCCCGCCCTTGTACGACAGGAAAATATATATATATAATCAAATTCATATTGGAATCGTATCAGATTTGAGAAAAACGATAGGAAAGGAAATGATTGAAAAGAAAGCAGGCAAAACACGAGTAACAAAAAAAAGAACAAAAGAAACAAAACAGTAAGTAAGTTCTTTATCAATTAGATTACAGTCTACGTTATGTATGTATGTATCGCAGCATTAAAACAAATGGTCTGCCATGTGTCCCGCCTCGTTTCAGCTCGCAAACTGACCCACTGGCCCCGACCGAAAACCCCTTGCCTTCCGCTCTCCTCTACATCGCATCGAAATGGAACCGGTGCGCCTCGAGCGAGCGCTGTATCCGATCTTCGCGCTTTTCCTTCGCGTACAGGATGAGTATCAGCAGCAGTATCACGAGACAGATCACGCCGAGCGCGATCACGCTCATCACGATCAGCTTGCTCGGCGTCACGAACAGCTGCGCCTTCCAGCGCTCCGGCTCGTCGATCGGGTTCGGCACCACGATCATCTGCGAGTTCGGTATGAGCTGCGTCCAGGTGCGCGAATGGTTCCACAGCCCCACCGTCAGCGAGTCGACAAAGTTGGGCGTCCGGCCCAGCCCGAACGTTGTGAACGGCAGATGCAGCGACAGGTAGGCGGACTGGGGCAGCTGGGCCGACGCACCGTGCTGCGGTTCCCCGTCCTGCGTCGTCGTGTTGTACTCGATCCGTGGCCCGGGCAGGTTCGTCCCGAACGTGCGCTTCTTGCGCCCGAGTGGCGTTAAAATCTTCGGTCCACTGCTATTGCTCAGCCCGGTCAGCACGATCACCTTCACGAAGTTGGCATCGTAATCGAGCGAGTTGCGGAACGCGACCGGTCGCGTCCCATTGCCGTGCCGCTCGACAAAGATCGCGTCCAGTATGCCGTCGTTGTAGAAGTCGAAAAACGAACCCATCATCGTACCGTTCGAGAACGGGGCCAGCGCCTTCCAGCGCACCACGAACGTGCGCGTCATGTGGTTGCAGGCGCTCTTCTCGCACGGCACGTTCTCCAGCAGGAAGGTTTGCATCTGGTCGCCCGATTTCGTCAGCGTGGCTAGCAGGTCCGGATAGCCGTCCAGGTTGAAGTCGCCGCCGCGCAGCGTTATGCTCTGCGTCGCCCAGCTCGACCGGTCCGGCACGACAAAGTGCCACGCGTCGTTGTGGTCGTCCTTGAAGTCGATCTGCAGATCGTGCAGATGGTTGCCGTGGTGCACGAAGATGCTCGAGTTGACGCACTTCGCGTCGAAGCACATCGGGAACACGGGCAGCAGGCTGCCGTCCAGCTCCACGTCCAGGAAGATGGCCCGCCCCACGTGCTTGTTGTAGTTGCCCTCGGGGAAGTTGATCTTGTGGCTGAAGCGGAACTTTTCGTGGCTGTTCACGCCCAGCCACACCTCGAACCCGGCCGTCGTCGTAAGAAACAGGTCGGCGGTAAAGTCTTTGTTCAGGTCGAGCACCGCGTGCGAATGCGGGACGGACAGTTCCGCCCCGTGCGTACCATCCATCGGCACCGTAAACTGTCCCCGCTGGCCATGATCGTCCGGCTTTTTGAAGATCCAAAACGTTCGCTTCCGCTCCGTATCCATGCCGAACAGATCGATGATAAAGTCGTTATCGTAGTCGAGTGCCAGCGGCTGGCCGACCATTTCGATCAGCGGCTTCGCGTCCTCCGCCGTACAGTTCATCACTTCCGCCGCACCCCAGTTGATGTACACGTACGTCCGGGCATCGTCGCCCCCGTCCGGCTGCACCGTAAACATCACGTCCATGTACGCATCCCCGTCAAAGTCGCCCGGCACGACGCTGGTGATCTTGTGCCGCCGGAACTCACACTTCGGACCCTCCCGGAGCAGCGGCTTGTCGTCGCTGCCGAGCAGTATCTGCAGCGTGTGGAAGTTGTCCCGCAGCACGAACACGTCCGTCAGCTCGTCCGAGTTGAAGTCGCCGTACGCGGCCGGAATCGCATCGGTCAGCTTGTCGAACACGGTGCTGGTAATGTCGATGATGTCACCCGCCCGGACCGCACTGTGTCGCTGGTCGATCGATAGCGGGAGTAGGTACACGAGCAGCAGGTGCGCCGCCGATAGGAAGTGAAATTTCATCGCTGCTCGTTGGGTGTGTGGATGGTGGGTGGCGGGTAGGGGGTTATAGTTTTCTTCGGCTGCTAGAGAGCTCCGGGGCTTTCCACTACGCAGATGGGAAAACGCAATTCACCACGTCCGGCTACGGAGCCACATTGCACAATCGGTCTATCTCTTACACACACGCGTGAGCTTCTTGCAAATGATCGTTCGTTTTTTGCTGGGCACTAATTCGGCCCCGAGACAAGAGATTAAAGCAGTTGATTGTTTATTTATGATTCACTGTACGCAGCGTAGCCAGCAGATTCGTGTATGTGTGTTTGGCTGTGTTTTTTTTTCAACTCAACTCTGCGTTCTTTCTTTATCAGCTGTGAGGTGTATAGAGGTGCTTTGTTTGACAGCCAAGGTGTATAGAGAGATTGGTTCCCAAAAAGCAAACATTTGACAACCTGACAGATGCACTCGGGAAACGGGCAGTTGCGCTCGTTTGAAATTGAGGAATGGATAAATATCAATTTTACTTACTTTCTTTACCATTTTTGGGTTGAAATAGTTCGAAATTGTCAGTAGAAAATATTGAGAAGATTTTTCACTCAGTTTTTGTCTTAAGCTATAATTATATATGTTACTTAATAAAAAACTTTTTATTATGAAAAGGAATAGTTTCTGCAGATTGTGCGAATGTTTTAGGAGAAAATGCATTGGATACGGACCTTTATTAAAATATACTTAGCTCGTTTGAGAATAAAAAATCAGACACGCGTTATTTAAAATTAAAATCAACTGCTACGATTCGATTAAATGGGAGGGAAGTAGTGATGGGAAAAATCAAGTTTTGTCAGAATCGATTCCGGCTAGCTTCGAAGTTTTCTGGAATCGATTCCGGATAGTAAGTCTGCAATCAGTTTCCTGAATCGATCGTCGGATTTGGTTGCACCAGTCCATTCTAATTCCGTTACCAGGGCAAATTGCGATTCCCAAGTCAATCCGATGCCGGAGCCGATTCTGATCGTGGAATCGATTCCGGAACCGACTCCGGAATCGGCTCCTGAGTTAACTCCGCATTTGGATCCAGAATTGGATCCGGAATCATCTCCGCAATAGACTGCGGAATCGGAATTGATTCCAGCATCAAAATCGGTTCCGGAATCGATTCCGAACACGGAATCGGGATCGATAATTTGCGATTCCGAGCTCCCGCACTAGTGGAAAGCTGGCTAAGCTCTATAGACATTTCTGCCTAACTTTCGCCCAATATGTGAATTGTTTTCGTGTTTTATGCGACCAAGGAATGGTTTCTAATGTAAACAAAAAACTTTAATTGTTTATTTATGATATCAATCAAAACAACACGAGAATAAAATTGAAAAACAAGCTCTTTTCTGCTTACACCACACCAAAGCTGCATAGTGCGAGGGTTCCCCGTACCCGTCATTCGAGCTCGGGTGACACACTGCTCGAAAATACACCCCCAACCACCGCACGCGTACACGCGCATCTATTTACCCAACCACGCCATTTTGTGCGGTGGTGTGCGTGCCAGCCAGCCCCCACAATTGTGCTGGCTCTCCCTATCGCTCTTTCATTCATGCAGCCACGCACACTAGCAACCTGTTGCTTTCTTCCGCTCGCCAAAACAGCAGCGGCGCTTTCATGGTGCCATCTCTCTCTTTCTCTCTCACAAACACACAGCAGTTTCTGGCGAGAGGGAACCAGCGCCAACAGCAGCAGCAGCAGCAGCAGCAGCAGGCGAATAGTCTGACGCCGCGCTTTCGGGGTAGTAGTGCGTCGTCGTGTGCCTCATTTCGCGTGAACGCGTTTTTATTCCCATTTTTCCTTTGTTTTTTATTTTCATTTCGCCTTGATTTTTGCAATCTTTCGTTTCGTTCAACGAGCACGGCCACGCACGGGTTTTATGCACGCACGAAATGTACGCTTACTCGCCGTACGCAGAATTGTGATTTGCTCAGCGAAAAAAGAAAACCACCATCGACTGCTTGTGTGACAACGCGCCAGGGGTGTTCCACTCCAACATTCCGACCTGTTTTTTTGTGTGTGTGTGTGTGTATTGTGGATTTTTTTTATTAATATTTTTTGCTGGCCCTCCCCGCAGCAGGCAGGCTCTGTCACGCTTGGTGTGGTGTGTGCTGGGCAAATGATGATGGCGTGGTGCGGCGCTTTGTGATGAAATAATGGAAAAGTACAGCCAATTTGACGCATCGTGCCAGAAGCAGCAGTGTGTTTTCTTTGAAAGGTAACCAAAAGCAAAAAATAATATCCAACGCCTTGTGTGTGACTACGTGTGTTCATGTATATATATATTTCCGACATATTTGTTTCCCCATTTGCATTGTGTGGCATCTACTCTACTCCCTGTCCCGCAGTGTGTGCCGTGTGTGCGTGCGTGTATGTGTGTGTGTGTGTGCGATAGTCTCTTGCTGGGCCGTTAGCCGCCCCTTCTGCGGGACTTGCTTCTGTAGGGTTACTGTGCTCTCCGCTCGAAGAGAAAGGCACATAATTGTAGTAGTAGGCTGGCATGGAGAAGAATAAGAAGAAGAAACAACCGCCCCAAAGCAAGACACAGGGGCCTGCGTTTTTTTACGATCAGCAGCAGCAGCAGGCTCCGCAAGTGAAGAAAGAAGTGAAAAGCGGCGGATGAAGCAACTTCCACGCGAACGAATGAACGAACGGGGAAGGGGCGGGTGGGAGAAGTCAGGGGATGCGCCCATCTGTGCGGTGTGGGGTGAGATGGCGTTGTGCACCAGGAAAAATCTAACAAGGCCAACCACACCGTAAAAGCCATCGGTAACGTGTGTGTATATATGTATGTGTGTGTGTGTGTGTGTGTGTGTGTGTGTGTGTGTGTGTGTGTGTGTGTGTGTGTGTGTGTGTGTGTGTGTGTGTGTGAGTGAGTGATGAGGAGAAGAAGGGGGAGCGGTATGGTGCATTGTGCGACGCGAAGTTTTACTAAACGAAAGACACCGAAGAAGGAAGAAAGCAAAAGAACGGCCCGAAGAAGTGAAGGCAAAACAGCGTGAAAGGGAAAGAAAGAAAGAAGCGAAAGAAAGCCCAGTGTGCGCTTGTGTGCGCTTGTGTTAGAGCGAGACGGCGCACTCATCCAGCACGACTGCTGCTTCGCTGTGCGTTGTGTGAACACAGGGGCAAGTGGTTGCGGGTTGTGCTCCGCGGAGGAAGAGCTGAAGAAGTGTGCAAAAACACAAAACGGGAACATAAACACACAGACAAACACAGCCGTTCCATAGCCGTTCCCGGATCAAAGCAACAGTGTGTGGAGTGTACAGGAGACGGCCACCGCCTCCGGCTCATACCTTCTCCACCGCACCAATAAACATCAGGAGAAACAAATGCCCTTTTTAGTGTATGTGTGTGTGTGTGTGGCTCCGTGGGCCATGAAACGGGGGAGAAGGGCATCACAAAGAAGAAGAAGAAGCAAAAGAAAGAGGCAAAAGTCAACCCGTTTGTGTAGTGCAGAAAGCTGTTTTCCGAAAACGTAGAGAAGCGCGCCCTGTCTTTCTCACTGTCTCTCTCGCTCTCTCTTTTCCTCTCCCGTATGGTTGTGTGCTGTGTGTGTGTGTGTTGCGTTGTTCGCCATCATACATTTCCCATCCAAACACAACATCCCTTCCGCCATCTGCATTGAAGCAACAACGAAGCGAGGGAAGCGAGGAGATAAACAAAACCCATCAAGCGGATTCCCTTTCCTGTGTGTGCGTGTGTGCGAGTGAGAGAGTGCATGTGTGTGTGTACATGACCATACGCAAGCCACACTGCCTGCCGCCGCCGCCGCAGCCGTCGCTGCGTAGGTCTCTCTCCCTGTCTGGTTTTGGTCCGTTTCGCCGCGAAACTCTGACAGGCAGGGCAGTGAGGAGGGCAGGCTGTGGAACGGTTTTAATGGCGGCTACACGTTGACATAGGCACACGCGCGCGGCGAGACTGTATAGTATTGTAATATATATATTTGGGAAACAAAACAACCCTGTGGACCGGTTCCGGCGGATACCTTTGGCGGCCGCCCATTTACATATTGACGGGTTAATATTTCCATTTTGTTTTGTATTTTTGTTTTCTTTTTTTGTAGAGGAGGAAGCAACCGACAGACGACAGCGTTAGCGTCATCGCGCAACCGTCCATTCCGTCCAGCGGGGTAGCATTGAGTGGTATTAGTATTTACCACACGCGCGCGCACACACACACAGACAGCAGCATCTCCGATGCCAACGCACTCTTACGCCGGCCACCACGGTATGGCGACCTTAAACTACAGAACGCCCTCGGCGGCGCCAGCACCAGCGAACGGTGTTGGGTCGATCCACCAGCAGCACCAACACCATCAGCAGCATCATAATCATCACAGCAGCAGCAACAGCAACCACTACCACCACCTTCACCGGCCGCAGCAGCAGCATCATCATCATCATCCTGCTGCGTCCGGTGTGCCGAAAAGCAGCATGCTGTCGATGTACAGCGGACTGACCATGAACATTCCTCCCACCGGTGCCGGGGCGGCGGCAGGTGGTTATCTGCACCAACAGCAGCAGCATCATCATCAACCGCAGCCACCGTCGTATGCGCCTCCATCTGCCTCAACAACAACAACTACAACAACAATGGGGCAACAACCGACGGTCGTCCCGCCAGCGCCAGCAATGGTTGAGGAGGAGGAGGATGATTTTTTGAGCGAAATTACGATCCAGTTTGATGATGAGGTGCAAACACTGTACGTAGGTCCGGTGGAAATTATTGACGGTAAAGGCGGCGGCGGCGGCGGCGGCGGCGGCGGCGGAGCGACTGAACCGACGAAGAAAGCATCGCCACCGCCACCACAGCCGCCCGCAGCAACACCGACGAGCGGCCGTTCGCGGGAACGCTTGCAGGAGGAGCGAGCGATCGTCACACTCGAACCCGTTGGCGGTAGAACGAAAAGCCAACCATTGCCGATGTACCTGCAGCAGCAACAACAGCAGCATCAGCTGCAACAACAGCTGCAGCATCAATTGCAGCAGCAGCAGCAACACAAGCAGAATCAACTGTTGCAGAAGCAGAAGCTGAAGCAGAACAAGCTAAAGCAGCAGAAGCAGCAGCTGCGCCAACAGGAGCTACAGTTGCAGCAGCAGAAACAGAAAGAGCTACAGCTGCAGCAGCAGAAGCAGCAGGAGCTACAGCGCCAACAGCAACAGAAACAGCAGGAGCTGCAGCGCCAGCAGGAGCTACAGCGCCAGCAGGAGCTACAGCGCCAGCAGGAGCTACAGCGCCAGCAGAAACAGCACGAGCAGCAGCAACGCCAGAAACAGCAGGAACTGCAACGGCAGCACCAGAAGCAGGAGTTGAAACGACAGCAGCAGCAGCAGCAGCAACAACAGCAGGACGAGCTGCGGCAGCAACGGTACAATCAGCAGATGATGCTGAAGAAGCAGGCGCTGCAGCAGCAGATCAATCTCCTTAGCGACCAGAACCTGCTACCGAACGGCTTGAAGGCGTTTCACGACATACAGCTGCAGCTGAACGCGCAGCGTCTTCAGCAACAGCAGCAGCAAAAGCAGTCCCAGCCACAGTCGAAGCCACTGCCGCCACCACCACCACCACCACCACCACCATCAACACATCAACCACCCGCGTACGTGAACAATCAGCAGCTCATCCAGGAGCTGCATCAGCAGCAGCAGCTGGCACTGCAATTCCAGCAGCTGCGCCACCTCCAGCACAGTATGTTCCCGTCCACGCTGCCGGAATCTCACGCACCGCTGCCAGCGTCCGGGGCGGCGCAACCGGTGCTACCATGGCCCAAGGTGTGCGTGAAACAGGCGCCGATGCTTAACTTTGTACGACACAACGGCTCGCCCAGTGGTGGCAGCAGCAGCAGCAGCAGCAGTACTAGCAGTGGCTACTCGTCCAGTAGTAGGGATGCCGGTGTGGTGGGAAGCACGAAACGACCACCGGCAGCAACACCGTTGCCGGTGGAGCGAAAAGCGCCGCAGAAGCAGCTGGAGGCAGCAGCATCGCACCCGGTGCCGACGCCGCGTCCCGTCCAGATGACCGAAACGGGACCTCTGGGTGATGTGGCGCCGGCCACGGTACTGCAATCGCTACCGACACCGGTACAAACGGCCACCGTGCGGGCGGCGGTCGAAGCTCCAAAGGCGCAACCGCCACGACTGCCACCGCCACCGTTAGAGCAGCAGCAACAAACGGTCGAACAGCAACAACCGACCGAGCTACTACTAACACGACTCAAGCAAGAGCCTTTGTCCGAGGAAGTGGATGAGCAGGTGCAGGAGACGGAGACAGGGGAGAATGTTCCGGTGCCGGAAGAGCCGATCGTGACAACACCGTTCGTATCGCCACCGGTAGCATCATCCCCGCGGGCACCAACACCAACACCGCCAGCCACATCGTCGCCTCCCCTCATCGACACCAAACCAACCATCATCATCATGCCCGAAGTGAACGTGTTTGAACCTGCTACGGCACCGGCGGCGGCGGCGGCAGTTCCCATCGCTGCGCTGGAAACAAGCGTGCTGTCTGCTGTTGCCGCTGCTGCGTCAATGGCGGCGACCGCCACGGACGAGGGTGTGACGGCGGTGAATGACGCAGTTGCTGTTTCACCGGTTGAAGCTGCTGAAGCTGCAGCAAATGGCGTCGACGCAGCGGCGGCGGCTGCTGCCGCCGCTATCGTTGCCCTTGGTGAGCGGGAGCAAAGCAAGGATGATGAAATTCAGCAAGCCATGACGAATGGCGATGATGGTGGAGCTGTTGATGTTGCTGCTGCTGCTGCTGAGGCTGGCACGCAACAGACGACCGTGGAGGAACAGACGACGGAGGAGCAGCGGAAGGTGGCGGTATGTTCACCCGCGTTGCCCGTGCATGTGGCTGCGACTGTTGGTACGTATTGGTAACACACGCACACACACACACTCACGCATGTGTGTATGTGGCTGTGTGCTTCACATCATTCGCTTTTGTAGCTGTTACGCGGAATGTGAAATGTGCTGGCGAACATTTAACAGGTTGATAATTGGCGTCGAACGTAAACGGTTAATTTAAAAAAAATGTCTAAAAATTGCTGAAAATTATTTAAATCCAACGGATATTCTGATTTTTTAAATTGATTTTTAATTAATCTTTAATTAATCTTAACTTAAATATTGTAAAGTAAAACTTAGCCAAGATTAAAACTACATTTACGAGCATCCAATTGGATGGAAAAGAGCCCACCATATAGAAAGCTAAAGCATTAGCAAAATAATAATTAAATTGCCATAAAAGCAAAAGTAATTTTTTTCAAATTTTAATCGCTAGCGCGACACTGCCCATCTTTCGCATTAGTATGCCTGTATGTGTATGTGTGTGCCGCGCTGCATACTTGTTTCTTTCCGCACTAATACACGCAACATTTACCCGGCGGCCGGTTATGTTTCGTTAGGCGCGGCCTACATTGACGACGACACATTGGTTTGCCTGGTGCGTATGTATTGTCGCCGTCATAGCCGCGCCATCCTGCTGTGTTGCGTTGCACGCCACCGCTTCCAGCGGCAAACCAGTTGGCATGTGTCGACGTCAGCACTTGCTTCGATCAGGTGTGCGTGAAAAACAAAATGGAGCTGCCTGGTGGCTCGTACGACCGCTCACTACACCATGCCCGGTGTTCGGCTCCGTTGATGCAGTTTGTCTCGTGAGCATGGGTTAATTAATAGTTTAGTTTATTTTTAAATTAGCGTGTACAGTGTATATCATATAGATAATATTGAACGGCCAAGTGTAACGGTCGGTAACGATTGAAGGGAGAAAAACTTTATCGATCCTCTTGGTGGGAAGTTCATGTGAGTGAAGCACCATGCTGCTCCATCAACTGTGTTGTGATGGTGGAGAAAATCAATTAATCAATTTGTTACTTGCTTACACATTCTAAAGCACATTTCGCTGAGCACGCTTCATCGCTTTCCGTAATCCAGAAACATGATACTAATATTTACTATTTTTATTTTTAGCCCCTAAACCTCTAAAACAACTGCAGCTAGCGCAAGCACCGCCCGTTGTGAAACGTGGCCGCGGACGGCCTCCAAAATCATCATATCAGAAATCTCTTCCCTCGACCCCAACGCCAGCTCCTTCCAAACTTGTTCAAACGACACTTTCGACGGGGCGGAAAGGTGGAAAAACTACACTTGCAAACAGCAGCAATGAAGGGGAAGAACCTTCCATTGCAACCGCAACCGATGCGTTGGCAAGCAGCAATAGTAGTGAGTCACTAGGCGTAAAGGAATTGGTAGTCCTACCGCCGGCTGCCAAGGTGAAAGTGGAACATCGAGCACAAACAGCGGCTACTGAAGAAAGCGAATCCGCAAGAACCGAACTTGTAAGCTCCTCCTCCTCCCCCTCTCTACCTATCTCGACCGAGCCTGCTGCAGTGGTTGCAATGTGTGAAAAAGAACTGACCGTAAGCGACAAACCCCACCAGCCCGATGCTGCGAATGGTAGCGACGAACCTTCCCACACGGTGGCGCAATCTGGCGAGCTGAAAAAGACTTCAAAGAAGAAAGGATACATATCAGTGGCGAGCCTTTTCGCGCCCGTAAAGACTGCACGCAGGGAGCAGGCACCACAGCAGACTCCAAAACAGGAACCACCGGTGGAGGAGAGCAATGATGAGGCGGCAGCAGTACCTGTTGTGGTGAGTGAAACGACTGAAGTCGCATTGAACGACCAACAACAACTACCAACGAATGTTGCTGAAGTGAGTGCGAGCGTTGCCGAGGATGTAGTTGAAAATAAGATTGAGCAAAGCGTATCATCACCACAACCCGCGGCCGATACGGCACCCGATGATACGGTGGAAGTGAACGGGCCTAGCAACTTACCGGAAGCGACCAAAGTGCAGCCGGTTGTGCTTCCGATGGAAGAGCCGAAAGAGAGCGGCCGGGAAGGCAGCGTTGCTAGTGGCGATAGTGGGGAGTCTTGCGCTTCGTCGTCGTCCACAGAGGAAGCGGTCGGCGTAGCGATAGAGGTGACGAAACAGTCGACCGCCGGGCCGGTGGGTGTGGACACGCTGAAAGAATCTTCCCCTGCCAGCGACAGCGGTATCGAATCGGTGAACGAATCTGGCACGCCGGCAGCTAGCAGCAGTGTGCCGAAAAGGCCCCGGGGACGCCCAAAGTCCACCGTGAGCTTTGCGTCGGGTGCGTCGGCCAAGGAAGACACACCGTCCCAGCAGCCCGATCAGGCAAAGCAGCAGCAGCAGCAGCAGCTGCTGGTTAAGGAGGAAAAAGAGCTGAAACCACGCCCTGCCCGACGCAAATCCATCCACAATGCTAGCCTTGCCAGCGAGAAGGAAGACGGTGCAGAAGAGGAGGAATCGGCGGTGGTAGCAACGCCGGGTCGAACCGCCGGGAAGCGGGCAGCGCGTACCGCGCGCAAACCGTCCGTCAAAGCGAAGGAAGCGGCCGAATCGGCGGAGGTCGCACAGCAGGCTGCTGCAGAGGCGGTGGCGGTTGCGGTGGCAACGTCGGCGGGTAGCGAGGCCGGAACAAAGTGTAGTAAGTGTGAGCTGTGCTTCAAGACTGAGCTGTGGTACAGGAAGCATCTAATCAACGTTCACGGCATCGAGCCGGAGGAGGTAACACGATTATTGTTGGCGGAGGGTAGCAGTGAGAGCAAAGGTTCGTCGCCTGCTGTTCCAGAAGCGGCAGCAGCAGCCCCAGAACCAGCGATACTTACGAACGGTGGCGATGAAACAACGAAGGAAGTGTCGACCGTCGGTGAAACGGTGGAAGCAGCTGCTGCCGTTGCCGACGAAAGCTTACAAAACGGGCACAGCGACGAAGTGGCGCAAACGACGAACCTTCCACCAGTGGCCGCAGTTCCTTCCAAGCTTGCTCAAACGTCACCGTCGACGGGACGAAAAAGAAAATCAACGCCCTACCATGAAGAGGAGGAACCTTCTATTCCGGCCTCAACCGATGCGTTGGCAGGCAGCAATAACAGTGAGCCCGCACTGCCCGAAAAGGAATTAGTAGTCCTACCGCCGGCTGCCAAGGTGAAAGTGGAACATCGTGCACAAAAAGCGACCACCGAGGAGACCGAGTCCCCCCCGACCGAGCTTGCCCCGGGGCAGCAGCTCGCGAAGCGGCGCAAATCGAGCATTACGCCCATCGCCACCGAAGCAACGAAGCAGGAGAAGCCCGACCCGGACGATCCAGACAAGCTGACGCCGTTCGAGAGCGCCAAGGTGACCGTGCTCGAGTCGGAGATGACGGGCGAAACGCACTACACGTGCACGATCTGCGGCGGCCAGTTCGCGGGGAAGGCCACGATCAAGGAGCATCTCGGCACGGTGCACGCGGCCATCAAGCGCCGGTCGTGCGAGTACTGCGGCCGCACCTTCCTGCAGACGGGCGATCTGACGCGGCACGTGCGCATCCACACGGGCCAGCGGCCGTTCAAGTGTCCGGTGGTGGAGTGCAGCTTCGCCTTCATCTCGTCCGGCGATCTGCACAAGCACGTGCGGCGCCACAACCAGCAGCCGATGCCGAAGCCGCACGTGTGCGACCAGTGCGGCAAAGACTTTGAGCGCTCGTACGATCTGAAGCGGCACAAGACGATGCACGCGAAGAGCGAGCCCGACTTTAAGGGCATTACGTGCGGGGTGTGCGGGAAGGTGTTTGCCCGGCGCGACCAGTTCCGGGCGCACACGTACCGGCACATCGGCTATCGGCCGTACCAGTGCGAGATCTGTGGCAAATCGTTCACCGATCCGAGCAACTACTCGAAGCACGCCCGGCTGCACGAGATGGACGGGGTGGAGGTGGTGTGCAACTTCTGCAACCGGCCGTTCAAGAACAAGAGCGCCATCTCGAAGCACATCTTTCACTGTCAGCAGAAGATGGCCGGTGCTACGCCGAACAGCAAGGGCGAAAAACGGGATGGTGCTGCGAAAAAGGGAGCCAGCAAGGAGGGAGGAGGCAAGAAAAGCCGTCGCGTTGGTGTGGCGATCGGGTACGGCAAGGATGGTGGTGCTAGTGGCGGCGGTATGATGGTTAAACCGAAGCAGGAAAAGGCGACCGACGAGTCCGAGCAGCCGTTGGTGGCGATGGAAACGTCGCACGGGGGCGCGGCTATGAACGGTGGACGCACAAAGCAGGCGGCGAAGAAGAAGCGCAAGCGGCGACGTATGCGAACGCCTTCCTCAACCGAGGAGGAGGACGATGATGGCGAGGAGGAGGCGATGGAAGATGAGGACGACGACAGTGGGGACGATTTTCGACCCGACACATCCGAGCTGGCCAGCTTGGGCGTGACGGTGAAGCGGGAACGGCGCAGCAGAAAGAGTGGTGGCGTTGCAGTAGCGGCTGCCACGGAGGCGTAAGGCAGGAGGAGGGGAAGAGAACAAGGTGTTTATAAACCCCACGTGTGCGCGATGCTTAAGGTTTTAGTAGGAGGAGGAGGAAGGGAGGAGTGTCCAGTACTTCCAGTTGCTGTTTTTTTTTTTCAACGCTCAACTCACAGTAGGCGACGAGGACATTGGGGATAAACGTGTGTACATGGTCCAACCAGTTTGTTTGGGGCTGGAAAGTTTATGATAAGCAATAATGACATACATACCGTGTGTGTGTGTGTGATAGAGATATTATATACATAGAGCGAGAGAAAGAGGGGGCCTGCATTTTCGCTGCATTAGTAGAGGTAGCGTGCCAAACGGTACTGTGAGAGGTCTTCGTATATTCGATTTAATTGAAATACTATACTGCAAGGGAACTGTGAACGTGGAAAACAATTAGAATTGAGAAGAGAAAGTGAGAGATAGAGATAGAGGGAGAGAGAGAGAGAGAGAGTCCCATACCTTTTTGTGTGGGACAATATTTTACACTTACACCTACTTAAAAGTGGTCTTAGCCTGGTAGGATAGGAGAATCTAGAGGGACCTCCCACAGATTTGTGGGGAATTTTGAATTATCATCGTCATTATCAAACAAAGCTAAACAAGCAGAAAACAGATATAGAGAGAGAGAGAGAGAGAAAGGGTTCGTCGCTTACACTCTTTCCATTTTCAAATGCGATTGTATTTTTAATGCGTTTACAATGGAGGGGTGTTTTCTTAAACACTAAACTGTGCAGCTAAAGCGCGCTCGCGCTCTTTCTCTCTCTCGTTTTCGACTACGACAATGACATACGAAGCAAAATTAAAGCTACTAGTTCCCAATCGGGGGAAGAGAGACCCGACGTCTCGATGATGCAAGCGCCAATATCAATCTCTCCATAGTGTTGCAACTTTATTCGATCGATTCTCTTAACTTATTCTACCCACAGCAGCAACAACAACAACACAAATGGCAAACTGATTCGCCTCCCGACCAAGAAGCTCCCCGTTTTGGCGTTAATGTACTATTTTCTCTTAAGCGCTTTTAGTTTGTAAGGTATGCAGCAGCATTATGAGTAGTGTTTTTTTCATTTAATTTCTTTTTTTTTGTACGTACGCCCTAGAATTTGATAAGTTAATTTGTAATGTAACATATACATATACTTGCCCGCGAGACCGCCGCAGCACACCTGTTGTTCCCTTTCGCACTGTTCCAACCAGTGTCTTATTTTTCTCTCTGGCTCGCATTTCGTGTTTCGCATTTAGTTTAAAATGAAGATCCCAGAACAAACACGCATCCACACACACACATGTACAGAAAAAAGGAGTAGTGAAGCAAGCACAAAAGCGAATTGTTTGCCCGAAAGCATGGTTTGCTCTAGTGATAAGCATGAAAAGACAACAAAACGAATACGGTTTTTTTTTAAACATTCCGGACATTTTTTGGGCAACACAGACAGAGCATTTCTTATTGAATTCTTGAACTCTTTGCAGGTGGTTTTTGTTGTTGATTTTGTGATAAATCAACGCCACTTTAAAAAGATCAACCGCGCGTGTGTGTGTGCTATTTATTTGTGTCCATAAGAGTATTCCATTTTGCATTTTCCCTTTTATTGGTCTATTGAAACTAAAAAGGGCAGCAGAAGCAGCAGTGCGAAGCAAACAAAAAACACAAATCAAAGGCTTGTGTGTGTGCGTTGTGGCGGAATACATTTTCCCCCATTTTTTCGATGGTGTTGTAACGGGCCAGAAATACATTTCCATGTGCGGTTTTGCCTATGCTTGGTGTAACAACGAGCCCCAGGTGTAAGATAAATGGCAAAAAGCGATAACAATGATAGTGTGTGTGTATTCCTTTTGTTTTGCGTTAGTAACAGTAACAACAACAACAAAAAAGACAGATATTATTTGATTATATATTGCTGACAATATTATAATACATATATATATATTATTATTATTATGATTCCAAAAGTTTTTTCCTCCCTCCGTAATACTTTTTTTTTGAGTTAGTGTGTGAACTCTTGAACCGAAGGGTAGGGAAGGAAAGAAGAAAAAGAGAGAGAGAGAGAGAGAGAGAAAGAGAAAACGCCTACAATGATAGCATTCCCGAAATATACAATTAAGCAAATACAAAACAAAACATTTTGGAACAAAACAAATGGAAGGGGAAAGAAAACATAATCAAACGTGTAAGATTTTTGGAGCGGTATTTTGTGTGAAAAGATATGATCCTAAACAAACCCCCTGCAAACAGAGTGTGATTAAAGTATTTTGAGAGAGGGAACTTTAAAATTAAACGATTCCGCCACCCGCCTCGCCCCCCCCCCTTCCTCCAACTCGCGTGGACTATTTTTGAGTGGAGACGAGAAAGGAAAGGATGAAAGAAAGTTATTTGTAAGAAAAAGAATAAACAAAAACCTGGACAAAAAGAAGGGGGCAAAGGGAAGGAAACACAGGCAACGAAGGAAAAAGACACACTTTTTTGTATTTAAAAAGGAACGCCGAAAAACCACAAATAAAATGTAGCCAACGGTCTCTAATATATGGGGTCCGTTATTATTTTTTCTAAACCATCGTTGTGTCGTTTTTTTTTTAAATCTAAATAATTAGTACTCGTCATCATTGCTTTCGGTTCTTTGTTGCTCGAAAATAAAGGTCGAAAGAAACGCGTCCACTTAACAGGTAATTAATAGCATTTTTATTTTATTGTTTTTTTTTTACAGTCAGCGTTTGTTTTTTGTCCTGAATGTGATCGCGATGTGATTGGGTGTGTGTGTGTGTGTGTGCGTTTGGTGTGTATGCATTTTCACTAAAGTGTTCACCACACCCAATTTCCCCGTTACCTTCGACTCCTTTTGTATCGTATCCCTGGTACGGTTCCTCCTGCTTCCTTTTATAGTTTACAGTTTCATTAAAATCAAACGCACTTCCCTCATCTTCCTGTTTTTTTTTGTGGAATAATTTTAATCACTGAAGAAAATGTACACAATAACAAGGACCACCTGTGTGTGCCCCGTTTTGCAAGGAATTTTGCTTCACAAGCTTTTATATAAAACAAACAATACTTTTTTCTTTTGCTTTGCCTTTTTTTTACTACTTTTCTCCTCCTATTATCGTCCTAGCCTTTTACTGTTCTTCCTATCGATTGCACCGTTCGTCCTAATTCGTTAAAACCACGGCTTCAAAAATGCTGCAGGGATAGCTGGCTGGTGGTGGCAAGATGAGCATTACAGGGTTTTCCAGCAGTGCTCATAGCTGTGGGACACATGATTGGTTCCTTCTTAGGTGAAGTTAACTTAATGTAATGGGAATTGGACTCTAAATAGCACCCCTTGTTGGAGAATTCCAACAGGAAGCTACATATGAAGTTCACTTCCCATAAGAAAGAGTCCAGGAAGTGCCTCACAACACATGAGAACCTCCCCGGAAAACCCCTGTATTCGCTCCGTGATCACTTGTGACCGATTGTACAACGACGAGGGGGGGGGGGATGGGTTTGGTTTTTGTTTTAAATTACGTTACAATCTTACTAGAGGTGGTGGTTGCCGTACGTTTCGGAAAAGTGGGGGGGATTGATTCTTACAGGGTTTCCCACGATTTATTGGTCGGTTCCCATCAATTTTTGGTGGGTTCCCATATTTTGTTGATGCGTTCCCACGATTTTTTGGTCGTTTCCCAGAATTTTTTGGTCCAATTGTATTGATATCCAATCGGAAAATACCAATAAATTATGGGAACGAACCAAAAATCTATGGGATACGACCAAAAAATCGTGGGAACCCACCAAAAAATCATGGGAACTGACCAATAAATCGTGGGAAACCCTGTATTGCTTACAATCCTTTTCCACTGTTAGACAACGTTACGAAAATGTTTCGAAAAGGGGAGGGGGGAAAGAAACCAATTATTTTCCTACTACTATTCTATCAATTCTTCTCCGCACGCACACCATATGCATGTTCTAGGATTGAAGAGGTACGTTTTAAAAATACATTTTCGCTTTCATTTTTGTATCGTTTGTCTCCGTGTAAATCCGTTTCCTGGTACGGTGGCGGCAGCAAACAAAAGCGAACCAAACAAGGAAGGAGCAGGATGATGATGATGAGTTGAGTTGGGTGAAGATAGAGGAAGAAGCGGGGATGGTGGTGTCCCACAACACGGCCAATGGCATCAGTCCAGACCAAGAGCGGGACAACGAACAGGCACACAACGACGACACACACAACAGATGCGTAAGCGAGCTTCAGTTGACACCCGGGGGCGCCTCCCTTAAGTAATAGGCACCTTGACGGGTTCTTCCTCACCCGGGCCGAAGATGAGCGCACTGAGAGCGAACAGCAGGAACACAACACCACCAATGAGGGTCACTGCAAAGAGAAATGAGAAAGAAGAAAAGGTGAATGTTTGGTATGATTAGCTAAAAATGAATAGTTTGAATTAAACGTTGGTAGAAAATCCTATTTGTAGAGATTTGTGAGTGGGCCATTTTAATGAATGTCTTATAATCACATTCGACAAACGGCTCACTTATGTGTGTCACTAATTTGTTCCCTTAAAACCGGGTAAAAACGAGCAATTAAATGCTTCTCCACTTGCTGTACTTCGCATTTACAGAGATTGTAATCCAATCTGCGAACGGTGATTTGATTCAAATGGAACAACGATCCCTCTTCTAGCGGAAGGTCTATTGCGCCGCACCGCTCTATCAGTAATCGGTGCAATGGGCACGATCTGTTCACTAAACAGGTTGATCGGCGTGCTTGGTCGTCACGCGCAACGCTGTTTCCTCTGTTTGAAATGAACGCCACGAGCTTGGCAATAATGATTCGGATTCGGATGGAACTCTAGCCGTGATGGCCAAAAAAAGTGAAGCAACTTCGTTTGTGGACGTCGTATAAGCCTGTTCTTGCATCTACAACATCTTGGCACTATTACGATCACGATCAATCAGAGCATCGAAGGAACGCCTTGAGCTTCCGATTGGTCGATGTTGCGCAGCGACCACATCGAAGGTGGCTGTTAATTAAATAATTTATATTTTGTTCTAAGTAGGCTATGATAGCTTGTAATTTAGAGTATAAAAGGAGAAAATAGGAAATAATAAATCAGTCTTACACCAGCATTTGATGAGTGCGTTTCTCTGTTTGGTGTTAAGATTCTCCCGGGTGAAGCTTTGGGCGAATACGATCGCCTTCTCGACAACGCTTAACGAAATCAGTAGCGGCGCTACCACGGAATAGACCTCCCAATTGCACATTGGAAAAGAGGTAACTAGCCTGGTAGGCCAATACTGAAAAAAGTTAGGTGAAGGAGAGTTGGACCGTTGACGCTCCCGAAACCCTTTGCCCGGGACGTTCTGTTCCGTGGCAGCAGACGGTTTATCAAGCGCTCCAGAACGACCGAAACCTTCGCGGTCGGCTTGGCCGTCGGGCCCGGAACAGTCGACGACCCTGAGCGACTTGAGGTTCCAAAGGTAGCGGAAATGAGAGACATGTGGCTACGTTGCTGGCGTTAGCTTGGCCGAAGCAACTGGCCAAACAGTGAATGGTCAGGAAGCAGAAATCGCGTCCACAGGTTGCACAGCGGCAAGCAATGACGCCAACAACTCAGTTACGATCATTTCAGGCGAATTTCGGCAGAATGTCGGTAGCACATTGGCCCCGATATTCCGGTATTTCGATTACATTTCGTCCCTGCAAAAAAATACATCCAAAGTTAGAGTACTTCATAAAATCCGCAATGTGACCTACGTCACGATTTTTTGGCCGAAATCAATAAGTCAAGCCATTTTTCGGTGCCATTTGTAATCGCCTGGTCGGGGCTGCTGTCTGGCCAAAATTGGATTTGGTGCTAATCGTGCGAGTCCAACCAAAAAGGCTCTATGCCCTATTTTGTGTACAGAGAGCACCACACAAGACACACAATGAAGCCCTATTGCAGGTGTGCAAAACCCAAACGCTTTGAGTCTGCGAGGTACGCGAGTCAAGCATTTAATGCAAGACCTACATTCGTATACAACTCTAAGAAGAAGTAAAAAAGGGGGATAATATTTCTCCACTCTTGCTTTACACCAGGTACACTTACCAGTACGGACGGAAATTCGCTGGGCGATCATGCGCCCGCCAATCACAGCCAGTCCGGTGCAGATCGAGTGTCCGATGATGCCGCCCGCGATCACACCGTACACGTTTTCGCGCGCGCTCAGTATGACGGTGGTCAGCTGGGACCGGTCGCCCCACTCGGCGACGAACGTCATCGTGAACGCCTGCATGAAGATGCGCAGCAGCAGCTTCAGCGCACTGTTGTTGCTGTTGCGGCCCCGGCCCGTCCCCCGCCGGCCGCTGGTGGAGGCGCCCGATTCCGCATCCTGGGACATCAGACTGCCGCCCGCGTTCGCCTCCCGTTCCAGCTGTGTTCGAGGTGAAGGGGGAATAAGGGAAATGGGCGTTAATGGTATTCTTTAGTAAGTGGTTGTATCGTTCTGAAGGTAACACGGTCCCAAGAGAAAGCCAATTACAAAAAGAAAAAACAGAAACTCCAATTCAAGCTGTTGTTGTTGTTGTTGTTGTGGACGCCCTCGTTCAATGTGTGGTGGGGTTTGCTTGTGAGCTACTACTTCGTGTACGTGAAAGAGACTACAGCACATAAATACGTGAGTTGGTAGTTGAATGTGGTTTACTTTGTGTGTTCAATAATGCAGAAGAACATCGAATAATTCTTTTTCCCCTAATCGGGTGAGGTGTAGAGTTTGTCTTGGAAGGTGGTTTGTGCAGGGTTTGCAAGTGATTATGCATGAGGTTCTACCATTCTACCAAATCAAGTAGTAAGTTTGTATGAGATGATGACTACAGAAGGAAGACATGCGCCACGGAGTGTAGAAACACAAATGCTCAGGAAGGGTAGTGCAGTGCATCTTGCAATGTTTGCCACAACAAAGCAAATAGAACATACATTGGATGGATCACATATGAATAAAATATGAACAAACACAATCGTTAGTTTGTTTATTTTAAATTAAATGAATAAGAAGAAGTAATGCAACGAAAGATAAAAACAAAATGACTGAATTGAAAACAAACATTTCTCGAAACATTTTGTTGTTTCCTCATAGTTTGTTGGTTCGTTCCCACGATTTATTGAATGTTTTCAAGAAGTTTTTTTTTCTAATTAGAATGTATTGATTTCCAAACGGATCGCGGGAACGAACCAAAAGTCCACGGGAAACAATGTAGATATCGTGAGACGAAACCCCTTATCTTATCGTGCAGAATTATGTTTGTTTTTAGTTTGATCGGTCAGCCAATTTATTCATTTATTTTAGAAAAGAGTGAAAAACATAGTTTTTTAAATTTTATGAGTTCAAACATAAACAAAATAGAACTTCATAGCGATATCTATTTTTCATTCAATTTAATCTAAATATTATGGTAATACAGATTATTAAAAATGAAGCTAAATTATTGCGAACCAGTTTTATGAAAACTATGCACGGATAAAATATGCGAAAATAAAATAAACATGTAAATCGATGAAAAACTAGAAATATAACCTATGAAAAACAGCAACAGCGGAAGCTAAACTAAAAAACCAGCTTTAAACAATTAAAAACAGCCGCACAAAAGGAACATACTAAAACACGAAAAGCTGAAAAAGCAACAACAACAATATCTAAACAGCGCACTCTAAAACAAAACCGATCAGAACAAATCAAACAACACAACAAAACGACAACGAACAAAAGTGAAGACGTACAACGAACGTATCAGCGAACGCCCGGGCGCGACGGAAAACGCGATAAATCAACCAACACTCCCACCCAACCTGACGGAACGAAGAAGAGCGAAGGAAAGTGACAGCCGAAAGGGAAAGGCGTATCCGACTTGCTGTGTATCGTCACAAAGCAGGAAGTTTAATTTTGTTTGTTGTTCGTAAAATAAAACAGCATAACAAGTTGCTTAAATAAATTACGAAACAAGTAGTAGCACTTTTCTTCTCTTGCCCGCATCGTTACCAAAACATAAAAAGGTATGTGTGTAAAGAGCTGAAAAGTAATTATGGCGATGATGATGAAAAAAATAGGAAAAAGAGATAAATAATGTAAAAAACCACAGGAAAAAGTAAGAGGAAGCAAAAAACAACAACAATGCAACAATAATTAGAAACAATGAAGAAAAACTGTAAAAAAAGGATGACACTACAACAAAACAGAAAACAGAAAACAAGGAAATGAGAAAAGCAGATAGAAACGATCAAAAGAGCTTGTGTGCGGCGGAATATAGTAGGCATGGAGATCGTAGCGTTGATGTGTGGGGCTGTGTGTGTGGAACTGCTTGTGTGAGGAAGCATATTTTCCAATTGGTGTTTGGGTGATTGAAGTGTTTATCTTTAAAAAAAGATGATAAACCAAGTCTTTGGTGGATTTTCTTTGTATAGTGACATTTGCTCTCCCTGTGCCCCTCTGTGAGAGCATTACGTGTCTGTGTATGTTTGTGTGAGCGTACAATTTTTGGCAGGGAACAAAAAACCAAACAAAACCAAAACGAAAAGCGCACTGGGCCTAAACTCAGCAAGCGTTGATTGAGTGTGGAGTAGGGGGGAGGGGTGTGGTTGTTGCGGGTAGGGGAAAGGGTAGCGCCCGTTTGCCCGATACTTGTTGTGCTAACCATTTTCGCTGCGGACCCGTTGGCGGTCGCAGTAGCCACTGTCAGCGACGTGGAGCTGCTGCCCGCCGCCTGCGAATCCGCCACCGCCCGCAGCCGCTGCCTCTGTTCGCCCCGCTCTCCGCCACCGTCCAGCAGTAGCACGGTCTTGCCTGGGCCCTCTCCTTCGCCGCCCTGTTGGGCAACGCCGTCACACTCGGTCAGCTTCGCGCCACCATCGGCAGTTGAGATTCCCGGTTTGCTGCCAGCGCCCGGCCCGGCACCGGTCAGCTGGGTGGCGGACGCGGACAGCCGCAGCGTCCCGCCGGAAGACATGGTCGTGTGGTGGCCGCCCGCCTGCGGTTCGACCAGCGAGTGGATGGAGCCATGGTTGCTGGGGCCGTGCTGCCGGCGGGGCAAGATGTCGGACGCCTTCGATCGCGGCTGCCCTTCCTCCCCGTCGCTGAGCGGGACGAGTTCGACCGTTTCCTTGCGGCTGCCGCTCATGGAACGGGCGAGCTGTGTTTCGTTGTTGTTGTCGTTGTTGTGGTTGTTATGGGTCCAATAAATGCAGCGGGAAGGCCGGGAACACGCGTGGAGAAGGGATTTTACGAAAGTGAGAAGATTTTATGTTTTTTTTTAATAAGAGAGAGAGAGAGAAACAATGAATGGGACACAAAGGTCAAAGAGATGAAAAATATGGGGTAAATGGGGCTCAAGCTAGCTTTTCGTACCGAGGGGAAAGAGAAACAACAGGCAACTGTGAACGCTCGAGTTTTCTTATCATGAATGTGAAATAATCGGTAATACCAAAAAAAAAATAGAAGAAAACTTAAAAATAAATGAAAACATGGTAAAGAAATGTAAGCAAACGAGAGAAAAGTGCAAACAGAGACGCAGTAATCCACGAAGAGAAGAACGTTTTGGGAGGACAAAGAGAGAGAGAGAGAGAGAGGAATTAGTAATAGTGCAGAAGAAAAAGCTTTTGTGTAGCTATTTTTAGCGCTTTATTAGTTGCGAATGAAGCGAACAATAGTCGAATGAAGCCAGCGCGCGTTTTTAGCTGCTTTGGCAGAAGATTCCCATGCTTAAGAGAGGGATTTGAGACACATTCACCAGGACATAGGTCTCGAAATTGAGTTGCATAGTAGTGATGGGCGGGTCGACCGAAACAAACCGAGTCGTAGCCATCCGTAATTTAAAAAAAAATAATTCGATGGCATTAAAGCATTATTTAATAGTTATTCTACATTAAATTGTCAGTTACATCTCCTCCGCCATCTCCAACGTTAAAATCTACAGGACGCATTGCATCCAACCGTCCAAAAGGACCAATGAATGGACTGCGCGAAATTCACCCTGACTTTTTACGCCTTTACGCGGCTTGGCCGAGCCTTTCCCCAGTTCCCGGCAGAGGGCGCCATAGAAGCAATTAAGTGAACATAAGCGCCTGATAGGCTGATCTTATATTCTCCAATTACCTAAAATAATGGATCTTAAAGTACAAGCATATCTTTCGCCGTTGGACTTCTCAAACGGGTTTTTTTGCCAAACAAATAAATAAAAGCCGATCTACAGGGTTTTCCAGGCGTTCTCATAGCTGTGCGACACTTTTTTTAACTATTTTTTCTGTGAAATGAACTTAATGTAGTGGGAATTGAACTCTCCAGCAACCTTGTTGGACAAATCTAATCAGAATTTCCAAGGAGCCTGTCCGAAAAGGGTGCCATATGGTCCAATTTCCAACACATGAAGTTTACTTCGAATAGGAAAGAGTCAAAGAAGTGCCCCACAACTATGAGAACCGCTGGAATACACTGTAAGATGAGATCCGGTTCCAAAATAGGATGAAAGAAGTCCTGATGTAGTCATTAAAAGTTGCATCTCACTTTAGGCCACCGTATCGCTGCTTGTATCCAGATCAAGCTAATAAAATCACCATCTAATTGCATGCATAATTTTACTATAATTCGCTAAAATAATTTCTATAAGAATTTTAAGAAGTTCAACTACTACGAGATGGTTTAATTACTAGCATGATCTCTATGACTTCAACACCTACTTCAGTTATTTTCGCTCTCATGCTATTTACTTTCATCCTTCCTAATCGCTCTGTATGCTCCTTTTTTTCAATATTTTGTTAGTTGTCGTTATTTCAACATTTTCAAATTACTGTAATTACATTTAATTTAAGACGCACATATTCCTTAGTCCTTACTGGCAGATTTTTTAATTAATTTAATTAATTTATTATCCTAACAAAGCTAAAAACCGAGAAAAAAAGTATACAAATGAATTTTAAATAACCATTTCCATTCCTAAAGGCCGGGCTACATTGACCGTACTCCGTAATGTAATTTTGATTTTCACTAGCGCATCTGGCGGTGGTTGACCGAAGCATTTTACCAAACAATTTGGAGCCTCTTCAGAAAATATGTTATTTTTCTATGTTTTTTGCTTAAATTGGACAAGAAAAGTTTTGTAAAAGGTAGATGCACATGCCTTGCACGCATTGCATCCATTTTCATGACAAAAAACGATGGAAAAACTAATTATTTTTTAGATCCAGCACGACCATTCCCTCGATGACCAAAAAAGCTTCCACCAGCCGCCGCCAGATGCGCTAGTGAAATTCGAAATTACACCAGAGAGTACGATCAATGTAGCCCGGCCTTAAAGGCCGGGCTACATTGATCGTACTCCGTAGTGTAATTTCGATTTTCACTAGCGCATCTGGTGGCGGCTATCCGAAGCATTTTGCCAAACAATTTCGAGCCGCTCCAGAAAATACGTTATTTTTCCATGTTTTTTACTGTACCTGGACTGGAAAAGCTTTGTAATTGATAGATAAATATGTTGTGCAAGTATTTCAGTCGTTTTCGCATCAAAAAACGGTGAAAAAACAACTTAAATTTGAGATCCGGCACGACCATTCCCTCGACGACCAAAAAAAGCTTTCTCTAGCCGCCGCCAGATGCGCTAGTGAAAATCGAAATTACACATGCGAGTACGATCAATGTAGCCCGGCCTTAACACTTTCCCAAATTGAAATAAATGAAACTATTAAGGCCGGGCTACATTGATCGTACTCCGTAGTGTAATTTCGAGTTTCACTAGCGCATCTGGCGGCGACTGTCGGAAGCATTTAGCCAAACAATTTGGAGCCGCTTCAGAAAATACGTTATTTTTCCATGTTTTTTACTTTAACTGGACTGGGAAAGCTTTGTAATTGATACATAAATATGTTGTGCAAGTATTTCAGCCGTTTTCGCATCGAAAAACGGTTAAATAACTACTTAAATTTGAGATCCGGTGCGACCATTCCCTTGATGACCAAAAAAAGCTTCCACCAGCCGCCACCAGATGCGCTAGTGAAAATCAAAATTACACTCAGGAGTACGATCAATGTAGCCCGGCCTTTAAATACATATCACACAAATCAAAACCATCAACACACACACATGCTCAATTGTACGATCGGCCCAACAACCCATCTTCACACGCGTGTTTGATTCGTGGCCCATTTTTGTCGCCTCCCAAAGGTTGGGACCAACTTATTGTCTTAAGGCCGGGCTACATTGATCGTACTCCGTAGTGTAATTTCGATTTTCACTAGCGCATCTGGTGGCGGCTGTACGAAGCATTTTGCCAAACAATTTCGAGCCGCTCCAGAAAATACGTTATTTTTCCATGTTTTTTACTGTATCTGGACTGGAAAAGCTTTGTAATTGATAGATAAATATGTTGTGCAAGTATTTCAGTCGTTTTCGCATCAAAAAACGGTAAAAAACAACTTAAATTTGAGATCCGGTACGACCATTCCCTCGATGACCAAAAAAAGCTTCAACTAGCCGCCGCCAGATGCGCTAGTGAAAACCAAAATTACACCACGGAGTACGATCAATGTAGCCCGGCCTTTACGCTAATATTTGCCCCCCCCCCCCCCCCCCTGATAATAGCCGCATGTGACTCACGCAAGGAAAGATAGTGAGAGGAGTAGTAGCAAAAGCGAGCAGGCCACAGTTATGAACGGCTGCAACACACGGCCGATGAGCTGTTGTTAAAGACAGAGAGCGAGAGCAGTTATGGGACAGGAAATTATTTCCACCGAGTGTGTTGCATTTATCGTTTTCAAGGGCACACAGCAGCAGCAGCAGCAGCACCGGCGGTGGCATATTCCGCTCCACACCCAATGGCCAGGTGTTCGAGGGTTCGAGGCAAGGGAATAATTAACGGAACAGTTGTAACATCGACGGACGCCGGCTATTAGATGGTGTTTTTTGTTTTAATTGCTATTGTGAACACAGAAAGAGAGTTCTAAATTGTCTCGGACGCTTGAAAAGGAATGGGCAAAAGGAAAAGCGCAAAAGATTCAAAAGAAGCAGCAAAGAAATAAAAGCAAATACATAAGGAAATAAATCAAATAAAGGAAAGGATCTCATTGCAATGCAATCGAAACGGGCCAACTGTTCAAAGCGTTCATTCCAGACGACATTGTAGTGTCCATCGTCGAACAATGGGAACAAATAGGCAGATAAGATTATACGCTATTCATGAACAAACGGCTTCTGGCCGAACGAACGCACCACGTGTGTGCGCGATTGCAGTAACAGCATAGAAAGCATTGGCAGCATAACTACCGTAACACCATCATGCGTTACTGTGGGCTTCGTGATTCACCCGCATTTGCTTCATCGTCCGTGAGGTCGTTAATGTGCGTCTGATCCCGTCCTTATCGACCATGTGTATCTCGGAACACGCAGCCCCGCCAGCGGCTACGTGAGCGATAAAGTCGTTCATAAATCGGGTGGGGAAATCGAAGGAACAATCGGGCACAATCAGAGCCCGCCACACACACACACACACTCACACAAAACAGAAATCAATGACAAACTTGACACCGGTGTCCCGATGATGCAGTGGTGTGGTTTGTGTTTTATCACACCAATGAGCTCACGGGAAGCACATTTTTACGCAGCGACACAAAAAAAAACGCAGCAAGTGCATTGCGGATCGATAAAGTGCGCGGTACGACAATCGTCCGTTCCCATAGCAACAACAGCAACGGGGGATATCTGGTTGAAATCGATGACGCCTAATTACTCGTGCAGCATATTTCCATAGTAAAGAGATGTCGTTTGGAATGCGCCCGTTATTGACACACCGACACGCAAACAATTTAAAACATTTCATTTTGAATTCAATTACAATACTAATTGCAGTCAAACAGCTTGCAACAGACGACCAAGCCTAAAGCAACAGACGACCAAGCAGTGATGTGCTCTCTGGGGCGTACTCACGACTCTAATCCGCCTCCGACATTTGTTTGTCCGATTCCGACTTTGGCCAAATTGGAACCACTAGATCCGTCCGGAGTCGGAGTCGTCCAGAGTCGGCCAGAGTCGTTCAGAGTCGTCGGAGTCGTCGGAGTCGTCGAAGTTGTCCGGAGTCGGCCAGAGTCAATCTGAGTCGGAGCCATTCAGAGTCGTCTAGAGTCGGTCTAGAGGCATTTCATTTCGTTGTGTCTCGTTTGTCTTTCACTTTGTGCGTGCACTTCGTATAGCCAAACAAAGGCCTGTTTCGAAGACCGACTCCGAACGACTCCGAATGACTCGGGGCGACTCCGAATGACTCCGGACGACTCCGAACGACTCCGCAGGGCGGACCTACATTCCGGAGCCGATTCTGAATTTATCGAAGTCCTAATGGAGTCCACTCCGGATTTTGGCCAACTTTACCCATCACTACTATAGAGCACGTGAACGTTATTTTATTTTTCCATCAAACAGTTTTTATCTTCTGAGCTGTTTAACAACCGTTGCTTACAAATCCTGGACAGCTACACGTCCAAACAGAACGATTTATAGCGTGAACGAAAGATTACAGCGGCTCCTGAGATCTCTCCCTGGGCCGCACGAGGGAGGAATCACCAAACCGCCCGCTGTTCACCAAAATTATCGCCTCCTCCCCTCCCACCCTGGCAGGAGGTTAATTAATTCGAATGAACCGGAACATACGCAAGCGGAATAGGAGGAGTGTTTGTGTGTGAGTGTGTGTGTGTGTGTGTGTGTGTAGGAAACGAGTAAGGCGCGGTAGGTCAGGGCCGTCCGGAGATCAGATCAGTAAAGCACAGAAGCAACTGAAGAATTAAATTTTTAAAAATAAACCGCGTGCTTAAACCATCAAACAACGCAGCCAGACACAGGGCATACTGATAACACACAGAGGGAATGTGCTGATGCCAATGCCGTACGCTCCCAACGCGTGGGGTTAATGGCACTCTTGTGCCTCTTCGCGCGAGGGTAGCGCCGCGCCGGGAGAGGGTTGCTTGCACTCCAAGCAAACAAACTAAAACATAAAGAAAAAAAGTAAACGAACGTCCATACAAAGGATGCATAGCGGAAACACGAAACACGAAATCTATATCACTCTCGGAAGGAAGGGCTAAATGAGGGGAGTGGTATTTTGCTAAATTGAGTGAAATAAAACATTACAACCTAATTCGTAGTATGATGAATGCTACATTTGCCCGCCACGGTACTTTGATGCTGTAACGAATCTCCTTTTTGTTTGAATTTTGCCAACAACTGTGTAACCAGGCGGACAACGAAACATCAAACACCGAAACATCCCCCCAAACAAAACAAGGAACAACACCCCCCCCCCCTTACCCCCTCCTCCCCGGAGTAAAGGGTGAGCAAAAGGGTCGATGGATGGATGGGATGGGAGGATGGGACGGAACGGAGCGCGATGGACCTACCTCGTCTTCGCGCTTTCGCAGATCGGACTGCACCTCCTCCAGCTCCTCGGCCGCACCGGTCGCCGACATGTGGTACCCGTCGTACAGCATCTTCAGCCCGAACAGGGCGAACAGCGCGGTCGAGATGTAGAACGTGTAGACGCGCGGTATGATCGTGGCCGCGATGCCGAACAGCACCGACAGCACGGTCATGAGGGCGAGCGCGGCAATGGCGCCGGCAAACACGGTCAGCCGCGGGTGCCGCATCGCCATGATCGCCGCAATGAAGAACGTTTTGTCGCCCAGCTCGGACACGATTATCACCATGAAGGAGGCGGCGAACGCGTGCACGAACCCGATATCGGACGAGAGCAGTCCCTTGCCCTCGGTCGGCGCACTGCTGCTGCCGTCCGGGGAGAGCTGCAAGGGTAGGGTAGAGAGGAGCTCGGTTAGTATGACGCAAACAATAGGTAAAGCAAGCAGTAGGGCTCACCGCTCACACACACACACACACACACTTACCCCATCCACCTCGGTCACGACGGAGATGTCCTCCTGCGGCATCTTGTCCGCCCCTATGCCGGCTGTATCGAGCATGCACACCAGTATCAGGTAGAAGACGCACACGTACATGCAGTGCACCAGCCGCTGGGCGATGTTCCGCAGCACGAACTTGTTCATTACACTTTTCCCGGACATTTTGCTGGCTGGCGCGGGGGACACTACGTCACTCGGAGCTTGCACTAGCTGACACTTTTCTAGTTAAATCAATACGAGGCGAGGACGTAATGGATATAAGGGATTGGGGAAAATCAATTTCCTGCCCACAACCAACCTGAGCAAGCTGTGTGCGTTGCTGTGTGGACAAAAGGGGCAAGGGGAGATTGTTGATTCCGTGCGGCCTCCTCTCGCGTGGACGAGACTGCGTACAATGGACAACACACTTTCACACAAAGCTTTTCTTTCACAAACGCACGCACACACACACACACACACTCCGAGTTCCGTGACACGGTGGACGATGTCGGTGAATGATGATGTGGATTCGATTCGCTCTAGCCGTAGACTGACGCGCGTCCGACACTGTGCAACCCAAAAGGGGGGACACCTTTTTATGCTTCCAATCTTCGCTCGGCCCCGTCACGATCCAAGCACGTACGCTTACACCCGACCCGGTGGTAAAAATAACTGATACGCGGCGCGTTTATCGTTCTCCAATTGTCAGTTCGAGCCACGGGTAGCCACGGCGAGCACGGGGAAGACCGCGACGACGGCGACGTCCCAAGCTGACCACGGAAAGTGTGCAAACAAGTGTGTTGAGAGCGGTGCACTGGAAAGGGGAAGCCAGTCAGTTGGGGGGGAAACGCGTGGACAACTGTTTTTGTTCTTTTTCCCCCATTGACAGCAACCCGTGCTGTCAAACAACGGTTTGGAAAGGGCTTTGACAGTGGGAGCGCGCGTGGACCTAAAATACCTGACATTTTTTACTGATAAATAAGTCTTACCGTAGTTGAAAGTAGAAAAACATGACAAAATATCATAATTAGCACAGAAAATATTACAAAACTCTTACCAACGAGCTGCTGGAAAGCGTTCAAAGTTTAATTGCGAAGTGACAGCAGACTCACCGTGATTCCCAAGCAACAAAACTCGTCGACAGCGCTGGCATTTCATTAACTGCTTCCCAACAAGCGTTTGCGGTCGCAGCGAAAGTGGAGCGGCTAGTATTACACTATTTCTACACTGTCGTGATTGTATCGTTTCGGACGGTCTCATAAATATCTATACGAACCACCCGGAGGTCAAACAGGGCCGCCTGAAACCTTTCGGAATCGCCCAGAATCGTCGAGACGGTTGAAATATTTCAAATCGGTTAGGGCTTGGTACTTTCAATGTGCCACAAATCCACTAAACGACCTTAGTGGTCCACTAAACGACGGGTTCTAAACGGCCCAAGCGCTCTACCTAAACCGAATATAGAAAGACTTCGTTCAGTGGACGGTGAACGACTGATACATTTTAAATATACAGTAGAACGTCGATTATCCGGGCAGCTCGGGACCGGACGGTTGCTGGTTAATCGATTCGCACGGATAATGGTCCAAGAAATGTCAAATTCATAGAAAAATTATAAAATCCACTAGTTTTACGATTAATTCACATTGAATCAATCGATTAATCATTAGTAGAATATTATTTTAATCAACAGCTATAGGTTTAACAGCTGCCCAAGCGCCACAGATTAAGCTTAAACGACTGGAAAATTGAATATCCATATAAAAAAATGAAAGCTCCACAGCTTCATTGGTTTGATCAATAGATGGCGTATTACAACTCATCATTATATTGCTATCCTGTTCTTGCAATGTGTTTCGACAAGTTTCATCTTATCATGACCTATATAGCCTTATAACTTTCTGAGCAAAAATCTTTGTGAATGGTCGTGTGGTCAGATACGTGGGTATCAACACCAACGACCATAACTCAATTCTCACTTGCTTCAGTACTGGTGGTTTCCATTGGAGTTTAGTAATTAAACAATTGTATCTCCGTTCTAGTTCTAGCGATGCATAACTTCAATGAGAAACCATACAACAGTACAGAGGAAATGAGAAAGCTCTCCTCCAAGCGATGAAGCTCAACTGGTCGGGGTATCCCACCAACAGAGAGCGCCACCAGCTTTTTTGCTATTTTTAGAATGAATGAGTCGTTTGCCGTCTGCTAAACGAAGTCTTTCTATATTCCGTTTAGGTAGAGAACTTGAGTCGTTTTGAAGCCGTTTAGTGGTCGTTTAGTGGATTTGTGGCACTTGGGTGTTCATGAACAAAAATGATTCAACAGCTATAGGTTTAACAGCTGTTCATGAACAAAAATGATTTTCGAAAATACCACTACACACTACAAAGCTACACAACAAACTGGTTGCCCACTTGACTATCGCTGCAAATATTCGCCGTACTTTTGAACAGCTGTCACATTTATGCGCACGGTTAAGCCGCCCGCCGGTTAATTCGCCCCCGGATAATCGACGTTCTACTGTAGCAAAAAAAAAGCTGGTGGCGCCATCTGTTGTTGGGATATTCAACCAGTATAGCGCTTTTCTCGCTTAGAGAGCTTTCTGCTTCCACGCTCTGTACTGTTATATGGTTTCACATTGAAGTTATGCATCGCTAGAACTGTTTAAATACTAAACTGCAATGTGAACCATTTGTAAAGAAGGAAGTGAGATTTGAATAATGGTCTATGATGATGATACCCACGTATCTGACCACACGACCATTCATTCCGATTTTTCCTCGGAAAGCTAGAAGGTTATATAAGTAAGATGATGAAGCTTGTCGAAACACATTGAAAGAAAAGGACACCAATATACTGATGAGTTATAATATGCCATCTATTGAGCAAAACAGTGAAGCTATAGG
Organism: Anopheles merus; assembly: GCF_017562075.2. NCBI lineage: Eukaryota > Metazoa > Arthropoda > Insecta > Diptera > Culicidae > Anopheles > Anopheles merus. Next base: position 33,955,743 of record NC_054085.1, on the reverse strand, counting down.
GCTTACATTTTTTTCATATTTTCTGTGACTTTTACAGAACCACAAATCACGCAAAAATAATTTAAAAATGTTTACACAAGAAGTTGTAATGGCGAGTTTTGCTCAGGTTGCCTGGAAATTAGATTTTGTGTTTTGGTTGCCACTGGCAGGGTTAACGGGCTTGTTGGTTCCCGTTTGACAACTGTCAGTCCCGTGGGCTGGGGAAGTTATGTTTTCGGCGCGTAAATTTATGTTTTGACGAGTGGAGAGACGGTTGGGGGGAGAGAGAGCATCGCAACATAAAGCGACCGCTTGCACATCTTGCACGAACTGCCGTCGAGTGGCCGCTGTACGGCCAAATACAGTTTGTCCTGCCATCCCCGTAGAAAATGATACCTCACCTTTAAGTGTTAATTTGTGTTTATGTATCTTTGGATGTGAGTGTGTGTGTGCGGGTGTGCGGCTTGCATAAAAAAAAAATACACAGACAGGAAGTAGGAATTCCACCATCTCTTTCGCCTTCAAGCGGCGTCTAAACACACGCACACACAATTTCAGCGGCGAATGTGAACGGTAGTTGTTGCGTTTGTGCGTTGAGCAGCAGCCTCCATTTCCGACTGAATTTGCAGTGCGACCCCACCCCACCAAAAACCCGCTCACAAGGCAATGTTTATCGCCGACCTGAGGAAGGACTTTTACCAGCAGCTCATCGGCAAGCGCATACTGGTGCTGGTGAACTACGATCTGGATGCGATCTGCGCGAGCAAGATACTGCAGGCCCTGTTCCGCTGCGACAATGTGATCTACTCGATCGTGCCGATCATGGGGCTGGCCGCGATGCGGCGGGCGTACAGCGAGCACCGGGGCGACATCCGGTACGTGCTGCTGGTCAACTGTGGCGGCTGCATCGACATCGTGGACGTGCTGCAGCCGGACCAGGACGTGGTGTTTTTCATCTGCGACTCGCACCGCCCGTACGACGTGTGCAATGTGTACAGCGATGGGCAGGTTGGTGGTGCAGGGGTGTGGGAGGATGCGCTCGGGCGTCAGATGGGTTGACTTTTACTAATTGGCAATGGCTTTTCCCCGTTCCGGCAGGTGCGCATACTGGGCGAGATGAACAGAAACGAAAACATACCTGCGTTCGAGGACATCTTTCAAGATTCGGACAACGAGAGTGGTGATGAGGACGAGGAGGACGATGATGATGCCGGATACAACGAGGACGGCGGTGGAAGTGACAGCGACGGTGGTGGTGGTGCACCAAAACCGGCCAACAATCGTATCCAGCGCATCGAGCAGCGGTTGCTGCGTCGTCGCGAACACAAAGCCTGGCAGGAGCGACGGCTCACGCTGATGTTCGAGTACGCCCAGTACGCCTACTACGGTTCCAGCTCGGCGCTCAGCATCTTCGAGCTGGCGTGGCGCATGTCGAAAGATTCGCTCGATCTGCTCTGGTGGGCGATCGTCGGCGTCACCGAGCAGAAGCTACTGGGGAAGGTGGAAAGCGCCTCGTACACGCTGCTCATCGAAAAGCTCCAATCGCACGTGTCGCGCCTCACCAACAAAGCGAGCGACCAGGCCATCCAAACGTCCGTAAAGATCGTGTTCGAGAGCGATCTGCAGCTGGCCCTGTTCCGGCACTGGAGCGTGCTGGACTCGCTGCGCTACTCCTACTACCCGGCCTGCCGGCTCAAGCTCTGGACGCACAAGGGCGACAAGCAGATGAACGAGCTGCTGGTCGACATGGGCCTGCCGCTCGTGCAGGCGAAGCAAACGTTCAACGCGATGGATCTGGTGCTGCGGCGCGAGTTTTACGAAAAGATTGAAAAGTTTGCCGAGAAGTACAACATGCCCGACGTAACGTACGCCTCGTTCGTGCTGCAGTACGGCTACCGCAACAAGTACTCGGCCGCCGACTACGTGTACTCCATGCTGGCGATACTGGAGTCGGTGCGGCAGGATCGGTTACCGGAGGCGTGCTTTCTGCAGTCGATGGATGCGCTGTCGCGCGGCAAAAAGGCCATCCTGGACGAGGGCATCGATCTGTGCAAAACGCTGCTGACGACCATCTTCAAGCAGGTGCAGACGTGCCTGGAGATGCATCAGATCCGCTCGGCTGGTCCGTTTCTGTACCTGGTGCTGCAGGAGGAGGTGTCGTTCTTTAGCTGCCCGTACGGGTTGCTGCTGCTGGCGCGGTTTTTGCTCCGTGCGCATGTGGCCGTGTCGCGCAATCGGCGAGCGCAGGAGTTGCCCCTGATTGCGGTCGCTCCGATCGATCTGGCGCGGGGGATCTCGCTGCTCGCGGGCGTACCGCCCGTCTGCGAGGACAGTCGGCACTTTTTTGCGAAAGCGTTCGAGGAGGCGGGCAATCGGAGCGGAGCGGTAATCTCGCAGGACTTTTTCGAGACGGCCGTCATACAGATCAAGCAGTCCGACTGTACCAAGTTTCTCGACGCGCTGACGGTTATGCTTAGTTGATAGAGAGAGAGAGACGGAGGGAGGGAGATAGGGGTTAGCTGTTAGTGTAGGGCGCGTAGGTGTGATTGTGTGTTTTTTTTGGTTTAGAAAATTTTAGTTTAGTAAAATCTGTCGCGCACACAACCCGTAGCTAGGGGCCGTTTGCTGAACGTTTCCCACCCTATCCGAGGGCTGGCACACTTTCTCGACACTTTTTGCCGTGTACTGTGTTGCACAGAGTCAAGTAAGTGTGTTAAATGCCTTCGATAAAGTGAAAAACGTTCTGTTAGTGTGCCCCCAAATTGTGTCAACCCATTGTGTGCGTCTGTCGTGACGTGAAGTAATATTTAATGTTAATAGGTCGTACGATTCGAGCCAGAGATTCACGGAGGAGTGCAAGCAAGGAGTCGTTGAGTATGTGTTAGTGGATGGGACATGATTGTTTTTTTGTTTTATGTACTTCGACATCAATATTCCTACCGTGAGTGACCAACGGGAATGGACGGGGTGGATGATTGTGACAGCATATAGTTAGCGAGTGAGATAGGGAAAAAGTAAGAAATGCCTCCAGGTTCTATACAAAAAGTGCAAAAAGAAAGTTCTATACAAAAACCAGTTTGATAAATTATTATTACCGATAGGGCAAACGAGAAGGAGCAAGCGATAGTGGTAAGGCTTATCTGTACGGAAATATAGCATTTACCTGTAACTACACCGTAGTACCATACATGTGGATCGTGTTCGTGTTGATCAAATGACAGAGAGAGAGAGGCTCAAGGTGCTTCACAATCGTTTTTGCTTCATTTTTAAATGGTTTTCTAGGTCTTCCTACCCACTAGCTTCACTCTTCAGCGACACACCCGCCGCACTGTACACTATCGACGGTCCCGGTTGCAGTATTCGCGCACTACCGAAACACTCCTCGTTGCGGTAAAACACCGCATACTGTCCCGGCGTAATCGCCCGAAGCGGCCGATCGAGCTTAACAAACAGCTGCCGGCCGTGCGTCTCAATGACGCTACAACCCACCAGCGGTTTCGTGTGCTGGAAGCGAAATTCACACCGTACCACCCGTCCCTCCGACGACAGCCCCGGAGGAGCATTGATCCAAACCGGCCGCTCGGTATACACCATGTCCGTGTACAGCAGCGGATGATCATGGCCGGACGCTACCTCAATCACGTTGCTTTCCCGATGCTTCCGCAGCACGTAGTACGGCTGGGAGCAGCCACCGATTTTACACTTCTGCCCAACCGTCCAGTGATGCAGACCGGCATGCTGACCCACCTCCCGCCCACTGTCCACGTCCACGAACGGGCCCGGCTTGGTTTCGATGTACTCGCCGATAAACTGCTGGAACGAACGCTTGCCCACGAAACAGATGCCCATGCTTTCCTTCTTGCGTGCATACGCTTCGAGGCCTACTTCGATGGCTAGCTGCTTGACTTGCGGCTTCGTCAGGGCACCGATCGGGAACATTGTGCGGCGCAGGGCTTCGGCGGAGATTTGTGACAGGAAAAACGTTTGATCTTTGATCGGATCCGGTGCCATCAGGAGGCGTACTTCTACAGGGGAAAGAAAAATCGGGATAAGGGGAATCGAAAAAATCACACTTTTTTGGTAGCATGAGAACAATTTCTTACTTTCATTTTCATTGTACCGCTCCAGAAATGGGCCAAAGTTGGTTCGAGCATAGTGGCCGGTAGCGATCGCATCAGCACCAAGCCGCTCGCGGGCATGGTGAAAGAAGCGATTGAACTTGATGTGTCTGTTGCACAGAATGTCCGGATTTGGGGTAATTCCTGCTTCATAGTCCTTGAGAAAGTTTCTAAAACACACAAAGCGACCCATTTAATCAAGCTTCTTTGGTGGCAACTTAAATCAATTGATTCGCTTACCCAAACACCTCCACCCAGTAGTCCTTCACAAAGTTGATCTCCTCCAGCGGTATGTTCAGCGTCCGGCACAGCCGCTGGGCATCCTCGAAATCCTGCTCCCCGGAACAGTAGCCGGACTCATCGATTAGGTCCCAATTTTTCATAAACGCACCGCATACCTTGAAGCCTGTAGAGTGCAAGAGGAGAAGCTTTGTTTTACCATTTCAATCGCTAAGTACATCGTTTGCCTTTACATACCTCGCTTCTTGAGCAGATACGCGGACACTGCACTATCTACGCCGCCGGATATACCGACCACCACACGGCGAAACATTGGATTTTTGCTCCTAGGTTTCGGTCACGATTGCATCAAGTTACGACAATGGCTCACTTGGAACATTTTGCCGGTGCTAGTCGGGGCGAGCGGCACATCAAAACAAACCGTTCTCACCAGAAACGTCAAAACAGTTGAAAATGTAAACAAATGGTCCAGCTGACAAATGGTTGGTCGATGGGAAGAAAGCAGCTGTTTAAGTGATGTTAACAAGGGATGAAACAGCATTGTCGTAAAATGATTGTAAAATTTCCGTTAATGAATTATGATGAGAAATTTGCAGTAGCTTTTTAAGGTTGCTTGCAAAGATTCATGAATCTCAAACATTAATGAGTCTCTAAAGATTCATGAATTTCGAAAGATTGATGAATTTCGAAAGATTCACGAATCTCTAGGGTTTTATGAATTTAAAGCGATTAATAAATCTCCAAAGATTCATAGCGCTTCAGCTTCTTATTATTCTTCTCCTTGGCGTCACAACCTACTCATGTATTAATCTTTAGAGATTCATTAATCTTTAGACATTCATGAATTTTTGGAGATTCGATTCGAGATTCGAAGCATACATCGCTCAAGATTCATATTAATGAATCTCAACGAAAGATTCATGAAACCCAACACTCCCCTTTAGCCCGAGAGAACAAGTGGAGCAAGACATACAAGATAGCAAGATAGAATTTGATTCCAGGCCTCATATTGTTCTTCTGGACTATTCCAGCCCAGAATCTAGCCCTGCCTGTAGTAAGCACTAGCAACCAGTTTCGGACGAGATTGAAGGCCGCACCAGTTATCGAACCTATCTCGATTCTGGACGTGATGCTACATCCCTGTGCAGTCTTTGTTTTCAGGTATTGTTGTTTCAAGTCATCTCGATCCTAGATTACGTCCAGCATGGACCTGCACTGATCTTAGATGTGGTCCCAAACTTATTCAAAGCGCAAACATTGTCCTGAACCAATCACATTTCCCGGCCATGATATATAAAGTTAGTGTGATTCCGGAACCGCTTTCTAAACTGCACTACTCTAAGAACTAGTTCCGAACCTATTCCTGCGCTGGAATTAGTTTTGAATGGATTATGCTTGCTTGCACTGATCTTTGAAGCCTTCTTTTTGGGTTGGAACTACTTCAACAAATGTTGCCTAATTTCCGAGGATCTGATCTCGAGCCTATCCCAATTTTAGAACTACCTTAAAAAGACTTAAGAGGGCAAAAGGAAAAAAACCTTCAGGGACAGCACTACACGTTAGTCACATAGTATTGAAGAAGGCATAACTGGACGACCTATTAGAAGTTGACAGCATTGTCGGATACTAATTCACTGCCATCCGACACTAGCCAATTCTACATACATTAGAACAGCTTACAGAAAAGGATATAGAAAATCAAAGGAATAATTTCGGAAGTTCCCAATCAGCGTACTTGCTTTCATTCTGTTGTAGTCTCTTTATTACGGCAATATCATTACCTGTTGTACCCCGACACTGCGGTGGATCAACCCCTTACGCTACCAATAAATTAAAAATACACACATTCACTCACTCTTGTGGTTGTGGTGAAATTATCCTACAACTTTTGCCTCTCCTTCCACGCGCAGCTGCCTGCCATTCCACTAAAACAAACCGCTCTCCTCCCCTGTTAAGTACACAAAATGAAATTGGTTTTGATTCGTCATTACCACCACACACCACACTGCAAACACACATACACACTATATTAGCTGTCCGCTGTTCACAGTAATCTACAGCGAACGATGGTATGCACTAATTCCAATGGCCTCTGGCTGGACCATTGCGCTAATGCTAATTATTTCTTGGTGATTTTCACACGAGTATATCTAATCGCTCTGTCCGCTCCCGCTCCCCGTTTTGCTACAATTTCACTGACTAGACACGTGTTAACTTACGATTTGTTGAGTTTCGGGGTGGTTTTGCTTTCCTCTTGAGCTCATCTTTTCCTAACATTCTTGTTTTTTTTTTTTGCTATATTTTCTCTTCTAACTTCCCTTTCTCTCTCTCTCTCTCTCTCTCTCACTTACTCCTTTGCATTTGCAGAATGCACTCTGATGCAAATAAATGAAACCGAAGCAATTGTTTGTACCAGAAATCTGCAAACAGAGTGTTAAATATTATTACTCCTTCTTCTACTACTTCAACTAAAACGTAATCCTTAATAAGGGGGGTGTTTGTTTTTAATTATAAATTAATACTCTTTTACGTTTTGGTTTTTGCCGCATGGGGTGGGATGAGATGCCGCATTACGCATAAAGTTAGAACTACCAAGCTAGTACCAAGCAACGCAAACGGTGCAAGCACACGAATTTCACCCTTTTTGCTTTAAAGTAACAATTCCTACTTCTCTTTTAAATTCGCACTCACACACACACACACACGCGCGCCGCTAAACAACGTCACAAAGCACTTGAGCAGGTTTTTTAATCTTGCCTGATTAGAAATGTAATTAAAAATGGTACAGCTAATAGCTAATTTCAATCGTATGTATGCAGCTTTGCATCAACTGCTCTGTGCTGTTTTTTTTACAGTTTAAAAACAAACAAAAAACCATTCCTGATCACTATTACTAGCTTTAAAACTACTCGGAGAAAAGCATTCCTTTTTAAAAAGCTAAGAATAACAGCTAAGGAGCGTTAAGCTAAGGCGAAGAGAAAAAGAGTAAACGTTTCGTTAAATTATTATCGCTAGACGAAGCTGCGCAGCGACCGGATAAGGCAAAGGAAAGTATCGCGAACCGCATCTTTTTGCTCGTGTTCGGTTTCAATAAATTACCTTCCAAAGTTAGTCACGCTTAGGATAGTCTTGTGTTTTTTTTTGCTACAGATAGTGTTTAAACGTTTCCATTTTTTTTAAATTCCTTCCCTAGTGGCGAAGCAACAATCCAAATTGCGCTAGCAATTGTACGTCGCTGGATGATTAACTCTTCTTGAAATCGGCATATTACTCTAACAATTTAGTTGTTCCTTCTATCTGTACCTTATAATGGACGCCCAGGCACGGGAAAGTGTGTTCAATGACTGATGAAACAACAACAAAAAAAACTGCCCGCCTGTTCTACTATTCCCCCGTCGTCCGCTTACGCCCCTTTTCCTTGAGTTGCCCGAAAACGGTTGAATCGAAAATGCTTACAATTACCAAGAATTAAAAACAAAACCTTCTCACGTTACCTTGCCAGGGCAAAAACATACCGTTTTACAAACTGTAAACAGGTATCAACTCTGAGCATTGGCGGGCGGTACCGGCTGGAGAGCATGCCGTTTGCTTATTTACTAACTGAGCTAACACCGTGAATCTCTTAGTGTAATGTTTTGTTTTGTTTGTTTTGATTATGACACAACCATTTACCACTGTTTTTTTGTTTAGTTTTTGTATTTTATATTACCTCCTATAAGAAGTAGCCGCTCCAATAAGAACCATGCTTAGGCGAATGCGAATGAACGAGCTATGCACAAATGCTAGTGTACCGGTACAATTCCGGTACAAAACCAACTACACACCTGCTATGCTGCCTGTTCCTGTTGCACACTGCGCCTAAAAAGCCATGCCAAATCTACTGTACATAATACACTCTTGTTAAATGTAATCTTTCTTGTTTCTGCTTCCCACTGGTTAGGCCAAAAATCAAACATTACCATCGTGCGCCCCACAAAAGCCTGTCCAACATGTAGAGTGACTGAGCACAGCGCGAACGAACCCCCGCTTGTTCTGATTACACCATTGTAAACCATTTTACTATATTGTCTGTTAGTTGGAATCGCTACCCTGCAGCACACGATCGTACCTACTATCCCATATATAGAGCTATGTTGCTTCCACAACGATCCACGAACACGATCGTTAAACCCCATGTCCCGACTCTTCCAATAAATAGCATTGTCCTAAATAAAATCATATCCTTCCCCCTAAAACTGTACCACATTTCCAGCAGCCGTGAAACTCCTGCGCAGCACTCCTTCCAGCACCGTCCACTCCAGCTCCTCCAGTTGCTCCGCTCCGTTGGCAGTATGATTCGGCACGCCCATTCCATCCGCAGGCCACCGCTACTCGCACGCCAGCTTGCCGTCGAAGCTGGAGAGCGCGATCGCGAACGCCTGGAACGCGCACAGCGGGTATCGGAAGTCCATCGTGAAGATGTCGTCCGCGGTCCGGCCGAACTGCATCACGATGTACTCCGGGTCGGAATCGTGCACCAGCTGAAAGTTCTTGACCGAGGCTTGCGTGACGCGACCGTGAAAGTTCAGCACGTACGATTGCGTTTCGTCGTTCCAGATGGGCGTCTTGTTGTGCAGTTCAACGACATTGTCCATGTTCTGGTCCCAGGGGGGGGAGAAGACAGAGAAAAATGAGGGTAGCGTTAGAGTCACAGTCCACAAATCGATACTAAAAGTAGGGGTCAACGAGGGACGCTATTTTGGCTGCGCAAATAACTGACCGACGGCGAATTAAGCGCTCCCAAGGGGCAAGCGTGTTGTTGGCCAACAGGAGTATTATCGCTGCTGGGGTGGTTGGTTTAAAATATGGTCACCAAGTGGTCGGTGCCACGTGGTTTGTACGGGCGAGCGATTAAGGGCACGCTTCTGGCAGACATCCTTGATAGAGGTCGTCCCGCACTAGGTAGGGCTACAAACGGCCTACTCCTGGCTGCTTGTTTCGTGGAATTCATTAGTAAGGTAATGAGGCACAGAGGGTTTGGAAGTAGGTTGGGGTCGTATGAACTATGAGCGCAAACAGGATCGTTGATGACGTGCGTGCTGCTACAAAACGGGTGTCCTCTCACTCGGTCGGCGTATCGATCAAAAAGAGGTGGCAAAGCACAATGCAATAAACTTTCTAGCAGTAAATCTAATCATGAAATTTTGAAATATTACGGTTGCTTAAGCACACGTGAGGAAATCATTACACGATGATCCTGTGTATATGCCTGTATCCCAACTCTCCAATATTCGATAACAGTCGTTAGTCATTTTAGAAACAAACGATGTAAGTAATTAATATCACAAAATATTTATAAAGCAATAAATTACAAATGAAGCTTGATTGGTGGCCTCCAAAACACCCCGGAGTGAAATGCTTCATTCATGCTTTTTATGATACGAACAAAGGGCCATTACCAAAAAGGTCATTTGATGTACAAATGAAAATTGCTGAATTTTATTGCCCATCACCTTTGGCGTTCAAGTTCACCGAGGTCATCATTCGGAGAGACAAAAAAAAGAATGCTTTCCAAGACGCAACGCAAGGTTGCAGACGCTTTCCAACAAACCTATGGGGCGAGAGTGATCAAATTCAACGAAAAATCATTAACCAAACCGTATTGTTTACCGTCATTAAATTATCAATTCGCAGCCATTTTAAATTGCGCGAGATTGTAGAGAGCTCGCGTATCGTCTTACACATTCAACTGAATTGCAAACAGGCTGATGCTTGCTTGTGACAACCTTGAGCGGAGGGAGAGAGTATTTTGTTACACGCTCAAGTACAATCGGTTGTCGCAAACAAGAAGCGTTTCCCAGTATCTATTCTGCCCGGTGGCAAGACATTGTATACTGCTACCAACTTTGCAGACACACACACACAAACACAGGCACACACTTAGAAGTTGATTAATATTGCTGCCAGCGGTATAAGCGGCCACGTGGATCGATTCCGTCTCCTCCGTAACAGCGTTCTTAAATTTTGTTGTGATTGAAGTGGTAAAAAGAAGAAGCAGAAGAAGACCAAGGTCTAACGAGATAGACCGACGATAATCTACGATAAAGAGCTGGTGAGGCCAGGCAACATAGACACATACACACAGACACACACGCACGCACGAGGAACGATTGCTCTGCACCTGACAACACTCGGGACTGGCAACGAACGGATATGCTGTGTAACCCTGCGCTTGATCTTCCCGTACACCCTGGAGGTGATGGTGATGGTGGGCAAACTTTACCAACAAGCTTGTTAGACTTAACCGGTATCCACGAGGAAGGTGAGGAAGGGCTAAAAACAAAGCAAAACATAATGATGAAACCGAAGCGCCCCGGCGTAATGTAATTACAGGGTTTCCCACGATTTATTGGTCAGTTCCCATGATTTTTTGGTGCGTTCCCACGATTTTTTGGTCGTATCCCATAGATTTTTGGTTCGTTCCCATAATTTATTGGTATTTTCCGATTGGATATCAATACAATTGGACCAAAAAATTCTGGGAAACGACCAAAAAATCGTGGGAACGCATCAACAAAATATGGGAACCCACCAAAAATTGATGGGAACCGACCAATAAATCGTGGGAAACCCTGTATCCTCTTGCTGGATCGGCAACATCGGCAAACAAGCGCCAGGATGCTGTTGCCATGAAGTGTTCCCCCAGCAAGCAGTGAACACTGTTAGGAAGGTGGACAGTAGCGAAAAGATAGTTCGAGGCAAAGTTGAGCAATTTATTTAATTGCTCTTTTGTCTCAAATTCAGCTTAAAAACTTGGTAAAATATTTCAAACATGTATTTAAATTGTTCGATGTTGCCTAAAATTTGGCCAAAATACTGTGTACTCTTGCTAACTGAGACTTCAGACATGAAACCACTGCAAAACACAACACGACAACAGAGAGCCACCGAAAACTGAAACCAAATTAAATGTGTCAACCTGAATTTCGTGCCTTTTTACGTCTCCCAAGTTGCCACTCGCATCGCATGTATTAGCAGCATCTTACCTTCGACTTCCAACAGTCGAGCAGCCCTTGCTGGTCATCGACCGAGCTTATCTGTACACGCTGATCGTCCTCCGTCATCCCGGGCAGCAGTACCGTCATGTTGCGCGGACCTTTAAATCCCAGTATGTTGGTATCCTGTGGGGGCATGAAAGAAAGGAAAGGGAAGCGAACGCATAGTTAATTCAATTTTCTGCCACTGATTGTGATTGCTGGGGTGATTAACACTCTGCTGCTCTAGGCTAGGCGGTTTGAAGCTTTTAGTGAAACCTTTAGCGCAACACGTATATTTTTTATGAAGAAATGGAGGACTTTACGTGTCCATTTTAGTGCCTGTTTTTGGGTATATTTATCAATCACTATAAAGGTAATGTTGACTAAAACCTTGAATGTATACTAGAGATTGGAATGATGTAGTGTAATGCTGTTACCTAGTTACTTTTTTTAAAATATTAATAAGATTTAAAAAAATATATATATTCATAGTATTCTATAAACCTGCAAATGAGAGTCATAGATACAGACTCCATCACAGAACACAAAATTAGAGTGTATTTCGTATCGTAAAATCGTATTTAAAGATTAGTATTGAAATTCCGCCAAACGGTTTCAGCGCCAGATATATTTTTGTAATCAGTGCTGCAAAATGTCACTGTCAATGTCATAAATACAATCTGACTGAAACAAAATCCATGTAAGCGTCACGTACTCAATTGTGATGATCAGAGGTGACGCTCAAACAGTTGGTGTTGTGACCATTTATGTCTGGGTGACATGTTAGCAACTAACGCTTGATCAGTCGCTTTGTCATGACTTTTTTTTGCTGTGATCAATTCTGTAAAATGCCACTGACATAGTTATGACAAATGCACACCAAGTATATTCCCGGAATGTCATAATTATCATCGACAAAAAATGTCTTGACCAATTGAGTGACCAAGTGTTAGGTGCTAAAAAAAATGTCACCAAGCTTGTGATTGGACCACCAATTGTACGTGAACTGATTTAAGGTTCGTTTCAGTCATGAGTGTTGGTAACTGAAACAGTGGGTATTTGGCAGCACTATTTGGCAGCAAAAAATCATGATTAAGCATGGACCGGCATTAAGCTCAGCATTCAGAAAGAGTATCGGGTTTAAATCAAGCTCTCGTACGTCGTGTTTGGCATGACACACTTTCATTGAGTATCAGCAATAAACATCAAGCTATCACGGATATGTTCATTGTTTTGAGTTGTGATTATCACATGATTCTCATGACATTTTGCAGCACTGTTTGTAAGTAATTAATCATTGAACTTGTTAATGCGACCTAAATTGATGAATTTAAGTAACACTGTATACTACGAGATGGATTTTCTGTCAAAAATTGATGCCTCAGACGCATAAATTATAATTAACTTTGGAATTCTTATGTAGTTCCATTTAGTGATCAGTGACTCATAGCAAATTAATTGGATATTTTTGATTACTTTTCGTTCCTGAAGTTCCTATCTCTAATTTAAACGTTATAGTGTTGTGGTAGAAATTAAGTAATACTCCTCTATCATTCACAGAAATGGTACAGTTTCTGACTACTTATATTGAATATTTCGGGAAATTGAAAGCATTTTAAAAACTCAAATATCATCCTTACATAGATCACGACGGCCAGATCGAGCCGTGGAGCGGCCGCATCATTCTTGGTGCCACTATCGTACACGAAAAAGGTCGTGCCGAACACGTTCGACCGTAGCTTCCCCACGAAACCGTCCGCCTGCCGGGATAGGTCGGTCGGATCACAGCTGATGATGTAGTTGGACGTTTTACTTTTCTTCCGTTTGCGACCTAAAACGATGTACGACAAAAAAACGGGCATCACGCACCTCAATAAAGCTGCAAACTTGCAGGACAATTGAAAGCACCAAACAATGAACATACCCGCTAGGCAGAACAGCTTCTTGCCGTAGTCCCGCTCGAGGTGCAGATAGTAGATGGGGAACAGCCCGCGATCCATGCCCTTCCGGTCGCGCGTAATGCGGCACTTGTACAGCACACCCTGGGCGGCCGGTTGCGTGACCCACTGCTCGATCGGCCCTATAACGTCACCCTCCGTGTCGGGTGCGCCGCCACCACCACCGCCGCTTGGAGGTGTACCGGAGTCTTCGCTAGATTTCACATTGCCGCCGCTGCTGCTGTTCGTGTGGTGCGTATGGTTGTTGTTGTTGAGCGCGGGCGAGATCGGTGCCGAGTGGGAAAGCAGATGATGCCCGTCGACCGTCGGGCGATCGTACAGGATGGCACCGCCCGCACCACCGTTGGCAGGCGATTGGGTGGACGCGGGCAGGGGCAGCACATCGACCGGTGTGCTTTCCTCGTCCTCGCTGTCCTGCGACGACGGCGTGAGCTTCTCCATGGTGGCTGCAACAAAAGGGAGACGCATGGGTGGTTTTTTTGTTAGAAAATGTTGGACTCCTTGTCGAAAGTACTAATAGCATTAAGCATTTATCGTTGAATGAGGCCAGAATGAGGCAAATTACAGAAGAAGATAAATACCACAAATCAATATCCCCAATTATTGTGGATTGTCGAAAACATACTACGCTGCGTTTGATTCTCCCGCAAAATTAGGGGACTAATTATTCTTATTGCATTCTTGACCCACTAAGACTAAGCCGCTACATCAAAGAGCCATGAGACACGCGACAAGCTGTAAGGTCTTTATGGCCACCTCGCCCCCAATCGATTGCCCGCATTGATAACTTACAGTCGCTGTAAGGTGACGTTGGTGTGGTGGTGATCGAGGTCGCGGTCACGTTCGGTCCCGTGCCGCCGACTGCCACCGTTGGCACCGGTCCGACCGGTGAGGTCGGCATGATTTGGTCCGGATTGGTGGGTGACATCATGAACTGCATCGGACCGTCGTACGCGTGCACCTCGCGCCCGTTCCGATTGACGCCCGACATTGGCCGGACGAGCTGCAGATCGCTCGCCTGCACCATGCCGGGTGTTGCCCGCTTCTGGCGTATGTAGGCCTCCATCAGTTGGCGCTGCGAAGGAGAAACGGGAAACAATGTTGGGTTAGTTTTATAGCTAATTAACAACGTTATTTATGACTTGAATCTTGAATCAGCTCAAAAACTCTATTAAATGCACAGCAAAATCAATCGATACTTCTGTATTTAATTTCAGTTCGAAATCTAGTGCATCCCGAAGCATTATTGTAGCAAAGTTAAAACAAACTACGCACTATTTGCCTGCTAACACTCTCGCCCCACGATCAATAAGTGCTAAGCAAATTAACACCTAATCTCATCGGTCGCTGCAAAGAGTCACTGGTCACTTGATGGCATGCACATTTGCATCCGCGAACTGCATACGGGGCGAGCTGGGAAGCGTATGAGGATTAAATTCTGCACCTCTTTTCCGATTGTGAAAGGCAAACACTACCGGTCCTGTTCCCGCGGCGATACTGGGCCCGCGGCGAGGAGCCCCCAGCAATTAGCACAACAAACAACCTTTGTACGGGAATTGCCATTCACGGTTAAATGAAGCCCCCGTGCTGGGAGCGGCTCCAATGAGCTGCAACGGTAGAAATAACAACAGCGCGTTTGCATCTCATATCCCCGTGCCGTGCAAAGCGGTTGCCACGGTTGACTGCCCTTTTGCGAATTGTGTAATCGGTTCAGAGCACAGGGCGGGTGAATAAAGCAGGTTTTATAGGTGGTTCGCTTGTTGACACACTACCACACGCGGGTCTCATCATTTGGGTAGAACATTCAAATAGATAGTTTGAAAAATGCAAACGAGTTGGGACGCGGGAACGATCGGCAGAGTCGCTATAATTGCAGATATCATTGCAGATATCATTGCAGCAACGAGTACAGTCCATTGCATTTAACTTCATAATGCTGCACCGACACCAACATGAAATTAATCCTATCTTTATGCAAATGTTGCATAAATACTCTTTATTTGATATTTAGATTTAATAGTTTATGTATTAAATCCAACACATCAAATTCGTTCTTAACGCATATTTTCAACAGAATAGCCACGTTTCTGTGGGAAACATTGCACTGGCATCTGAGACTCTCAGGCTCAATTGTTGTTGCCTTTTGTGCCCGCCAGAGAAAGGCTTCAAAGGGCGAAAGAGAGGAAACATTTCTACATTAGGCGGATAACATGCTGCACTGAGGATGCATTCAGGCATACGATGCTATGCTATGCACCTTGATACATGTAAGAGCAGCTTGACTATGGGAAAAAAAGGTAATAGTTTTGTAGTTTACACAGACATAATTTAAATAATAATAAACATAAAAATAATTTTAAATACACCAACGTTTTTGCATAATCAATTGGAACGATTGATTGTACGACAAACATCTTTGTTTAACATAAGGTTGTAAAGCTTTGTAGAAAAAAGTTTATCTTATTCCCAAAAAAACCGAAAAACTTTTTTATTGTTTACTTCAAGAATGTATATTCACTCTCATTGAATGTTCCAACAAACAGCATCTTTTCCCATAGTCAAAGTTTATTTTAAACGCCATTCCATCCCAGCGTCTATTTGCGTACGGCTACGTGATACTCTTCGCGACGAGCCACCACCAGGCATGATTAATAGAAAAAGCTAACGGCTCGCTTGAGGCACATCATCTACATCCTCTCGCGCATCCTTGTGGCTTTCATCTTTCAGCCTTTGCTGGGATGCTTGTAGCAAAAAAAAAAAAAAAAAAAAAAAAAAAAACAGAAAGCCACAGAGCCACTAGGAAGCTTTTCAACACCGTTTTCCTTTCTCTTCCACTACGCACCACTGCCCTCCTCCTTCTAGCAGACGACAGAATGAGCTGACAAACGACCATTCAAGCCTTCGAAACAGACCCACCAGAGCCCAGCGCACTAACGCTTTCCACGTTGCTTTTGTGGCCGTGAAAAGCGCCACAGCGAAAAAGGCTCGTCCTGTACTGTGGTACAACTGGGAAGCGGGTTTGTGAAGCGGGAAGGCTTGCGAGATGTCCTCTTCCGGTGTTTTACCACCAGCGCCACAACCACACACACACACACACACACAGACATTCGTGGGAGAAGCGTGCTTGGCTTTGCGGCTTTCGATTGTGTTTGTTTTGGCGTGGTCGGTGGGCGCTCACCACTTTTAGAAAGTTTTTACCCTGCTCACTTTTCGCAGTTCTGCAGGTGTGTGTATACGTGTGTGTACGTGTGTGTGTGTGTGGGGGGGGGCGTCACTGGGGCGTCCACTTTTTCGCACACTTTATGTCATCTTTCTCCCGGGTGCGACTATCGAGGCCAAGGAGTCGACACCCTGTACCACCGGGGGACAACTGGGGAAGTAAGCTGTGGTTTGCTGAAGTGTGCTTTACAGCGGCCTTTGTCAAGGATGTTCACGGATCGTCACCACGAATGCATATATATGTGTGTGTGTGTCATGGTGTAGAGTCAAGTGGATTGAAAGAGTAAAATAAGGCATTTTTGCGTTTGTGTGTAATGATAGAAACGTATCTCGCCAAAACGAGCACTATCAGTGACCTGTGAAAGTCATTTTTATTTATCTACGCCATTATACAGTTATACATTTATATATTATGTTGCAAAACCAATTCATTTAGTTTCACCTGTAGTATTGTGATGATAAATAATCAGTCTGCTTATCGTTGATGAACGTTTAACAACGTTTTAAAGTAGAAAGCTAGATTTTATTTTTGATAACATTAAACTGGGTCCAACGTCAAATAATTGTATCAATAATTGAACAAAGCATTTCTGCTTGTATCCAAGGATTGTATATTTGGTTGTTTAGCTTTAGTTTAGCTGTCAGAACGTTATTTGAGCATCAAATTAGAGAAAACTCTCGTTTTTCTACAATTAAACATTGAATAAAGGATGCGTGAAAGTTACGGAAAAGCAGTCCTCATCCTTAATGAATTACAAATGGTGGAATAGCATAGAAAAAGTAAGGCTATTCTACGAAAACCCACCAGTTTAGTTTTCACGAGAAGTATGGAAAGGTTCTGACTGATCGTGTGATAACATCGTTCCTAGTAAAGGCCACTGCACAGCGGAACCAGCCCATACAAACACCGGAACTAAAGTATGTTGTTAGTAGATCGGAATATTGTATATTCAACAAGGATGATATATTCTATTTTGCCATAAAAATTTCACATAATTAACTACATCGTGATAGTTTAACGCTTTTCCAACAGTTTCGTAGTGGTAGTACAGTCAATTTGCTGTCCTATACGTGCATTGCGACAGAAATGTAAAGTACAATCTATTTTTAAAAAATCATAAGAGAATCTTAAATGAATTTATATTTTTGTTTACAAGTTGTAATGCTTCGACTTCTTCTTCTTCTTCTTTGGCTCAACAACCGATGCCGGTCAAGGCCTGCCAACCCACTTGTGGGGTTGGCTTTCAGTGACTTATTGATTTCCCCCCATAGCAGGATAGTCAGTCCTACGTATGGCGGCACGGTCTATTTGGGGCTTGAACCCATGACGGGCATGTTGTTAAGTCGTACGAGTTGACGACTGTACCATGAGACCGGCTATAATGCTTCGCCTTATTAATCTAAAATAATACTAATAAACTAACATACTAATACGTCTCTAAAATTAGTTTTGTAAACAAAATTATATCACAAAAAATCCGTATCACTGTAATAACGAATGAAGATATTGGAATTAAAGTAGCAACACTAACATTTCACGGTATTTGCTATGATTTTCACCATGTTAAAGACATACATTTGATTTATTTGTGGTTTTCTTGCTACAACTCTCTTGAAAATGAAGTAATTTTCTAAAAAATGCATTCATTATAAAGGTTATTAAATAACATTTTAAAACAATGATTCTCTTTAAAATCAAAGCATTACTTTTAGAAATATTACCACTAGAAGATTCACTTTTAATTTACCTAAAATCATTTGATTTGAAACATTTTTCACGTTTATTATTGGCGATTTATGGGTTTTAGAAGTCTAGTTTTTTTGCCGTTTTTGGTGTAATAGAATCTACTAAAAAGCTAAAATACTCCGGGCATTGAAATTGGAATAAATCATTTTCATCCTGGCCACTTCCACTGTGAATGAAGAAAATGAAGTTTTCAAAGGTTTAGAGTTTTGTCAATTTAAAAGCCTTTTTTTAACAGCTCAAACATCTTACACGTTTTGAATAATGCTGTTCACATTGAAAATTGTGCCGGAAAACAGTGTAATGCGACAGTTATACTACAGTTTACGCTGAGCGTATTAATGTACTATTCAGAAACGTCGCACAAAGCCATCTTAATTTAGCTGTTAATTCAAAATTACAATAAGCTAGTTTCCTGCTATTATGAAACGTTTTTCAAAAACTTCCCGAACAAAGAAAGAAACGGTAGCTTATTTTGTATCACGTTTTTCTCCACCCTTTCTCGTCAATAGCTCGTTTTAATAGTACTAATTTGTACTCAAGAACCTTAATTACGGGCAAGGATTTTATGGAATTAGAACCAACTGTACCGTGCACTTATTTCTGCCCAATGTCACGTCCCAATGTTGCAACGCATACACACAATGCACAAACAGCCTCAAACAAAGTAGTGTTGCATTTTATTTCGAGTAAAACTTTTCCCATTCACAAAAGTGCACTCTGCGCTCATTGGCTGTGTTTGCCGTTTCCGTGTTTTTACTTGCCTGAGTGATCTTGATAAATTGTGCAACGCCAGCACCAAACCGCTAGCGCCGAAAAGAAACAGCAGTGGCAGGAAAAAAGGAACAAATGTGGGTGAAATGGAAAGAGACGAGAGTAACAACAACAACAACAACAACCTCCACCAAGCACGTGCAATTACTGTCATGCAAAAATGTAAGCGAAGCGAACGCCCGACGGTACGTACAAAGTTGCTGCTACGAGCAACGAGAGATGCAACGATTTGGTGGGTGGGTGAACGAGATGGTGGAAAAGCCATTTTCGTATAAAAATACCCACTCACACACACACTCACGCCCATTGTGCTCGATGCAACTGCAACCGGCGTCGTGTACATCCTTTTTCCTGTCGTTTTGCTGGCTGTTGTTACGCTTTCGCTTTGAAGCCGGTCGACTCTTTGCACCATGGCCGGGGCGCTAGCGAGTGGCAGAGCTTTCGAAAGTGTTGATTTTTGCAGCCAATCTTGCCATCCCGGTCCACCCGGATGCGGAAACGTTTAATACCTAGCCAAGCACACGTGCCTCCGGGCGAACTTAACCCACAAGCAACCCGGTTGTTCAATCTCTCCCTGAAGAAGCAATGTCAACAATTGATTGCATTTGCTATGAGCTTTTATTCAGCAGCAGTGTGTTTACACAGTTCGCACCATTGTTTAACAATGTAATGCCAATGCCAGTTTTGTTGCAGAGCCTCGCAAAGCGACGAAATGTAAATGGACAGCAGCAAAGCAAACCGACCGAACCGACCCAACGCTCGATCGATGGAGCAGCCCAGTACTTCACCGGAAAGATGGGTTTCGGGCACGAGTGGCGATGCGTCATTTTGCTGGACCAAGGGGAGGACAATCCAGTTTGCTTATTTCGGTAAAGTTTGACCTCTCTGAACGTCTTTAGCTTGCTGGCGGCGCAAATCGGTCCCGGCCCAACCATCAACCAGCCCGGCAAAGGGTCAGCCGAGGTTAATTGTCATGTTGCGTTTATGTGAATCGTTAAGGTGGGCTGTTCGCGGCCCAGCTTTTGAAGATACGCCTCGAGAAAGCAAGTAAGAAGAATTAGGTGTACGTTCGAGAAAGCTAAGGTATGCAAATGAGATTAGCCCGGATCGGCGGAAAAGGTGGGCATTGGCTTTGACCGTCCGGCGGCGTGTGAAGTGTTTGGGGGCGTCCATTTGTGGGCGTATTGATTCGGGTCCCTAATCTGGGCTTGTTTTTCGGTATGAGACGCAACGGCTAAGCCGGGCATTACACCTTTCGAGGGATCATATTGGTTTGTGATGAGCGCTTAGAAGTATTACAATTGTTGCGTACTTTTGTTTGATTGAGGATAAAAGTGAATGTGACGCAGTAATGCTATTATGCGCACTATTGAGTGAATATTAAATGCTTGTTCAGGACCGGCGAAGTAAAAATATAGTAGATAACACCTATTTGTTGTGGATGATTAATATTTTGTAGAATAACTAAGAATTGTAATAATATTCCTTCCAATTACATGTGTGCGATCAGTAATGAAAATCATTTTTAAAACAGCATTTGTGACTTTTTAACACAAATCAATCATTTTTGTTAGGTATTTTTTTATATATTTAATGTTTAAATGTAACCATACTAAGAACAACAAATGTCCAAAAGTGTTTGCAATGTGTTTTCTCTTTCAGAATAACATTCGTCCAAGGAAACTTCAAACAAAATTGGATATAATAATCATCATCACCACGCAAATGCCGCCTGTCTAGACGCGAGATGCATATATTAGCACACAATTTTAGATTACACCACCTTCATTTACCAACGATCTTTGCCACGACTTCTCCTTCTCCTCCTCAAACCACATCCAGTGGGTTGGTGGGGCTGCATTGCAGATAGTTAATTTGGCGCTAGCTTAGGTATAAACATGTCTAACGAAAGCTCTAAACCGTCAACGACAGCTTACCGAGCGTGGATGCCACATTCAATTCCCAGCAGGTCCTTACCGCTGGTACTACTGCTGAGCATTTCTCTCAACACACACACACACACACACAAACACACATCGTTACAGCTTCAAACCCTTCGATAAGCCGTGTCATGATTTATATTCAGCTCAGTGTTTCCTCCACGCTCCCCTTACCATTATTTACCCCATCGTCCGCAGCGCCAATCGATCGATCGAGCCCTATATGGAAGATACCTGGTCGCAATCAAACACTTCGCACCAACCCCATGCACCGCGCTAGGCGGTGGATACAGGCACAGCCGTGTCTCCCGCTCGGCTCCCGCGGGAACGGGAACAACCCGAACGCTCACACTGTGCGACATGATCACGCGTACACCGCACCAGCCAGCCCACCACGGGAGGAATAAATCACGTTTATCACACCGCTGTGGATTATTTCCTCTGCATCTCGTGCTGCCAACTATTATTGCCATAAGCGGTTGATGTAATAACAGGGGTTGTGTGTATTGGGTGCAGAAGGACAGCGAGCGAGTGGTGTGGATTGTATTCAATGAGAACAGATTTTAATTAATATTTGCTTGGTGGGTGATTGGTTTTTGCGTAGCATTTAATTAGCTTGAGGAGAAAGCCCGCGAGTTATGGGTTGATTTCTTTGATGCGAAGGCAGATGGCAGAATCATTTTTGAACGATAAATATTTGCAATGCTTGTGCAATGGATTTAAATTTGCATTGAGAATATTTATTGTCATTTTATTTTTGTTTTAAATATCTCTCTTTATAGTATTTTGCACTGATTAAAATTATCTACAAGACATTACTATTGATAAAGGGTTTTTAGGGGTTTCTCATAATGTTGGGACATTTTCTTGATCGCGCTTTTTGCTCTTTCGAAAAATGATTTATTTATGGGACGTGAACTCCAAGACCCCCTTTTTGGACAGGCTGATTTGGAAGTCATTAGGAATTTCCAGTAATCCTATCAGAAAAAGGTGCCGCAGAGTCCACTTTTGATCGCATACACGTTCACGTAAGCTTCCTGTAAGAAAGTGTCAAAAACATTATGAGAGCTCCTGTAAAATATTTATTAAGACTTATAATTAAATAACGGTGTATTCAAATCAATTCGATACAATATTAAACAAAATTCTATAATTTTCTTATTTACGATGCTTTACGATGAGAATAACGTTGGTCGTTTAGGTTTCAATGAGCTCATGTGCTATACTAAACACTTGGTATTGGAATTATAGGTCGTATAACAATACTTCATGCCTTTCCAACTACATAAAGTATTGTACAATCACTTAGTGGCATGTGTAAATGAGTGAGTAATTAGCTAGAATGGTGAGTTACATTGCTAATTTACTTTTGAAGAGTCATGGCACACTGCTGCAAAATTATTGCTAGTCGGAAAATAAGTTTTTACGCTCAAATGAGTTATTTCACTCATGAATGATTTAATACACTCTGAGTGAGTTATTCTACGTCGTGAGTGAGAATGAATCCATCAGCCTATTGTGAGTGAAATGCATTACCAGTTAATCATAGTTAAAAAAATTATCGTGACTTTTCAACTCATCTCATTGATTGCTCATTCAACTCATGATTAAATTTAGCAACATTCATTTTGACTCTGTGTGTACCTCACTTCTAACCACAAGATATGAAAATAGAAGTAGACACGATTTATTCAATAATTCTTGAAGCTACACAAGAATTGTCTAATGCGTCGCACGTATGTTTAATGTTTTGTTTTGCAAAACCACACCACTTGCTAGGGCAATAATAATTAATGTGACACTTGTGTGACACACACACACACGCGTTGAAAGGTGCTAAAAGCATGGTCATTCGCTCGTGCGAATACTAAGTGTACTTATACTTAGACCGTAACTCCGCCGGGGGAAGGTCGGGCAATATAAATGCCACGCGGGGGAGAACAATTCTACCGCTCAGCGTTGAGTACTCAACAGCAAACGTGTCAGCTTACCTGCCACGCCAAACACTTAATGGCTGAATGGACGATTGCTACCGCTTGAAGCACTCAAGCACCGTTTCGCACACCCACCCCATCAAAAGTGTCACGTCATTGGGGCCCAGCACAGGACACACGGCGTAGCAAGTACGCAACCAGTAACAGACGCGCGTCTGCAAAAGTATCCTTGAGCGAATCTGTCCTGAAGCATCCGCTGAAGCTCTTAAGTTTCTTTGCCACGCTTGCCACAAACCGCTACCACAAACAGCAACACTCAAGTGTCACTGAGCATTGCTTACGCGGGAATGGGCAGAGAGAAGCAAGCGGAATCAAATTAACAACGGCACAATACGAAACGGAACGTGGGCAAAGTTCGCTAGGTGGGTGAGATTTTCGGTGTAATTAAATTGTTGCCTCCGTTAACCGATGCCGTTTGAAGCCTCGCTCCCCTATCACACGTGTAAAGCTGTCAATTAGGCCACAAGGTACAAGTCATTCGATCCGATAGGGACCGACACTTACGCAACTCGGGTTAGTTCTGCCTCGGGGTGTAAGTTTTCCATTTCGAAAAAGGAAAGTCCCACACCACATCTTCACCATTGTGAATTAATAATTTCAATTTATTTCGATTCCGTATTCGCCTGACGGCACACGGATGGACCTACTACTATCCTACCCCCAAGGGTCGGGCATTTTGCTACGGCTTACTCCATTACAATAACCTCAACTTTGATTGGCTCCCTGTGTACTTGCTTCGGCTTCGGTGCAACTTTTTCACCTCGCATTGGCACCAATCGTGATGGGAAGTGTTCGCCTAGAACGGAAACTACACTCTCAAAGCGGAACGGTCTTGAAGGAGTGTGCGGTATGAAAAATGAAACACGCTGCATACGCTGCGCGAAGCTCCGAATCGAAGGACGCCGGTTTGTACACTTTATCGTTCAAAAATAGAACCAATAAATGTTGGGAAGGTCGCCGGCGTTCGTTGTCATCTTGGTCGGCGTCGCACCGGGGGTGAATATTATGAATATTTTATTCAGGTGCGCCACACCGCTGTACCTGTGCTAAGCTTTCGAGACGCTTTTGCTAGGCTAACGGAAGGTACAACCTGAAGCCGGAACGATCAGAATGCGTTTGCCGAACGTTAAGGAGTAACCCATTTTTGCGCTCCCTCTTTTTTATTACCGAGCTTGACTGTTTTCTCAAGCGGCAAGCTTGGTTTGTGGTGGAAATGATTAAATTAGGTTTTCATGTGTCGTGGCAAATCCTTCCGAGCATGTTTGCTTGTTTCGCTTCGGGCGAACTTTATTCCATTACAGATGACATCACATACTGCGGCGTGAAATGGCATTGGAAGGAAATAAAGTTTGGTATAAAAATAAAACGGGCTTTGGAGTGAAATCAGCCACATGTCGTCGTACAGTTGATGTTTGATGTGGAAAGCGATGGATTGGATAAACCAACATCGCTGTAAAACAACCTCCTCCAGGCGAGGATCAATGAAGATTTGGTTGTTCTACAGACAACTGTTATGCATTAAGGGGATGGAGTACAAATTCAACTAGTGTTTAACGTTAAGATTGATATTTTGCGACTGAAATTGTGTCTCCATTATGAATCACAACATTATTTATGGTTATATTGTACCAAATCGGGTATTTTTGAGGAAAGTTCACGGATAAAAATGGCATTTTTCCAGATAAATTAGTTTTTTTCAATGAACGCAACAGCTGATGTCAGTTATTGGTTATTGGGTGTAATTGGTACAATTTGCTTCAAGAATTGTCCAATGTAGTGTTAATAGTATAAATAGTATAACAAAAACAATTCGCTTAAAAGTCAGACATATCATTAAATGCATTTTAGCCGAAAAACGTGAAATTCGACTGCGGATATTCTAGTTACGCGAATTCTTCGGGAACGCATAAATAGCGTATCTCTGCAACAGACTGTATTTCCCTAAACTACGTAAAATTGTAAGAAAATTGTTGTTTTATATAAAATTTTGAAACACTGATTCACAATCCTATCGAAGCCTTAAGACCAAAATTACCAAAAATGGCCAAAATTTGAGATTAATTTTAAAATGAATGTCCAAGTTTAAATCACGAATAAATCGAAATAATTCTCAATCTTATTAGACTCGAGCAATTAGTCACGATAACCCACCAGATTACCTAGAAAGGAAAGTTCGCCAAAGGTTATCGTTCCAAAAAAAAAAGCACAGAAGCTCAAGCAACAAAAATTAACTCCACAACTTAATTTCGATGTCCTCCTAACAAAACCGTACAAATTAAAACCGGACATTACCACAAAACCCCTTAACAGCAATACCTGCAGCAGGGCTACTACTACTACCACCCAACACAATTAAAAGCCCTCATCATCCTACCACAACATCATTTTCCAAACCGAACCAACAAGAACCACCGACCGATCGATCGGCTCCGGGTTTCCCATTGCCAGCCTTTGGTTGTTTATTTATTACACACACACACACACATATACACACACAGTTTGCCTAAATTCCTGCCCCCCAAAATTGGCACCGGCCTCTAGGAAAGGTTGTGAGTCCCGTGATTTTTCGTTTTCGTCTTTGTTTCGTCCTGTTTTTGCACAAAGTTGTAATAACTTGTGCGTGTTGTTGTAAGGTGCGTCCCGGGCCGAACAAGGGCCAAGGGGGAAGGAAACACATAATCGCTTGAACACTTTGGTCCATGATGACGTGGCGAAAGGAACACACGGGTACAACTGTGGAGAAGGCCTTCTTGGGCAGGTTTCCTTTTTCCCACACAGTCAGTACCTTAATTATGCTTGTCCTCTGTGGCAGGGACGGGGACCTACACCTGCCTTGTCTGGTGCTGGATTTTAATAACTGCCTGAAGGTCAGGGGTTTGTTGCCTTTTGCTACCGTTAGGTTTAATTTTTATTAACACCTACTGTGTGTGTGTGTTGTGAGCGTTTGCTATTGCTTGCTTTACTGAAGTCGCGCAAGCTCGTAAGCCGGTAATGAGCGGGCATTGGATATATTAGGGCCGGTAATCATTCATTTTTTAGCAGTAAAAATGAAGACCGGATGGTGCGTGTGTGTAGGTAATATGTTTGTTTTTGCTGTTTTGTAAAATAAGTAATCTTTTAATACGTAAATTACGCTGTCCTATCTAGAGCGGCAGAGACCCCAGCACAGGATTCTCGTAAAATATAAAAAAGAGCAATATTGTAAAAAAAAACACCATTTTTGAAATATTCCCAGCAACAAATTAGAACAGCACGAGGAGGGAAGAACCAAATTTTACATAAATTGAAGCAAAACGTGGCTACAAAGCACCTCCGACGGAGCGGCCCGAAACGAGTGACGATGACGAAAAATTTCAATTATTCACCAACACCCACCCCCTCCCTCCCCTCCCCTCTCCAGGTGAGCAGCAACCGGCAACGGAATTTACGGTTTCGCAAACCATGCCCGGAAGCGAAGGTTCGTTGGACCGAGCATAAACCCGTCTTCGGCGAACAGAACAGATCTCTGTCCACGACGTACCTCCCTCGAACTCGGAAGCGAAAGCGAAGCAGCGAGGCAGCAATATCGACAACAACTGGAAATGTTTAGCTTGAGAGCCAGTAGGAAGGAAGCAAGACGCCAAATAGAAAGGCAAGAGGGAGAGGAAACAGAACGACAAAGTTTGGAGAATCCTTTACGCCAGCTGCTTGGGTTGCGCTAGTCGGTGGCGAGCTTTTCGTAAAGTGGGACGTCCCGATGGGATGGGAAACGTATGATTCCAATTAATAACGTTGCTTTAAAGTAGCTTACGGTGTGTGTTGGTTTTTGGTGGGACTTCACCATTGCCTTTTGAAGTTTTTAAATCCATTGATTAAATGTGTTACGGTAGAACAATGGCGAGCCGCACATGGCTACTAATTGAATACAGGCGCAGGAAGGTGGCATGCCTTAGCGGATAAAACGCTTCCCCTGGGTGGGACCTGTTACCGATGCGACAAAAATGAAATGACACACATTTGTTATGCAGATTTATTCCTGCGGGATCTTCCCTCCGCTGGTGTGGAGAGAGAACAAGGATCCGCACGGCTTATACCCGACGATGACCAGGGATTTACACGCGCTGACAGTACACCGTGGCGTCATTATTCAAGCGGAATATATGGTTTCACTCTTGAGCGCAATAATAAATTATTGCCGGTAGCCCGTGCGCAAACGCACGTGCACGGTGAATAATGCAACGAAAGTAAAGCAATTAATTTAATGTATTGACTAAATCCCTTAAGCCACGTGCAGTGGAAACATGTCAATCCGAAACACACTGTTGCTACACACAATTGAGCGTATTGTTTGCAGTCGTCGTCTTTTAGTTCCATTGACGAATTAATGAAGCGTGTCATGTGACGACAATTCTTCACTAAACGTTTGAAAATATAATTGAATCCAATCGAAAGCTCCTTTCTTCAAAGGTAGTTCGTAGGGAAGGTTAATACTAATTAGCTCCTAATGGATTTGGCTTACGGTTTTGAGAGGTTTCATGTGTCTATTGGCAACCATAATTAAAGTCTGTTATTAATCAATCGAATGCGTTCATACCGTTGACAGCAGAAGTGTGAAAAATCATGTTTTTCACTGCGTGCAAAATGTTATTCAACATCACTCTGATCATGTTTCATTTCTGATGTTTCATTTCCATCATCTTAATTTTTAATTTTATCAGTATGATTTTCAACACGTCGCAAGCTGGAGCTGAGTTTGACAGCTCTTTGTGATGTGTTGAAAATTATGTAAAAGAATTGAAATTGTATTGTGATGCAACTACAACTCGTGACGTGCTGTTGAAAAACATCTTGCAAACAGTGAATAATGCTGGGCACGTTGAAGATTGACTTGAAAACCCCCTGTAAAGTACAGGCAATCACACAGAATCAGTATAAATTCAGGAACAAAAATAACACGCTGCATTGAAAGACTCAGCAGGTACTAAAACTTTGTTCAATTCGCAACTCAATCTCAACCTGTCATAGTCATCGCTTTGATTGATTTTCGGTTTTCTTTTCGATTCCCTCCACCAAATACGTCACACAAAAGCAAGCATACTTTGCATAGCGAGATGCATCATCGTCTACACAAAAAGAAAGTAACGACTACAACAACCAGACAAAAACGAGAAGAAAGCAATGCTGGAAACTTCTAGCCAGCTCGTTAAGCATAACCGTCAGCATATGGATTGCGTTCCAGAAACGTCCATCAGCGTGAAGAATCTATGCGCGTAAGCTTTTTTTTCTTTCTTCTTTTGGGTGATATTAACATACGCCCCGAATGAAGTTGCTACTAGCCGTGTATGGAAAAACGTAAACAACTTTGTCGTTCGGTTCGCTTGACGCGGACAGGCGGCGGGCCACATCCCGGGTTTGTTGCTTCACGTACGCCCGTTTGTTACTTGTACTGCTCGTCGCGCCGACGCTCGGTTTATGAAAAGTTGGAGAAAAATCGTTACCATTTTCTATTCACTCACCGAGACAGGCGGCGATCCACAGGGGTAGTGAGGAACAGAGCGAACGGTACGCAAGGTAGTGAATAAAAGCGAAAAAAGAAGCTTAAGTCTGTTTGCTCAGCACCGGGAAGCGTTGAAGAAGCAATGCACACAATCCGGTGCTACATCTGACTGTAACTTTGTCTAGTCTTGTGAAATGCGGGAATGTAACGTGACGAAATCGTCCCCCGCTTGGCACACCGCTGATGATAGTGTTTGTGTTCCACTTTGTTTTTATTCGGGATCGAATCCTGGCAACAAACGCACTCTCGTTTTCAACTTTTTCGTTCGTATTCGTTACTGCTCGATTTAACGACTGAGGGAAGTAATTGAGCTGAAGTTTTGAATAGTTCATTTAGCCTTCGAATTCATTTTTTTTTTCATTTCAGTCAAAAATATGCTCCCCAAAAAGCTACCATAGTAACGTGGCAAGCAATTTCATGATTTTCCGACTTGCCAGCATTCCCTGACGCCAAGGCAACAACGAAACCCGCATATTACCCAAATCCCACAAACAACTTTACCACCCGTGTGCCTTTAGGGGTGTGTGTGTGTAACGACATCGTTGTCCCTTTTTGCGGTTCGGTACCGATCGACCTCCCTCGAATCGGGTGTTTGTGGGCGTTAAAGAGGTAGCAACATTATCACGTGTCCCCAAAAAATCTAACCTTCCCTACAGGACGAACCGTGTGTACGGCGTTGCCCGAGCAACCAAGAAGGATGACGGGGACGGGGAGAAGGGAGCAAAGCTTGTGGAAAAGTCGAGAATTTCTTTCGAGCAGTAGTTACTACATGTTGTTTGTTTTGTTATTTACTGTATTTCGAAACATTCAATCGCGGCAGCGGGTACCACCGGGTGTGTTGAAAGGATATTCGATGTTCGTGGAAAATTGACTGCCACACGGCTAATGAATTTCTAATGGAGATTGATTAGATTTTGGAAAATGTGGATTGAAAAAGGAGAAGCAGCAACAACTCAACACAAGAGGGTCTCGGTTGCTATGGGGCGCCGATAGGGCCAACATTAAGGGCATGGCACTTTTGAGAGGGTAAGTCGAAAGCCGGTTTATGTGGCCTGGTTTCCATGACAGCAAAGTACATGTGTAGGCTACCAGTTAGGTTTGTAATATTTTCTTATATTGAACATTATTTGTTACTGACAAATTGGGCTCTGAAAAAACGGGGGCTGACACGCTAGGTGCTTGCTTTTCCGTGAAGGTAATGCAACCGATTTGAAGATTTTGTTGATGTTTATGTTTATGTGAGTACAAAACCCACAACCTAGCACGAAATAAGACTCAACCTGAAGTTCACGCCTGAGCATTGTTTATATTCTCTATTTTGACCCGTTTACATGGCTACGTATCTCTATTTCCAGGTGTCTCTTAAATCCGAAAAGTACAGCAATTGATACTGAATCTGAATTGCTAGTCGAACTGATGCCCAATCCAAACCGATGCTGGAATGGCTACTAGAACCCATACTGGGGTTGGAATAGATCCTGAAATCATACCGATCATGTAAGTTATTCTGAAACCCTACTGGCTCTAGAAAAGACACATTTACCAGATACCAGATCCCATTTTGTAGTTGATCCTGAACCCTGAACTCCGGTCCTGGAACTGCTCCCCAACTCATAAAGACACAGCAGCTAAACCTGAACCATTACTGGCTTTACAATTGGTATTGGTATTGATTCTATACTGATCCTGCAACTTATACAGAAGCTTTACCATTCCTGGAATTGATCTTGAGCTCATACTGGCCCTGGCAATTATCCTGGATTCATATCAGTCCTGGAGCTTATCCAGATCACCTATCGGTCCAATCAACTTAAACCCATAATGAACCTAGAACTGATTCTTAACCCTAACCGATCCTGGAACTGCTCATCAACCCATAAAGTTCCAGAAACTAAACCAGAATCACTAATAGGCTTAGAATTGGTATTGATCTTACCATTCCTGGAATTGATCTTGAACTTATACTAGCCCTGGAATTGATCTCCGAACCATACCAGTTGTGGAGTTATCCATACCAGTTACCCAGAACACTTACCGGGCCTTGACGTCATTTTAAACTCATAATGGTCCTTGAACTGATCCTGAACCTACAACAGTCCTGCAGCTCATCCATATGTTATTTCAATTCAAGAGTTGTACTTGGATTTGTCTCAGTCAAGGAAGGAATTGATGAAGGAACTGATACAGTGCCTGCTCTGAACTAGTGTAGTGACGAAAGAGTCCATCATGACTAAAGTCACTTCAAGTCTTTTGACAGACAGACAGTCTTATCTAGTTCCTAAACATGCTACTGGCTAATGAACCGTTCCTGTCAGCAATTTTCTGTTTTTCAAAATTCAACGAAGAAATATGACCTTCCAAGTTACAAGCAGGAACAAATGTGATGCGTTTTACTCCTAACTCCTTAGGTTGGCGTATATGGAGTGTCGAACCCAAATGTCAAACTTTATATTATACAAATTAGCTGAAATTGTGAAACCTCCAAAATGGATAATTTCAATCAAATTGTATAATTTATATTCTATTGAAAAAATAAGAGGTACAAGTGGGTATTTTCCTAAACAGGTCTAAGCTAACCTGATATAAATAACAATTGCAAAAACATTCGTATAAGTTTGTTAGAAAGGTGTAAATAATCCTAAAAACACCATCAGATGGACGCTTCAGATACATTCCCACGTTATTGAGCCCAGCGTTGAAGCGTTTGCTTATCGTTAACGCAATGCACTAATGCTATGCGCTAACGCACGTAACGGATATCAGAGCCAGCACCGTATTGATCTGAACCGTAGAACATCGAAATTTAATTTCATTGATAACCAGGAATTGCAATGTCTGTATCGATACTGCTCATTACAGTGATATGCTGGTTTGCCATTTATCTTTAACAGTAGCTATCGCAACACCTTTCCCGAAAAGCGCTCCATCTGAAAGAACACGAATTGCGCTGCTGTTCGTTCCTGTCCATTTGGCTGATCCCCTTTATACATTAATTAATTTCAGTTTGCGTAATCTCTTTCCCCAAGCGTCCGGTACTGCTGCTGCTGGTGTACAGAACAAAGCACACTCAAAAGGGTGAAAAGCAGTCAGAAGGAGAGTGAGTGAGAGAGAGAGAGAGAGAGAGAGAGAGAGAGAGAGAGAGAGAGAGAGGGGGGGGGGGGAAAGAACACGATAAACCATTGTTTGCTTCTCACCGACTTTCTCGGGCAGATCCTAGCGCAATGGGGCAAAGGGATTTTCACCTTTCTGGCGGAATCGATTTCGAACAGCCATTTGGTGCTACGAAACGTTTCCATCATATTACTCTTGCCAGCCGATAATTAATCCGATCCGTAACCGGGTGCCGGGCACTCTCCTCGCCAGCTGTGGTAGTGGTGTTTGGGTAGGAAAGTTTTCGCCAAACGCACTTCTTTTCACTTGCTTCAATTTCCCCCCGTCAATTGGACGTAAAATCGAAAAGAAAAGCGAAAAACATCAAAATCAATCAAATGCTGATTTCAAATTCGATGCTGCGCCCGTTGCGGGTGGTCGTCGTCGTCCGATCGATCCGGTTGACCTCAAAAGGAAGGTTTGGAGAGGTGGGAAGTGTTTTCTTTGCTTTTCTTTTTTTTTTCATTTTTAACAGCACCGGAAACTGGGCGAGCAATCATTGGAAAGCGGAGTTCGGGGGCAACTTCCTGGCAAACGGTGGCAAAATGGTAAAAGCAAAACAAACGAAATATATGCGTGTATGCGTGAAGGAAGATGGAAAAGAGCAGAGGAGGGAAATAAAGTAAAACAAAAACAGAAAGGGAGAGAGTGATTTGGGCAACCGAAGCCGAGCGCTTTTCATTTCTATGCAAACGAAATTGTTTAAAGCCGGGGATCGGCACAATTCATGATTTTTCTTTGAATGCAAAATTTTCGGTACGGAGAAAAAGAACAAACAGTGTGACGAATATAAAATACGGTCTAAGAGGCACGGGTACAGCAATACAAACACGGCACACCACCATCCCGTGGGGCCCCCATGGTGTCGGCAAATGTCGAATGCATACTTTATGGGGGGCTTAGATGACTAAGCTTTTTTCCGCTCCACTCCGGTCCCTGGCAAGCTCGGCCCAAGCTCCCGTACAGACCGGAATGGGAAAAAAGGGGGGGGGAGGGAAGAAGGCAAGAAATCGATTCGTTTTGACCTCCTTCCAGGAGGGGAGGAAACAACTGACACGGGAGCGAGCTTTCTGTTTGCATGATCATCAACGTTATTGGTGGTGGTCGGCTTGGCCGGAATAGCCTCAGCCCCGTTAGGCGTCGGCTTTTGAAAGGAGGGGGAATTTTCTATATTATCTGTTTCATGTAAATTTCCAAATCTAAATGTATTTCCTTCAAATTTCAAATCGTTGTTTGATTTATAAACTATTAAGTTAAAGACGACCAAATATTTTAAAGAAATGTACGAAATTTCGCCTAAAACTCAAACATATTGTAATACAGCTACGTTTAAATGAAGCAAAATTTTAATAAGAAATTAAACATCATTCAATAAAGCAAATAACTATAAAAAAATGCTATATGTTGGTGCAAATGAGCACCTCCAAACGACGGCATAACCTATTAAAATGGCATTTAAATGTATCGTTCAGCAAAACCAGGGTGAAAATACAAACAAACCATCAAACGGTAAACGGTGGCGCATTTTACAACTTGCGTGCAGTGTTGTAGCCGCGAATAATAGAATGTGTCTGTTTGTAGTAAACGAAACGCGATTTAAATACAGTTCCTTCCCCCCCTGCCCTTTCCTGCTTGCTTTCCGCGCCCACCTTAGGCACGTTTGCGGGTTTCCATCAAAACAATCTATTCAACCGGGGCAGAGGAAGCACAACGTTACATAAACGGTTAAGGGAAGCCCATAAACCGGACAGACATTGAGGTCAGCAGCAGACGTTCGACCCGCCCCCCCCCCCCCAAACCACCCCAACGTTCGTTTCGTCGTTTCGCTAATGGATTGGGAATCGTGTGAGTCACCTAGTTGAACGTCCGGTTCATGCATATTACTGTGCCGCGCAATTGAAGCGAAGGGAAAGAAGAAGAAAAAAACGAAAAAAACAGCCAATTCCCCCCTCCCGCTCGGAAGGGACAGTCGGAACAAGCACGCTTCTGTAACCCGGGGACAGCAGCAGCAGTAAAAAAAGCCTCCGGGCTCAATCTAACCAGCACCATTAAAGCTGGACACCGCACCGTCCGGTTCTCTCCGTACGCTGATGATTGCGAGTGTACCAGCCAAGTGCAATGGAGATCGTGGCAGGTTTGCAAATACCCTTGCCAGGCTGGCTGGTTTCGGATCCGGTTCCCAGAACGCAGTCTTCTCTGCATCATCGTCCGCTGGAATTTGGCGCAATTCATAGGAAGTATTAGGTCTTTTTTCGCGTTTATTTGGGCTACGCTAACAAAGTTGCGTCTAACATTTGCGCAAGATAACGGGGGGGGGGGGGGGGGGGGGGAGCGGGGAGAAAAAACGAGCGGGTTCCATAAAAATAAAAAAATACAACCACAACTTGGCAAGCAAGTCACGCTGAATGGGGGGTCGTAATGCAAACAAAGCGCGTCTACTATACGCTTACAGTGTGTGTGTGTGTGTGTGTGTGTGTGTGTGTGTGTGTGTGTGTGTGTGTGTGTGTGTGTGTGTGTGTGTGTGTGTGTGGAGATAGTATGTGGTTTGGTGAATGTGGAATTACGAGCGGAGCTAGTTCACAGTTTTGCTGCATATTGTGCATACTTTATGGTAAAAATCACAGGCTGTGAGAAAGCACAGTGTGTCGATTCGTGGAGATATCGAAAGGATTTGCCTTTCTAGAGCTAAGGAACGTGTCTAAGGCACTTATTCAATACTTGCAAATTAATAATTGCGTTCCTGAAAGCCTAACACCTAAAAGCGACTGACTTACGATAAATATAGCAAAAACATCATGAAACCTGCGTTTCTCTTTATGAATTAAATTAATAATAATAAAAAACGATTGGAAAATACATTCATGGATTCTAATTGTCTATTAAAGCTTAATATTTTCAACATGTCATGGTTTTCTAAACAAATTTTAGCTCTTTATACTAAAAATACTTTATGCTTTGAAACAAATTTAGGCTGAACTGATGGTAAATGATCCAGTCGTCAACCCATACGACTTAACAACATGCCCGTCGCGGGTTCAAGCCTAGAAAGAGCCGTCTCCCCGTAACTGGGACTGACTTATCCGGCTGCATGGTTCTGAATAAAGTCTCGAAAGCCTTTTCTAGACCGACATGTCCGCATAGGACGTTTACGTCAAATCGAAGAAGAAGAAGAAGAAGAAGAAGAAGAAGAAGAAGATAGGTAAATCGTTAGAATAGTAATTTGCTTAGCATAGCAGAATATAATAGCATAAATATAAATATATTGTTGCAATAATAATATTGTTTTAATAGTAAAAATCATCTCAGATAAAAAAAGATCAACGAACAACGAACAAAGAACTAGAAGCACTAGCATTGAAAAATACATAATAATAGATGAAGCTCAATAAATGAATAAAAAAATAAAAAAAAAATTATGAAATAGTTAAAGTAAACAACTTTTGAAACGATATGAAATTCTCGATGATCGATTTTATTTCCCCCAGTCAGCATTGAACAGAATGCATTTTCTGTGTGCGAAAGATAAAACTTTTCCACCTAACAAAACCACCACCCAGCTGCCAACCCCTCCGCCCAGGGGCCAAACAACAATAAAACTATAGGAAAAACAAACCCAAACAAAACAGCTGTCATGGCAAACTACAACTGTGTGAGTGTGTTCGTGTGTGTGTGTGTGTCTGTTTGTGCTGCGTCGAAGCCGTTTTGACCTTTCGGCTAACTTCCACCGTCCACTTCACCGGGGAGCGCACTGGACGGGGGGCTATGGAGTTCTTAAGATGTTTCATTTGCCCCTTCCCCCCCCCCCACCTCCCATCCCATCCCCTTTATCGTCTGCTCCTACCTGCTGTTCCAGCTTCTGGTGCCGGCTGCTGGCATTGTTGTTGTTGTTGCTGCTGCTGTGGTGGTGGTTGCCACTGCCACTGGTGCTGCTGCTGGTATTATTGATTGCACTCATTGCGCGGCGTCGTTCTTTCGCGGTGCTCTACCTCCTTTTCACGCCGCGGCCACCTCATCCACACACGCACTCACTCGCTCGGAGGGGGGTGGGGCACACCACATACACACACACAAACACACGCGGGGACCACAGTGACACACCCCGGGGAAGCTCGTCAACAAGCGGAAGCACAAACCGAGCGTCGTCAAGGATATACTCTCTCTTCCCTTTTCGTTGCAGGATATATTCGTTGGTGTAGCGTTGACGCAATTTTTTTTTTTAAATACCTCACTAACACATAAACACACACTGCTACACACAGTGTCACACTGCACAAACGCTGCTTGCGCTGGTACACAACAGAGCCACTGGAAGCAATCGGCAGGCAAACTGGTGCAAATCTTTAAACGCCGATAGCCCGCAAACCAATCTTTGCGGCCGATTGGTACCAATTATCAAACACCGATACTGCGTTGCCAAAGATAAAGGTGGACGATGCACCACCACTGCAGATCGATGCGCCACGACCGTTGGAATCGAACGCGCGATGATGCGTTCCTGTCGCTCGCTCCTGGGCTCGTATACAGCAACAAACAACGGGCCCAACGCTACCACCACCACTACCAACAACGCCGTGCACGTTGTGATGTCATACGGATCGAAACTATTTTATCGATACGGGGACTCAATACGGCTCAGACGCTTATTAACAAATCATTTACCGTAGCGGGCAGGGCCGTCCACACAGCAACGCGTTGGGTGGTTTTGGGGGGCGACAAGCTTTGCACAATTCCGCCCGAAAAGAACGTTATCCTGTACACAAACACCACCGCAGCGTACACCTGGACGGTCAAACAAATGTGTGGCTTTTACGCACACATACACACACGCACACACACTTGTGTAAAAGGAACGCTGCAGGACTGCAGGGATGTTCGGAGTGTGAATTTGGGTTTCCCTTCGATACCGTACGGCGATGCCAAACAGACCGACGACACGGACACGGACCGAGTGCGCGTACGGCTGCGTGTGTGCCTCTTGCTCTGGACGCGAACGTTATGAAAATAACGGTAATGGTACCCGAGCCCCGTACCGAGAATCAACCAGTGTGGCCAGATTATTTTGGCGGTTTTCGGTAGGCGCATCAAAATTTTATCGGTAGTTTTCGGTAGGTTAAAACTCGAAACTTAACTGAGTTAAAAAAAGTAAAAGCGAAATAAGTGTTAAGCGGGATGGGGGGAGGGGGGGGTGGTCGGGTACTAATGCGCAAAATCAAAGTTCCATCTCACGAGAATATGCATCCTCTATCTGGGATATGGATTAGATTTGGTTCAGCGGTTACACAAATGAAGGTCTTTCTGAAGTGTCGATGTGAAAATTGTACTGGGAATTCTAAGCCAAAGAAGGACTAAGATGCACATTTTTTTCTCAGTGGTGACAAGTTCTTTTTCTCGGGGCTCCACCGCTGACCGCTTAGGGCCGCAGCAATGCTCCATTGGATACGATTTAATTGTACGTGCTGCGATTAGATTTTCGATGGATTATTTAGATTGATAAAATTGTTTGGCTGAGTTTCATAGTTCAATGATTAAAAAATTGAGATTTTTTCCCTCAAATCCTAGATATAGATATACATCAGTATTTCTGGTCACTTTGCTCACAGGGCAAGGCGTGCTTTTGACAGTTTTGACAGTTTGGGTTGTTTTGGCGTGTGCCATAAAAAAGAAGATGCCATAAACAATTTTGCAGGGTTGTTGCGCATGGTTTGAAATTGGGTGATGAAAATCGGGAGTTGAATTATAAAAATGTACCACATTTGTTATATGTACTATTTGAAGATGGGAGGATATATTCTTATTAAAAAAATATATAGTAAAAACAAACATACTTGCGATAAAGGTGTTTTAAAATGATAGTCTAGGTATAGTTTTTTTAAAGTAAAATTTGGCACAACAACACTATGTTTGATGCTCAATAACGAAATACAGTAGAACGTCGATTATCCGGGGGCGGATTAACCGTCGGGCGGCTTAACCGTGCGCATAAATGTGACAGCTGCCCAAACATGTGGCGAAAATTTGCAGCGATAGTCAAGTAAACAACCATTTTTTGTGCAGCTCTGTAGCGTCTAGTGGTATTTTCGGAATCAATTTTTGTTCATGAACAGTTGCTAAACCTCTAGTTATTGATTAACATAATATTCTACTAACGATTAATCGATAAATTCAATGTGAATTAATCATAAAATTTAAAAAAATTATAATTTTTGTATGAATTTGACATTTCTTGGCCGATTATCCGTGCAAATCGATTAACCGGCAACCCTCCGGTCCCGAGCTGCCCGGATAATCGACGTTCTACTGTATGCTTTCTTAACAGTGTGTATATCTGAAAACCTGATTTTAATCCCAGCAATTATTCAGTTAGTAGTAGTATTAGTACACCTTATTAGTTATTTGATAAGATTCCAACTGAAGATTAAAATTATGTAACTTTCAAAGTTGTTTTTGAAATTCAATTAGAAGGATATTATTTTGCATTTAACAATTGATGTATCAAATCAGTACAATTTGTTCAAAGAACTGTCAAATTTAGAATATCACACATATTGCGTATGGCGTATATCGAGGAATACATGTATATGAATACGATCTCCAATATTGCTTCAAAAGCTAAACCTGACTTAGGAACATCATAATTCTCCTCAGACGTGAATGAAAACATTGGGACCAAAAATCTCGCAAAAATCTTGGTTGCATAACAATTGATCGCAAATTTATAAGTAGCAAAGTTCATGTTCGCAAATCAATTTTTCATACACACATACTGGAGATTGCTCCATACAGAGCAGCGAGGCCGATATTTGAACTGTGCATCGCAATTTTCCATCTTCCCGATATTTAGTTTTATTCAATAATACATTCAAACGACCCGATAAGCACGCATCGATGGTGTAAATAAAATAACTGCATATCTCACCTGAACTCGGAAGCATTTCCAACCACCCCCCGAGCGGAGCATGCTGGTTGGTTTGAAAAGTCAAAAACCGTTGCATATTCATCAAATCAATGTGCTCGATCGGAAGCGGCACGCTGCCTTTTTCCCCCTCAGCTGCCCCATCGACTCACACTGAGCAAGCTTTGGTCCCTCAATGGCA
Organism: Anopheles merus; assembly: GCF_017562075.2. Taxonomy (NCBI): domain Eukaryota; kingdom Metazoa; phylum Arthropoda; class Insecta; order Diptera; family Culicidae; genus Anopheles; species Anopheles merus. The sequence continues at coordinate 33,916,981 of NC_054085.1, read as the reverse complement.
ATGAAATCGTAGAACTTCGCAAACACGCACACCAAAGCCACTCTCGTGCGGCAAGCCGAAGCGCAGCGTTCGATGACGATAGTGGCCGGTGCGTTTTTCTGATAAAACGTGTACACCCTCGACACCATATTCGAACCCACCCCGCCACCCGGTAGTGTAGCCGGGTTCCGTTCGCGCCCGTACGCTTGTTTTGGTTGCAGTGCCAGTGGTGCGGTTGGTGTGTGCTGGTAGTGTTTGTGATTATCCACCCTGCACTGGGAGAGTAGGGGAGATACCGGGAGGTGAAGGGGAGGAATGACACAAAGTAGCACTGGAGGGTGGCACATTTTCGTATCGAGTCTAACTGTGACTGTGACCGGGACTGTCGCGGCTTTTACGCAGAGCGCCGAGTTTTACTTTCCAACGGTCCTCCGTTCTGACGTGACGTGACGCGGCGTTTGACTTTTCTCACTCGTGTGGTGTTCCGTTGCTGCAGTTGCACACGGCAATCGTAGGAGGCGTACGGTGGCCTCCTTTGTTCGTACACCTAACACAACGTAAACAATCGATATTTGCGTTTTACTGCCACGATGTCGGCCGAAGAGTTGAAGCTGCTGGACGAGCTGTTCGAGAGCTGCCAGTACCAGGACTCGCTGGACATGATCGAGAAGCTAACGGTAAGCAGGGCGGGCAGAGAGTGTTGGTTGGCAAAACTGGTGAATGTAACAGTGGTTTCCGTTTGTTTCTCCCCCCCAACCAACCAGGACGGACGGGACAGCTGTGAGGTGAAGTGGCGCCTCGCCAGGACCGTGTTTTTCCTCTCCAAGCAGTCCACCATCGACGACGAGAAGGAAAAACTCGTCCGGGAGGCGTTCGGGCACGCGTCGGCCGCCCTGGACACGGACGGGGACAACTTTGGCGCCAACAAGTGGTACGGCGCCATCCTGTCCGAGAAGGCCGCCCTGGACGGGGTGACCGAGCGCATCAAGCAGCTGGAAAACGTGCAGAAGCACTTCCAGCGCGCGGTCGCCCTGAACGGGACGTCCGATCCGGGCATCTGGCACATGCTCGGGCAGTTCAACTACAAGCTCTCCGAGGTGAACTGGATCACGCGCAAGCTCATCAATTCGGTTGCCCCGAACCCACCGACCGCCTCGTACGCGGAGGCGCTGGAATGCTTCACCAAGGCCGAAACCATCAAGCCCGGCTTCTACGCGCTCAATCTGCTGTACCTTGGCAAGTGCCAGCTGGCGCTGAAGCAGCCGGGCGAGGCGAAAGCGTGGCTCGAGCGGGCCGCCGCCGTCGAGGTGCGGTGCGAGGACGACCGGATCTGCCGCGAAGAGGCCACCGAACTGTTGCGGAAACTGTAAGAACGCGGGCCGCATCAAGTTTCGCGTGTTGTGAGCCGTGTGTGTGTGTGTGTGTGTTGAATGGGAGGGGGGCGAAAGGGTGCCTTGTTACCACGGTGCTGTTCGTGCGGTGTGGTCAAAGTAGACCGTGCCTTTTTTGGGGTGCACCATCGCTTGCAAGTGAATTTTAAAGTGACAATGCGCAATGAAGGGCGTTGCGTGCATTAGGAGGGTTTTATTTTTTGAAATTTTGGTTTTACCAATCAATCCCGCACAATGTACGCTAGTCGGTTAGCAAATGTACAAAAGTTTCTAGTTCGTTTTTTTACACGCGTGTTGGTGAAATAAATTGAAAATCAATGGCCATGAAAATTAACATGTGTGTTGCGTTTTGTTACTTTCAACTGCTGTTTTCAAATAATTGTAAACATACTAGACAAGTACAGCTATGGAAAATGTAGGGGCTAAAGTTCAACAGATATCACGCTATTTTTAGTCTCAACTGTTACTTACACTACAGCTGGAAGTCATCGAGAAACCTGCCACCCTGCGAACCATACCAATTAATCGCGGGTGCTTGATGTTTTTGCGCCCCTCCTTGCTAATTTGCTTTCCGTGTCCAAACGGGGGCTTTTTTTCGCTCTCCCCCCCCCCACTCGGGAGCCTAACATACCTGTTTAGATCCCTGCTTGAAGTTGTCGTTGCTATTTGCCACCCCACCACAATACAACATCTTGACCTGTGCTTATCGGTAATGGCCGCTTATCGCAATCGCAACTCGCAAGCTGACAAAGGAGATTTAAAGCCCCTGAGTCACCTCTCTACCCCCTTACCCCCTGTAACGTTTCCTTATCGTTCGTGGAGGGTATGTAACAAGTGTACAGACCCTGGGTGGTAGTGGTGTTGGGAGAGAGATAAGCTATATGTTAGCCGAATGAACCCGGCAAATGGAAGAATGAATACGAAAGTGCATCAAACGACGCACAAATGCTGCACATCAAAGAGAAGCGAATGTAGCTTCGCGCAGCGTGTACAGCCAAGATCCAGGGGTTGGCAAACATTTCCAGAAAAGCAATAATTACTGCAACTTTTAAAAGGTCGGTATGCAAAGAAGTGCTGTAAAATGCCTGCCCCTGGCATAGGTAAATTAGAAATAAGGATTTTTTGTCCAGCCTTCACAACAATTCGTGTCAATTTTTTGCTATATTTTATGATCAGTTTTTAGAGTTTGTTGTTAGTTTTTTGTTCATATAACTTTAATTTGTTTAAGATGGTTGTCATCAAGCAAAATGGAGTACAACACATATAATTGCACATATATTTTTAATGATGTTCAAGATCTGTAAACAACTTTGCAATAATTTTGTTTGCTAGGTAAACTTGCTTTTATGTTCCAGATATACTCATGCACTCAAGAATATGTGAACGGAAATGCTTAAAATAAGAGATGTATTTGTTTTCAATCTTCAGTAAATCCAAAGACCTGTTCGTTTAGAACCTGGTCACTGGTGGAAACATGCTGTAAAATAAGCATTTTTAAACATAGAAACATGATTTTGGCACCAAACGAAATATTGTTCGTGGAAATTTTGGAGTTTATTGTTCATAAAAGTCCGTGTTTTGTGCTCTTACCTGCCAATGATTTGTTATTTCTTCAATTTGTTGGAAAATTTCGTAGCAAAATAGTATTTATATTTGTAGAAGATATTGGATCATGCTTTTGAAATATGCCAGTTTTGACAAGGAACCTTTTAATTTTAACACAAGCACTTATATGTGAAAACTGTTCGAATATTGTATAGTATGCCTCCAATGCCCTCAAATAACTATGAAATAGTTCCATATAGCACCCATGGTGACATTATTAAAAATAAAACTAGATGACTGAACTCTATCTGAACAGGTCGTTAGCATGAGAATTAGCTTTTTGGATTCTTCATTACTTTTTTTCAATTTCAAATATGATGATTGAAAATGAAGAAAGCAATCCCGCCGTAAATGTGATCAGATGAACAATTACTTCGAACTAATTGTTGACATTTATGTCACAAAGAATACATGAAAAAGTGTCAATATGTGAACAATAAGCATCATTAGCAAAGTCTGATTTTTCCTTCAAATACTGGAAATGTGTTTGTAACATTCATTGTAAAGACATCATTCCAATTGTACGTACGCGACAGATATCTTGAAGATAAGCACAACACAAACGGAAGCTTCCAAACGGCACCGCAAAAGCTTCTGTTGCACATTTGTCGAATTGTTTTATGTTTCATAGTGATTCGTGTGTCGCACAAAGAGAGCGCTCGAGAGAGCACAGAGTGTCAGATGAGAGGTTGATAGGCTCTCTATAGTCCGACATGCGACACATCCAGGAAGCGTTAGAAGCGGGTACGAACGGCACTGTGCTTAGTCACCCTAATGACATCGCAAAATTGCGCCTCCGAATGGGGAGGGCGGCGAACCCGGCTGCTGGAACCCGGGCAGAGCGACGAGGAATTGCGTTTTGCTGCGTCCAAAACGCAGATAAGCGGCTACTGCAGCCGACGCGCGGAGCGGGGTGGGGGTACAGAATCGACGTCCGAATCGGTCGATTTTGTAGTGGGAGCCCTCCGTCCCCTGCCCATGTCTTCCGAAGGTCCACCAAGCGCACTGGTGAAACTGGTTCTGCAGTGTCGCGAGATCGCTGCAGGCGAACAGTAACGCGGTACCGCTTCAACCGGCAACATGGAGGACAGCACGTGGAAGGAAGCCGATCAGCTGTTCGCTGAGTACAAGTTTCGCGAATCGTACGAGCTGCTAGTAGCAAGCAGGAAGCAGAAAACGGTAAGAACCGAAAGGCCCGGTTAAGGGGGTGCGCGTAGCAGACTTGAACTAACGGGGCTTTTCGTTTTCCAATTCTTCCGGGGAACATTTGAAGGACCCGGACTACGAAACGCTATGGCGGCTGTGTCGTGTGGTGTACTCGATGTCACGCGAGCTGGCGGCCGACGAGCAGCTCGCCAAACAGCTGGCCGCACTCATCTACGAAGGGTTCGAGTATGCGAAGGAGGCGCTCGCCCTACAGCCGGAAGCGGCCAAGTCGCACAAGTACTACGCCATCTTTCTGGCGGAAAAGACCGGCATCGAGGGACTGAAGGAGCGTGTCCTGCAGCTCAGCACGATCCTGCGCCATCTGCGGCGCGCGACGGAGCTGGACAGTTCCGACCCGTTCGCTTGGTTTGTGCTCGGTCGCTTCTACCACAAGCTGGCCGGGCTGGCCTGGTTCCAGAAGAAGATGATCCACACCTTTACCAGCGACATACCGGAGGCGTCGTACGAGGACGCGCTCCGGTACTTTGAGCGAGCCGAGCAGCTGCAGCCCAACTTTTTCCCCCTCAACCATCTGATGCTGGGCGAGACGTACATTGCACTGAAGCAGGCGAAAAAGGCTCGTCCGTTGCTTGAGCTGGCCGCCAATCAGACTGCACCACGGTGAGTTTTCGGTTTTGTGCTTGTTTTAGTTGCTTTGAAGGTCGCTAAGAATGATTTGCTAAATTTCATGGTCGTTCCAGCACGGCGGATGATCGTGAAGCGCAGCGCGAAGCGAAGGCACTGCTGAAAAAGCTGTAGATGACGTCTTGCAACCTCAATCTCAACCATGGCACACGGTTTCTCTCTCTCTCTCTTGCTTTAGGTGTATTTTGTTTCTTTGAACCCTCGCAATAAATAACAATAAAACAAAAAACACATCCATTACCGATCTGCCGTACCTCAATCTGTTTGACCGTGTGGCACGACAACCTTATCACAACCCGGAGCCGGAATGAAAATCAGACTTTTTGGGGAAAAGAAACGGATGTTCCTGTTCGCGTTGTGCGTACGCGAAAACCTATTCTGGCTTGCGGTAGCCAATGGAAGATAAGCACTAAAGCACAAAAGGTGATCAGTGCGCGTATGTTTTGGTACGAGGGTGCGATAGTGTAATCGGTGATGAGCAGGGGATGGTTTTTTTGTTGCTGTTGTTAGTTGAATTTAGTGGCGCTCGATTTTGGTAGATAATTAAGCGTCTTGGCGGCAGTGATTGTCATAACAATTCACACTTGCTGCGGCGACACGTGGGGTCATTAAGGAGTGAGGCAACATTTTTCAATTAATGTGCGCCAGACTGTTGACAGGAATGAGAAAGACAAGATGTAAGAAAATGATTGTTTTGTAATTATCTGTTTTTAAATTCATGTTTTGCTGTTGTGATTGTTCACAGTTTTTGGTGCAATCAAATTTGGTAGCAAAATGCATGCGCGTCATCAATGGTCGCTGCACAACGGCCGCATCGCAACCGAATTTGAAAATTGGTGCTGAAACATTTCACGTTAGTATCGCTAGCGTAAGATAGGTGGCGCCCGCCATTCGCATGAAACCGTGTTAGCTCGTAGTTACACGTGCCATTTCGATTGGGTGTAGTGGAAGTGTTGTGACGGGTTGTAAAAAGATGAACAATGTCACAATAGATAGAGTCATAATAGAGACCTTTTTAAAATTATATTGTTATTTCAATATGGGACAACATGGGTATGTTAAGCAAATAATTTATATTTTCCTAACATATCCCTAATTATGCCAAAAGAAGCTGCTCATATTACCTCAAACATGACTGTGTGTTCTAATCCATATGAAAAAAAATCTACTTTTGATCATATTATTAAAAATTCCATAAATGTTTCTACTTTCTTCATAAAAATCATGTACAAATATCATATATTTAATTTGAAACTCTGGAAAACTTCTACGTATTGTTGTATACACCCCAAGTTACGCGAATGATGCGTTCGGGAGACATTTGCGTAACTCAGATTTTCGCGTAAGTCGAATATCACTTTTACAGCCAAAAAATACTTGATTAATTATGACGTTTCAATTAAATGAAATTTGAATTTAGTTCATTTGTGTAATTTATTGCTTATTTGATGAAATTCATGTAGAAAATTCGGTTATTTCTGTCTCTGTAGTAATGTCTTTTTAGTGATTGTTGTAAATTGTACTGATTTGACATCTCAAATGTCAAAAATAGAAACTTGTGTAACTCGAACTCGCGTGACTGTATAGATAAAAGAAGAATTTCGAATAAAAATAACACATATATCATATTACATTATTGTTTTGATGTTTGTTATATTTTTTGCTTATTTGTTATTCTATTATGATACTGCCATACGATATTTAAAAAAAATGTTTTCTTATATACATACCATTATTTTCATCATTTATCATTTATAACATTTATCACATTATTTATAATATAGAAGACATATAAATAAAAATAAGACAAATAAAACTACCAAAATCACTTAATTAAAAACAAAACATTCCAATACTTTTCCGCGCAAAAAAAACGTGCCACCAATCTCTCGGGGGTTTTCGCAAGGGCCACCACGCTCCCGCCTATCAACACCAGCAGCGTGAAACGTACGGTGTGTGCGTTCGGCTCGATCGGGCCGTCTCTTTCACGCTCACCAAAACACGACGACGGGCAGGGAAAATCTGCCTTCGGCTACGCCGCTCGCTGCGCGCATCGGGGCCCAAACGTGTGGACGGGGCAGACAAAACCGAAAACCCACATCCAGCAGCACACGGCGCGCGCGGCAGCACGCTCAATCTTGTTTTGCGCGTTACAAAGCGAACACAGCGTGTGTTTTTCCTCCGTGTCACTCACCGCTGCTGAAAACGCGCCATAAAAATTTGTGCAGCACACTCGGTGCAAACTTTGTTTGTTGTGTGGAAACGCTTTCCTTCTCGTGTGGGTAAAGTTGTGAAATATATTAAAAAAAAAAACTGCACTTGGTGCCATTATTTCACGCGATTTCCTATCATTTGGAGACAGTTCAGTGTGAGTTTAGCAGGAATTAGCAGTGTTTTCGTTGGTTCGTTCGGTTATCCTTGTGAGGAGAGCAATAAGAGTGTTTATTCCCGCCAAGAGATCAATTGCACGAGTCCTTTATAATCCGAAATTATTAGCGGAAATGTGAAAGATAGTTCGTACCGTGAGGCAACGTGGTTTTAGACCAGTTAAGTGGAAGAAAGGAATCGCTATTAGGACGCTATTAAATGTAGCAAAAGAATTATTGCGTATTGCGTTACAGCGCGTCAATTGTAGCATTGAAGTCGCATATTCTTAGGATGCTAACGCTATAGGGCGAAATTCAAAACCACTATTACATGAGAAATATTTTTTTCAAATTTCCTAATATTACTTCAAATTACTTTTTTCAACATTTCCTATTTGATAAGCAGTAAAAAGATTAACTAAAATTTAAAACTTCCCAGAAGCCCAGTTCGTTAGCTAAATCCTTGCATCAGGTTTCAAATAACAAAAGACAAAAGAACAATTGAATTCTACGAAACCAGTTGGCCGACTGATCGAAGCAACCATAGCCTTTGCCGTTGTGTGTCATCCTAATAACAACTCAAATATCAATTCGTTTCGTACCCATATTTTTCCAGGAAAAATCCAAGCAGACCGTGTTTGTGATAAGTGTTTGAAACGGAAGATTAAAGTGATTAGAAGAAAGAAGCCCCTCAGCGAGAACTGAAATTCAAATTTTGCTTCCAAGTCGAGCGGCTGGCTCGTCTCTGTGTGTGCGCTTGTGAACGCGTCTGCGTGTGTATGTTTGTGCTTGGCTTTTGTGGCCTGTATGATATAGGCTGGCTTGAGCCACTTTGGTCTGCTTTGCCTGGTGAACAACCTCGATCGAACCGCCGTGGTGCGTGGTGTGTGGTGCATTAGAGAGATAGCGGAAGAAAAGCAAAGGAAAAGCCCATCATCCTCCTCACGCCCGCGCTGTTTGTGTGTGCGTGCGTGTGTGTGTGTGTGTTTGGGTCGGTCATA